>NC_140754.1:2412500-3613750 GCF_051527215.1 Medicago sativa
TTCAAGGGCATGTCTTAGGGGAAATTGATCCTCGATTCAATGAGACATGTTTGTACGTAGCTGACAGATAGAGTGAACTACAATTATTACTAGATCTAAATTACCAAAGGAGAGAAAACATAAGAAACTGCTGCTCAATTCATTCGTAGTTCATACAAGATAGTTCTCTAGCTTTTATAGCTAGGTTTAGGTAGTAGTTGGGCGCATGGGCCTTACAACATAAGATAATAGTTATAAAAGATAGTAGTGCTAGCTGCACCCCTCCTAATACTGATAGTAATGCTTAAGCCACATGGGAGCTTTGCTTTGTCTTTTTGTTCCATTGGCTTCCAGAATCTTCTCGTTATCAATACTCTTCCCATTGAAGAGAACCTTGTCCTCAAGGTTCTGCGGGACACGTGGCGGGAAACAATTGGTTGTGGATGGGTGTGACGTGTCCTTAGATCCAGGGGCAGTGGGGTGATGATGCAACGACTTTGAGGGGACACGACTGTGTTCCATGCGTTTGTTAAAAACTGTGGGCTGGTCTTCAGTAGGCGCGTGATGGTCAAAAGGTGTTGGATTGGTAAACAGCTGGTCACATGAGTGGGTTGTTTGAATGGAAGGCTGAGATTTGTTGGTAGGAGCATCCAACGGCTTAGGGGTGATATTGGGAGAAGATAGATATGTTTCCAAAGTAGAAAGGGGAGATCCAGAGTTAGATGTTTTCATTTGGTACTTTGGAACAAAAACATCGTTTGTGTCAATAAGATGTCATTTGCCTGACTTTCCTTCAGGAAGGTGAATCTGAACCTTGTTTGAGTATTCTTTTTCCTTCTGCCTGCATTGTTCGGATGTTGAGTCTTCATCTTCGCTCTGTCTTTCTTTCTCTTCCTGATCTGGGCGAGTAGCTTGAGCATCTGGTAATGGTTTGAAGTGTTGCTGAGGGTTATTTCCATAGTATGGTCAAAGGAGAGAAATGTGGACTACTGGATGTATCTTGGAACCAAACGGGAGATCCAGCTGATAAGCTACATATCCTATGCGAGCAGTCACCTTGAAGGGTCCAAAAAATCTCTTTGCCAGCTTCTGTGATTTGCGCCGGTTCACTGTGCTTTGCCTGTAGGGTTGGAGACGTAGCAGAACCAAATCTCCTAGATGGAAGGTATAGTCACTCCGTTTCTTATTTGCCGGAGTTTCCATTTGTTTTCTTGTTCTTTGGAGGTTTTACTTGAGTTTTGTGGTGATTTCCTGTCTCTGTTGTAGCAGATCTGTCAAATTAGGGATACTAATGCAACCTACTACAAAATCAGTGATGGTTGGGGGTGGTCTGCCGTAAAGTGCTTGGAAGGGAGTCATGAGAATGGCAGAGTGGTAACTGGAATTGTGTCAGTATTCAGCCCAGTGAAGAAATTTGTACAAACGGCGGGGGTAGTCGCTAGCAAAACAACGGTGATACGATTCCAGAGTCCTATTTACCACCTCGGTTTGGCCATCCGTTTCCGAATGATAAGCAGTGTTGTATTTCAACTGGGTTCCTTGAGCCTTGAAGAGCTATTTCCAGGAGTTGCTGAGAAACAAAGGGTCGCGATCGGACACTGTGGATTTAGGAATGCCATGTAGTCGCAGATCTCAATTGAAAACCGGTGTGCCAAATCTTCTGCAGTGAATCTGGTAGGTAAGGCAATAAAATGTTCAAACTTGGTAAGGCGGTCGCAGATGACCCAAATAACCGTGTGACCAAAAGAATTTGGCAGATGTGTGACATAATTGTTATACCCTAATTTTGGACCTAAAAATACCAACTCAATTCTTTTTTTTTTTTTTTTTTACATTACAAGTCATTTGAACTATCTCTGATCAATTACATCTTTCTCTGCATTTTATTTCAATATTATTTGCCAAATTCACATAGAAGGGTATTTTAGTCATTTCCTATGTTAAAATTTCTTTCAGTCTTTTAAAAAATTGTTTGAGTCTTTTAAATTAGTTTGAATAAGTCTTCATTTCAATTCCATGTCAAAATCCATTTTAAAAATTGCATCTGAGTCATTTTTAGTCGTTTTAGCCCCCAGGGGCATTTTGGTCATTTCACATAAAATCTCTTATCCGCTTTGTTGTTTTTAATCGTCTCGCTTTACGTTAATTTTCAATTTACTTTTTCAGTTCAATTTTAGTTTAATTTTCATTTTGGTCCTCGTACTTTTGTTATTTTGCATTTTAATCCTTTTTAAGTTTGTTAGAGTCAAAGTCAAGGTTTGTTACAAGTCAAGTGCCACATGTCCCACTCCAATTGGTCCAAGGCTTACCACATCACCTATATAAGTCCAAGTCAAGGTCAAAGTCTCATTCAACTAATCATTTTTTTTCTTTCACTAATTATTTTCACAAATTCCTCAAAAAAATTCACAAAAAGTTTTTTTTCTCTTATTTTCTTTTTCCCTTTTTTTCTCATCTTCAACAACCTCTAACCAACTTTCTCATCATCCATCTCCACCATAACCACCTCCAACCACCATCTCTAACCACCGTAACCAATTTTTCCGGCCACCTCTAACCACCGCGAAATCACCATAACAACCACCATTATCACCATCATCATCTTCACCACAAAAGAAAAGAACTCCATAACCATAACCTTCATCATCACCTTCACACTCAATACTCATCCGAATCATCCATTAACAACACGGTTCCGGTTTATACAATTACGTCAACACCAATCAAAATCCATTCACCAACGATCATCAATAGCAAGTATCTTTTTCGGATTCAACTATTCTAGGGTAAAACCATTCGAATTCGAGTCTCTTATCGCCGAACAGATGCTATTTCGTTCTCATCAAGGAACAAGAAAACGGAACTAGAAAACGGAACTCGCCAGAACGTGAAGAACGAGGAAGAAGGCCTGGTCGTAGCTCCCATCGCGTCCATAACAGAGGTAAATTGCATATCCCGTTCGTTCTGGTTCATCTTTTCTTGCTAAAATTTTCGAAATTTGCAAATTAGATCTAGGATTGTGTGTTAGTTTGCTGCAATTTTTGAGTGGATTTTTGGAATGAGGGAAGAAAAGGATTTTAAATGATGTAGTTTGTTTTGAAAATGGTGGAGTTTGGAACTCCGGCACGGTGGTGCACCACCGGCCACCGTGCCGGAAAATGCATGATTGCCGGAGAAGAAAGGTTGCAGCGGTGCTGGTTTTGTGGAATAGAGGGAAGAAAGTGTTCTCACGTTTTTTGAAGGAAGGAACAAGAAGCAATGTGTTTTTTCACAATCTGTAGCATTTTTATATCACAACTCATAACCCATGCCCATGGGTCCAACCGACCCAGCCTTCCACCCAGCCCATTTTCGTTTTTTGCCATAGGCCCAACGTGACTTCAGCTCTCTTTGTTACATCTCTGCAGTTTTTCTAGCTGCACCCTCCAGTGCTGCTGTCCGCACCCCTGTTTGATTGAAAACTTCTTGGAAAATTCTATAAAAATTCCTGTGTGTTTCTTTATTTTTTTGTGACTCTTTTATGATAGTAGTTGTGTTGGAAAATTGATATAAAAATAGTATGGTGTTTTCTTGCTTTAATTGTGCGACTTTATGTAAAAACCTATGAAAATTGTATGATTTCGATTCCAATTCTTGATGGATATTCTTGATTCATGATATATAATTTTTGTGAGGGTTTTGCTGCTGTTTGAATGCGTCTTTGCTGTATGTGTGTGTATTGTGCCTAGTTGCTTGCTTTGCGAGATTTGTTTGTGAATAAATAATGCAAAATATGCTTAAATTCACTATTAAAATGCATGGTCTATCACATCCCTTTGATCCCCATTTTACAATCTGAGTTCATGTCTTTAAAATGTGTTAAAACATGAGGATTATAAGTCATGTGAGCCTTGCATTTTGTAGTAGGATTTTAGCTCTATTTTGCACCATTTTCGCTATGTTTTTGTGGCAATTTCTTTGCTTTTGTTATAGTAATTTTTACTTGCTTTTACTTCTTGATATTGTCATGTGCAACTAACCCTTTTGTTTCATGTTTCTTAAAGCATCCTATCCTCCATTTCCACTTTGTTTCTTGCACTTTAATTTTCATGCAAAGTTAGAATGTAAAAGCCTAGGAATTCTTGTACTTTACTTTTATGCCATTTTTTAATTCTTGCAAGACCATAGAATGTATCTAGGGCATGATGTAATAAGGACAATGGACTCTAATGATGTACACCGACACAAGCACCGACACATGCACACACCTCACTTTAGGTATATAGCTAGAATATGCATGTTTAGATGTATGTTTAGGATTGTATGTTTAGATGAATGTTTAGGCTTTATACTTAGAAAAAATCAATTTTTCAAAAAAATGTGAACAACCTCACTCAAACCATTTTCTAATAAACCTTGGGATCAAAATCCCATTGTATTTTCCTTTTTCTTTTTCTTAATCAAACTTTAATGAACTTTAATCATACTTAGACCATTTTGCAAATCACTAATTCCACCTCACATTTTTTACAATCCCATGCCCTTGAGGCCTCTCTCTCTATTCTTCAAATCCCATTTTCAAACTTAAAATCAACCAACAAAAACAAAAACATTTTTGGAAGAGAACTACGGTGGATTTGATCCCTTAAACGGGTACGTAGGCAAGGAACAAAATTCCTTCAATTCAACTAAAATAAAAATCCAAAAACATTCTTCTCCCTCCAATTCTTCACTTAGAAAAACTTTAGGTGTAAATATCATTTCAAAATAGCATTTAAAAATAAAGCGCGCGCGTAGAAATTAAAGACGGTTCCTATAGGATACTATAGTCGTTATGGGTGCCTAACACCTTCCGTAGCGAAAACAACTCCCGGACCTCGATTCTCAAGGGTTTTGCTTACTTTTTCCCTTCCCAAGAAAAAATAAGATATCACCGGTTAAAAGGTTCAAACGTAATCAATGTTTGACACCCGAAAACCAAGATAAAACAGCTGGCGACTTCACTGGGGAGATTCGAGAGTTACGCCTAGTCTTTATTTCCACGCTTGCGCTCTTTTTTACTTGTTTCTTTTACTTGCTTTCCTATGTGAATAAATGTTTAAATTCTTGCAAACGTGTGGGGTGAGAATATCAAAAGTCCTGCACCCGGGCTGAGTGAACTTAGGATTTAGGAGGGATATAATCGACAATTCATTCCGGGGGTTGCCTCGTGTTTTGGATTATGCGATCAATCCCACATAGCTGAGGCATTTTGGAGGTGATGTTGTCGGCGCGTGTTGTCGCGTTTAGGCACTTTACTTCTAATTGTTCTATGACGCTATGAACCGTAGATAACCAAACCCATCCATGGCCATTTTCTAGGATGTAGTGCGGAGGCTAAACCGAGTGTTGTCTCGAATTTTAGTCGTCACGCGATACTACACTCAAGTTAGACCTTCTTACGAATAATCATGGAGCGAGTGTTGTCTCGTGACACCGTGATATACGTCGGAGAGGTTGCAACTTGGGAACCTTTTTAGAACCCGGTTACTATTTCCTAAAGCCCTAGTTTCACCAGACACCGTGTCCACCCATGACTCCTCGACTTTGAACTTCACCCCCACCATGTTTTCTCCGAACTTGAACATAATCATGCATTCATGCATACATGCATAAACTTTTTTCCATGCATTTATCGGAGGACTTAGACAAGTCATCTTTTGAACATCACGGATGTGAACACCAAGTGATACCATCTCAACTAAACTTCTAGTTTTGCTCAAAGATCTTCAAATAAAACCGTGTTTCTCCGTGATGTTCACAACCACTTTGACAAGTCCTCTGACAAAAAAAAAGTGTCTTTTCGCATTTGCATATCATGCATCATATGCATCATTCATCGGTCACAAATGGCTTCCCGTGCTCATTGTCTCCTGGTTCCTCTACCGCAGTCCGAAAAGTGGCTCGTGCTCGCAAGATTCACCAACCAGATAGAGTTCATCAGACAAGATTGTACAAGAGAAGAAACATGGCTAACCTTGAGGAAGAGAATGCCAGCCCCTCGGGCCAGCCCATTGAAGAGTCTAATCTGGACGAGATTCTGAGGCTTATTAAGAAGAGTGATTATAAGATTGTTGACCAGCTGCTGCAAACTCCGTCAAAGATATCCATCTTGTCTCTGCTCATGAGCTCCGAGGCTCACAGGAAAGTGGTGATGAAAGTGCTGGAACAGGCCTATGTCGATCATGAAGTCTCTGTGGATCAGTTTGATGGGATAGTGAGTAATATTACTGCCTGCAATAACTTGGGGTTTGGTGACGACGAACTCCCCGAAGCAGGGAAACACCACAACTTGGCTCTGCATATCTCGGTACATTGCAAGTCTGACATGATATCCAACGTGCTGGTGGACACTGGATCATCTTTGAATGTAATGCCTGAATCCACACTAAGACAATTGAGCCATCATGGAATCTCTTTGAGGGGAAGCAACTATTTGGTTAAGGCTTTCGACGGATCCCGCAAGGATGTTCTCGGGGAGGTAGACTTGCCAATTACCATTGGTCCTGAGACATTTCAGATTACTTTCCAGGTCATGGACATCAATGCTTCTTACAGTTGTCTCCTCGGAAGGCCGTGGATTCACGACGCTGGAGCAGTCACTTCTACTTTGCATCAAAAGCTCAAGTTTGTGAAGAATGGTAAGATTGTCACTGTGCATGGTGAAGAAGCATATCTGGTTAGCCAAGTGTCATCTTACTCTTGTGTTGAAGCAGGGTCCGCTGAAGGGACGTCATTTCAAGGCTTAACTGTTGAAGGTGCAGAGCCCCGGAGGGCTGGTACTGCTATGGCTTCACTGAAAGACGCCCAGAAGGCTGTTCAAGAAGGACAAGCTGCTGGCTGGGGCAAAGTGATTCAGATTTTGGAAAACAAGCGTAAAGAGGGCCTTGGATTCTCCCCAACCTCAGGTGTTTCAACAGGAACTTTCTACAGTGCTGGGTTCATCAATGCTATTGCTGAAGATGCTGCTGAGAGTAGTTACGTGCCTACATTTGTTGTACCAGGAGGCACTGTGAGAAATTGGGAGGCCATTGATGTTCCTTTAGTCATGCATGCTTCCATGTAATGTGTCTTGTTGCTCATGTTTTCTTTGTTTTCAAAATAACAATCCTTTCGTTCTGCCCAAGGCGAAAGTGGTATCATTGTAAGGGCGTGTTTGTTTCGGCATTGCCGTTATCAATAAAAGTTGTCGTCTTTCTCACGACTCTTTGTTTTTTACTTTTTTTAGTGCCTTTTTCTTGGAAATAATGGTAATGCCAGGAAAAAACCAAAACATTTGTATTTTCTTATTAATTTCAAAAATCTGCATAGAAAACATTTTTCTAAAATCATCCCAATCATATTATGCAGATTGAACCATAATAAACCCGTTGAACACAGTGACCCTATGGTTCCTCCAAATTTTGAATTCCCTGTATATGAAGCTGAAGATGAGGATGACGATGATGAAGAGATACCGTATGAGATTACTCGACTGCTTGAGCAAGAAAGAAGAGCCATTCAGCCTCACCAGGAAGAAATTGAGCTTATCAACCTGGGTACTGAAGAGAACAAGCGAGAAATCAAGATTGGTGCTGCACTTGAGCCAGAAGTGAAAAGGAAGATTATTCAGCTCCTCCATGATTATCCAGATATCTTTGCATGGTCCTATGAAGATATGCCGGGTCTAGATCCTAAGATTGTGGAACATCGGATACCGACAAGACCTGAATGTCCTCCTGTCAAACAGAAATTGAGAAGGTCTCGTCCAGACATGGCTCTTAAGATCAAGGCTGAGGTGCAAAAGCAAATTGATGCGGGTTTCCTCATGACGGCTGAATATCCTGAGTGGATTGCCAACATTGTACCAGTACCAAAGAAAGATGGGAAAGTTCGAATGTGTGTTGATTACAGAGATTTGAATAAAGCCAGTCCAAAAGATAACTTCCCATTACCTCATATTGATGTGCTTGTTGACAGTACTGCTCAATCCAAAGTGTTCTCCTTTATGGATGGTTTCTCTGGTTACAACCAGATACGGATGTCTCCTGAAGATAGAGAAAAGACGTCCTTCATTACTCCGTGGGGAACGTTCTGTTATAAAGTGATGCCGTTCGGCTTGATAAATGCTGGTGCTACCTATCAAAGGGGTATGACTACTCTGTTTCATGATATGATTCACAAAGAGATTGAAGTATATGTTGATGATATGACTGTAAAGTCAAGTGATGAAGAGCAGCATGTTGTGTATTTGAAAAAGATGTTTGGAAGACTGAGAAAATACAAGCTGCGGTTGAATCCTAACAAGTGCACATTCGGTGTACGATCTGGAAAGTTGCTGGGCTTCATTGTCAGTCAAAGAGGCATTGAAGTTGACCCTGACAAAGTCCGAGCCATCAGAGAGATGCCGACCCCTCAAACTGAAAAACAAGTCAGAGGTTTCCTCGGACGTCTGAATTACATTTCAAGATTTATATCTCACATGACTACTACTTGTGGACCAATTTTCAAATTGCTCAGAAAGAATCAGCCTGTTGTATGGAATGATGAATGCCAGGAAGCTTTTGATAGCATTAAAGAATACCTGTTGGAACCACCTATCCTTGTCCCACCAGTGGAAGGAAGGCCCTTGATTATGTACCTGTCAGTGTTAGATGATTCTGTGGGTTGTGTTCTCGGTCAACAAGATGAGACTGGTAAGAAAGAGCATGTTATCTACTATCTGAGCAAAAAGTTCACCGACTGTGAGACTCGGTATACAATGCTTGAAAAGACTTGTTGTGCTTTAGCTTGGGCTGCCAAATGCCTGCGTCATTATATGGTGAATCATACAACTTGGTTGATATCCCGAATGGATCCAATCAAGTACATCTTTGAGAAGCCTGCTGTTACTGGAAAGATTGCACGTTGGCAAATGTTGTTGTCTGAATATGATATTGTGTACAAAGCTCAGAAAGCAATTAAAGGAAGTGTCCTTGCTGAGCATCTTGCTTGTCAGCCTCTTGATGATTACCAGCCAATTAAGTTTGATTTCCTTGATGAAGAGATTATGTATCTGAAAGCAAAAGACTGTGAAGAACCGCTGATTAATGAAGGGCCGGATCCCAATAGTAAATGGGGATTGGTGTTTGATGGTGCTGTTAATGCTTATGGTAAAGGAATTGGGGCCATCATTGTAACTCCACAGGGGCACCACATTCCTTTCACCGCTCGAATAACTTTTGAATGCACAAACAACATAGCTGAGTATGAAGCATGCATCTTGGGTATTGAAGAAGCCCTTGATCTGAGAATTAAGCACCTTAACATCTATGGAGATTCTGCACTTGTTATTAATCAGATAAAAGGTGAATGGGAGACTCATCATGAGAAGCTGATCCCATACCGTGACTATGCAAGACGTCTGTTGACATACTTTACCAAGGTTGAGCTGCACCATATCCCTCGGGATGAAAATCAGATGGCTGATGCTCTCGCTACTTTATCTTCCATGTTTCGTGTCAATCACTGGAATGATGTACCCGTAATTAAGGTGCAGCGTCTTGATAGACCCGCTCATGTGTTTACTATTGAAAATATGCCAGATCAAGCTGATAAAGATGTGAATGATAAAAAGCCTTGGTATTACAACGTCAAACAATTCTTGCAGAATCATGAATATCCACCTGGTGCTTCCAACAGGGATAAAAAGACTCTGAGACGATGGGCTAGTAAGTTCCTTCTGGACGGAGAAATCCTATACAAAAAGAACTATGACATGGTCTTGTTGAGATGCGTTGATAAACAAGAAGCTGAGAAATTGATGCATGACGTACATGATGGTACTTTCGGGACCCATGCTTCGGGCCACACTATGTCAAGAAAACTATTAAGAGCCGGTTATTACTGGATAACTATGGAGCGTGATTGCCACAAACATGCTAAGAGATGCCACAAGTGTCAAATTTATGCTGACAACAAGATTCATGTGCCTCCACACGCTCTCAATGTTATATCTTCCCCATGGCCTTTCTCTATGTGGGGCATTGACATGATCGGAAGAATTGAACCAAAAGCTTCCAATGGACATCGTTTCATTCTAGTGGCTATTGATTACTTCACCAAGTGGGTTGAAGCTGCCTCCTATGCCAATGTGACCAAGCAGGTGGTTGTCAAGTTTATCAAGAATAACATCATCTGTCGATATGGTGTTCCCAACAAGATCATCACTGACAATGGTTCCAATCTGAACAATAGCATGATGCAAGCTTTATGTGAAGAATTCAAAATTGAACATCACAACTCTTCTCCTTATAGACCTCAGATGAATGGTGCAGTTGAGGCCGCTAACAAGAACATCAAGAAGATTGTTCAGAAGATGGTCACTACTTACAAAGACTGGCATGAAATGCTACCTTTTGCCCTGCATGGTTACCGTACTACAGTGCGCAGCTCAACCGGGGCAACCCCTTTCTCTCTTGTGTATGGTATGGAAGCAGTTCTCCCTCTGGAAGTGGAGATTCCATCTCTTCGAGTGATCATGGAAGCAAAATTAACTGAGGCTGAATGGTGTCAAAGTCGGTATGACCAGTTGAACTTGATTGAAGAAAAACGTCGGGATGCTATGACTCATGGACAGTTGTATCAAGTGCGAATGAAGAATGCTTTTGACAAGAAAGTCCGACCTCGAGAATTCAAGGAAGGCGAACTTGTATTGAAAAGAAGGATAAGCCAACAACCCGACCCAAGGGGCAAGTGGACACCTAACTATGAAGGTCCTTATGTTGTCAAGAAGGCTTTCTCTGGTGGTGCTTTGATTCTTACACACATGGATGGTGTTGAACTCCCAAATCCTGTCAATGCCGATATAGTCAAGAAATACTTTGTCTAAAAAGAAAAGAACAGCGTGGTAGGTCGAAAACCCGAAAGGGCGGCCTAGGCAAAAATGCGCTTCCCGGTGGGTCGAAAAACCGAAAGGGCGATCCAGGCAAAAGTTAGGGACAAAAAAAAATGAATATAAAAAGCTCGCTGAGATTGTACGCAACTCAGGCAAGAATGAGCGCCTCGATGAGCCGAAAACCCGAAAGGGCGGTTCATGCAAAAATGAGGTTGATAAACGACAAGTAACTATATCTGGCAAATCACCATCACCCCTTGGGGCATCTGCAACTGTCAATGGTTTTCTTCATCAGAAGCTTCTGTACTTGTGAATTCAAAATTTCTATGAAATGTAGCGGTCATCGTGTTCAATGTATCACCAACCAATAAAATTATCATTTTCCAAGCTTTGTAAATCCGTGAAGTCATGCCTTTGGCTGACTCTCACTCTTCTACATCAATTTGAGCCTGTGCTATTGTTTGAAACTCTATTTTTCTTTCTACTTTCAATGCTATATACAAAACATTTCCTTTCTATTTGATAATGTCAATGTTTGAAACAAACATCTTTTAAAAATTGAAAAACCTTTTTTCTGTCTATTTTGAAAGCAAACCTGAGCAATAAGGTACATTTCAATGAAACATGCATGAATAAATGAATGTCAATGTCTATTTCAATACATGTTACGAGCAGGTTACTCCCCAGGATGATCTGTGGTCAATGGCAAGAATGAAAAAACAGAATGAAAATGAAAAAAATTGAAATGAAAGGCTCGCTAAGTCGAAAACCCGAAAGGGCGGCTTAGGCAAAAATGAGCACCCCGCTGATTGACAACCTATGAAGGCAATTCAGGCAAAAATGGGGCAATAAAAAGGATCTTACTCCCCGGTGAATCGAAAACTCGAAAGGGCGGTTCAGGCAAAAATGGGGTTTGAAAATGAAAAATGAAAGAATGAAAATGATATGAAAAGCATTGATCACAGGTGCGAACATCCAATGTTACCCAGCACTGACACGCCTAGCAACGGTGACCTGTACCCAAGAATCTTCCAAGGGTCCCTCCTCTACAAGTTTTATTGCCCTCAGCCATGGTTTTGATACGTCTCTCAACGACGGTCTCCCCAAAGAGGTTTTTCCCCTGTGAATATGTTGCAGCACGAGCCACTACGTGCCCAACCTTCCAATGTTTTGTCTGCCTTTGTGAAACTCCTCTGTCAAGTTGCAAGCCAAACATGCATTTCAAGCATTCATACATGCATAATCATGCATTTTATGTGCTCATACATCCAATAATCTTGCTATACCATACATACATGTTGCATATCCAACTCTCAACTGTCAAATTCAATCCAAATTTCAACTGTCAAACTCAATTTCAATTTCAATTCCAATTCCAATTGTCAATCTCAATTCAAATTTCAACTGTCAAATTCGATGCAACCTCAACTCTCAATTTCAATCTCAATTTCAAGTGTCAATTCGAAGCAATTTCCAATTTCAATTCCAATTCAATGTCAAATTCGAAGCAATTTCAATTCCAATTCAATGTCAAATTCGAAGCAATCTCAATGTCAATGTCAATGTCAATTTCAATGTCAATCTCCAATTTCAATCCAATTCCAATGTCAATGTCAATGTCAATTTCAATTTTCAATCCAATGTCAATCCAATCTCAATGTCAAATGTCAATGTCAATTTTCAATTTAATGCCAATTCAATCTCAATGTCAATTTCAAATCTCCAATCCAATGTCTATGTCTATGTCTCTTCTCAATCTCAATTTCAATCTCAAGCTTCCAATTCAATTCCAATCAATGTCAATTCACTCTCAATTTGTTTTTGGGCCAACAAAAATGGTCATGTCTATCTTCAAACCAAGTCAATGACAATTTACCCTCAATAGGTATCTTGTCAAATCAGACTTCCAACATATCTTGTTACTGGTCAAGTGGCTAGTTCGATCAAAAAGAACAGCTTGTACCCGCATATATACCTATACTTTCGGACAAACGACGAGTTCGATCCAAAGAACAGTTTGTACCCAGCTATTGCTTTGTTATCGGTCAAACGACAAGTTCGATCTAAAAGAACAGTTTGCACCTACTTACATGATGTGGTGATGATCCAACGGCAAGTTCGATCCAAAGAACAGTTTGTATCTACCCTCTGTCTATATCTCCGATCAAGTGGCAAGTTTGATCCAAAGAACAGCTTGTATCTGCCTATATGGCTATGTTTTCAATCAAGTGGCAAGTTCGATCCAAAGAACAGCTTGTATCCATCTCTTGTTCGTATTTCTTGGTCAAGTGGCAGGTTCGATCCAAAGAACAGCTTGTACCTATCTTTTGTTTGTATTTCCTTGGTCAAGTGGCAGGTTCGATCCAAAGAACAGCTTGTACCCATCTCTTGTTTGTATCTCTCGGTCAAGTGGCAGGTTCGATCCAAAGAACAGCTTGTACCTATGTTTCTATCCCCTGGTTTGTCTACCCTGTCATTCATGTTTTTGAAAATCTGAAAACGTATTTTTATGTCCAAAAGCAGTGCAAATGTTAATATTTAAGTATCTTCGTCCCGTCAACTCAAAGGCTTCGTCTCTTGACTCCCCGGACGAAGAAACTTAAATAGGGGCAGCTGTTATACCCTAATTTTGGACCTAAAAATACCAACTCAATTCTTTTTTTTTTTTTACATTACAAGTCATTTGAACTATCTCTGATCAATTACATCTTTCTCTGCATTTTATTTCAATATTATTTGCCAAATTCACATAGAAGGGTATTTTAGTCATTTCCTATGTTAAAATTTCTTTCAGTCTTTTAAAAAATTGTTTGAGTCTTTTAAATTAGTTTGAATAAGTCTTCATTTCAATTCCATGTCAAAATCCATTTTAAAAATTGCATCTGAGTCATTTTTAGTCGTTTTAGCCCCCAGGGGCATTTTGGTCATTTCACATAAAATCTCTTATCCGCTTTGTTGTTTTTAATCGTCTCGCTTTACGTTAATTTTCAATTTACTTTTTCAGTTCAATTTTAGTTTAATTTTCATTTTGGTCCTCGTACTTTTGTTATTTTGCATTTTAATCCTTTTTAAGTTTGTTAGAGTCAAAGTCAAGGTTTGTTACAAGTCAAGTGCCACATGTCCCACTCCAATTGGTCCAAGGCTTACCACATCACCTATATAAGTCCAAGTCAAGGTCAAAGTCTCATTCAACTAATCATTTTTTTTCTTTCACTAATTATTTTCACAAATTCCTCAAAAAAATTCACAAAAAGTTTTTTTTCTCTTATTTTCTTTTTCCCTTTTTTTCTCATCTTCAACAACCTCTAACCAACTTTCTCATCATCCATCTCCACCATAACCACCTCCAACCACCATCTCTAACCACCGTAACCAATTTTTCCGGCCACCTCTAACCACCGCGAAATCACCATAACAACCACCATTATCACCATCATCATCTTCACCACAAAAGAAAAGAACTCCATAACCATAACCTTCATCATCACCTTCACACTCAATACTCATCCGAATCATCCATTAACAACACGGTTCCGGTTTATACAATTACGTCAACACCAATCAAAATCCATTCACCAACGATCATCAATAGCAAGTATCTTTTTCGGATTCAACTATTCTAGGGTAAAACCATTCGAATTCGAGTCTCTTATCGCCGAACAGATGCTATTTCGTTCTCATCAAGGAACAAGAAAACGGAACTAGAAAACGGAACTCGCCAGAACGTGAAGAACGAGGAAGAAGGCCTGGTCGTAGCTCCCATCGCGTCCATAACAGAGGTAAATTGCATATCCCGTTCGTTCTGGTTCATCTTTTCTTGCTAAAATTTTCGAAATTTGCAAATTAGATCTAGGATTGTGTGTTAGTTTGCTGCAATTTTTGAGTGGATTTTTGGAATGAGGGAAGAAAAGGATTTTAAATGATGTAGTTTGTTTTGAAAATGGTGGAGTTTGGAACTCCGGCACGGTGGTGCACCACCGGCCACCGTGCCGGAAAATGCATGATTGCCGGAGAAGAAAGGTTGCAGCGGTGCTGGTTTTGTGGAATAGAGGGAAGAAAGTGTTCTCACGTTTTTTGAAGGAAGGAACAAGAAGCAATGTGTTTTTTCACAATCTGTAGCATTTTTATATCACAACTCATAACCCATGCCCATGGGTCCAACCGACCCAGCCTTCCACCCAGCCCATTTTCGTTTTTTGCCATAGGCCCAACGTGACTTCAGCTCTCTTTGTTACATCTCTGCAGTTTTTCTAGCTGCACCCTCCAGTGCTGCTGTCCGCACCCCTGTTTGATTGAAAACTTCTTGGAAAATTCTATAAAAATTCCTGTGTGTTTCTTTATTTTTTTGTGACTCTTTTATGATAGTAGTTGTGTTGGAAAATTGATATAAAAATAGTATGGTGTTTTCTTGCTTTAATTGTGCGACTTTATGTAAAAACCTATGAAAATTGTATGATTTCGATTCCAATTCTTGATGGATATTCTTGATTCATGATATATAATTTTTGTGAGGGTTTTGCTGCTGTTTGAATGCGTCTTTGCTGTATGTGTGTGTATTGTGCCTAGTTGCTTGCTTTGCGAGATTTGTTTGTGAATAAATAATGCAAAATATGCTTAAATTCACTATTAAAATGCATGGTCTATCACATCCCTTTGATCCCCATTTTACAATCTGAGTTCATGTCTTTAAAATGTGTTAAAACATGAGGATTATAAGTCATGTGAGCCTTGCATTTTGTAGTAGGATTTTAGCTCTATTTTGCACCATTTTCGCTATGTTTTTGTGGCAATTTCTTTGCTTTTGTTATAGTAATTTTTACTTGCTTTTACTTCTTGATATTGTCATGTGCAACTAACCCTTTTGTTTCATGTTTCTTAAAGCATCCTATCCTCCATTTCCACTTTGTTTCTTGCACTTTAATTTTCATGCAAAGTTAGAATGTAAAAGCCTAGGAATTCTTGTACTTTACTTTTATGCCATTTTTTAATTCTTGCAAGACCATAGAATGTATCTAGGGCATGATGTAATAAGGACAATGGACTCTAATGATGTACACCGACACAAGCACCGACACATGCACACACCTCACTTTAGGTATATAGCTAGAATATGCATGTTTAGATGTATGTTTAGGATTGTATGTTTAGATGAATGTTTAGGCTTTATACTTAGAAAAAATCAATTTTTCAAAAAAATGTGAACAACCTCACTCAAACCATTTTCTAATAAACCTTGGGATCAAAATCCCATTGTATTTTCCTTTTTCTTTTTCTTAATCAAACTTTAATGAACTTTAATCATACTTAGACCATTTTGCAAATCACTAATTCCACCTCACATTTTTTACAATCCCATGCCCTTGAGGCCTCTCTCTCTATTCTTCAAATCCCATTTTCAAACTTAAAATCAACCAACAAAAACAAAAACATTTTTGGAAGAGAACTACGGTGGATTTGATCCCTTAAATGGGTACGTAGGCAAGGAACAAAATTCCTTCAATTCAACTAAAATAAAAATCCAAAAACATTCTTCTCCCTCCAATTCTTCACTTAGAAAAACTTTAGGTGTAAATATCATTTCAAAATAGCATTTAAAAATAAAGCGCGCGCGTAGAAATTAAAGACGGTTCCTATAGGATACTATAGTCGTTATGGGTGCGTAACACCTTCCCGTAGCGAAAACAACTCCCGGACCCTGATTCTCTAGGGTTTTGCTTACTTTTTCCCTTCCCAAGAAAAAATAAGATATCACCGGTTAAAAGGTTCAAACGTAATCAATGTTTGACACCCGAAAACCAAGATAAAACAATAATCCATAGTGAGTTCCTCCCAAACCTGTGATGGTATTGACAGAGCATGTAGTAAGCCCATTTTCTTCTATGTTTGATACTTGTTTTCCTGACAAACTGTGCAATGTTTGATGAAGTTTTTAGTGTCTTTGTACAGGCCTGGCCATTGAAAAGATGCTGTCAGACGGGAAACTGTGGGCTGAACTCCGGAGTGTCCGGACAATGGTGTGGAATGAAACTCTATTAGCAGCATATTCCGCCAGTTTTCAACATCAGGTACAAAAATTCAATCCTTGTAGTACAACAACTGATTTGAGAATTTGTATGATTGTGGTTCTGTCGTGGAAGCCATTAATTTTTGAACTAACTGTTGGCCTTGTGAGGTGAAACATTGCTGGAACTGCTTGAGTAAAAGTGAAATTGGTGATGAAATGGTAAGAAAGATAAACTCATATTCACAACTCTTCCTGCTAAGAGCGTCGGTAGCCTGATTGTGTCTCCCAAGTTTGTAAAATATCTGAAAGTTAAACCCTTGTAGCTTTGAGGCCCACTTTTGTTGCTCCGGCGTTTATATCTGTTGTTGTAGTAATTCCTTTAAGCTGCGCTGATCTGTGAATATGTGAAAGTGTTGTCCTAAAAGATACTGACGCCACTTTTTAATTGATTCTGTGACAGCATACATCTCACGGACATATGCAGATATAGCTTGCATTTTTGGGTTCAATTTCTTGCTGAAGATGGCGAGAGGGTGGCCTTCTTGGGACAGAACAACACCTATTGCCACACCAGAAGCATCGGTCTCGACAACAAAAGTCGTTGAAAAGTCAGGAAGATGTAGAACTGGCATATTTATCATTTGTAATTTTAATGTTGTAAATGCCTCGTCAGCTTCTATGTGTAGCACCCTACTTCTAATAAGCGGTAAAATGCGCGAACATACGAATATGTTCTAGAAATAGATGCTACGTCTTCAAATTAAAACATACATGCATAAAGATCATGTTGCATAACATAGCAGCGAAACATACATATAATCCATAAACAACCTCAAATCTCAATATAATAAGAACATATCCTCCAAATCTCAAATACAATAATATTTCAACTCCAAACTACATAGTCAAAACAAAATCTAACATGCAAGTACTACCCTAGATCAGAGCCCTAATCTAGACACTTGCACATAAACAAAGGAATTCCACTCCTCGGCAACATCAAGCATATAGTCTAAGCATCCTGCACTCCATCTACCCGTCCATACAGAAAGGTAGGTGGTAAACCACTGAGGGTTAGATTTACATCATCATAATCCAAAAAGATTTAACAAGAACATTGAAAATGAAAGATACATTCAAGTATGATGAATCACAAATTATACATATACTCACAAGTATTCACAACATTCATATCAATCATTATCATCATTCCAAATTCACATCAACAAGTGTATCATACACGGATCACAACCTCACCTTGTCAATTAGCAATTAACAATTCAATTCACAATTACAATTAGCAATTCAACCATCAAGCACATCTCAATGCAATTCAATTCACCAACAATTCATGCAATGACTCTAGACTCATCTAGATGCATGCGGTACCGAATCACCTCAAAGGTCGTCACCTTCGATGCAACAAAAACATCATAATCACCTCAATTGGATATAAAATCCACCACCATCAAACATGAATGCATGAACATATGACTCAACTACAAATGCATATGTTCACACATACAAATCACCTCAACATCTCCAACCATCAAGTATATATGTAATCAACAACAATTCACCACCACATAACATATATACAATCACCAACAACATCCATAATTCAATTAACATGTAGTTGTCACATATATGCGCCACCAATAGTCTTCACACAAAGTACAACAACTATCCATAAAGGATTAACAAGCAATTGGTTCTCAAAAATCATCTTTAATCAAGTTCGTCTCTCAAAATCACAACATTAACAATAATTGAGCATTAAGCCAAAACCAAATAAATAAGTTCCAATGCCTCAACCAAGCATACCCCTAGGCCACATATGAGTGCAGTAGAGGATGCCTTGGCGTTTCACCGGCCAAGTGTGACGAAATTATGAAAAGCCCAAGGTTCGTATCACTTTATCACTTTTCACAAAAATTTCTATTTTTAAAGCAAAACAAGTTAGATCCATCACATCAAAGTTTAAATGCCATTAAACACTTTAATTGAACTCATAAAAATCAAGTTTCAAAGATTAAAAACATTCCACAACGTTTGGGTCGACTTAGAACTAGTTATGCGGTTTTTCGATGAAACTTTTCAAGAGTATTTTCTCCATAACTTGAAAACCAAAAATCGTATCCAAGTCAAACCAAAGCCTCTAGGAAGCTAAAAATATTATCTACAATTTTCATGTTCATACCAAAAACCAGTTCAAAACAAAAACGAGGGATAAAGGTACAAAAACGCAAAATAGGGAGTACTGACTTGTGCAGCTCGCCATTGCGAGCAGGTCCACTCACGAGGCGAGTGATCAGTTACTCGCCATTGCAAGTAAGCTTACTCGCGAGGCGAGTTATGACAGTCCAGTCTCGGGAAGAACCTCATTTTCACCCAAAAACCCCAATTTTGACTTCCCAAAGCTCAAATTTGATCCCAAAGTTTGTTTAAACATTTCTAAACATAAAAAGACACTCAATTTCATATAAAATTTGCCCAAAAACATTCTCCTAACAAAAATCACCATTTGACCCATTTTTCATTAAAACTTCAAAAACAACACAAAGTCTTAGCAAACTCCACAATTATGATTACCCAAGGTTTTAATCATCAACAACAACAACTCTCAACAACAACAACTAACCATCATGAATTCATCAATAATTCATCACAACAACACCTCATATCATCATTTTTGGACAAAAATGCAAAGCACACATATAACCACAACTTAAGCATGTAATTTCATCATCAACAACTCAATTAACATTCAATTTACATACCCAAACATTGCATCAAAACATAAGCACGAATTTACAATTAATTAGGTTCAATTCATCAATTTCACAAAATGGGTAGAAATGAAAAGTTAGGAATTATGGTTGAAATCTAACCCTCTTACCTCTAGCACCAAGGATCTCTAACCCAAGCTTCAATTTAGCTCCTAGATGATGAATCCCTCTTCTAGCTCTAGCCTTCCTCTTCAATCTCTTATCTCTTCTCTATCTCTATCTCTATCTATTCTCAAATGAAAATGTTGGTGAAAAATCATATTTCTCTACTAACATTAGTTTATATAGGATCCTTTAATTGGGCTTAATTCACAATCTTAATGGGCCTAACCTATTTCTATTCTAACTCCTAAAATGTTATTACTCACTTAACGGTAAAATATATCACTAACGGTCACTTACCGGTAAATAAATAATTACTACACTCTCACTAAGTACTAAAAATAATCTTCAACTAAATTACAAAATTACTCCTACTCTCAAAATGACCAAAATACCCCCTAAGTCCAAAATGACTAAAATACCCTTCTAACACCGAATCCTACGAATTCCAACCAAAATACACACAAAGGCAAATAATCACATAAGAGCACATATAAAAGCAATTAAAATAATAAAAATAAATCTAACGAAAATTGGGCTGTTACACTATGGACCAATGTAATTTAGTGGAACGTAGTAGATCAGTTAACGGAGCGGTGAAAGTGGCATATCCACGAACAAAACGACGATAGAATCATGTTAGACCAAGAAATCCACGTAGTTCGGTGAGCGAGCGGGGCTTCGGCCAGTCTGTAATTGCAGCCACTTTCTACGGGTCCGGTGCGACCCCTTTAGCTGATATTACGTGCCCCAAATAATCCACGGTATCTACTGCAAAAACACATTTAGATAAATTCGCAACATAGTGGTTAGTTGCTAATAAATCTAAAATTAAACGTAGGTGCAACAAGTGATCAGCCATGTTAGCACTATAAATCAGAATATCATTAAAGAAAACTAAAACAAAACGGCGCAAATATGGCCTCAAAAGGTCATTCATAGCAGATTGGAAAGTAGGGGGCGTTGGAAATCCCAAATGGCATAACCAAAAATTCGTAGTGTCCATCGAATGTTCAAAAAGCAGTCTTACGAGTGTCCTCCTTGGCAACTCGAATCTGGTGATAACCGGAGCGCAAATCTATCTTGGAAAAAATGGAGGCATCTCCTAGCTCATCAAGTAACTCGTCAATAATGGGCATGGGAAAACGGTCTTTGATGGTTACAGCATTAAGGGCACGATAGTCCACACAAAAATTCCAATGGCCATCTTTTTCGCGGACAAGCAAAACTGGTGAGGAGAAAGGGCTGTTACTTGGGATAATAGTTCCTTCCCGCAGCATGTCATGGATTAAAGTGGTCATGGTCTCTTTTTGGGAATGAGGGTAGCGGTATGGTTTGACATTAAAAGGTGAAGTGTTGGGGAATATGGTGATCATGGACACGTAGTGAGGGAAGGCCATGTGGTGTGTTAAAAACAGTGGGGTAGTTGGATAGCAAGGTTGTAAGCTGAGGATTTGCGGAGATAGCTGTGTGGGCAGGTTGGGTTTGGTTGCGTGAGGTGCAATTCATGGGTGGAATGGATTGAAATGTAAGGAGGTGAAAAGAGGCGACAGAGTTGGTGTGCATAAGATGTCGAAGATGATGGTAGGTGGATTGTGTTGGTTGGAAGTTTTGATCTCCTTGAAGGGTAATTGATTCATTATGGTGTTGGAATGTAAGTGAAAGAATAGAGAAATCTGCCGTTATCGGTCCAAGGGTCCGTAACCATGCCATTCCCAAAACAACATCGGCACCTTCAATTGGTATTAGACAAAATGGAAGATTGAAGTGAGCTCTTTGTAGGGTAATAGGGACATTTGGAGAAATTACTTGGCAGTCAAGGTGTGCACCAGTTCCAACCATGACGGAGAAGTGAGGGATGGGTTCGGTTGGCAGGTTTAAGTGAGATGCTAGGCGAGGCTGAATGATATTGTGTGTACTGTCGAAATTAATTAACACCATAATAGGTTGGCCTCGGATCCAGCCTTGGAATTTGAGAGTTTGAGGGGTAAAATGGCCGGTGGCAGCTTGTGTTGAGGGGTAAAAATATGCGTCATCGTGTTCAATGGTGACAGTTTCTTCCACTGTGTCTGGTTCCGTTGAGGTTTTGGTGGTGTCGGTCTCATCATCTATTAGAAGTAATAGGAAACGGCTTGTTGAACACTTATGGCCCGGTGTGAATTTCTCATCGCAATTGTAACAAAGGCCAAGGGCTCGACGTTCTTGGACTTGGGTTTGGTTTAAGCGTTTAATGGGAAATTTAGTTGTGGGCTTAGGTGCGATAGCGGGTTGTGGCGTTGAGGAATTTGGTCTTGTGGAGGTGTTGGTTGTTGTGGGTGTGTGAGTAGTGATGTTGGGGTTCATGCGTGAGTAATGTGTGGGGTAAGTGGGAGAAAAGGGCTTATGTGGTTGATAAGTGTCATAAAAGTGTTAATCTCTTGTTATATTTTAAGCACTTTTTGTTGCTTGCTTTGCAAGTAATTGAAGGAAAAGCCGAGAAAGCGTTAAATGCCTTATTACGCTTTACTTATCATTACTCTATCCTTTTGTGCAGGAATTAGCCTCAAGACACTGATCAAAGACCAATTCATCATGAAAAAGTGCAAAATGGCAGAAGCTGTCCAGCAAGCTTGAAGAAATGGCGCTAATAGCGTGTTCTACGCTATTAGCGTGTTCAAAGAAGTGCCAAAGTCCAGAGAGATACGCTATTGGCGTGTCTGGAGCGAAGATGCCTTGAAGAAATTTTGCTATTAGCGATTTTGGCGCTATTAGCGTGAACTCGCAATTGCGAGCTCTTTCACTCGCAGTTGCGAGTTAGGACGGTTTGCTCAACTCAAGTGGCCCACTTGCTACTCCTTGAAGATATTTTTCTAGATATTTTGGGCTTAATATCTCAGGGACAATATAAGGTCATAAAAAGCTCATGAGAGAGATATATAGTTCATATTAGTCTCAAGAATATCATATAGTTTTTTCTTAGTTTTTCTCTAAGCTTTCATAGATAATTTCATAGAGAGAAATAGGGTAGATCATATAGAGTGAGAGTGATTTTGGAAGTTGGATCTTATTCCTTTGTTGAGACATCACTAGGAGAATGAATCCTTCCTTTTCAATCCATCCTTGCAAGGCTTCCATGATGATGTGTAGCTAAATACTCTTTGTTGGGATGAGAGGTACTTGATCTTGCTAAACATGTAATCCTTTTGATTTTGCAAAATATGGTTCTAGTAATTTATATTCAATATTGTTGTTATTCAAGATGCTTTGGACACAATCTCTTGAATCTAGAGCTAGAGTAGCAATATATCTTAGGTTAACTTACTTGACATCTTTGTTAATCTTGTGATAATCACCATAATCAAGAGTTAAATGCTTTCAGATGCTTAATCAGGCTGGACACGGTCGATTAGGTTATTTGATCGACTTTGTTATCGTTTAAGGGATTTGGACACGAATGTTTAAACGATACCTTAGAGTTAATTATATCGCTTTGGACACGAAGGATAGTTTAGAATTGATTGTGATAATGTTGTTTGTAAAGCTAGAATTCGTATGGATCATTAGGTTACGTGTGACGCTTGGTTAAGGAACTCTACTCCTAACAAGTTTCAATCCTTATTAATCTCATCTTTTACTTTTGCAATTTAGTTTAGCTAGTTACAATTCAAACAAACAAGTACTCTTAATACTTGGAATGATAATTGATGTTAAACTGTCCTTGATAACGCATTATTCCCTGTGGAGACGATATTAAAATACTTATCTTGTTTGATGCTAAAAACGACTTTCATCAAAATGGCGCCGCTGCCGGGGAATTGGTGTTTAGATATCATAGATAGTACGATTGATTTATCATTTTAAGTATTTGTACATATTCCGTAAATATTGTCTTTTCTTGATAGTTGTTTGTACTAACCCCTCTTTGATAAACAAAGAAAAGTTTCTTGTTAGTTATTTCCGTTTCAGGATCATCACCTAGACAAAATCATGGCTGATCATGGTTATAGCAACTTCTATACTCCACCTGAGTATGAACCATATCAACAATATCAACAATATCCTTATGGAGAGGAACGAATGACCAATGTGGAAAATACTTTGAATATCTTCATGCAACAATCCATGATAAACATGCAAAATACCAACCAAAGATTGAGGAATTTATCAATTCAGTTGGAGATGATTCAAGCTCAAATCATGGATAACCAAGCCAACATTCAATCCACTCATGACGGAGAGATTGTTGGAGAAGGTGTTGTTGAAATTGAGGAAGATATAATGATATAAATAGAGCCACCACTTGAAATAGAACTTCCCCAAGAACGGTCAGATTCTGAAAAGGCTAAAACTGTTGATAATGGAGAAGTGATAGAGGTGGTAGAGAAAAAGGAACGGTTACTTAGCAAGGAAGAAACATTTGAACAAAAGGGGAAGAAAGTGAGCAAGGCTAAAATTGACCGGGTCATTGATGAAATTTACGCCTTGTTCAAATCAATGTTAAGGAGGACATGGACTCCACATCATCTGTACTTAAAGTTCATGGAATTCCTCCCAAATCGTAGGGTTTCAAAACATGATGTGTTGTCCGTCTCATTTTGGCCACCCTAACGAAAAAGGCGTCAAGCTAACGACGTTAAACAAGCGCTTGTTGGGAGGCAACCCAATTTTATGAGTTTATTTACTGTTTTTAATGCATAATAAGTTTAGAAGTCATGTGCATGCATCAAAACATTCAAAACAGAAAACAAACAGAGAGCAGAATTCTGAACTGTCTCAACTCGCAATGGCGAGTGAAACAGCTCGCAATTGCGAGCAATTGGTCATTGACCAATTTTGACTGCCTCTTAGCTCGCAACTGCAAGTAAAGTTGCTCGCAACTGCGAGTAGCTGCAGTTAGGGTAGTTTTAATCATTTTTGGATAATGGTGTGTGATGACAATTGTTTTTAATTAGTATTGTGATGTTAGTATTCATATTAGTATTGTATATAGTTGTCCTTTGTTAGTTAAAATTATGTGTTAGCACTTTTTGGTTTAATTTAGTATTTCATTTTATTGTGGAAGTTTCTTTTGTATCACTCTTGCTTAATTTCAATTCTCAGATGATTGATAATGATTCATAGTTGTGTTTAAAGCGCAAAGCCAAGGTACAAGTTTCCAGTTTTTCTAGGTTTTTACTCAAATATGGAACGGGTACTTTGTGTAAATTTCATGTCATTTAGTTCTTCGCAATAATGTGTTTGTTTGTGAACCACTTAGTTCTAGCCTAAAAGTGAGGAAACCTCAAGTGTTTGTACATATGCAAGGAGACCGGAATTCATTGTTTAACTCAATTGTGTTATTTTAAATCCAATAATTGTTTTAAATTGTGTGAAGGCATGGAAGTGATCAAGGCACATTTTTGTTAATGAGTGAAACATACTTGACCACAAATAGCCTACCTTGTGAGTAGAGCGAGTACTTGCTAACCCACTTGAGCCAAATAAATTGGAGTCATCAATTATGAACTGTCAATTCATAAGCACAATGCTTGATGAAGTTGCCTTTAAATTTTTCAAAATTCAGTTCATCTTTGACGCACTTTAGGACTATGATGTGTTTTTAATTGTTGAACCCTAAAATTTCATTGTTTAATCGTCCCTTTTGCCTTAGAGTAAGGGAACATTCAAATAGGGTGTATTTTGATTCAAGTTGGGGAGAGAAGGTAGATGTAAATCTTATGTCAAGTATAATGGTGTAATTTTATCTTTGATCAAGACAACATGTTGTTGTAAATACAAAAAGAAAAGAATAACAATGTGTACATGAAAAGAAAAAGAAAAAGAGAAAAAGAAAGAAAAATCCAAAAAGAAAATAAGTTGTCAATGTCAAAGTTTGTCATGTTTAAGCACCAAGGGTTTGTAATGATTGGTAGATAAGATTGTGAATTTTAATGGTTGATACAAGGAATGTTCCTCTTTGATAGGCTTTTTGATTTCAATTGCCCCACATATGACATTTCTTTTGTAGCCAAGCCAAGTTATAACCCTCAAAGACCTTTTGATCCATGTTTTTATGCCTTTTGAAATGATATTTGGATGGACACATAACTTGATTGGAATGTTAACTTGATTGCCGGATGTGTGTTCATAATCCTCATTCATTTGATTTCAATTGTTTATCTACTTTCATAGAAGTGTGTTAGGTGTGGTTCGTAAGTAAATGTATTATTGTCTTGAAATATTTGACATGAACTTTTTACTTAGGACTCATCTCATGTTAGTAGTAGAATTTTAGATTAGTTGGAAACTTAGACTTGCCCGCGCATTCACTTTCAAATCACTCATCTGAAATAATTTTCAAAAGCCTTTTGTACTTGTGTCTTGTCATTAACTTGTTTGATTTTCAATCCTTTGTTTGAGGACAAACAAAGAGTTAAGTTGGGGAGTGTGATAAGTGTCATAAAAGTGTTAATCTCTTGTTATATTTTAAGCACTTTTTGTTGCTTGCTTTGCAAGTAATGGAAGGAAAAGCCGAGAAATAAGCGTTAAATGCCTTATTACGCTTTACTTATCATTACTCTATCCTTTTGTGCAGGAATTAGCCTCAAGACACTGATCAAAGACCAATTCATCATGAAAAAGTGCAAAATGGCAGAAGCTGTCCATCAAGCTTGAAGAAATGGCGCTAATAGCGTGTTCTACGCTATTAGCGTGTTCAAAGAAATGCCAAAGTCCAGAGAGATACACTATTGGCGTGTCTGGAGCGAAGATGCCTTGAAGAAATTTCGCTATTAGCGATTTTGGCGCTATTAGCGTGAACTCGCAATTGCGAGCTCTTTCACTCGCAGTTGCGAGTTAGGACGGTTTGCTCAACTCAAGTGGCCCACTTGCTACTCCTTGAAGATAATTTTCTAGATATTTTGGGCTTAATATCTCAGGGACAATATAAGGTCATATAAAGCTCATGAGAGAGATATATAGTTCATATTAGTCTTAAGAATATCATATAGTTTTTTCTTAGTTTTTCTCTAAGCTTTCATAGATAATTTCATAGAGAGAAATAGGGTAGATCATATAGAGTGAGAGTGATTTTGGAAGTTGGATCTTATTCCTTTGTTGAGACATCACTAGGAGAATGAATCTTTCCTTTTCAATCCATCCTTGCAAGGCTTCCATGATGATGTGTAGCTAAATACTCTTTGTTGGGATGAGAGGTACTTGATCTTGCTAAACATGTAATCCTTTTGATTTTGCAAAATATGGTTCTAGCAATTTATATTCAATATTGTTGTTATTCTTGTGTTAATGCTTTCAATGAGATTCAAGATGCTTTGGACACAAACTCTTGAATCTAGAGCTAGAGTAGCAATATATCTTTGGTTAACTTACTTGACATCTTTGTTAATCTTGTGATAATCACCATAATCAAGAGTTAAATGCTTTCGGATGCTTAATCAGGCTGGACACGGTCGATTAGGTTATTTGATCGACTTTGTTATCGTTTAAGGGATTTGGACACGAATGTTTAAACGATACCTTAGAGTTAATTATATCGCTTTGGACACGAAGGATAGTTTAGAATTGATTGTGATAATGTTGTTTGTAAAGCTAGAATTCGTATGGATCATTAGGTTACGTGTGACGCTTGGTTAAGGAACTCTACTCCTAACAAGTTTCAATCCTTATTAATCTCATCTTTTACTTTTGCAATTTAGTTTAGCTAGTTACAATTCAAACAAACAAGTACTCTTAATACTTGGAATGATAATTGATGTTAAACTGTCCTTGATAACGCACTATTCCCTGTGGAGACGATATTAAAATACTTACTTTGTTTGATGCAAAATTATTTCATCAGTGGTCTTGGTTTTGAATCTTTCAGTTTTGCCACAGTCAACTTAGCAAGGCCTATGACTTGGGTTATGGAAGTGGGCCTTTTAATGGCCATTTCATTACGGATTTCTGCTGATAAGCACGAAATGAAACAGTTGAGGAGCGCTTCGGCCGGTAATCCAACAACACGATTTCCGAATTTCTCGAACAAGGCTTGGTATTCGGACACAATGGTTGTTTGGCGGAGTTTAAAGAGTTCAGCTTGGTGGTTTGCATAGGTCGATGGGCCAAATCTGAGTTCCAAGGCTTTGGTAAATGAATTCCAAATAATTGATGGTTTTGATACATCCATTTAAACCAACTCAAGGCATCACCTTTCATGTAAAAGGAAGACATGGATAAACGACTTTCGGCTGGGATTTGGTAAAATGTGAAGAATTGTTCGGCTTGGAAATGCCACTCCAATGGGTCGGAGCCATCAAAAGTGGATAACTCCAATTTAGGTGTACAAAAAGGGGGTGGGTGAGTTGATTGGTTCATGAGTGGTAAAAAAGGAGGGGGAAAAGATGGAAAGGTCAAAACTTGGGGGTTGTGGTTGTAATATGAGTTTTGAGAATGAAGTGTAGAATCATTGTTGAAAAGGTGAGGTGGTGGTATATGGGTAGTGAGGCGAGTTGCTTGGGTATGAAAGGAGAAGAAAGTTGTGTCGAAGGGTGGTGGTTTGGTGTAGTGGATGAAGATATGGGTGTTGAAAATTGTAGGAAAGGGGATTGGGGGATGATAGTACGTTGCTTACCATAGAGTGAGGAGGGCGTAGTTGGTGAGATGAGGATGCGAGACACGAAGACGATGCGAGACCCGAAGAGGTTGCTTGCGTGGTTGAGCTACTAAGATATGTTTGTTTGATTAAATCAGCGAGGTAAGCTTTCAATGATTCATGTCGTGTTGCTTGAATCTGGTCTTGGTTGTCCAGCCTTGTTTGCACCATGTGTAGCTGAGCTTCAAAATTCTGGTTCGAGGTGTTGAATTGTTCATCGATGTGTGAGTGGGTAGCTCTAATGGCTGTATTAATGTGTTCATTTGTAGCTTGGATTGCTTCATCCAATTCTTTTGGTGTGGGAATTGGAGGTTTGGGTGGCATTGGAATTCAAATCGATGAAAGCACCAATGATAGAGTGAACTACAATTATTACTAGATCTAAATTACCAAAGGAGAGAAAACATAAGAAACTGCTGCTCAATTCATTCGTAGTTCATACAAAGATAGTTCTCTAGCTTTTATAGCTAGGTTTAGGTAGTAGCTGGGCTCATGGGCCTTACAACATAAGAAAATAGTTATAAAAGATAGCAGTGCTAGCTGCACCCCTCCTAATACTGATAGTAATGCTTAAGCCACATGGGAGCTTTGCTTTGTCTTTTTGTTCCATTGGCTTCCAAAATCTTCTCGCTTGACACATGCATGTTCAATCACAGCAGTTCGATGATGCTAAGAAGCTATGGAAAAAGACTCTTGATATTCATAATTGATATTCATAAAGGAAACGGTTTTCCGGCTTCCAAAGGAGAGCATCATCCAATTTCAATTCAATGAAGTTGAAGTTCAATAATTTAATGTTGGTGGAACTTTTTAAGTTTTGAAAAGAAGTTAGATGTTCAGTCCACATTGAGTTATAGAACTATTTAATTAGTTTAAAATTTTTATTTTGTCTATGGTTAATAGGTGTTTATACAAAAGAATTTTGATTTTCCTATTGTAAAAAAAAAAAAAAAAAAAAACTAATTCTTTTAATAAAAAAAAATCCTTCATCGTGAACATCTTATCTTACTAGTAGCAATAGTCAACGTGAGTTTGGCATGAGCATGAACATGAACATGAACACGATGATGAGAAAATCCATCACCATTCTCTCCTACTTTAAATCCAATTTCTTCTCATCATCCACTCGCCGGAGCCCTAATTTTATCAACCACCATCCACGCCGATTTAACAACAACATAAAGTTCCTTGTTAGCGTGTTCTTGATCGCATGGTTCATGGATTTTTCCTTAGCGAAAGTCACAAATCACACAAAAAACATAGATCCTTAAATCATATAGCAGGTTTTAAACATGGATTTTTAAGCTTCAAATCTAATCTTCTTAGTTCGTTTTTTCTTTCTTTGCATTTTTCTCTCCTATTTCATTCGCATATTCAAATCTAATTTGAGATTTTCAAGCGATTTCAGATATTAGCATACTACATTTATTGAAATTCCAAATGAAATCATATGTGAAGTTAAAAATGACTAACCAAGTAGTGGTTTGATCAGTGAGCAAAGTGTTTGATCATTGTTCAATTGTAATGCTACAGCCATAGTTTAAACATGTCAATCCATCAACTTAGTAGATATTTGATATAAAACAAGTGGTGTATGGAGTGATCAATTCATCAAAATCTGATATTTGTCCAGAATACACATTCCCAAGTTTTTGATTCTGTCATGTTCAACGACACCTTGGTGAACATTGTGGTTGTCATCTCTAGAGAGGAAAAACTTTTTGATTGGATTATAGAAAAGTTCTTAAGGGGGTAGGTTCATTGATGTTTCTCTTAAAGTCTTAATAATATGTGTAGAAATAACTATGATATAAGTTCAATTATTAGCTAATATATCAATATATAAACCTAGCATATAACATACTCCCTCCCGTCCTATTTATAAGAAAAAAATTGATTTTTTTGATTCATTGAGTAATTGATGTATTTGGTTTAGAATATAGACCAAATCCATCATTTATGCAATGAATCAAAAAAGTAAATTGTTTCTTATAAAATAGGACAGTATTTAATCATATAAGGATTGAGAATGGTAGCTTACCAATGCTAGCTTATAGGATAACCACAAATCATATAAGGAAATTGAGAATGACTCTATCACAAGTAAATTAAAATGATAAGGATGCCTTAAGATTATTAGATATATGCATATTGGAGAAGAAAGACCAAATGCTCTATCAAAAGCTGTTGGACACACGAGTCCCACATCGAGGAATGTATTATAGATGTAAGCTTCTAAAGTTATAAATTGAAAGAACTTCTTCATTCATAAGACACAGATGTATATGCTAAAGAGTATCAACATCGATTAATGATCTTGTGGTTTCATAAGGCAGTACTAAGGAATTTTTAAATTTTGAAAACTTTTTGAAAACTTTTTGTTTATTTTAAATTTAGAAATTCTTTAGCGGGCTACATTATGTAACTACGTAACTAGTTTATTTTTTTATAGTACATTATACTCTCCTTTCTTCGAAGATGTTTGAATTATGTAACGCCCCGGATTTTGGTCCAAGACATTACGCCTAAATCATTTTCTTTTTCTGAAAAACACTACTATTTATTTATTTCATCAATAATATATATTCCAGCAAAGCCTATACAAAATTCTTTACATAATTTAATAAAAATTCTTAAACTAAATGTCCTTCAAAATTATTTCTAAAACTACAATTTAATCAAAAACCCAATTTTTGTCCCCGCGTACGCTTTCATCACATATCAAACTTCATATATCATCTTTGGTACCTACAACATTCTATTAATGTAAGGGTCAATTTCCTTATCCAAATTGGTTCATACTCAAAGCACCAGAAACAATGTCATGAAATAGATAATATCAAAACTTATCAATCAAAAGAAATAAGAAAAATACATTTAAGTCTTTAAGGTAAAGTTCATACACATTTCTTTTATATATATATATATATATATATATATATATATAACAGTTTAATCACTTATCAACACACAGATGTATAATAGACCTAATGCAATGCAATGATGTGCAAAATGCATGCTCTTATAACTATATGATCCGGATATAATTCCCGCCACTAAGGCATCCACACAGAAATATAATTGCAATTCCCGCCACACAGGTATCCACACAGAAAATAATTGCAATTCCCGCCACACAGGCACCACACAGATGCATATGACATGCATGATAATGATAATGAAACTAAATCCCGCCACTTAGGCACCACTAAGAAATGCAAACTAAATCCCGCCACTAAGGCACCACTAAGAATATAATTATAACCCGCCACTAAGGCAATTACAGTCAAATATTAATGCATCATCAAACACACAACCAACAGTCAATCATTTCACAATTTCACATATTCATCTTTCTCTTTTCTTTAATTCATCAAAATCTAACATTTCTTTTCCAACATCACAAAAACATATAAAGCATAATAATATAAAATATATCAATTCACACCTCATTATCATACAAAATTTTCATATACAACATAATAAAATAAAATAATTATATCATTCCTCATCACACATTTATCATATAAAACATAATTAAATAATCACATTTAGAAAAGATTAAATTTTAACCTTAAAATACATTTTTAATTAGTTTTCTTTTCAAAAGACAAGAATTGCTACCACTATTTAATAACAGAGCCCTAGCACGTATGGGGAAAAAGCCCTTACCTTGCCCGTTTTTCCGTTCCTAATAGCAAAGGTTAGTCCCACTAATTGCTCGCACACCGAACGGTTCAAAACTTCAAAGGGACAAGTTCTGATATAAGGAACAAAACAACAAAAATAAGAATAAAGAGAATAGAAAAGAGGCTGGTTTGAGTCCCGCACAGAATAAAAGTAAAACCTTCGTAGGAAGTAGCTTATGAGTATAGGGCATTGATTGAAATGCCAAGAGAAGAATAAGTATAAAATCTTACCTTCACACAAAAATGGAATGAATATGGATGAACAAGAGATAGGATGGTGAAGAGGTCGTACTATATACAACCCTGATGGCATGAGAATTTAAAATGGAAAGAATGGTTCACGTGTTTGTTTTCATGGGAGACAGAATGCCGTTTTAGATTAGCAAAGAATGAATTTGTAGTCTTTAAGGGTCATCATGATGATTGAATGACAATAATTTATGGAAGTTGGAAGAATTGATAGTGGTCTTGGGTGTCTGACTAAGGAAAGTAAATTCATGCGGAGAAATATATCTAAGATGGCTGGTATAGCTTGTGTGGTTTTAAATAACAACCGATGCAATGAAATTAGAGAGGAATGTGACTCAGTGTGGAAAAAAAACTGATTGTGAGAGGATTGGAATAGGTGAATAACGTGGCTAGTTTTTAGGAACTAAAATAACACATGATGAAGGGGAGAATTTGACTATTGGCTCCACAATTTAAGGCAACAAAGTGGGATATAGAGAAGAAGAAATCTGCATGTTGACTGCTAGTGTCTCTCAAACTAAGATCACTAACTAGTAACTACCAGCATTATACCCACGATAACAGAACATAGGTTGTTATCTATTATTTCTCCCAAGCAAGGCCACTAAACCTAGTAATTAGGAGATGAATTGAAACATGTTTAGTTGGGCAATTAGGCAAGGAAAAGGATGAGCATAGATTCCTCCAAAAAAACGTGTACTATTTATATATATCACAATGTCTAAATTAAAGACTAATAATTATTATAATACAAAATTAACTTTAAAATAAATCACAAATTAAAATGCAGCAATAAAGGATTAGAATAAAAAAAACATTTAAGAAATAATTATCTTATTTTCTCCACCCCAAATTGATTTATAAAGATTAAAGTAGATGGAATAAAATTCAAGTTCTACTTGATTAATTAACCAAAGTAGAAAATGTCAAGATTTCTATTAATTTTACACATAAAATAAGTTGTAGAATAAATTATAAATCAAGAAAAATATTACTAATGACATATATATAATGTATAAAATATCGGGATGTTACATTATTACCCCCTTAAAATAGTTTCGTCCTCGAAACTAGAAAGTGCAAAAAAAAAAAAAAATAGATTTAGCAAAACATCTGTCGTAAAATATTCAACATTTTTTTTTTAAAATTAAATTAAATTTCCAGCCAAAATACTTTCAAATTATTTTCAAAAGAAGAAAAAAATAACCGAACATAGACATTCATGTAGACAACGACAAGTAAGAAAATTTAAGAATGAAATAAAAAAATACAATGTCGATAAAAGAAAATGACATATTTCCGCTGCGCACTCTGATATCAACTACTTGGTCATCTATCATAATGGTGGTACATACTATCCTACCCCAACAATCATACTATTCTCTACAACTTGCACTTGGTGTTCTACGAGTTCACATTAGTCTTCATCACTCTTGGTTAACTCTCCTCCACAAAAATAACACAACTTATCATCACTAAGGTCAGGATTTTATTGATACCTAAAACAGACATTTTTCGACAAGAGATAACATTAAGACAAGGTTCGAGTAGTGGTGGAACAAGCACACACCATCACTTGAAGATGGGAGATGAGTCATCTAAGTCCTATAATTTATTTGAGCTAGGAAAAATATTTACGATTTATTCTTAGCTCTAAGAGCTCTCAAAAGTAACATCTAATTTCAATCAACAATGTCTTACCAAAAATTTAAACCACAAAGCCATTATCAATAAAAGAAAGAAAAAAAAATTAACCACGGGTTGTATGCATGCATCACACAAGATACACAATTTTCTTTCCAGGACACACCAGTCCACAATAAAATCACTTTTCAGTTTTTCAACTCTTTCATTTAAACCACACTCAAAATTAAATCAATTCAGGACATACATTTACACAAAATCATATTTTTTTTTGTCTACACATGGATAACAAAAACAGAAAAATACTACACATTTTTAAAGTGCAAAATAGAAACAACAACATTTCACAGCAAAGACAACAATTTTCTAACAATAGCAAGAATCTGCAGGAAACGGAAAAACATAAATTAGTTTTAGTGACAGACACTAGAAACAGGTTTTAGTGACAGTGAGCAAAAACATAATTGCACATAACATGACTTTTAGTGACAAACCACAAAACATGTTATACTTAATGACATTTAGTGACAAACAACAGCAAAAACAATCATAATAATAAGAACCACAACATAAGGAGACAACATTACTATGTTAATCCTACAAATATAAATCATGTCTAATTCACAAATTTTATTAATATCATCAAAGATAAACATGTTTTTAGAAGCAAAGTGAAATAATATCAAAACAAAAACCAATCACAAGATATGCCTAGATTGCAAAGTATCAACACAACTATATACATATAGTAGATTACTCAAGGCAATTCTAGCACCCCTAATCCTTAAAGTCTTGCTAACAAACACCAAACACACAAAATGAATTTAACAACCATAATTCAAAATCCAAACCTTGTCACATCTCTAAATCAAGTTACATATCTAAACCAAATGAACCACAAAGTAACACTCACATGACCACTTCAAGAATAAAACACATAGATCATAAAAATGTCAAACCAAACCACATTTCCACGCTACTGCCACGATGAGACTTTCTTAGTACTAAAACACTAGGCATGCATACATCATAGAGTCAAAACATTTTTTTTTTCCGAACAAAAATTTAAGATGTTTTCAAACTCACTTCTAACTTTCACAACCACAGAGGAAAGGAGAGACAACTATACTATAAAATCAAACATAATAAATCATTGTTATTTAATTGATGTAGTGTTCCTATTATAAAGAATAAAAAAAATGAGGGAGCGTGTTTCAAATAAAACTTGTGTGGGGTAAGTCCTACTGCTGACTTCTCAATACATCATTGCTCAAGACATAACCTATAGTAAACAATTACTTTGTTTCAATGAATGCATGCATAGTCTCGGTTACAAAAGATGTGTGAAAACAAAGGAGATATATGTCTAGCATGGCAACTACTAGTTCACTTGCAAAGTTTAAGGCTCATAAAAACCATCTAATAGTACATCGACACCGTATATCATGTGGAGTATAAGAACAAAATAATATGAACGGGTGTATCAACAACAAGTCTAGGGTTTTTTTTTTTCTTTGACAAAAATTCTAGCATAGGTTAGAAATTCAATAACATACTCTAAAATAATAGTTAAAATTTTTTTTTTTCAATCAAAGAACATAGATATTATTTTCATAAGACTCACCCTCTTAGAGAAAATAAAAAATAACAAAAAAAAAGTAGCTATTAAAATCACACTTTCTGGAAAACGAGATGCATGTATTCTCACTTTCACATACATACAAACAATGAATATCATGTTTATCACAAAAGCTGTATTTCCTTAAACACAACCAATAATGAATCATAAATCAAAGAATAGAACAAGGAAAAAAAACAAAATCAAAGATACGACAAAGTCAAGATAACTAAGCCAACAACAAAGAAATCAACAATCACACATATTAGAAATCAAAACAAAGAAATCAAGCAATCACACGTCAGTCAAAAGGCACGCGTCATACATGATCATCGTCCCACCCCAAAAATATTTGTGTCCGAGGATTATTGCTCTGATACCATAATGTAACGCCCCGGATTTTGGTCCAAGACATTACGCCTAAATCATTTTCTTTTTCTGAAAAACACTACTATTTATTTATTTCATCAATAATATATATTCCAGCAAAGCCTATACAAAATTCTTTACATAATTTAATAAAAATTCTTAAACTAAATGTCCTTCAAAATTATTTCTAAAACTACAATTTAATCAAAAACCCAATTTTTGTCCCCGCGTACGCTTTCATCACATATCAAACTTCATATATCATCTTTGGTACCTACAACATTCTATTAATGTAAGGGTCAATTTCCTTATCCAAATTGGTTCATACTCAAAGCACCAGAAACAATGTCATGAAATAGATAATATCAAAACTTATCAATCAAAAGAAATAAGAAAAATACATTTAAGTCTTTAAGGTAAAGTTCATACACATTTCTTTTATATATATATATATATATATATAACAGTTTAATCACTTATCAACACACAGATGTATAATAGACCTAATGCAATGCAATGATGTGCAAAATGCATGCTCTTATAACTATATGATCCGGATATAATTCCCGCCACTAAGGCATCCACACAGAAATATAATTGCAATTCCCGCCACACAGGTATCCACACAGAAAATAATTGCAATTCCCGCCACACAGGCACCACACAGATGCATATGACATGCATGATAATGATAATGAAACTAAATCCCGCCACTTAGGCACCACTAAGAAATGCAAACTAAATCCCGCCACTAAGGCACCACTAAGAATATAATTATAACCCGCCACTAAGGCAATTACAGTCAAATATTAATGCATCATCAAACACACAACCAACAGTCAATCATTTCACAATTTCACATATTCATCTTTCTCTTTTCTTTAATTCATCAAAATCTAACATTTCTTTTCCAACATCACAAAAACATATAAAGCATAATAATATAAAATATATCAATTCACACCTCATTATCATACAAAATTTTCATATACAACATAATAAAATAAAATAATTATATCATTCCTCATCACACATTTATCATATAAAACATAATTAAATAATCACATTTAGAAAAGATTAAATTTTAACCTTAAAATACATTTTTAATTAGTTTTCTTTTCAAAAGACAAGAATTGCTACCACTATTTAATAACAGAGCCCTAGCACGTATGGGGAAAAAGCCCTTACCTTGCCCGTTTTTCCGTTCCTAATAGCAAAGGTTAGTCCCACTAATTGCTCGCACACCGAACGGTTCAAAACTTCAAAGGGACAAGTTCTGATATAAGGAACAAAACAACAAAAATAAGAATAAAGAGAATAGAAAAGAGGCTGGTTTGAGTCCCGCACAGAATAAAAGTAAAACCTTCGTAGGAAGTAGCTTATGAGTATAGGGCATTGATTGAAATGCCAAGAGAAGAATAAGTATAAAATCTTACCTTCACACAAAAATGGAATGAATATGGATGAACAAGAGATAGGATGGTGAAGAGGTCGTACTATATACAACCCTGATGGCATGAGAATTTAAAATGGAAAGAATGGTTCACGTGTTTGTTTTCATGGGAGACAGAATGCCGTTTTAGATTAGCAAAGAATGAATTTGTAGTCTTTAAGGGTCATCATGATGATTGAATGACAATAATTTATGGAAGTTGGAAGAATTGATAGTGGTCTTGGGTGTCTGACTAAGGAAAGTAAATTCATGCGGAGAAATATATCTAAGATGGCTGGTATAGCTTGTGTGGTTTTAAATAACAACCGATGCAATGAAATTAGAGAGGAATGTGACTCAGTGTGGAAAAAAAACTGATTGTGAGAGGATTGGAATAGGTGAATAACGTGGCTAGTTTTTAGGAACTAAAATAACACATGATGAAGGGGAGAATTTGACTATTGGCTCCACAATTTAAGGCAACAAAGTGGGATATAGAGAAGAAGAAATCTGCATGTTGACTGCTAGTGTCTCTCAAACTAAGATCACTAACTAGTAACTACCAGCATTATACCCACGATAACAGAACATAGGTTGTTATCTATTATTTCTCCCAAGCAAGGCCACTAAACCTAGTAATTAGGAGATGAATTGAAACATGTTTAGTTGGGCAATTAGGCAAGGAAAAGGATGAGCATAGATTCCTCCAAAAAAACGTGTACTATTTATATATATCACAATGTCTAAATTAAAGACTAATAATTATTATAATACAAAATTAACTTTAAAATAAATCACAAATTAAAATGCAGCAATAAAGGATTAGAATAAAAAAAACATTTAAGAAATAATTATCTTATTTTCTCCACCCCAAATTGATTTATAAAGATTAAAGTAGATGGAATAAAATTCAAGTTCTACTTGATTAATTAACCAAAGTAGAAAATGTCAAGATTTCTATTAATTTTACACATAAAATAAGTTGTAGAATAAATTATAAATCAAGAAAAATATTACTAATGACATATATATAATGTATAAAATATCGGGATGTTACAAATTACATTCCTTCTCTCTGTAAAAATATGCACTCCTCTTCCTTCTTATTCAAAATATATTAGAAAATATTTCACTCCCCTCCCCTAAAGGAAGCTTGAATTACATTCCCCCCTCATATGTTAAAATCTACACTTTAATCCTCAATTTTTATTTATTTCTAATAATCTAGCAAAAAAAATAAGGGTTAATTATGTTTCTAGTCCCTATAAAATAGCGACCTTGTAAGTTTAGTCCCTACTTAATTTTAATAGCATTTTTAGTCCCTAATTTTGTTTTTCTACACTGAGTATTAGTCCCTACTCAATTCAAATTTGTTTAATTTATGCTTAAACTCTTAAATTTTTGAACAATTTTTTGCAGACATGTTTAGAACATTACTAAAAGTTCGTCCGCAAAAAATTATCGCAAAATTTGATTTCTACATCCAGATTTTATTACTTTTTATCTTTAACTTTTGTCGTTTTAAAAAATTCATATTTAATTCATTTCATGTCAGAAAATTCTAAATTTTAGTAAACGAACCTTTCATAGTGTTCTAATATTGTCTCAAAAAAATCGTTCAAAAATTTAAGAGTTTAAGGATAATTAATCAAACATTGTTTTAGCAGGGACTAAAAGTATAAGTAATTTTTTTTTATAGGGACTAAAAATGCTATTAAAATTAAGTAGGGACTAAACTTACAAGGTCGCTATTTTATAGGGACTAGAAACATAATTAACCCAAAAAATAATAATCTAACATACTTTGGAAAAGAAAAAAAAGCATTGTGGGTTTATTTTACTATAATCAAAATTTGAATACATATTTTCGCTATTTTTTATTGACAATTTGTTTTAAACCCTAATATAAAATAGGGTTAATTATGTTTTTTGTCCCTACAAAATTGCGATCTTGTAAGTTTAGTCCTTACTTAATTTTAATAGCATTTTTAATCCCTACAAAAAATTTATGCACTCAATATTAGTCGTTACTCAATCCAAATTTGTTTAATTTATGCTTAAACTCTTCAGTTTTTCAACAATTTTTTACAGGCGTGTTAAGAACGTTATTAAAAGGTCCTCCGAAAAAAATATCACAAAAATTTGATTTCTACGTCCATATTTTTGTTACTTATATCTTAAACTTTTGTCGGTTTAAAAAATTCATATTTAATTTATTTCATGTTAAAAAATTATAGATTTTAGTAAATGAACCTGTCATAGTGTTCTAAACTTGTATAAAAAGAATCGTTAAAAAATTTAAGAGTTTAAGGATAATTAAAAAAATTATTTTAGCAGGGACTAAAATTATAAGTAAATTTTTTTTTGTAGGGATTAAAAAAGCTATTAAAATTAAGTAAGGACTAAACTTAGAAGGTCGCAATTTTATAGGGACCAAAAACATATTTAACCCTATAAAATATGAAAAACCCAAAATAAAATTAAAATATGAGAAAAATGACTAAAGACAATAAAATATGGTCTAAAATATAAAATTAATAGCAAAATATATAAATTGAATTATCATTAACATTTAAATTATAAAGAAATGCATTTATTTTTCTTAAATGGTGGTTCAAAATTAGTATATATCATAAACATATTTATTTAAGTTAAAATAGATTAAAGTGTAGTGCATATTTAATTATTAAGGGAGCGGGTTGTAATTCAAGCATCTTATAGGGGATGGGAGCATAAATTTTTCTTTTCAAGGGAGGAGAGTGTATCTATTAATGTAAGAGGGGGCGGATGTGTAATTGATCAAGCATCTCTAAGAAAAGAGGAGAGTAATTTACTCTTTTTTTTAACATGATGTGTGATTTCATCAAAATTAATCATCCTCAGATTGGAATAAATTCAAAAATTTCTTCCATGCTGGCATATTAACATGGTATGGCAATTATAAATGTGGATGAGCTTGAGTTCATCCACATGTCTTGCAAATTTCACGTTTGAAAATAATTTCATGAACCGTGTTATATGCTTGGATAAAATAACTAAAAATCAGCATACATAATTATTTTAGTCACTGCCATAATAATCTTAGTTCTTGTTTTCCTATTTAGGACATGTCTGGATTGGTTTATAATTAGAGTTTATCTATATTGACATAAACATGAGTGATTCAAAGATAGCACGAATTTGTGCAATGAACTAAGTTTTCGGAACGAGTTTACATATGCGTAAAGCTATAACTGTGAATTTCACCCCAAACTTGCCAAGAATTGCGAAGACAAACGAATCACAATGGTAGAGAAGAGAAGATCATGGACAAAATCCATGTGGAGTGGAACAAATATTGTTCTTCCTATTCAGTATATGCAGGGTTTTCGTTTCTGCTTCATGATATGAGTTGTTGAGAGAAACTAGACGAATCTGCGTGATTTCACCATTTTTCGTTCCACGAAGCACACCTTGCACCTGTTGTTTCCGTTAGAGGTATTTCGTATTGTTAAGCTTAACAGGAAATATTCGTGTGAACATTTTTGATGCTGCAGCAGTTACGCGTTGAGCCTCAATGGGAGAAGATGAAGGAGTAGGTTGAAGAGTAGACATGGCTCAAGGATCTAAGGAGAAGCTCTTAGACACCATATTAGAAATCGACATTGATGAAGAAGAGAAAGCTTGAAAAAAGGAGAGAAGAGAGGGAGAATTTGTAACTGTTTTTCTAGCTGAATCTTGTATATTTCACATTGTGTTGAATCAATGAGATTACAACTATTTATAACAATACTATGATGATAGGACAGATGTGCTATCTTGATACCAATTTTTGTTATGCTGTGTTAATAATGTGAACAAATTACTATAAGATAATTAAGTTCAATTATTAATATATTTATAAAGCTAGCATATAATATTCAATAGTATAAATTTTTGTTAGATTTTTTCTAGAGACCATCGATACTTGTAGTTAGATCTTGAGTTTAGTAGTTCCTTTCATTCATTGTGTGGCACAATCCTATTGAATGACAGTGTTATCTAACCTTACACAATCAGTGCATCATAATTAAACTCAAAGAAAAACACTTCTGTTAACATTAAGAAGCATAATTTGCTTGATATTTTTCATAATTAAACTCAAAGAAAAACACTTCATAATTTGCTTGACATTGTGGATAGTTGGTGTAATTTGCTTGACATGTTGTCTGTTAAAGTCCCGCATCGTTTATCTATCCATATATAAATTTGGAAAATTATATCGTTACAAAATGAAGAGGGCCGACCATATATAAATTTGGAAAATTATATCATTTTCCTCTAGATTTATGTGTGGATTTGTCCTCTTTTTTATCTATCTGCTTAATTAGTTTAATGTTTTTTTTAAAATATGTTTAGTTATATTTTTTTGTTGTATATATTATAGGAAAAATTATATTTGTGATCCCCTTTTCATTGTATTTTGGTTTTACAAACTTCAAATTTAATATTCAGACGCAGATCTTTCAAAAAAAAAGTATTCAAAATATAGATGTGGGATTTCAAATATGTATATTTATATAATATAATGTGTGTATTAAATAATTCTTGTAAATATAATACTCCTTCTTTCATCTAGTTGTTCCCAATTTCTTTTCATAACTCTCATGTCAAGTTTAACTGAAGAAAAGCCAAGTGGTCGCTCATGTTGGGAAGGGAATCCCATTTTATAATATAGCTCTTACTTTTTTTTTTTTTTTTTACAAAGCTCTTGTTTTCTAATATACTTCATGTATTTGTACTTTAATTGCATATGACATGAATTAAGTTTGTTTCCTTAAAAAAACATTATAGGATAGAAAGATTGAGTCGAAAAAATAAAAAGAGATATGAGTATATGCTATAAATTTTCTCTTGTTTACAAAACTATTAAGATTTGTTTAAGATTAAAAAACATCTTATTTTTGTAAGTGGAAAGAGCTCAAATTCGGTTCATGGATGAAACAATTCATAATTAGATAATACTTAGCTTATAACAAACTTTAGATTATCAGAGTTCTCTATATGACTTACGGAAGAAAAAAAATAATCATGTAAGCCACTTTCAAAACACCTTTGTTACTAGGATACTAATTACAAATTGGCTCTCTTGATTATACGATTTTTTTTTTTTTAACAAACTAAAATGAGATATTATAAACAACAATGGGTCACCCCGCACAAGGTGTGCAAAGGGAGAACCACCCAAGAGTATTTACACAGTTAAGGTGCTAACTAAAAAAGGCACCAAACAAAACAGACAAAAGAAAATTACAAGTGAACACCGATGCAAGGGATTAGATGTTTCCACCAGTCATGATAACTATAGTTAAAAGTCGCCTGCTTTGCTTTTAGCCATAAAAAAGAATAGAGTTTCACCTTCTTAAGCATAAAAAGAATAGAGTTTCACCTTCTTAAGCATACCAGTAGAAGAATAAACCACATTTTGGAAGACACAATTATTTCTCTCTTTCCATAACACCCAAACAGAAGCAAACCAAATAATTCTACGAAAAGAATGAGTTACTCTAGGCAAGCCTACCATGTTGGTGAACTGATAATAGTGATTATACGATATTGACGTATGTATATGATCAAAAACATAAATTATAAAATTTCTGATTATAATTTTTTTTATCGTCTTTCGGTAGGATTTTAGATTTCATTCTCAACTTTATTATACGATTGCTTAACTAGTCTAGATTTTTTTTAATTAGTTTGCTGTTGTAAAATTGCTTGGATAAAATAATAACTTAAAATAACCATACATAATTATCTTAGTCACAACCATTAAGAAGCTTAAGTCAAAAAACATGTTTAGATGTGCAAATTAAAAGGATAAGGATGCATTAAGAATATGTATGAGGAAAAAGACCAAATAAGTGGCAATCTGCTGGGCATGAGTCCCACATCGAGGAACCTGAAAAGCAACTTGGTAGACATTTGATATAAAAAGAAGCAGCGAGTGCACTTCTCAAGCTAATACGTACTTTAGCCAATTGGCTAGTGTGTCATCATTTCTCAGTTCTTGGATTACAAATTTTAGTATTCGGAGAAAGAGAATATTCAATTGCTTAAACTTGAATATTTCTTTTCTTCGACTGACTAAAATTTGTTGTTTGGAGATGTATTTGGGAATGGTTACACCCCATCAATATAAGTTTTTTAAGTTTTCTTTAATGCATTTGGCTTAATCTTCTTGGATAACCTACCAAACGATTTTCTGGTGAGTAAAAGGGGCCTAAGCCCCAAGGAAACAACTAAAAACCTTTTAAACATAATTCCAAATACATCAAGCCAATAAGGCATAATAAAGAAACGACCATTATCTATTGACAAACCCTTAGCATCTCTGAATGTGTGAGACCAAATAACCAAGGTCCTATACCGATGGATAGCAACACAACCATCAACGCGTAAGAGAAAACCTGGAATTTTTGAAATCCTCTACTCCTAGCAATCTTCAAACCATTCCAAAAGTGCACAAAAAATTATTATCATCTCTAAGAACTCCACCACAAGAAGCCAAAGTACTGTTGAGAGCAACCGCACCATCTGTGTTGAGAGCTACCACTTCGGCCTCCAACATTACCCTTTGTGCGACTACATTATTGTTGTTATTATTCGTTTGAAGTAGCTGAAGCAGGTTTTGGCTAGACACGCTGTTATGAATCATTTCATAACCTGATGGAAAAATTCCAAATATGATACATTGGTTTGTTGAAATACCAAGTGGTTCCTTCCACTCCATATCATCAAAAAAAACATCAAAAAATTGTTGAAACCTTGAGAAAAGATCTTATGCAGGGAGATTCATTGATGTTTCTCTTAAAAACGAGCATGTGTGCTTTATAACTATAAAATAATTAAGTTCAAGTATCGGTGAATGATTTCAAGGGCCGGCCCTGATTCATCGATAATGATTTGCGCACACTCAAAGTCTGGATTGAAAGAAACTCTCATCTGCTATCCATACATACTCGTTCTGCGAGTTATTCTAGTCTGCATCAGACCTGCGACTACATGCTGTACTATACCTACTGAATTCTGAACTGTGTCAATCATTTATTGATAAAACTAAACATCTATGCTTTATTCATATCATGTAATTTATTTTGATAAAATTCTATCATCATTTGTCCTTAACTACAACTTATTAACCACTTGATTAAACATTATGTATCAAGTTGACTCAGCTTATTTTACTTCACTAAGAATGATACTAAGGAAGGATATCATTATGGAATATCTTTGCAGGCGGGACATTTCTCTTTAAATTTTGGTTTTCTTTTCTCGTTCTTCCTATATAATTTTTCCTTTTCTTTATTGAAATGGTATCTGCATACAACCTATGAAGTTATCAATGGTTAGAGTTTTGACTTTGATTCTGTTGTTGAGAGTTGACATCCCAAACAAACATTGTAAGACAGTTTGTAAGTGGTTACAGGAAACATCATACCGAGATGTTGGTAAACTATTTTTCAGCTTATTTCTATAAGCTCTTCAGGATAACTTATGATAATCACTTATATAATATGCACTGTTACTATAAGCACTTAATTAAGCTACTTGTGAGGAACTAGATGTTTCCTTGGTTGATTGTAGGATAGGCGATGCTAATTTGTTGCTGCGTGCTACAATGAAGCGGTGTTTTCGTATCAAAAAGCTTTAACTGCTTTCAAATCAACCAAAGGAGAGAATCATCCAACATGAAGTTTACACAAAGAATCACACCAGTGAAATTGTGGGACAAGGTAAGGTTATAAAATGAAGTTATTATGCGTCTATGTTCCGTGTTAAAGTCCCACATCGACTAATGCAACAAGCAGAGTAAGCTAATAAAGTTATAAAAGGAAAGAACTTCTTACTTCAAAAATAACACAGATTCACGAAGATGTAGTTGCATAATGTAGGGTTTGTGGAATTTACAAATTTTGAAAACTTTGTCGTTAGTTTTCTTATGATTTGTTAATTCTGCAATGCTTTGCTATGTATCCACATAATTAGTTCAATTTTTTGTGCTTTTCATTGAATTTTGCTCTCTTAATTCATTTGTATATGAATTTTTAAATTTGACCTTAGTTCATTTGTATTTGGATAATACACCGCCTAATGTATTTGTAGACTTAAAAGTGAATTTTATAGAGGTCTTTTAAGTGTGTTGATAGAGAAACATAAGAATTAAAAATACTAAATTTGTATTTCTATTGGCGGGTAGTTCAAACACTTTAATTAGCTTATCAGCTATTAGTCATCAGTTATAAGTTACCAGTCATCAGCTAAAAGCTATCAAGTAGTTTATCAACTATTAACTATTTTTACCAAACAGAGCCTAAAAGTTTAACAGTATTTTTTGAGGAGTAAACCATCAAATTGGTCCCAATCTTTGTACCAAATTCTCACATTAGTCCATGACTCTATTAATAACTCAAAATGGTCTCGGTATTTATCAAACATTTCTCATATTGGCCCCTGACTCTATTAATTGTTTTGTATTTTGAGTGTTAATGACTCAATGTCTTTTGAATATTATTTAGTGGTTAATGACATATTGTCTTTTGGATCTTATTTGGTACGTTAATGACTTAAAATACAAAAAAACTAATAGAGTCAGGGACCAATCTAAGAAACGTGTGACAAAGACAGGGACCATTTTGAGTTATTAATAGAGTTATAGACTAACTTGAGAATTTGGTACAAAGACAGGGACTAATTTAGTGATTTACTCATTTTTTGAGGGAACTAATACAAAAAGTTGTCAGTATATTTATAGAGAATAAAAACATATTGAACCCCTTGTTATATTTGTTGTTTGAATATTATGATTATGATTATTGTAACAGCCCGTTTTTTACTAGGATTATTTTATTATTTATTTATGTGTTTATATGAGCTTATTTGCTTATGTGTGTATTTGATATGAGATTAGTGGATTTTTAGCCTAGAAGGTTATTTTAAGATTAAGGGTATTTTGATCATTTGATGAGTAAGGGTAAATTAGTAATTTGAGTAGGAAGGATAGTTTTTAGTGCTTTTAGTGAGAATAATTATTTTTACTAAGTTATTAGTGAGTTGAGCTAATTATTTCGAGATGGTAATTATTCGATGTTTTAGCTTCAGCAATCCATGAACCCAATAGCTTCAGCAATATCAGAATTTTCAAAACAATTTACATCAACAACCAAAAAGAATTTCAGAAAATTGTTTCAAACAGAAATTCATGTGAATTAAACATTAATCTTCAAGTCACTTTGCTAGACACAGAACAAATATATAGATGAAAGTAGTTGGAACTTACTAAAATCACTAAGAATATCATTGTGTTGAATTTTTCTTGTTACCCAATTATATAGTTTAATCATAGATTCAAATTCAAACTCACATTGAATCACATTGATGTTCATTTGCAATCTTGCTGCAAAAAATTACCATTGTCATCTCTAAGAACCATCATCACAAGAAGCCAAAGTACCATTGAGAGCAACAGCACCATCTGTTGAGATCTACCACTTCGGCCTCCGACATTACCCATTGTGCGACTACATTATTGTTATTATTCGTCTGAAGCGGCTGAAGTAGGCTTTGGCTAGAAACAATGTTATGAACCGTAGCCATAACATGATGGAAAAATTCAAAATCTGATACATTGGTTTTGGCTAGAAACAATTGGTTCCTTCTTAACAGAACCAATGAACTTCATTAACAGAACCAGAATTTTGAGATTCAACATAAGCCATTCCTTCCACTTCACATCATAAAATTGTTGAAACCGGAGCCAAAAATTCCTAGCTTTCACACACAGACACAGTCCATTAACATATGAAAGTGATCTTCAACATGGTTGTTACACATTCGAGAAGAATCAATTGTCGCCATTCTTCGACGACAATGGTCTGCATTATTTAATAAACCATTCATGGCTAATCTTCAAGTTATGTTCTGCACAAAGTTCTCCCACACTAGACACAAGCTCCCATGTTGAGTACAAATGGGTTGGAAACTCCACACATCATGCCAGAAATGGATTGCAAATGAATCTTGTATGGTTAATTGCGTATTTTTTTCACTTTTATGGTATTGAATTTTCATTAAATCTGTTACCGTGAACTCTCTGAAGCTTTTTGACACTTTTCCTACGTACTAATATTTCTTTTGCTTTGGTCCACATTGAAACATGTATAATAACCAACACTGTAATTGCTTTACTATTTTAATCTTAATTTCAGATTTTTATGCTTCCAATTTTTCCCATGAATGGAATCTATAATTAAAAAATTACCTTAGCCTATATAATCTCCTATTAAATTGGATTTGTGACTTGCATACAAAACAAAGTGATGACATTTTTTCAAGTTTTCTTGGCAGATACCATCTCCAGATTTCTCTCAATGGAATCAATTTAAGGATGCCTTCCTTAATGGCACACTTAGCATGACTCGAGCCTAAGACTTGATTATTAATACACATACACATACACATACATTTGCTATATTAAAATTAGTGGATATACAAGTAATATAAAATGAAGATATTATGTGCCTATGTTCATTGTTAAAGTCCCACATCGACTAATGCAAAAGTACAGTAAGCTGGAAAGGTTATAAAAAGAAAGGACTGCTTGAATTGTAAGACACGGATGCATGTTTTGAAAAATTCAACTAAGTTAAAATCTTATAAAGTTGCAGTTGTATAAAGTCGCTTAGATGAGATATTTAAAAAGAAGTTGGAAGAATTTTGTTTTTTTTTTCTTTCTGATTTGAATATCTCTTTTAAAGCTAGTTTAGGCAACTGCATAATTAGTTTATTGTTTTTAATGTTTATTTATTATATTTGTTGTTCCATGGGATCAGGAACAAGGTTTAATATGTACGGGGGGGTAAGATATATTATTTCATATTAATACTCGATCCGGTCCTAAATGGTACATTGAATAAAAGATGCATTATTATTAAAGAATATGTTAAAAATAAATCATTTAGCTTTTTTTGTCAAAGAATAAATCATTTAGTTTTAAGACTAAATTATAACTAGTGCGACAATGGTTAAGGAAACCAAAAATAGTAGTTTTACATTAAAAACTACAATTTTTAAACTGTTATGAAATTAATCTGAAGTATTTTTAAACTGTTATGAAATTAATCTAAAGTATTGTAAGATATTGTGAGCAAGTGTTTGTGATTCATAAGAATGACTAACCATTTATTGGGTTTTCAAATGTAAAGTTAAAAATGACTTACCAAGTAGTGCTTTGATAAGTGTTTTCATCAGAATTGTTGAAGTGTGTAACAAAGAACATTGTTCAATTGTAATGATCTTTTGGTAATTGATTCAACTCAACTACCAATGCTTACTTATAGGATCACCACAAAATCATATTAGGAAATTGAGAATGACTCTATCACAAGATCACTAAAAGGAAATAAAAAAATACAGGAAAATATTACTCCTTTCGTCCCGTTTTATCTGAGCCAGTTTGGTTTTTCACACAGATTAAGAAAAATGTATAAATAAAGGGGAAAGTGGAATATATTGTATTGGGAATAATGAAAGTAGTATTAATTAGAGTTATATTGTATTGGGAATGATGAAAGTTGTATTGAAAATTGAAATGACTCAGTTATTTTGGAACACTTTTTTTTAGAAAATAGGTCAGATATTCCGGGACGGAGGGAGTACATAATATCCACGTAATTTTTCTTGATGACATACTTAGCATGGTGTGACAATTATGAATGGGTACCCCTTACAATTGAAATTATAAAGATTTGAAGTATGTTGTTTTCAGCTTTCATGTCTTACAAATTTCACGTTTGGAAATAATTCTAGAAATATTCATGAAGCATGCTATAATATATATGGGTTGATAAAATAACTTAAAACAATGATTCAAATTTATCTTAGTCACTGCCACTAAGAAGCTCAAGTAAAAAACAACACGAGTATCAAGTGAGTCCCAAGTTGCTGGGCATTAGTCCCACATTGAGAAACCTAAAAATCAACTTGATGGATGTAATATATAAAACAAGCAGTAAGTGGTTTGATCTCCTCCACCAAACAACCCCGTAACCTTATATCTTCCTTCTTGAAACCTTTGGTTTTCAACGACGAAGGAGGCTTCATATTGTCTTGGTTGTTTGTGGTGGGAGATTCTTTGCCCAAAAACATAAGACAGTAATTAATAGTTGTCTTATATATAAAATTAATGTGTTTCAAACATTAATCTTCAAGTCACTTTGCTAGACACAGAACATATATATATATAGATGAAAGTAGTGGAACTTGTACAAATCATTAAGAGAAATAGTTGATTGAAACTCACATTGGATCACACCATTGAAATTCATTTGAAATCTATAAAGAGAAAGTCAATTGATAAGCAATAAAGATTTGATTACAGTGACTAACCACCCAATAATATTTGTGTTTAATTTTTATTCTATTACTCAATTATCTTGTTTAGTCATAGACTCCAATCTCAAGTCTCAACCAATTGGTACGGTGAGCGTGGATCAGTCATGCCTGGTCCTAATATTATGGTATCTTAAGTTAGAAATATTAAGATATTGTGGTTCTTAATAAAAAGGACTAAAGTGTCTAAATTTTATAACGAAAATGAGTAAGTTAAGCGACCAAAATGAAACAAGAAGAACTTAAAGGACTAAATTGTCTTCTCCGTTTTTTAGCAAAGGACTAAATTATTTATCATTTTAATGTGGTTCTTAATAAAAAGGACTAAAGTGTCTAAATTTTATAACGAAAATGAGTAAGTTAAGCGACCAAAATCAAACAAGAAGAACTTAAAGACTAAATTGTCTTCTCTTTTTTTTTAGCAAAGGACTAAATTGTCTAACATTTATCATTTTAAGAGACTAAAATGAAACATAAAAGCCATAAGAAACCACTGTGAAACTTAGAATTAAATGAAATTATGTGCCTATGTTGTATGTTTAAGTCCCACATCGGCTGATTCAACAAGTAGAGTAAGTTGGTGAGGTTATAAAATGAAAGGACTTCGACAGTTCCATAACATTCTTCTTATGAAGATTGCAGTTGTGTAATACAGCTATGTTTAATTTTTACATCCAGAGTTTAAAAAGCTGATAATTTTATTTGTTTCTCTTTGGATGTAATGGTGAAATATGGTTTTATTATTTGATTGCTAAAATAGTTTAATTTTTTTTTAAATTCTTTTTGTTTAGGAATTTAATGTTTATTTATAATCTTTGAAATTTATATTTTGGACATGCCACTTGTTCAAGTTTTGGATCTCCTTACATGACTATAACACCGGATTGTTGAAACCGTATAGTCTATAGCTTAAATAAAAAAGTACAAAAATATGTTCTAAGTTTACATAGAGACAAAGTGGGGATAGGGAGAAGGGTAGGCAAAGTCCATAAACTTCCCACTTTGTTGTCAACATTAGATAAAATTTGTGTTGAGTACTTTTAATCAATGTTTATTTTCTTCAAGTATTTTACATACATACAAGTTTTAGTAGATATATGTATGTAGGACAACAAAGACCGAAAGAGAAAATACTCACAAAATGATGATGGGCAGAAGTCCCACGTCGAGAAACCAAGAAAATAACTTAGTAGATACTAGATATAAAACAAACAATGAGTTCAACGTTCAATTCATACCTATTAAGTCATTAGGTTTTTCAAGAGGACACATTCCTTAGTTTAGTGGTGAGCATTTTTTTTTTGCCATTGCTTAAATTCTATCCGCTAAACTTAGAATATGTGTCTTGAACATACCATCTGTGCAAGTTCTCAAGTTTTTTATTTGGGAACCATGAATTTTATTGCTTGGTCAAAAGTTTTTATTTTGTGAAGCATGAATTTTATTGCTTGGTCACCTGGTACCCAGTTTCTTTGGGGCTCTGTAACCCCTTTTTAAAACAAAAAGAAATATTTATCAATAGATTGGTAGCTATGTCATATCGTATATGTTTTGAGTACTTTTCCAAAAAAATAGTTATAAATAATTGGGTTAATTAAGTTTTTAGTCCCTATAAATATTCACAGTTTTGTTTTTAGTCCCTACAAAATAAAATCACACTTTTTAGTCCCTGTGACATTTTCCTTAAGCATTTTAGGGACTAAAAATGCTGATCGAAAAAATTTATAGGGACTAAAAATGCTGATGGAAAATTTTATAGGGACTAAAAATGTTGATGGAAAATTTTATAGGGACTAAAAAGTGTGATTTTATTTTGTAGGGACTAAAAACAAAATTCTGAATATTTATAGGGACTAAAAACTTAATTAACCCTAAATAATTTGGAGGATGTCGATGTGCTCAGGGATCTACTTGATCAATAAATTTAGTATAACACTATTGAGATTATGCTAGGTCATTCACATACATGTGAGTTATTAGTTATGTCCTATAAAGAGGACTCTTGTAAGAATGTAAAGAGAATTTTGAAGAGAATAATGCAAACTCTAATTCTCACATGGTATTTGTTGTTGTGACTTGTGACTGTGTCAAATAAAAGTATGAGCAACCCTATACCTCATACTTCCTCCTCTCCACCACCACCTATTATTGACCCTGACCCACCACATGATGACTCTTCACCACCTACCACTCCTATTTCACCACCTCCTATCAGGAAATCTACCAGAACCATTCACCCTCCATCTCATTTACAAAACTATGTCTGCATAATACTTCTGGTTCATTTCATGCTTTATCTGCCAATGTTAAATATCCCATTTGTGATTCCCTTTCTTATACTAATGTGTCTCCTTCTCATTGTGCCTTTTCTCAATCTATTGATTCACACGTTGAGCCAACCACCTATGATGAGGCAAGCAAACACACTTGTAGGCAGCAGGCTATGCAAGCTGAACTTGCAGCTCTTGAGAATACTGGCACTTGGAAACTGGTGGATTTATCACCACACATCAAACCAATAGGATGTAGGTGGATATACAAGATCAAACATCATGCAGATGGTACCATTGAGAGATACAAAGCAAGATTGGTTGCCAAAGGATACAATCAAGTTGAGGGACTGGACTATTTTGATACTTATTCACCAGTTGCCAAGCTCACCACAGTCAGAATTGTTATTGCTTTGTCAGCTATCAACAACTGGCATGTAACATCCTATTTTTCGTAACCTGATAGATTTCACTAAACTTCAGTTTTTCTTTATAACTCGATAGTTTTAAGAATCCTTAATATTTTTCATATTGATGAATTTTCTATTTCGAACTTTGAAAGTGTTTGAAAAGATATATTTATTTATAAGAAACATAATTATTATCATTTTATAAATATATTGTACAAGAAGTAATATTTATACAAGTTATTTAGATCAAAATCTTAATATAAAATCCTTCGTGTGTGTTAAATAAATTGAAGGAAATTATAAAGGTGATAATTATATATTTAATTTTTATATTGATATATGATTTGGTTATGGGTAAATATTTTCTATTTCTTGTTCTCCTTATACGTGTAAGAACATTCTACAACTATTATAGTTATTTCTCACCCATAACCTAGAGTATATTTTATGTTATATCAGTTAGAGATTAGATTAATAACCATATTTTATTATAAATTTTATAGTACACTACGATTGTGGTATATAACATATAGTATGGACAACTACATATATATTCATATAAAGATATAATTTACTAAAGTAGTCTATAAACGAAAAGGAAGTGTGGCTGCCGTTTTATTCACAAATAAGTTACCAATAGAATGATATATTATATACATATATAATAACTATGTCAAGAAGCTTCTCATAAACATTTACGTGTACCATTCCTTTGTAGCCAAGTATATAAACAAGTGAATCATGCTATGTCATTTTAAAATAATAACACCACATACTTGTTACCTTTCTAGTCATATATGCACCTCATGCTATGTCTTTTACGTTGGAACATATATAGCATGCCAACCCAAAAGTATCACCACTTGGCTAAACATAGGAACTTTGTGTGGGGTAATATGTCACTTGTAAATATTTATTTATTCATGGTAAGAAACATTCTCTAGTAATAATATTAATAAAAAATATATATGTGTTAACTTTGCATTGTCATGTACGTTGAAAATTGAAGAATAATATTTTTCTATGGCTACTTTCTAATTGATTTTATCTATAACAAAACATAGTTATTATATAAGTAAAAGCTAGCTACTTGAACTAATAATTATTTTATATAGCCCTATGAACATAAAAAGACTGTGAACAAAACTATAATTGTATATATATTATATGTTATCCTACAAGACCAAGAATTGTACTACATTATTCTAGTAGAACCAAACGTGGCATGTATTAAATAAAAGTTAGTGATGAGGTTTACTTAAGTGCACTAAAGAGATACACCTCCTGCTTATATGCTTTTGCGTTGGAAGATAATTGTGAAGCCACACAAAATTACTTTTGACTCATCCTTTCTAAATTTCCCACGTATCATCCTTCTTAATTATAAAATAATTACTTACTTACACCATACTAGTATAAATAGAATTCTCCCATTCCCTTCAATTCATTCAATTCATACTTCAGAAACGTTCCCTTTCACTCACTTGTTTTATAAATAGTCTAAGCTAGTGTGAATAGCGAGGTTCTGTTGTTTTGGTTCCACTTCGAGCAAATTTAGGTGTATTGTTGTGCTGTCAATCTTTTCAAAACATTAAAGCTTTCTTTCAAAATTTATCAAGATTAGGTCTTCTTCTAAAATTGATCAAGGATTATCGTCGGAGGTGACATCCGAGCCAAAACATAAAGATCAATATCTAAGGATTTTATCGACAACAAAGGTGGGGCAAGATTCCGTACACGTTGGGACGGTTAGCGTAAAATAATTTTATATATGTGCGTAGGGTGACCTAAGCCCTACAGGATATAAATAATTGATTGGTTATTTGCATGTTATTATGTTAACTGTTTATTTATTTGTTTATGTTTGATTGATTGTGATTGTTAGTCTAAGGAAAGGATATAGTATTCTTTGAGGTTAGAGATAAGAACATCGTTAGATATTAAGTGTAAGATTCCCAAGGGAAGTGAAATACCTTGAGTAGTTGTATTCGGTTGGGTTCTGGCTAGGAAAGACTTGGTGGACTATGCCGTTTACGGTTTGCCTCTCTTACCTGGGAAGTCAACCATACTCTATTCATTGTATTTTACAGGATAAAAGTAAGGTTTATGCGAGGAAATAAGGATAGAGATGCTTTGAGATTATAAATGGTAACTGGCACTCAATCTAGGTGACTAGAGTATGTTATAACCGGAATGGTTGATATGATGGATTCTTGAGGAATGATATATAGTGCTTAGAGTTTGAGTTGCCATGGTTTGATTGAGAGTGCATATAGATTTGCATTGAGGAATGTGTAAGTCCACTGCCGTGTGTATGGGCGCACGAGGTTGATCAGCTGCCTAAATCCTGACGAGGATTGTTACTGCGCGCTTGGTTAGACTATAGTCGGGACCCGAAGAGCTTGGTTAGACTGCGGTCGGGACCCGAAGAGCTTGGTTAGACTATAGTCGGGACCCGATATTCTATAGGGGCGATCGACTTATAACACTTGGACTCCATGTGAAGTCAGGTGGCGTAGCTCTCCGAAATTGGGAGTACGTTTGTGGCAAGTGGTCTTGTGATATTCGATCTCCGAAATTGGGATGAGTATCCTTGACAGCGTCTGAGGCCTGAGTCAACATATAGTTTAGAATGCATGAGAGCACATGTGTTATGATTGGGGATAGAACTACAGGAGATAAATAATTAAGTGGAATATATGGATATAGATAGATAAGTCTATATGATGGATATAGATAGTTAGGTAGATCTGTGTGATATACTTCAGTATGAGAGATATCCATCAAAGGATGGTACGTTTGTATGATTAGTTGTGTTTGTCATGTATATATTAATGTTTTACAAACCCATCCCCTATGTTAAACATGTACGTAAATCTTAGCTCCCATGTTTTCTTGTCTGGTGTTTTATCTATGTTTTTAGATTTCATCGAAGAGGAGTTCAAGGATGAAGACGAAGTGTTTCTTTTCACTCCTTATGCAGCAGACGATGTAGAAGCCATTATCACTTGGCGAGTATGGTCTTGTTTGTAAAGCCAGTGTGTCTTTTGAGGTCTTATATTTTGAGTCTTTTTGATTTATGATGTATTCTGGATAATTGGTCTCACGAGTACCACGCGGTATCTAGTTGATCCGCAAGCACCTTGTATTTATGACATAGATATATAAATAATAAAAGAATGGTTCTATGTATGTGTAGTTGATGTTTATGTATTTAAGTTTAAAATTCCTCCGTTATTTCCAATGGAGAAAGATTATTAATATAAGCAAGTTAGGATGGTTAATAAGGTTTCACCGAAACGTTGGGGCGTTTCATTGTGGTATCAGAGCAGGTCGGTTCAGATCGATCTGTGAGTGTCTAGGGTTATACTGGCTGAGTCAGTTAGATCCCCACCGGATACTAACTATGTATAGAAATGGGTAGAGTGTCTAATTTATACAAGCCTATGTATGGGCTATTTTATTTAACTAGATCGTTCATGTGATCGTAGTTTTATAAACTATGTGATTTATGAATGTTGTACCATAGTTCCCTTATGGTTCTAAATAGGAATAGAGATAAGAGAAAGATGACGCACTCTGATGAAAGGAAAGTCAGGTCGTCTGAGATCTTTAACATTAGACTAGACAATGATTTTACCTGAAGCGTGATAGTATGCTCAACTATTATAGGAAGAAAAAAAAAAAAAAGTGCAGCAAGGAAGAACTAGACAACAAGGAATCAAACGTAAAATGAACAGAAGACGTCAACTGAGAGAAGTGAAGGTTGAACCCCGGAAATAGATAGTGTCGAAAGTTGCTTTGGCTGAAAGATTCATTATATGCTCGCAATGTGACTTGGAAGGTCAATTTATTGAAAATTTTCTTTAGTGTTATAGCTAGACAAATAAGATAGTAAAAGATTATTCTAGAATTGGATAAAGTACTACTGAAGGATTAAGGGTGTAAGGGATAGTAGAAGAGAGCTAGAGTAAAATCCTGGAGATGTCGTGTGGGTATGAATTTCACTTTTATAGTAATTGTCCAGACCAAAGAATTAGGAATATTTTTCAGTATGACGAAGTAGGATTTAAGTATAGTAAATGTGTAAGGTAGAAGAGAAATAGATCAGAAAGTACTGAAAGATCTTGGAATTTGACCAAGAGTGAATCTAAGTATTGGTTAAGTGTAGGATTTGATGTGAGGTAATCGGTTTATCCCCTTGAAGAGTTGTCTTTGTGTAGATCCCCACAAATCAATAAGATTCTACGAGTAAGCAGTAAGAGTTTGTTTCTAGTTCAGTTAGCAAGACCATATGATTAGAGATTGACCCCTCAAGCAAGGAGAAGTAAATAGCACTCAATGGTGGAGTAGAGTTAGGAGTTACCGGAGGTTCTAGAGCAACAATGGAAATGAGTTCGCAAAATTTAAGAGAGGTAATAGAAGGACATGTGGAATAAGAAGTGTGTAGGATCAATTTGCAAGTATCTAAGGATGAGAACTAGAGTAGTTTTCTAGAGTGTGAAATTTGAGAAAAATATATTTCTTTGGACCTGTAGTGAATCACTTAAGTATAAAAGTATACCTATCTAAGGTTAATTAAGTGTTGATTTAGGAAAGTTCATGGATAGGTAGTGAATCTTTTGATTCTATTGGAATTAAGAATAGTTTATTGAAGGGTCATTAATGGTTTCATCTCTTGTGAAGTATTAGTTGAGTAAGAGAAAGCTTATTTGATATGAATGGAAAAAAAATGGAGTATTGATATAATTTTTAGATTCTTTAGAATGGTCTGATAGTTAGGAGATTTACTAATGGTTAGAGAGTATCTCGGTAAGGTAAGGTGAAGTTGTAGTTTATGAAATAATACAAGGTTGGATAGACTACCTTGCTCACAAAATTGAAAATTTAGAAGGAATAGTGATCAGTGTTCAGACTAGTTAGTTATTGTTAAGTTGGTGTGTGGATTTATGACTGTGAGTAAGCTTCAGATATTAGGATAAATTGAGGGAGTGATTCTACTGAGTAATTTATGTTCTCATACAGCTAAAATGAGTAGGGAGTTATATGATCAACAAAAGCGATTTGAGTTCAGGGTTAATACAAAGAATGTGTTAAGATTGGAGATGTTTGATGAAAACTATAAGATATCACAAAGATTTACTGATTTGAGATTGTCTACGATTAGTTAGATTATAATTGCACAGGTATGATAGGTTTTGAATCGAAGGAAAGTTATGTAGAAAGGATTAAAGAAGCTCAACATCGTAAAGGAAGAAGAGGTATCTTAGATTTCAAGAGAATTTCTATAGACGTGAAGTAGAAATTTTGGGAGTGATTATGAAGAGGAATCCTCAAAGTAAATTATGTTTTGAAACGAAAGTAGATAAGATGGAATAATTAAACCAAGTGATGTGACTTTGAAATAGCATATTACCTACGCCTGTTTGAGTTGCATGGTTGACAAATTTCTTTAAGTAGGATGTGTCAAAATGTTATTTCTAGAATGCAACGAAAGGATAAGTTGAGTAAATACGTTTTAGTCATTAGGTACAATAAATTTCGGGGACGAAATTTCTTTTAAGGGGGGTAGTAATGTAACATCCTATTTTTCGTAACCTGATAGATTTCACTAAACTTCAGTTTTTCTTTATAACTCGATAGTTTTAAGAATCCTTAATATTTTTCATATTGATGAATTTTCTATTTCGAACTTTGAAAGTGTTTGAAAAGATATATTTATTTATAAGAAACATAATTATTATCATTTTATAAATATATTGTACAAGAAGTAATATTTATACAAGTTATTTAGATCAAAATCTTAATATAAAATCCTTCGTGTGTGTTAAATAAATTGAAGGAAATTATAAAGGTGATAATTATATATTTAATTTTTATATTGATATATGATTTGGTTATGGGTAAATATTTTCTATTTCTTGTTCTCCTTATACGTGTAAGAACATTCTACAACTATTATAGTTATTTCTCACCCATAACCTAGAGTATATTTTATGTTATATCAGTTAGAGATTAGATTAATAACCATATTTTATTATAAATTTTATAGTACACTACGATTGTGGTATATAACATATAGTATGGACAACTACATATATATTCATATAAAGATATAATTTACTAAAGTAGTCTATAAACGAAAAGGAAGTGTGGCTGCCGTTTTATTCACAAATAAGTTACCAATAGAATGATATATTATATACATATATAATAACTATGTCAAGAAGCTTCTCATAAACATTTACGTGTACCATTCCTTTGTAGCCAAGTATATAAACAAGTGAATCATGCTATGTCATTTTAAAATAATAACACCACATACTTGTTACCTTTCTAGTCATATATGCACCTCATGCTATGTCTTTTACGTTGGAACATATATAGCATGCCAACCCAAAAGTATCACCACTTGGCTAAACATAGGAACTTTGTGTGGGGTAATATGTCACTTGTAAATATTTATTTATTCATGGTAAGAAACATTCTCTAGTAATAATATTAATAAAAAATATATATGTGTTAACTTTGCATTGTCATGTACGTTGAAAATTGAAGAATAATATTTTTCTATGGCTACTTTCTAATTGATTTTATCTATAACAAAACATAGTTATTATATAAGTAAAAGCTAGCTACTTGAACTAATAATTATTTTATATAGCCCTATGAACATAAAAAGACTGTGAACAAAACTATAATTGTATATATATTATATGTTATCCTACAAGACCAAGAATTGTACTACATTATTCTAGTAGAACCAAACGTGGCATGTATTAAATAAAAGTTAGTGATGAGGTTTACTTAAGTGCACTAAAGAGATACACCTCCTGCTTATATGCTTTTGCGTTGGAAGATAATTGTGAAGCCACACAAAATTACTTTTGACTCATCCTTTCTAAATTTCCCACGTATCATCCTTCTTAATTATAAAATAATTACTTACTTACACCATACTAGTATAAATAGAATTCTCCCATTCCCTTCAATTCATTCAATTCATACTTCAGAAACGTTCCCTTTCACTCACTTGTTTTATAAATAGTCTAAGCTAGTGTGAATAGCGAGGTTCTGTTGTTTTGGTTCCACTTCGAGCAAATTTAGGTGTATTGTTGTGCTGTCAATCTTTTCAAAACATTAAAGCTTTCTTTCAAAATTTATCAAGATTAGGTCTTCTTCTAAAATTGATCAAGGATTATCGTCGGAGGTGACATCTGAGCCAAAACATAAAGATCAATATCTAAGGATTTTATCGACAACAAAGGTGGGGCAAGATTCCGTACACGTTGGGACGGTTAGCGTAAAATAATTTTATATATGTGCGTAGGGTGACCTAAGCCCTACAGGATATAAATAATTGATTGGTTATTTGCATGTTATTATGTTAACTGTTTATTTATTTGTTTATGTTTGATTGATTGTGATTGTTAGTCTAAGGAAAGGATATAGTATTCTTTGAGGTTAGAGATAAGAACATCGTTAGATATTAAGTGTAAGATTCCCAAGGGAAGTGAAATACCTTGAGTAGTTGTATTCGGTTGGGTTCTGGCTAGGAAAGACTTGGTGGACTATGCCGTTTACGGTTTGCCTCTCTTACCTGGGAAGTCAACCATACTCTATTCATTGTATTTTACAGGATAAAAGTAAGGTTTATGCGAGGAAATAAGGATAGAGATGCTTTGAGATTATAAATGGTAACTGGCACTCAATCTAGGTGACTAGAGTATGTTATAACCGGAATGGTTGATATGATGGATTCTTGAGGAATGATATATAGTGCTTAGAGTTTGAGTTGCCATGGTTTGATTGAGAGTGCATATAGATTTGCATTGAGGAATGTGTAAGTCCACTGCCGTGTGTATGGGCGCACGAGGTTGATCAGCTGCCTAAATCCTGACGAGGATTGTTACTGCGCGCTTGGTTAGACTATAGTCGGGACCCGAAGAGCTTGGTTAGACTGCGGTCGGGACCCGAAGAGCTTGGTTAGACTATAGTCGGGACCCGATATTCTATAGGGGCGATCGACTTATAACACTTGGACTCCATGTGAAGTCAGGTGGCGTAGCTCTCCGAAATTGGGAGTACGTTTGTGGCAAGTGGTCTTGTGATATTCGATCTCCGAAATTGGGATGAGTATCCTTGACAGCGTCTGAGGCCTGAGTCAACATATAGTTTAGAATGCATGAGAGCACATGTGTTATGATTGGGGATAGAACTACAGGAGATAAATAATTAAGTGGAATATATGGATATAGATAGATAAGTCTATATGATGGATATAGATAGTTAGGTAGATCTGTGTGATATACTTCAGTATGAGAGATATCCATCAAAGGATGGTACGTTTGTATGATTAGTTGTGTTTGTCATGTATATATTAATGTTTTACAAACCCATCCCCTATGTTAAACATGTACGTAAATCTTAGCTCCCATGTTTTCTTGTCTGGTGTTTTATCTATGTTTTTAGATTTCATCGAAGAGGAGTTCAAGGATGAAGACGAAGTGTTTCTTTTCACTCCTTATGCAGCAGACGATGTAGAAGCCATTATCACTTGGCGAGTATGGTCTTGTTTGTAAAGCCAGTGTGTCTTTTGAGGTCTTATATTTTGAGTCTTTTTGATTTATGATGTATTCTGGATAATTGGTCTCACGAGTACCACGCGGTATCTAGTTGATCCGCAAGCACCTTGTATTTATGACATAGATATATAAATAATAAAAGAATGGTTCTATGTATGTGTAGTTGATGTTTATGTATTTAAGTTTAAAATTCCTCCGTTATTTCCAATGGAGAAAGATTATTAATATAAGCAAGTTAGGATGGTTAATAAGGTTTCACCGAAACGTTGGGGCGTTTCATGGCACATACATCAACTTGATGTGAATAATGCATTTCTTCATGGAGACTTGCAGGAAGATGTATATATGACTGTTCCTCAAGGTGTCACTACTTCCAAACCAAATCAAGTCTGCAAATTACAAAAGTCTCTTTATGGTCTCAAGCAGGCAAGCAGAAAGTGGTATGAAAAACTCACTTCATTACTTCTTGCCCATCAATATACACAATCAACTTCTGAACATTCATTGTTTATCAAGAAAACTGCCACTACTTTCACAGTTCTGTTAGTGTATGTTGATGATGTGATAATTGCTGGTGATTCATTGCTTGAGTTTCAACACATCAAATCCATCTTGCATTCTGCATTCAAAATTAAAGATCTTGGGCAACTAAAATACTTTCTTGGTTTGGAGGTGGCCCATTCTTCCACAGGCATCTCATTGTGTCAAAGGAAATATTGTCTTGACCTTCTCACTGATATAGGTCACTTGGCTTGCAAACCTGCATCTACACCTTCTGAACCTGCATGTAAACTTCATCAAGACAATAGTGCACCTTACAATGATGTCCCCTCCTACAGAAGACTGATTGGTAGGCTGATATATCTCACCAATACCATGCCAGATATCACCTTTGCTACTCAACAGCTCAGCCAATTTCTTTCTTCTCCAACAGAGAAACATTTTGTTGCAGCTACTAGAGTTCTCAGATATCTGAAGAAATGCCCAGGTCAAGGCCTCTTCTTCCCTAGAGCTTCTTCTCTATGCCTCTCAGGGTTTTCAGATGCTGACTGGGCAGGTTGCCTAGATTCCAGAAGGTCAATCTTTGGTCAATGCTTCTTTCTTGGCAGCTCTCTCATTTCATGGAGGACTAAGAAGCAATTGACTGTTTCAAGATCCTCATCTGAAGCTGAGTATAGAGCTTTGGGTGCAGCAACATGTGAACTGCAATGGCTTTTGTATCTGCTCAAAGATCTTCATGTTTCACTCATTAAACAGCCTGTACTCTATTGTGATAATCAGAGTGCTTTACATATAGCTGCTAATCCAGTTTTTCATGAAAGGACAAAGCATCTTGAGATAGACTGTCATTTGGTTAGGGAAAAATTGCAAGCAGGAACCATGAAGTTGCTACCAGTTTCTTCCAAAGATCAATTGGCAGATTTCTTCACTAAACCACTTCTTCCTCAACCATTTCACTTTTTATTGTCCAAGCTGGGAATGCTTGACATTTACCATGTCCCAGCTTGTGGGGGACTATTAGAGAATAAGGAGGAAGACAATACGTAGCTTCTGAACATAGCTTCTGAAGTTACAATAGCTACTGAACATAGCTTCTGAAGATTGCTTCTGAACATAGCTTCTGAAGTTACAACAGCTTCTGTACTACGTAGCTTCTGATTTAGCTTGTTCATAGGAAAATTATATTTTACTTTCTTCCTATAAATACCTCTTGTAACCTCTTTTACATCAATGAGAAATGAGAATATTCATTTTACGCATTTCATAACATGAGAGTTGGATCATTTCTAAAAGTTCGCAATTTCTAGTTTGACGAGTGTTTTGATACCATCTTATTCCAACACTTCTTTTATATCAAATAAATGTGTGATAGAGAGTGTGAGAATGAGTGTGTTCAAAACGAGTCGAGATCCTCTCCATTTGATGGATAAATGGCAATCTCAATTTCCATTCATACATAACTGACACGTGGAAAATTGTTTATCAATGGCCCAGATTTGTTAACTTTAATTCAAACATTTTAATAAAAAAAAAAACATAAAACATTCTGATCTGAACAGAAAATCACGATGCTCATATGACAGAAGCCAGTCATCAACCTCAAGGTCGTGTCCCGTCCACCGTCCGTCGGAGAAAAAAATTGCACGGCGTGCTTTTGGTTCACATTGGGGAACCCGCTTAGGTGGTGACTTCTTCCACTATTGATGGTGGGTGTCATCTTTTCCCCTTGTTACTGCTCTCTAATCTATGTGCTTCCCCTTTCATTTTTTTTCTCTATTTTATCCTACTGTTCCTCCTCAGATTGACTTCGATAATGAAAATGTTTGGATGTTTGCTGGAAAATGTTGCCTTGCTTGCTTCAACCCATTTTGGCATTTTAACAAAGGAACAATGAACATTAATTAAGATATAATTTATGAAAGAGATGCAGACAACAGACATGAGGCAGAGTAAGAGGGTGGGCAATGACAAGTGGAACGATGAAAGAACAAGGAGTGGAAAGCGGCGTGACGTCTGGTGCAATTGCTATCGGCGATAACCTTCGCGGAGATGGCGAAAACCAAAAGCCCCTTTTAATTTTTTTATTAATTGATATTAAAAAGTAATCTGGGCCATTGATAAGCTTTCTTCCACGTGTCAGATATGTATGAATGGAAATTGAGATTTTCATTTACCCACCAAATGGAGAGGATCTGAACTCGTTCAAAACACTTTTTTTTTCTAGAATAAATAGTGCTAAAATTTGTCTTCTAAAGGAAAATCTAGCACCGACCATGTGAGATCAACACACCTACTCCCTCCGGTCACATTTATAAGTAAAAAAATCATTTTTTAGGTTCATTCAACACCAAATGTATTTGGTCTATAATATATACTAAATACATTAGATATTCAATGAATCTAAAAAGTAGTTGAAAATAGCGTGATTGCATTTAACGCGTTGAAGAAAAAAATGGATTTTTTCGAACAATTGCACAACTACAATTATTGTTGTTTTTATTCGCTTGAAGCGGTTGAAGCTGGTTTTTGCTAGACACAATGTTATGAACCATAGCTATAACCGTCGACTAAAACAACTGGAAATGTTTCAAAAAAAAGTAGGCATACGACGTACAAAAAGTTCACGCCCCTCTTTGTCTCTAAAGATAGGATGTCCTAACCAACCAACCTATTCCATCTCCATTGTCCATTGAGCCAGTTGTAAACAATCCCCCTTTTGCCGGATTATTGCCGATGTAATCATAAAAAGCTAATTTTTTAGGAATTTTAGACCAAGCTTCTGATAAACTTTGATTTTCGGCTAGCCCAACACCAACTCTTCGATATATTTCTTGATGGAAGTATCTTTGATCCCATTGATAACGAGTAGGACCAAATAATTCAATCGGAGTAGTTGCTGAACCATACCACATAGTTCCAGCAACAACAAAAGCTGCAAAAAATACAGCAGCGATACTACTGGAAAGGACGGTTTCAATATTTCCCATACGCAATCCTTTGTATAAACGTTGAGGTGGACGCACACTAAGATGGAAAAGGCCTGCTAATATGAAAAAATTCCTGGTTTGTATTATGCTTGACATGTTAAAACAGTGGTATTAGAATTGAACAATCTCTCTTTGTTACACACTTCAATTTCTTATGAAACATTTTCTCACATAACAAATTGTTTTCTAAGTTCTTCGATGTGGGACAAATCTCTTGCATTTTTAAGGACAAATCTCTTGCATTTTTAAGGTACAATCTTATTTTATCATGTCCTTTATCTGTTTTTGTTGGATTATTTATTGTTTACTATTAGATTTTATAGCTAATGATCACTTGATCATATTTAACCATATTATTGATAGAAATTATGTTACTATGACATTGATATGCTTTAGTTTTTCGATCAGTTCACTTTCTCTTTACAGATTACAAATATATTTCAATGGTATGATACTATGATTCAATGTGAGTTGGAAACTAATGTTTCTTTTGCTTCGGTCCACATTGAGACATGTATATATTAATTCTTAAGTTAACTTTTTTTTTTTTTGACAGAATTCTTAAAGCTAACTTATTAATGTTTCTTTTGCTTCGGTCCATATTGTTATGCTTGTAATTTTTTCCATGAATGAAATATATAGTTAAAAATTTATCCTATAGCCTATATGATTTTCTCTTAAATTGGATCTGTCACTCGTATACAAAAGAAAGTGATGATATTTTCTCAAGATCTGTTGGGAGATACCATCCCCAGAGCCAGATTTCTCTCAATGGAATCAATTCAAAGATGCCTTCTTTAGTGGCAGACTTAGCCTATAAATGGGGATTAGTGATGACATTGTATTCATCTTTCATGTCTTACAAATTTCAGGTTTGGAAATAATAAATACAAATAACTACAACAATAATTACAAGAATGTTGACTTCTATCACTCCCAACTAACCATTAAACACCCAAGCATTTATCATGACCTTTGATATACATTTATGCAATGAATATGAGATTCAAACAACCCAATCATCATCCTCTATGTACACATATATATAACTATGATTCAAACACTCCATTCCACTCTATATATACACGTGCGTTGACACCCTCCTTTGTTTGCAGTTTACATACAGCTATAACGAATTCTATCAACGTATCATCAAACCTCTAATGGCTGAACATGATGTTGAAACCATGTTGATGTTGCATTCCTTGAAAGGTTAGTAATCTATTTATGTTCGATGCTTATTCTGCGTGTTCAGTCGGACTTTAAAATAACATTTTTTTTTCTTCATGTTTTTACAGCTCTATTGGATCCAATTACGATCAAAATTGTCTGTGTGAAGTTTGAGTACGTCAAAAAAAATTGAGATTGGTTGCGTGTAATTTGCATTTGTGCAATTTTGGTCCTGTTGGCATTTTGCATTGTTCAAATTGCAACTTTATTCAATGTTGCTGGTTGTTTTTAATTTGGTTGCAAGTACTTTTAGTTATCATCTAATGCCTTTATGTCGAAGGTTTTGTAATCCAAACTAAGTATTTTATCAATCCTCATGATTTCGTTTGTGTTATAATCGATTTACAATTGTTGCTACATATCCAGTTTTCATTGTTATAAGCTGCAACTTAATAGCAAATACCGTATTATAAGTTAGTTTGGTAAAGGATGATGTTAAAAAGAAAAAGGCATTCCTTTAGATTTCATCAAATACACTAATGAATTTTGACTTAGTGTGATATAAAGCCAACCAATCTCACTTTTCATCTGTATAGTATAATTATAAGGGTTGGAACTTGATACAATACTTTTAAGGATTAGAACTTTATACAATTACAGATGCATAGTGTGGAAACAAGCATATATAAACAAATGGATATTCGATTGATCTATTAATCACCAACTAATATGAGAAGCATATAGGATACATAATTAGAACAAAGTTCTTCCCACACTTATCAATGGATAAAAAGCCATTTACATGATAATTTCTAACGTGTTCAGTACTACTATGCGAGTAGCAAATGCTGTGACATTAATGAAAGAGTGCAGAGTATATTTAAATTGACAATTTATTATGACATTAATTCTTATTGCCTAAGGTGACTTTTACGTTTACTTATGAGATGCAGAATGAGTATTAATGTAATTAATAAACGTGATGGAATTGACAGCGTCATAATTAATAGGAGACAATCAGAATTATTAGCATTAAGATCGAAATGTTAGACTTCTAAGTGGTGCATCTGATATCGATATAGAAGAAAGAAGAATGTTCTCCCTACCAAATGTCGTTAACCATGAAATATTTCGTAACGTATGATGATGAATGTAAAACGTTAACAATAATTAGACTATGACCTTATCGATTTGTTATCATTATTTTAAATTAGGGCTAACTTAAACGTTATCATGTTTACCTCTCTTAAATTATAAATCCTTAAACAAATCATTAAAACTACATTTTTACCTCTCTTAAATTATAAATCCTTAAACAAATCATTAAACTACACTCATATGGTCCTCGTGAGCTTAGTTCAGTTGGTATGGACAATGCATAAAAATATGCAAGGTTAGAGTTCAAACCCCGGCCACCACAAAAAAAAAAAAAAACTACACTCATATGGTTTTATTTATAGTCCTCCTGAGCCTAGATCAGCTAATAGGGACAATGCATAATATATACAAAATCCGGAGTTCAAACTCCAACCACCACCAAAAAAATATGGTTTTATTTATAGAAGTACAAAAAAGTACAAAAACACTTCAAGTTTATGTAGAGATGAAGTGGGGGCGGGGATACCCAAATGCTTTCAAATATGACTATATGAGGTTGTGGTTGTATTTTTTAACTCTTTATAAGAGATTGGATACGAGGTTACCCGACTATTGGATTCGAAAACAAGAAATGCAAAAACAGTCAATGTCTCGCCTGTTGTCATATCTCTATCAATGAGACTTCAAATATATATTTTGGCAATGATATTTTGTGCGTATTAAATATTTCATATAAATATAATATTATGTGTGTATAATTTTATAAAGCTACTACTTGTTTGTCCACAAGTAAGGTTCGGGTGGTAGGGGTGTATACGGGTTGAATTGGTTTGGGATTGACCAAAAACGGTTACCCAACCCGCTATTTGTCAACGGGTTGCGATCGTTACCCAACCTTTGTTTCAACAGATTTGGGTTAGACCTGTACATGGTTGGATTCGATTAAGACTGTTTCTTTTTCTATCATATGAGTTTCTCATGCACCTTATGCAGTTTAAATTATAGAATCTAAACGGCATAAACATCTCATAAAGCTCTTTAAAAATATGATGAAACATTTCAGATTTTAAAATCCGTGTAAGACGCGCGAGATACTATAGAGTGAAAAAAGTAATGTCCTTCAATTAATTAACATTTTGGGTCGGTTTGGATAACCGGGTTCGCGGGTTGAAAAATATGGCCCAATATCCTTTCCTCATCCGCTTAAAACAAAAAACGAAATAAATCAGAGTAATTTTTCTCTTCCCCGCGACGCCACAACACCACCGCACCACCGTCTTCTCCGCCGCCAATAGAGCTACCATTGCTTCCCGAGGTTAGTTCTCATACCCCTTTGGTTTCAATTGCATAATTTGTTCTTCAGTATTCTCTAATTTTACAAACTTTTTGCTTTCTGTGTGTTTGTGAATTCCTTTCGTAAATTTTTTTTTTTCATTTCAAAAATTTATTATATGCTAATTGCTATATGGTTCAGTGCATATTACTTCTTCAATTTTTTTTTCTTCTTTTATTTGCTAATTGCTACTTCCTTGGTTTCAAGATACATATTGCCGCAGTTTTACAATGTGCAGTGTTCAGATAACTTACTTTAACCATATTTTTTTAACTAATATATAAATACAAATGAATGTTAGGATGTAAGATGTTGTTCGGTTTGTCTAAATGAATATTTTTGAAATATCAAATTTTTATGATTTTTTGAAATATCAAATGGCGAGAAATGTGATAGAGATTGGCTTGTTTATTCGAAAGAACTTGATAGTATTTTGTTTTTGTTGTAAAGTTTTTAAAAGAGGGATTGGTAGAGGCAACTGAGGGTTTTAATGATCGGTCATGTGTTGGTTTTAGACTTAAAGAGCATGAGACAAACATGGAACATGTTAAGAGCATGACTATTTGGAACTTATTTGTATTAGTTACAATGATGACTATTTTTTATGGTTATGAATATGTTATTTACAATTTAAATCGAAGATTGCTCTTTTAAAAAATTGTTTTTTTTTATTTTATCAGAGGCCCATTTTCACTGTAGGAGTCGGGCCTCAAATTTGATTGGGATGGCCCTAGTTGAGAGTCCAACATCAACCAGAGATGTGGCCTAGTAGTGCTTATGGCTTGGCGTGGGCAGTCCTTATCTTATAAACTGATTTTGTGCGGTTGAGTTAGGTTATAAGCTATTCCTTGCCTATTTTAGATTTGTTATTGGGACAAGATGTCTGTTATTCCACCCTCATCTGTACATATTCCATATAGTCTGTCTTGGGATTTGATATATACCTTATTCTACTTGCATTAGACCATGCTTCAGATGCCCTGTTTTTTGGCACGAGGGGGTATGTTCATATGTTGAGAGTTCTATGTCGACTAAACTTGTGATCTAGGTAGTGTTTATAAGGTTTGAACGTTCCTCACTTTACAAGGCGAGTTTATAGGGTTTAGTTAGGCCCTAAGCCTAAACTCTAAGAATGACATTGCAACTCAGAAAGATCCAGTATTGTTCTTTCCTTATTCAGCACCTTAAGGTGTATATGTAGTATCAATATCTTAATTAAACACATGTATTAAGTAATCCTATGCTTTTTAACTATAACAGAAGAATGGTTTCTGTAAACACCTTTAGGTTTTCTTTACCAGTTGTAGGAAAAAATGTTATCATGTTATTTGTAGTCTAAATATCAATAATTCATCATTTTAGTCTTTTATGCATCATCTTTGTTGCCGTGTTTTTCTTTTTCTTACCTTGTTCTGTATAAGTTATGCATCTGGTTTTCAATCTGACACAGGGTATAAAGGTTGATGATTCATGATCTTGAGACAATCATTTTGTCCTTGTGCAGGAGGAGGCTTCGAGGCCTGGTGTTGTTAGAACGTTATAATACTTCTTCAAGCAAGTGGTTATAACATAGCTGCCATAGGTTTGATTGGTTCTGGAGTTCATCCATTTTATACAAACTACATTACAAGTCTGCCCCTATATATGAGGCCAGTGACTTTGCTGAAGAAATTCTGAAGGTATAAAAGTGTTGATTTTATTAGTTTCTGATTTTGTAACTAATGAGCTGTTCTATTCTATCTTTATTATATATCTCAATTGGCTATGTTTGATTATTTCAAATGGGGAGATAGGATGAAATGACATCTTTTCACACATATGTTCCTTATAAATCAACAATGGTTAGTGATTAATGATTACTTCGCTGAAAGTCTGCAATCCTTTTCATTTGAGGGAGCATAGATAGAAATTATAGGATGTTATTAACGTATGTAGCATATACTGGTTTGAGAAGCACGAGTTCATGATTCTATTCTCCATCGTAGTTTCATATGGCAAATAGAAGTTGGTTTTTCATTCTGATTCCTTTTTCAATTATGGGATAAAGTATTACTGAAAACGAGTTGAAAGTACTTTTGCTGCCACTGTTAAGGACACAAAATCTTAGACTGCTCAATGCCTTAGTTGTGCTATTCAGATACTTTGGCTTTAATATTTTGATTCTTGTCACACATGCCTCAAAGATCTACCTGCCAAAGGTATCGTAAGACCATAGGTACACGGGAAGAGGGGGAGTTGGTTACGCTTATATGGTTTGATATAATTTTTTATGTGTTGCACTCTCTTCACACTTCAATTGTTGAGGTCTTTTTACCTAGATTTGATAAATTTTGTTTGTATAGTTATGTTTTCATTGATCTTAATTGTAACATCCCCAATGTTTATATAGTATTAGTAGTTATAGTATAAATGGCCCTGCTTATTTTATCAGGTGCTTAGACACCAAATAAAATAGAGTGAAAATGAGAAAGAGGGGTAACATAGTAATTGTATCCTACTCATATAAGTAGGAAAGCTAAAAACAAATAAATTACATCATCTTCTCTCTCATACTCCCTCACGTCAGACCAAGAAGAGGGGAAGAATTTCATCTCCATGTTTTTCCTTCCTTTTGCGTGCAACAATCAAATTCTTCTCATTCCTCCATTAAATCTTTCTACTAAGTGAGTTTTCTTCTTAAATTTTCAATTTAAACATAGGTATTTGTTTTAGGAATGAGAAATAGATGTTGAAATTGAGGTTTAGAGATTCTTATGGGCTGAAAATTCATAAGTTTAGAATGGTTATTCGTGATTGCATGTGTAGGAAAAGTGATGGGTATGATGAATATTGCTATGTTCATAAGTTAAATTTTATAAGAGTTGAAATTCCCTCACAAAAAGTTATTGAAGTATTGATTTGTTCATAAAGAATCTGTGTTTGTAATTTCGATTACGCTGCTTAGGTGTTTGATAAATTGCCACTTGTTTGTTTCCCATCCTATTCTATTCTGACACATCATGTTTCACTTATATTTATTGATTGCAGTCTTTTGATGTCTTTTAGAGTGAAGTTTGATAACTGTCATATTCATTCATAATGTGTATCTTTTTTCTTATTGCTTTTTTCACTTAATGGCTGAAATCAAGCATTTCAATGGATGAATTCTAAACATTGATAGTGCTTTCTATCTGTTATCACAATTTGATTCTGCTAAGTTTCCTCTTTTTCTTTTCTTTATTCCCCTCACATAAAAATGAGAGCGTGCAAAGTGAAAACTCAATGAAGGAACTGAAATTCCTAAACACACTCAGCTGGAATCTAATGCTGCTAGTATCCAATTCAATGTTTCTCTCTTTAAAAGGATGACTCAGTCATTCACAACACAAGCAAAATAATAATACCCTTTCCCCCGACTCAAACAACGAAAAAGTTTACTCTTTTCCCTTTTCTCTGCTTTGTTGTGCAAAATAATAACTATCATTGGATTGTTGGTTGTGGAGATAGCTCATTCCTTGAGCCTGGATAGTCAAAGAGCATAATAGGAATGAGTTATTTCCACAACAACCATCCGGTGTTAAGTTTCCTCTTCAAAGTCAGTCTTGTGTCTGATGTCCATATCTGTATGTGCTTCATAGACAAGTTGGGATGGTTTTGTTCTTGTTAATTGTTTTATGCTTGGAAGTTGTTTTGGTTTTGCCTTGAATCGAAACAACTTTTGGTCTGGATCGTAGGGAGAGGTTCTGCAGTTTTTAGAACCTCTTTTAGTTGTGTGAGGTGGTGGCTTGGTGGTTTTTAAAGAACTTTCGTACTGTCTGCTCTTTGCTGGTTGAAATGTTTTAATTGTATTTATGTTAGTTATAAAATTTTAAGTATGCTATATTGATGACATGTAACTTCTCCGACCCCTTTATCTCTTGTACAGTAAGTGGTAGTAATTAGTTGTAGGCTCTAACCATGTACTGACTGTGCTTACTCTAAAAGTTTAGGACTTAGAAAGCTTATTACACCTTTGTCTCAGTGCAATAAAAATGTTTGCATAATGCTTTTCTTTGCAGTAAGTTTTTCTAAAAAATGGTTTCAGCTCAGTTAGCAATTCGGTTCAAGTGAACCAGTTACTTTGCACCTTGATTGATGTTGGTAAAATTGATTTGGGAGTGAAATTGAATTGTCGGGATTGTTTTTGGTGTGTGTTATGCAGGAAAATAGTGAAGAGCCTGCAGATTTGCATGTGGGCATCAATGTCCACACTGGTGGCTTCGATGTCTAGGCTCTGACTGCTCATTTTTGTTGTTTTGATTCGGTTTATAGTGTTCAATGATCTGTTATAGTTCCGATGATTCTAAAACAATTCTAGTGCTTGTTAATATCACCTTTATTCTTCTAAAAATGTAGGAATGGACACTGATTATGTGATGTACTGATGATGAATGAGAATTATTATGGTCCTATTATATCTTTGGTTAATTAGATAGTAACAGAAGATATATATTAGACAAAAATCAATCAATGATTGTGTAATGTGGCTATGCTTACAGAGAGTATGTATAGGTATACACACACACACAGAGACACAAAGTATGAATGAGCTTTCTAGATTAACTTATGAGGCATAGGTTCATATATTCATGTGTATATATCTAAAAGTTATGGCAGATTGTGATGTACTACACTATAGTATTGTTCAAGCATTTGCTTATGTGATTATACAGTTAAAACTCTATAAATTAATAATGTCAGGACCGGAGAAATTTATTAATTTAGAGAGTTATTAATTTATCGATAAATTAATAATTATTAATTTAAAGAGTTTTTAAGTAATTATACTGTACATACCAAACAAAAAGGCAAATTAGTCTATGCCTCTTAGAATTATGTTGCAGCGAACCTTGAGACTCAACGTAAATTAGTAACCACTGTGTTCATATGCATTGGAAATCAATAATGACTTTTGAAGTACAGTAAATGTAAACAAGAGGAACAAACGTGTTCAGTGTATTCTTAATATATATTTTTCAGTTTCTATGAATTATTAATTTATGATTTTCTTGGGACCGAAAATTATAAAGGGATCTCCCAAAAAATTATTATCTTATTATTTTATCGAGTTTTTCAATTTTTTACATTGGCCCAAGTCGGGACCGGACAAATTTATTATTTTAGAGAGTTTATTAATTTACCGAGTATTAATTCAAAGAGTTTCTACTGTATGTTAAGTAATTATCCAACTAACTTATGAATTGGAGATGTATGATAACTGTTTGATGTTGATGCTTAGCCTAGGACTAGGATATTAGTGTTGTTTTTAGTACTTCTGCTACTTCTGCAGACTTTATGGGAACAAACTTTATGTAATCCCTTAATGTTGTTGTACATATGACTTAATCAAGTATATAACCTTCAAGTATGTGTATTATCAATATGAATTCCTATGTTATCCATTATCAATGTGTAACACCTTAAATGGTATTTTAGATTATTGATTTGGTGTTATATTAATATTCTCTAAATTTCAGGATTTCATGCACAAAAAGTATTTATAATTTATTCTCATCGACAGGTATTTTTTTATTGCTTAAACTTCAGGTGAGAAGTGAGGAAAGGAACTTGGCGATAGGAGAATGGTGATCTCTAGTACCAATCCCCACTATAAGGAGATAGCCATCAGGAAGAGAATCGCTAGCATGTATATTTCTCTTTCTCACATTGTATCTTGCTTGCTTCGTATATGTGACACGAGAAATACTAGATGCATCATGTCTTTGAAGTTTCTAAATTCTACTCGTAGTATGGATATAATGCAAAAACATTCAATTTTTAGTAATAAAATCCTGCAGAATTGGCTTGATAGATTATCTATTATCGACATGTATTCTGTAAACTTGGGAGTTGTATGTCAGAAACCATGTGTATATCCTAGAATGTATATTTAGGGAAATCTTGTAGTTATTTCCTATTAGTATAGGTTTAGTAAATTAGCAAATATCCCAGAATCAGAGGGGTTTGATTTCAAAATAGGTTGTCAATTTCTTTCCTAAATTAGCTTACAAGTTATGTATATATGTCTGATGTACTCTCATTGTTATGTAATGAAATTAATTCATTCTACCCTAAATTTCTTGAACGCATAACTCCAACAACAATTCTGCTGGGTAGTAATTAATTTTTTTCTTTCTGTAGTTAGTATGGTCAGTGATGCTTATCATATGATTCAGCTGAAGTGATTCAGTATCAATTCTCACAGAAATTTCAAATAAATTTATCAAATATAATAGAAAATCTGTACATGTTTACAGAATTGTCGATTAGTTGCTGAAGGGTGTAATCATGAAACATATAGGACCATATGCATAGTTACTCAGGTTAGTTTAGTGAAGGAGGAGCCGTGAAATTGGCATAAAATGCAAAACCTTTTCTTTATTCCATTTGCTAACTGCCTAGTCTTATCACTCACATTTAGAGTTTATAATTGAACAGATGTAACACATTAAGAATTTTGGTTTTCTCATTACTTTGAAAGTCTACTATTTTTGATTTTTTTGTAGAAAAGAAGTAGGGATCATATTCTAAACTCAGACTCTCACTTTTGGGGTCCATGTTATATTGAATTCATTCACGTATTAATTACTGCTTACTTGATTGTAAATTTATAGATTCAATAAACGTGAAGATGATTTTCCATCTTTGAGAGAGTACAATGATTACTTGGAGGAAGTAGAAGACATGAGTAAGCTTCTATAGTAACGCTGACTTATTTCCCTTGGTAATATTTGCTTTATTTTGATGAAATTTCTCCCCTTTTCCCTGCAGCTTTTAACTTGATTGAAGGAATAGATGTTGCTGCTATTGAAGCTAGGATTGCTAAATACCAGGAAGAAAATTCTGAACAAATAATGATTAATCGAGCCCGAAAGGTACTATAATAGTCTCCATTGGTTCAGTCTTTTCTATCTGCCCTGTATCAATTTGTTATGCAAGTTCTAGTTTCTTGCTATATATTTTGATGTGTTGTTTTGCTTGTAATAATTAAATAGGCCGAGGAATTAGCTGCAGCTATGGCAACAAGCAAGGGACAACCTGCCCAAACTGATAATGATGTAAGTATTGAATTTTTTTTATACGTATTCATTAAGATTACATTTTTGGCACATACCGTCGAGCCTAATTAAGCTTGGTCTAGAATTTGAGATTGAAATGTATTTAAGCGATTGACCTCTTTCCTAGCCTATTTATGACAAATTTATGCAACAGATTATTAACTTCGTTCATTCTCGAAACAGGACACAAACCAAAATTCCCAAGCAGGATTTGGTGCTGTTCCTCAGGGGCAATATGCACCTACAGTTGCAGGAGGGCAGCCTAGACCCACAGGCATGGGACCACAGCCTTTACCGCTTGGTGGAGGTGACGCGGGCTACATAGTTGAGAACGAGGAAACATTGAGGCGACAAGCAAGGGCTGGAGGATGGAGTATAGAAATAAGCAGGAAAAGGGCACTTGAAGAAGCTTTCGGAAGCATTTGGATTTCGTAGACACATTCATGGAATGTGTGTCACATGGTCATTTTGATACAAATGGTGTAGAATGCAAGATTCGTCACATTTTTGTTAAGTTGGCACAGATTTATAATGGGATGCCTTGGTTCATCTTTCTTTTGGATTGCTAATTGTATTTATTTGTAAAATTATTCCTCAATTTTTCATGTTGTAGGTCTAATCTTGTTTAGTTGATATTTGTCAACACAAACACAACTCAAACTGAGATTTATTTGGAGGAATAGAAACATTTTTAGGTGTAGGTGAAGAAAAATTATGCTAAAACAATGTAGTTTCTCATTTTTTTTTCTTTTTTTGTGTTCATGTTCAATCCCTTGAATCACATGTGCTTGTAGGTTTTATTGGTTTCTTTGGGTTTTCCCCATATTTTTTTAGTGTCTTGTTAACCAGTGCCCCCGGGGCACTAGTTAAGAAACTAAAAGTAGAAAGAAAAGTCAAATTTTGCATTGAAAAGAACACTTATTTAACTTTCAAAAAGTAGAATGAACAATTTCCAATACAATATTTCCTTTATAATTCCTTAACCAGTGTCCCAGGAGCATCGGTTAACATTTCCCATTTTTTTAAAGGGAAATGTTAACTTGTGCCCTCAAGGCACAAGTTAATGATTTAAAATAGAAATATTCTATTGTGATTAATGCATTTGACTTTAACTTTTTTACTTTTCAATAATTGAATGCACAAAATTTAAGAAAATGTTTCCATTTTTGGGTTGCTTAACATGTGCCCTAAGGGCACAAGTTAACATGACCCTTTTTTAAAAACTAAACAATGTTGGGAGCAACTTTCTCCGTCAAACTACATGTTCGTTCGATCTTCGAACAATTCATAATCAAGCTAAATACTTTAAATGATAAAATAAAAAGTAAAGTTTGTTTTTCTTTGAACATTTTGATCAAGATTAGACAGTCATCAATGTCTCAAATATGTGAATATATGATCATGTTGACAATTGGGAATCAAATTTCAAACTACACATATCTTTAGAAGTGCATTATTAGATGGTGATAAGCTCAAGCTGACAAACTTTTTTATGTGATTGGACTTGACAAGTTAATAGATCTGCGGCATGCCTAGTAAAGCCAAACGAAATTAATATACTATTGATAATATATACGGACGGGTTCGGTTGCCGGCAGGTTCGGATAATCCACATCCGCAACCGACCGTACTAACCCTTCTTTACCCAAGTTTGGTCACCGGCTTCAACCGACCAACCCGTTCTCCGACGGGCCTTGCGGATCGGGCAGTTTGGGTCGAGCGGTGCTTTTCTGTCCAGTCCTAATTGATGGGATGTACCACGCCAATGCTTTAGTGCAACACTTGTGGTTACATTTCCAATTCGCTTATCCGGACAACAAACTTCCGAAATGAAACAAAAAAGTGATATTCAAACAATGAATAAATATCACTTTCTTTTCACCTCGGAAATGTGTAATCGGGAAGGGTTTAAGAAATGATGAGACTCCAGCTGCTTATTTTATACTAAATATCTACCAAGTTGCTTTCTAGGTTCCTCGATGTGGGACTCATGCCCAGCAGCTTGGCACTCACTTTGGTCTTTCTTCTCCTACATACATATATCTAATAATCTTAATGTATCCTTATCCTCTTAATTTACTCATCTGCACATTTTTTTACTTAAGGTTATTAATGGCCGTGACTAAGATAATTATATATGCTTCATGAATATTTCTATAATTATTTCCAAACCTTTTCTGTAGTTAGTATGGTCAGGGGTGCTTATATCATGTGGCTCAGCTGTAGTATTTCAGTAACAATTCTCACAGGAAGAGGGCACTTGAAGAAGCTTTTGGAAGCATTTGGATTTCTTAGAGACACACATTCATGGAAGGTGTTATATGGTTGTCGCGTCATTTTTCGGAGATCAAGCCATTTCATTAGCTTCTGACTCACTAAATTGGTTTCACGACTGAACATTTAATTCTTTTCAAAAGAAAGTGGAAAAAGGTTCAAATACCACATTTTTTAGGGATTAAGGGTTCGGGGGTTGGTTATATTTAGGGAAGGTGTTAAGCACCCTAAATATTCGTAGTACTCTACGAGAACCTCTTGATTTTATTTAACTTTTGTGCTATAAACTTGCTTGCTTTAAAAAATGGAATTTGAAATGATGAAAGAAAATAAAAACCTAAGTTATCTACATTTTTATTGATTTGGAAGGACGCACGTCCTCTGCCTACGTACCTGTGAAGGATCAAAACCTCGTAGTTCGGGGTTGAAATTGACGTTTGACTTGTTTTTGTGTTTTTTATTAGTTTTGAAAAAGGGTTAAAAATGAAAAACCAAATGGCAAATTGACATTTGTTTGTATTTTTTAATTTAAATGAAAGATGACTCAAAATAGAATTAGTATTGATTGATGATTTGATTAAGAAAGGAACATAAAAAGATGATCACTTGATTTAAGATCAAGATTTATTTATGAAAATATTTTTGTGTTTTGACATATTTGCATGTTTTTGTTATTTTTGAATAATGATTGAAGTAGAAAATGAAGCTAACGAAGCGAGAAAATAAAGCGTGTGGACTTGTAGTGTCGTTAGACCGCCACGTAGTCCCTAATAATAACATATAAAACGATAAATAAAACGCACGCACACCCACTATTTTTCATTATTTTTGTGTTACATTTGACCTAAGTACATTCTACATCTTGCAAGAAAATAAATGACAATAATTTAAATATGCATATGATAATAGTAAATAATAAACGTGATGCAAAATAAAATAAAAATGCATGATGAAATAGGAATACAATAAAGAAAATAAAAAAGAACTAAAAGAGACTGGGGATTCAAAATGGACCGTTGATTTCATCAACGGCCCTGATCAAATCAAGAGTCAAATGCTGTAAGCTGTCGGATTGAAACCAAAGTGTTTAAGAAGGAGAGGGTGCATGGTAAGACATGCACCCTCAAGCACTAGATCACAAAGTTATGTATAACCCCACCGTCCTTTTTTTCTTTCATTTTTTCTTTCATCTTTCTCTTTCTTCTTTCTCTTCTCCTCACGTTTCTCTCTCTCTCTGTTAGTTCTTCTTCTTCTTCTTTAATTTTTCTTCTTCTTTTTCTTTATTATTATTTTATTCTCTTCCCTATCTTCTCTTTCGTTTTCCACTTCTTCTACACTTTGTTTCTTTTCTTTCTTCTTCTTTTTCTTGATTTTTTTATTTAAACATAACAAACAACAATAACAAACAAATAAAAATAATCCTATATCTAAATACCTTTTGAAAATGGATCGGTTTAGAGGCTTTGAGTTTGTTGTGTTGGCTGGCAGGTTCAGATTTTTGTGGGTGTGTTGTGGTTCTGGGTCGATTTGTGTATGGTGATGATGATGGAGGCCGAATGGGTTATGAAGGTTACAGATCGGATTGTTATGTTGTGCTTTGTACTGGTTGAAACAATTTGGGATTTTTGGAGCTTCTGTGTTGAATAGATCCGACAATGGCAGCGTTGGGTGTTGTTCTTGCAGGTTTGGATTTACGTGATATGTGTGTGTTGGTTGTGGACAGATTGTGTTGAATTGTTTTTTTTTTTGTGTGCAGGTTCTGGTTGTGCAAATTGGTGTTAAGTTCTGTGTGTGTTTTGATCGAAATTGGCTCCCTTTAATTGTTGAAATTTATCCTCTATTTATAGAGGGATTTGGAACTCTAAGCATTAAATGTTTGGTTCCTAATTGTCAAGCTTGGATGTGCTGTGTATGACTTTGGCTTTCACATTTGCCATCCATTTCAATTGTTTCTGACATCTTTGAACTTAACCACCGCAAGCTATCTCCATAGGCATGGTAGCAGTGAAAATTCAACATCTTTGCTTTGATTTCAAGATTGTTCAGCTGAAATGATGGGATTGTGCAAAGGATAGACAAATTGTGTTGGATTGGAACAAATTTGAATGAACTTGGATATGGACTGGATTGCCTCATCTGAGGCGTGTGAAAGAACCCCTTCTTTTTGGATTTTTATAACAAAAACAAACGTAAAAGTAAAAAAAACAAATGACTCATTAAAATATATATATATATATATATATATATATATATATATATATTAAAAGTGGAAATTAAAATTAAAATTAATTAATTAAAAATAAAAGATGGAATTTGAAATTAAAATTTAAAAAAAAGAAAAAGAAAAAAAATAAGAATAATTAAAAAAGAAAAGGGGCTTGACTCGGAATCAAAAATGAGGTATTTTAAAACATCTCTCTGTCGAAATTTTAATTGAAAAGTCAAAAACTGATCAGGGTCAAAAGACACGTGTCGGTGTATGAATGTATGATTCTTAGGTCAAAAATTGGGGTATGACAATGGTCATTCTGATACAAATGGTGTAGAATGTAAGATTTGTCACATTTTTGTTAACTTAGCGCAGATTTATAATGGGATACCTTGGTTCATCTTTCTTTTGGATTGTTAACTGTATTTATTTGTAAAATTATTCCTCAATTTTCCATGTCGTAGGTCTAATCTTGTTTAGTTAATATTTGTCAACGCAAACACAACTCAAATTGATATTTATTTGGACGAATTGAGAATTTTTGAAGTGTAGGATTAGAAAAATCTGCTAAAACAATGTAGTTTCTCATTTTATTTTGTTTTGTGATCATGTTCAACCCCATGTGCTTGTTGGTTTTATTGGTTTCTTTGGGTTTCCTCTAGATTTTGGCACATCTGATTTTGCTTTTTTTTGACAACTAAACAATGTTTGGAGCAACTTTATCCGCCAAACTATAAGTTCTTTCGATCTAGATTGAACAGTTAATAGTCAAGCTCAGTAAATCAAAAGTAAAATTTGCTTTTCTTTGAATCGTCTGATCAAAATCGAACGATCATTATTTTGAATGCGCAATCCACATGTGAATCCGATTTCAAACTACACATATCTTTAGAAGTGTATTATTTTAGTTGATATACTCTGCTAATTTGATATCTCATTTGGATCTAAAATCTTTTGATATCTCACACCTACAACTAAATTAAACTACTTCATCTCATTCTAATTATCGAAAAACGAAGATGATATATTCTGCTTTAAAATGTACTTTTAGATGTACAAAATTCACTTTTTTTTTTTAATGTGTACGTCTAAAATGATGTTGAGGTTTGTTTCTATAATTAAAGTTTTGGTTGTATCGGTTTTATTTTCTAGGAAAAAATATAGTGTTTGCGTATGGGTAAAATTATATTTGAGAGAGAAAAATGGAACAATACTTCTTTAAGTTAACGTGGTAAATCACACTTTTACGAGGTGATTTTTTGCTTTTTACGGTTGATGACTAACAATTTCTTTCATGCCAATTCTTTTCCTCATTAGAAAATTAAGTTAAGTTTAGTTCTCAACGAAACATGAGACTGACCCAAGTTCAATTCCACATCTTTTAGACTATATGTCTCACATTCCCTTCAAAAAAAAAAAAAAAAAAGTCTCACATTCCCCTCTCTTTGCTTCATTTTATTTATACTACGTGTATGCTTCATTTCAAGCATTATTTTTAATTTAGTAGTTTGGATGACGCACAAGTGAAATAATATTATTATCTTTATATACACTAAACTAAAATAATATCTCAACAAGCCAAAACCTATCCCAAAATAATATTATTATCTTTATATACACTAAACTAAAATAATATCTCAACAAGCCAAAACCTATCCCAAAAAACATAACAGTGCTCTTATTTAATTTGATCCTTTAATTCAAGTTTTTATAGCAGTTTATATGGAATAATATAAGCAATTTTATTAAAACCTTGATGCTAGCCTGAACCTGATAAGATACCCACGCACCAAATTCTCTTTAAGCTTAGGGTGTTAACAAACACATGAAACATTTGTGTCAGTTTTGAGAGAGGAGTAGGGAATTTATAGATCATTTGTTTGTCATTTGTGGGGTTGCGTCAAGGGTGTGGTACCTTGTTTGTAGATAGTTAGGATGGGAGTGGGTTTTATTTGGGAGTTTGCCGGAGTTGTTCCATGTTGTTAAGGACTTAGGGAGGTAGGGATGGCAATTAGACCCAAGTCTGATGGCTACCTGCAATGGGTAGGGTAAACCCTGCTATGATGAGTCAAGGCTTGGGTTCGGGTAATTACCCACAAATTTAAATGGATACGGGTACGGATAAGGGTAGAACTTTCCTTTTATCCCCAACACAACGAATTCACTCTCCATTTTTAAGATACCAAATTGTTGTTTTAATAATATTTTCTTTTCTCTCTTTAATAATGAATCTAGCATTTAAAATTTTTATGGTTCAAATATTATTATTCAATAAGTTTGGTAGGGTGACCCAAACTTAAGCCTAAGGCTTGGAATACAAAAAGTTTAGAACATATATTGATGGGGTGTACCACGCCATTGCTTTAGTTCAACACTGGTGGTTACATTACCCATTCGTTTAACCAGGCAACAAACTTCCAAGTGAAAAAAACAGTAATATACAAACAATAAATAAATATACCGCTGTTTCCTTCACATGAAAAGTGTGTAATCAGGAAAGGTTTAAGAAATGATGATACTCCAGCTGCTTATTTTATACCAAATATCTACCAAGTTGCTTTCTAAGTTCCTCGATGTGGGATTCATGCCCAACAACTTGGCACTCACTTTGGTCTTTCTTCTCCTACATATATATCTAATAATCTTAATGTATCCTTATCCTCTTAATTTACTCATCTGCACATTTTTTGACTTAAGCTTCTTAATGGCCGTGACTAAGATAATTATATATGCTTCATGAATATTTCTAGAATTATTTCCAAACCTTTTCTGTAGTTAGTATGGTCAGTGGTGCTTATCATGTGACTCAGCTGTAGTATTTCAGTACCAATTCTCACAGGAAGAGGGCACTTGAAGAAGCTTTTGGAAGCATTTGGATTTCTTAGAGACATATTCATGGATGGTGTCACATGGTCGGTCATTCTGATACAAATGGTGTAGATTAATGTAAGATTTGTCACATTTTTGTTAAGTTAGCACAGATTTATAATGAGATACCTTTGGTTCATCTTTCTTTTGGACTGTTAATTGTATTTATTTGTAACATTATTCCTCAATTTTCCATGTTTGTAAGTCTAATCTTGTTTAGTTAATATTTGTCAACGCAAACACAACTCAAATTGAGATTTATTTGGAGGATTAGAGACTTTTTGAAGTCTAGGTGAAGAAAAAATATTCTAAAACAATGTAGTTTCTCATTTTTTTATTTTTTTTTGATCATGTTCAATCCCTTGAATCACATGTGCTTGTAGATTTTATTTGTTTCTTTGGGTTTACTTTAGATTTTGGCACATCTGATTTTGCTTTTTAACAACTAGACAATGTTGGGAGCAACTTTCTCCGCCAAACTACATGTTCGTTTGATCTTCGAACGATTCATAATCAAGCTCAGTATTTTAAACGATAAAATAAAAATTGAAGTATGTTTTTCTTTGAACGATCTGATCAAGATTAGATAGTCACCGATGTCTCGAATACGTGAATGTACGATTATGTTGACAGCTGGGAATCCAATTTCAAACTACACATTTCTTTCTTTAAAAAAAAAAAAAACTACACATTTCTTTAGAGGTGAATTATTAGATGATTTATATATTTTGTTTAAAAATGTACATTCAAATGGTACAAAAGTCATATTTTGTGGATGTGTACATCTAAAATGATGTAGATGTGTGTTTCCATACTTAAAGTCTTCTTGTTTGCGTATTGGTAAAATTACATTTGGAAGAGAAAAATTGGATTCGTGCTTTTTTAAGTGTTAACGTGGTAAATCACACTTTTAAGTGATTTTATGCTTTTTAAGCATTGATGACTAACAATTTCTTTCATGGTAATTCTTTTCCTCATTAGAAGGAAAATTAAGTTGAGTTTAGTCCTTAACCAAACTTGAGACTGACCCAAGTTCAATTTCACATCTTTTAGACTATCTAAGTCTCACATCCCCATCTCTCTATGCTTCATTTTATTTATAATATTTGTATGCTTCATTATAAACCCTAATATCAACCTCAAACATACATTAGTGTAAGTGGTAGAGTGTTTGTAGGCACACCGCTACCATCTTATTAGAAAACCATGCACCACCGTCCGAAAGTTTGGAGAGCTATCTTCCAATAGATAGGCGTCGATATTGTAAACTTGAATTCTAGACCGGAACAAGAGTTTTTTCATTGAATTTCTTGCTTTAATTTTTCATATCAAATAACTATATTTGTTTTTATATATATGGGTGTCGGATGAATTATTTAAAAAATAATCGTTCTATAACATATTTTGAACAAGTTGGTCAAATAACATAATTATATCTTTATTAAAAACAACTTATTTCTATCTCCCTAAAAAAAAAAGACATATTTCTATCATCTATGATAGACTTTATGACAATAGGTTATGGTCCCATTGTACACGTGTAACACCACCATTATTCTATTTTTGGCAGACATGGACCCACCCTATAAGTGGGACCCAGTACTTGCACGTGGTTCATTTGAGACCACATTTTACACTACCGTAGACCATATGATCATATTTATTACTACCTCCGTTCCTTTTTAATTGTCACATTTTGACATTTTACACAAACCAAGATAATCAATGTTACTACTTTTGATACAATAATTTCTATTTTTATTATAATAACCTTATTTATTTAATATCTCATTACATATATTTCTCTCTCCACAATAATAAATAAGGTAATATTAGTAAAATAACATTCAATGTTGCATTGAACTATGTAAAGTAACACTTAAATAGAAACAAAAAAATTCTCCAAAAGTGACACCAAGGGAGGGAGTATTGAATCTAATTTTTTTCGTTTTTTTTTGTTAAAATCATTAATCTAATCTAATTGCTCTAACTAACGTCGTTTTCTTCAAAAAAGGAAAAAGCATGTCGTTTATTACACAGCTGCAGCCGACAACTATTATCCGTTTACAATTTTTTTTTTAAAGAAAACTATTATCCGTTTACAATTAAAATTTAATTAATATATATATAAATACTATTATAGTTTTCAAATTGAGTTTATCACCTTATTAATATTTTTAACGTAAAAAAAAGCTTATTATTATTTACTACATGTGAAAATTATTTTTAAAATTGAAAGAGCACAAATATGTTGATTTTTTTAGATTGGCAATAATTTTTTTTAAATGGTAAAATCCAAAATTTAGTATCTTTTACGAGTAATTTATTTTTTTAAGCAAACGAAAATTAGATTAATAACACGAAAGCTTACAAAATCTGGAGGATATAGGACCTTATCCAAACGGATAATTGTCTAACCTCTAGTTCATCATAACAACAAACCGCACATTACTGGTCTAACCTTTAGTTTACCCTAACAAATGAACCGTGATCACGAGCACAAACTAATGCAAAATTAAGTTGAAAAAAAAATTATGTGAGAACATTTGAAGCACTAATTAGAGGATAAAAAAATATTACTGGTAAAATTAATAACTAACTAATGTAATGTATAATATTTATATTTCATCAGAAAAATATTTAAAATAGTCTAAAACCTATCCCAAAAAACGTAATAGTGCTCTTCTTTAATTTGATCTTGAATTCAAGTTCTTACTTATAGCAGTTTATATGGAATATTATAAGCAATGTTATTATTCTTCTAAAATAAGCCAAACTAAATTCAAATTTTAGATAGAAGAGGTGTATAGGTGTTTATATTTAGTGTCATTCTGTATATGGAATAGGAATATGAGAAATAAAAAAAATATTTGTCTATATCTATTTATTCAGAGGTAGGGAGAAATTATACCAGCTTTTATTCTTTTCTAAAAAGAAATTACATTCGGATATGTGTGTGTATATATATTCCTTTGAATTAAGTTAAAAATAGAGAGTACAAAAATTAGATGGGGAGCTTAAACTCAAACCAAGCCAAATTAAAACCAATAACTAGGAAGCTATGAAGCCTCGATACTCCAAAACGGAGACGTATCCGTATTGGATACGTATCGAATACCGATACAATAATCCACGGATACGCATCCTCGAAGTATCGGAATTAATTATTTAAATTTTAAAAAAAATATTTTAACGGATATTTATATGATACTCCACAGATACACAAGGATACTTATAAGATACTTCACATATACGTATCCTAGAAAAAGATGAATGGTAAAAAAAAGTGAGACAATGTTGTAAACATTCAGTAGAAATGTATATGATTCAATTTTAGATATGCATCAATAAAATTGTTTCTCGATGAACCACTTAGAATTATACTTCTTGTGGATGAAGATAATTAACGAGAGAGGGTTGATTTAGTTAATCTACATTAGATAAAATTTGTGTTGAGTTCTTTTAATCAATGTTTATTTTCTTCAAGTATTTTACATACATATAAGTTTTAGTTTAAAAAATTTGTTAACGCATCTTAGCCGTATCATATCCTAAATTTTGAAAAATTTGCGTATCCGCTTACCCGTATTCGTATCCGAGATTAATAGCTAGGAAGACTCAACAAGTTACAACTGAAGTCGCCCACAGTTGAAGAAGGAAAAATGTCTCACCACATAAAATTAAATAGGTCGTCTCTATAAAATTGGAGGTCCGGCTCTCATAGTAAAATAGATCTCTAATAAAATAAAAATACAATTTTTTTCAAAAAAAATCTTCTATTTAAATTAAAAATAACATTCGTAAACATTAAAAAACAATCTTCATTGTAACTAATACAATAAAAAAAAACCATATTCTAATCAATAATATATATGAAAATACAACTTCAAGCGAATATCTTTATCAACGTTCTCGCAACTAAAATCAAGTTATTAAATTGAAGGTCATGCTGAAATATATATTTATAATTTTTTTTTGAAGTAAAAATATATATTTATAATTATCATCTTGGGTTATTGAAAACTATATAGGCTATTATTTTGGCCACAAATACGTAAATGTCTATAGCGTAGGTTGTCACTCATATGAGAAGGAATATAATCTTATTTTTAAATTCTACTTGAAAAACCTAAAGTCTTCGAAGAGATTATTCTACTTGAAAAACTGAAAAGTCTTCGAAGAGATTTCGGATGGTGAATCAAAATCAAACTCTACTACTTAGTTCTTTCAGGATATTTGTATACATAACTTTTTTTTTTGAAAGATTTGCACACATAACTTTTTTTTTTTGAAGGAATTTGCACACATAACTTATAAAGTAATATCAACAATTTATTTTTTGTTCTTTCAAAAAAAAATATTGAAGTTGGATAAGTTGAGAGAGATTTTCAAAATAAAAATTATTAAAACGTTACTTTTGATATACTGTATTACAAGGTAAATCAAATATTGTAATTTAATTTCTATAAAAAAATTATATTTTAATAACTTTAATTATGATCAAATTATTAAAATAAATTGTGCCCTTAGGGCACATGTTAAGAAACCTAAAAGAAGAAACTTTCTCTAAAATTTTGTGTATTTAAATGATTAAAAAGTTAAATATTAAATGCAATGCACACATTCCAATAAATTTTTTCTATATTTGAATCATTAACTTGTGCTTGAGGGCACAAGTTAACATTTCCCAATTATTAATAGTTTAGCAAATCCAAAGAGGATAATATACAAATTTTAAGGGACTAGTATACCAATTTTAGGAACTAAGTTCTCTCTCATACTTGGCAGAAAATTTCTACTCATTCTAAACTTCTTCCTTTTGCATGTCCATTTCCAAATTATTTATGGATAGGATGTGACATCTTTACTTGTTTCTTACGGTTTGGAATCAAAATGCATCTTAATTCAAACATCTCCAAATAAATGTACCTGTCTTTTACTTCAAACGTGAATATGAGGCTTTTATAAATAGACATGACGAGAAGATAGTCACACACACAAGTCCAATATTTGATACGATAAACTTAAATGACCGAATTTAATTATTATTTTTTTTTACAAAAGATGACTGAATTTAATTTTATTTTTATATATTGTACCTAAAAAAAATCAAACAAATCATTTATTAAAAGGATTTAATTATATGAACAGATATTTTCTTACGGTTAATTCATATGAACAAATGTTGTTGACAGTGTAATGAGTAAAAACAAAGTTGTTGACGGTAAAATGTTTTTTACACGTTTATTTAATCACATTTTACTAGTATTAAATACTCACTATATCTAATTATATGTGTTTTGTCAAAAAAAAAATCTAATTATATGTGTCTCATTTGAGTTTTGTGTACGATTCTTATGAAAATAATTTTATTTATTAAAATACCATTAAATTTGGGTAATTCAAAATAATATACTTTAGTTTATTTAGAAATCTAAAATCAAAATATCAAAAATAGAAAAGAACTATGAAATCAAAATTCATTCTTCTTGATTGTCAAAGTATATTTAAGACCAATTGTATGTTTTTAATTATATCTTTTAGAAAGGATGACTTTTTGGTAAACTCACAAGTTGAGGTAATCCACTTGCATGAGTAGAAAGTAATCGAGCTTTTAAGTAAACAAAAAAATTAACAGTTGTTAGAGGTAATCCACTTGCATACGTTGTGTTTTGGATCACTACTAAAAAACAAAAATTAGTGAGGGAAATTTAGTGAGGGAAAACACGAAATCCCTCTCAAATTCCGTCACTAAATTTTGCGACCAAAGAATTTGTGAGGGATTTTATTTTTTCCGTCACTAATTTCCCTCTCTAATTTTGCTTTTTCTAGTAGTGGATCTCTACAATTGGAAGAATATGGTACTGCAACGATACCATACTTAGAAGTATGGATGTTACGTTTCGGTTCAGGATGAAAACTGAATCAAACCGAATTAAAATGTTTGTTAAATTTAAAATAATTGAACTGAATTAAATTGTTTGTATTTTGAATTGAATTGAACTGTTCTAAACCGAACTATTATTATTGATATTGTTGAAAATAATATAAAAAAACAAACAAAATTGAATTTTAGAAGTTTTTAAAACCAAACCGAATTGTTTTGAACCGAACCCAACTGTTTCAGTTCTATTTCAGAATTGTTAGCAATAGTTATATTTTTTTGGTTTGGTTCATTTCAGTTCAGCAGTTTGGTTCAACTTTTGGGTTTTTTGTCCACCCTTACTTAAAAGAGTACTAATTGTAGATGTAGAAGTATCTTCAATTTTTTGGACATGGTATAATTTTGTAATATCAATTTTTTTAACTTAATACAAATGATGTCAAATGATATTATTTTTTTTAATTTGGTCTAAATCCATAGTTTTTAACTCTAATAATGATGATTTTCAATGTACAATTGGCTTGTAAGGTAAAAAATACCACTATTTATAAACACATTTCAAAACACATCTCATTCAATTTGGGTAATCTTAACACTTCCCCTCTACAAATATGAACATGTGAAGTTTGACACAAGTAGTTAGTAATCGATACTAGTTGACCAATAAATTTAAAATAAACTCTGATACCATTTTAATATTTAAGTTGAATCTAATTCAATCTTATAAAATCAACTTATAAAGTATAAATCATTCACATTTATAAATATATGTTCATGTTATATTTGATGCGAGACATTTTAACAATAAAGCACTAAATTCAAAGCTAAAAACCTGAGTTGGTCCAAAAGTGCAACAAATATTAAAGTTTAGGGGCCAAAAAATTTGATTTTAATAAAAGAGAACTATGAACCAAAAATACAATTATGCTTAAGAATCATGAGTAATGACATATGCATATCATGATTCACCGTAAAATAAAATGGACTAGCATGTTTTTTTGGGACAGGGGGATATAAGTACCATGTTATGTGTTCCAAAAGGGACAGTCTCTTTTATTTGGATCTATGCCTCCAAAATGTGGAAAAAGGGACCCTTAAAAGCAAAAGATATTAACCCAAAAAAGGGTGACGCATCTAGTGGCAATTATAATAATACTAGACGTTTCTATCTATCTGTATGTATCAATCAAGCTTTGCTGTTGTCAGTGTAACAAACACGTGTTACATAAACATGACAACAAAGTGAAAATAATCAAACCTCAAAAAAGTGTTTGTGGATTTTGGATTGGAGTGTGTGTGTGCAAGTGATAGATGCACCAAACTTTCACACATCCTATATAGTCCAACCTTTACTTCATGCAACCATAGTATATACTCTGTTATTTTCCTAAAAGAATTTGTATATACTATTTATTTTACTTTTTTAAAGAGACATTCATCATTCTTGGTTGATATATTATAATTATCATAATTTTATAACCTATTTTGACCTCTATTTTAATTTATCAACAAAAATATTGTTAAAAGAATTTAAAAGTAAACAATATTTTAAGAGCACTTTTAATAAATTATTGTCTAATGCCAAGTGATTCAATCTCTTCTCTCCGATCACATAATTTTTTTAAAAACCGCAATTTCTAAATTTGGTTAAGAGACAATTGTCAATTCAAGAAATCCAACATAATATTTTGAAATAGATCACATATATTTCTATTGATGTACCCACGATTTCATATCTACGAATATCCACAATATATACGTATTTCATAGATTTAATATCTAGAGATAAATAGATGAATGCAAAAGAAAAAAAAACTTTTTTTTTATCATATTGCCTTCATTTTATATAATTTGTTAAAATATTTTTGTTTCAAATTATTTATTTATTTATTTTTGGTCAAGATTTATTATTTTTTTAATATCAACAATAAACTATTAATGCTTGTTTTTCAATAATATGATATCTTTGACCCTTGGTACATATTTGTCTTTGCATCTCAATAAACTCTATATATAAAATAATCTTTATATTATTGACCTTGTTGATTGATTGCATTGATTACATTCACCTGTATAGTACCTTTTTCCTGTTTTGGTCTCTTTCTCTCACTTTGATGAATTCATCATAGAAATTAAGATGAAGTGAAAAATAGTACTAACCATCTTAATGGTATAGTACTAGTATATGTTATTTCTAATCTATCAATGTTTTTTATGTCTCTTTCATTCATTTTTTTCACTTGCTTACACAAACGGCAACCTTAACTACTATACTTACTCACACCAACTTATTCTTCTCTCTCTCTCTACACAATTCTCTTCATCAACCATCAAGTAAGAGACACCTTCACCTTTCATTTAGAGCAAGGAATTTTTATAATCCCATTATACCCTTTACAACTCATAGGTTTATGTTTTTTAGTTCTTACCTTTGTGATTTGTTTTTTAGTTGGAATTTATATAAGGTTTATGTTTTAGTAGGGATCATAGGTTTATGTTTGGTTTTTTCACATTAATTGTAAGTACAAATTTTTAGGTGGAGGGGTTGGCCTAATTTTCTTTCTTTTTTCTTTTTGACTTTGGTGTTGAAAATTTGATCTTTGTGATTAGTGTTTCTTTGATAATTCCAATGAGAATTAGAGGATCATTTAGAATTTTTAGTTGAAAAAAAAAAAAAGAAGGAAAAAAATGCCTCAAGGAGGAAAAAAGAGGATACATTTTAGCAAACTATATTCATTTTCATGTTTCAAATCATCATATAGAGATGGTCATTCACAAATTGGAAAAAAAGGGTATTCAAGAGTTGTTCATTGCAATGATGCTGATAATATTGAAGCAATTCAGTTGAAATATGGTGGAAATTATGTTTCAACTACCAAGTATACAGCATTTAATTTTATACCAAAGTCTTTGTTTGAACAATTCAGAAGGGTTGCAAATATCTACTTTCTTGTTGTTGCTTGTGTTTCTTTTAGTCCTTTGGCACCTTATACAGCTTTAAGTATTGCTGCACCTTTGGTGGCTGTGATTGGTGCTACTATGGCTAAAGAAGCTGTGGAAGATTGGAGAAGGAGAACTCAGGTACTGTTTCAATTTTTCTTTTCTTTAATGCCCTTAGGTCTTGTTTGGATTAGCAAATTATTTAAGTGATTATAGCATAAGCGCATATGTATAAGCTATTTCTATAGTAAAATAATGTCGAACTGTTTTCGTATAAGCTATAAGCTGTTTTCATACGCTATGGAAAAAGTTGTTTTAAGAAGCCCTTCCAAACCATTTCACAAGTAGTAATGTCGATATAGATAAGCTCAAATAAGTCAATTCAAACAGATTCTTAATTGACCCTCCTCCTAGTGCCTAGTGGTAGTTTCTGCAAAGGTTTACATTTGCATATGTCCTATAAAATTGTAGTATATACTCGATTAGTGTAATCATGCCTTTACGATTTAGTTTGTAGCTGTGGATTTGAAGTAGAAAGTTATGAGTAGGTAGTATTGCTGATGTAATTTGTTGGTACTTATGCAGTTTTCAATGTTAATTATTTTGTATGGTGGAATCAAGCTTTTATTAAGAATATCAATTATGATCTTGATGCTTCTTATGGGAATATTAGGTTGGAAACTAGGCTTAATATCTTTATTATCTTACAATGCAGAAAAGTTCAAAAATGATTCTAGGAAACTAATTAAGTGTTGCTTTATGCCGAAGCAACTTATGCATACCATTTTTATGTGCATTTTTGTTTTCTTTTTCGGTTGATGATTTGCGTTGGATATGCTTGACTTTTGTCCTGTTACGAGCTATGAAGCACGAACACTCCTCGGATTAGGCGTGTCTCCGTGTCAGACACGACCGACATGACACCGACACTTGTAATTACACTGAATTATGTGATTTTTTTCAAATTATTCGTGTCGTGTCCGTGTCCGTGTCTGTGCTTCATAGGTTATGAGTCACAATTTTCAACCGGTATCTTTCAATCTTTAGTTCTAGAGAGTTTTCTTTTTCATTGATAAATGCCATTTTCGATTGGTTTCTTCAGGATATAGAGGCGAACAACAGAAAGGTTCAGGTATATGGTAAAAACCATACATTTGTGGAGACAAGATGGAAGAAACTTCGTGTCGGTGATGTGATTAAAGTGTACAAGGATGAATACTTTCCTTCTGATCTTCTTCTGCTTTCGTCAAGCTATGAGGACGGTGTTTGCTACGTTGAAACAATGAATCTTGATGGAGAAACTAATCTAAAACTAAAGCAAGCCTTAGAAGCGACAACTCGTCTTAGAGATGAAAAATCTCTGCAAAGGTTTAGGGCTATGGTCAAATGTGAGGATCCTAATGAAAATCTTTACTCATTTATTGGAACTTTTGAGTATGAAGGTGAAGAACATCCTCTTTCGTTGCAACAGATCCTTTTAAGAGATTCTAAGCTGAGAAATACCGAATATATATGTGGTGTTGTCATCTTTACCGGTCATGACACGAAAGTGATGCAGAATTCTGTTGATCCTCCATCAAAAAGGAGCAAAATTGAGAGAAAAATGGATAAGATAATTTACATTCTCTTTAGTACCTTGGTTTTGATATCCTTTATCGGATCTATGTTTTTCGGTGTTGATACCGAAAATGATATTAATAATGATGGAAGTTACAGAAGATGGTATCTTCATCCGGACGAAACAACCGTATATTACGATCCTAAAAGGGCAGGCCTTGCTTCGATTCTTCATTTTTTGACTGCCCTTATGTTGTATGGATATCTGATTCCAATATCACTTTATGTGTCGATAGAAATTGTGAAAGTTCTGCAGACTATTTTCATCAACCAAGATCAAGAAATGTATTATGAAGAATCAGATAGGCCGGCTCATGCGCACACATCTAATTTGAATGAAGAACTTGGTCAAGTTGATACCATATTGTCTGACAAGACCGGTACTTTGACATGCAACTCCATGGAGTTTGTCAAATGTTCAATAGGGGGTGTTCAGTATGGCCGTGGTATTACGGAAGTGGAGAAGGCACTTGCTAGGAGAGCAAAGGACAGGGAGTCTGAAGGTGATGCTAATTCATCTGATTTCTTGAGTCAGAGTAGCGATGTTGTGGACTCTCAGAAGACAGTTAAGGGCTTTAACTTCAAAGATGAACGCATAATGAATGGACAATGGATTAATGAACCACATCCGGACATCATAGAGAAATTCTTTCGAGTTTTAGCTATATGTCATACAGCTATTCCTGATGTAGATAAAGCGTCCGGAGAAATTTCCTATGAAGCCGAGTCACCGGATGAAGCCGCATTTGTCATAGCTGCAAGGGAACTCGGTTTTGAGTTTTTCATTAGGACACAAACAAGCATTTCGTTGCATGAGTTGAATCATGAAAGTGGAAAAAAGGTGGACAGGTTGGCTAACTCCTTTTACCATGTTAGCATCACCAACTGATACGCTTGGTTTAGCTTAGTTTCATCGATTGGTTTTACCATGTAATTAAAAATGTTTTTAAAAATCTTTTATGTATCCATATTGTAATTTTCGGCACATGTTTACTGTTTTTGAATTTTGTATTTAATTATTTTTTGTTGACTTGTTTGATGAGCAGAGTGTACAAGCTTCTGCATGTCTTAGAGTTCAGCAGTTCGCGCAAAAGAATGTCAGTGATAGTGCGGACTGAGGAAAATAAAATATTGCTCCTATGCAAGGGTGCAGACAGGTTTGAATTTCCATCGACAATTTTTTATTGGGCTAAATATATTTTGAGTCCCTAAAGTTTTAATTCTATTAACATTTTGTTCAGTTTTCGTCCCTATATGTATTAGTCCGTAAAGAAAGAGTACTTTTAGTCTTTGGTCCAAGCATTTTCAACAATTTTTTTGTAGGGACTAAAAATATATTAAACCATTTTTTTATATAACGGAGTGGTCAAGTGTAAGTTGCACGTTGTGATTGCAAATTCTGTATTTCCATGCAGTGTGATGTTTGAAAGGCTCTCACAATACGGAAGAGAGTTTGAAGCCGAAACTAATAATCATATCAAAAGATATTCCGAGGCAGGTTTAAGAACTCTAGTAATCACGTACCGTGAAGTTGGCGAAGAAGAGTATAAGCAGTGGGACAAGGAGTTCTCGAAGGCCAAAACCTCTTTAGCAGCAGACCGAGATGCACTTGTGGATGCAGCAGCTGACAAGATGGAAAGAGATTTGATACTTCTTGGCGCTACAGCAGTTGAGGATAGACTTCAAAAAGGAGTCAGTATAAAATTTCGTTCGAGTATTTTTACTTCAGGATGATGAAATATGATCGAACGTCTAATTAAAACTTGCATTATAAATGTCAATATATAGTTATTAAACTCAGTTTATACATTGCTATAATTAAATAAAAATTCCTTACCTATATATACACATACAAAAGAACTGAAGATTCAGGCATAGATAATAACAGAAAATGTTAGAATAGCAAATCCGATTCTAAAGAAATCAAACAAATAAATTGCACAGAAGACCACAAGTGGTTGATCACGGAGTTCGGCCAATTGTGCCTACGTCTCCGGCAACAAAGTGGCTGGTGTAGTTTTTCGATTATGAAATTGTGTTTTCAGTTTCACGCACTATGCACGAGCAACTGCCTACTTAATAGCAAATATGTGTCATACTCAACAAAAAAATCCATTATTACTTAACACCACTAATTATGTGCTTGATTAGTCAATGAAGTTAGCTTTGTTTACTTAAAAATACAGGTTCCTGAATGTATCGAAAAGCTTGCTAAGGCGGGAATCAAGTTATGGGTATTGACTGGGGACAAAATGGAAACTGCAGTCAACATAGGGTACTTCAACAAGGCTTATTCTGCTTTCTATTTCTAATAAATCGTGTCAAATAGAGGCTATAGCGACACTACAATGTAGCAGATTTTCAACAAATCGCTATTTTTCTGCTTTTGCGATACGCGAATTAGTACAAAGTATTAGTCCAATAGCAGCTACAGCAGCACTATAGTATTGCAGCATAGAAAAATTTGAACAAGCCTCTGTTTGTTGCGATCTGTGATTGACAACACTGGAACTTTCTCGGGAAGTTTATTAATTTGAAACTAATGTTCCCCCTCCCTTTTAACAGGTATGCTTGTAGTTTACTTAGACAAGACATGAAACAGATAGTGATCACTCTCGATTCGTCTGATATCATATCAATAGAGAAACAAGGGGACAAGGAGGCTCTAATGAAGGTACACAACCTTGCGGGTTTTTGCATCCAATTTTCTCTCATTATTTTCGATCTTTGATACAATGATTGCGTAGGCCTCTCGTGAAAGCATCGAGAAGCAAATTAATGAGGGAATCATGCAAATCAAGTCGACAAAAGAGAGTTCCAATACAGGAGAGGATAGTTCTTCATTTGGCTTGATAATTGATGGGAGGTCATTGGAGTATTCTCTCGACAACTCTATGGAAAAGTCATTCTTTAAGTTGGCTAGTAATTGTGCTTCTGTCATATGTTGCCGGTCTTCACCAAAACAGAAAGCTCGCGTAAGTATTATGGATGCGCTATTTGAAATTTTTTCATATAAATAATGGAAATTTCTTGTATATAATTACATCAGCCAAAAAAATATGCAGGTTACAAAATTGGTGAAGTTGGAAACCGGGAAGACAACTTTATCTATTGGTGATGGTGCGAATGATGTCGGTATGCTTCAGGAGGCTGATATTGGAGTTGGAATTAGTGGTGCTGAAGGGATGCAGGTCAAACATACATTTTCTTGAATTTATTTCGATTGTTCTATTTGAGTAAATAGTCGTTTAGGTCCTTGAACGTTTCACATGCTGTCACTATAGTGACATTACCTCACACATTTGAGGATCAAGATGACTACTTACTTTGTCTCTGATATTTAACGGTTTTTGAAATTGTCGTATCGTATCCCCAATGTCGATAGTAAGTTAAGAATTTGAAAATAATTTTTAACTTAACTCAATCTATCATATCCTCACACACATATGTTCTTAACTCTCGTGATCTTCTATGTGTCGTCTTCTTAATATGTAAAATTACTTAGAAATTGAAGAAAAATTTCAATTATACATAATCAACCTAGTCGTCAAACTTAGATCAGTTCAATGTCGGTTAGCATTATGTTTGTAGTTTAACAACTATATGCTGATAGTACAAACAAGTTTTACAGAAACATCGAACCATATTCCACCATCTTGATGATACATATAAATGTACATATAAAACCAGTTAAGCAAGTTTAAACTGTCGGTGTGTAGCTATTAAACTCTTATTATAAAGTATGGAATATAATTGTTTGTAGTGGTTCAGCTGATCCATCTAAATCATCAAATGTTTTGTTTCTCATTTATGTTCTTCTTTTCTTAAATAAAACCTTAACATAGTATGTATATTATTTTGAAAAAAAATACTATTTGGTGTCTACAGGCTGTAATGGCAAGTGATTATTCAATCGGACAATTCCGTTTTCTGGAGCGTTTGTTGTTGGTACATGGCCATTGGTGTTATAGAAGAATATCAATGATGGTAAAATCATGCATCCAAATAACTGTGTTTGTGAATATATCCTGTATGTTATTATTTAGGAAACTTGATCCACAAGAAACTTGGTCACTGATATCTTGTTTTATTTGCTGATGCAGATATGTTACTTTTTCTATAAAAACATTGCATTTGGATTTACCCTATTTTGGTTTGAAGCATATGCTTCATTCTCCGGTCAAGCCGCTTACAACGATTGGTATATGTCATGTTACAATGTGTTCTTTACTTCGCTACCGGTAATCGCTTTAGGTGTTTTTGATCAGGATGTTTCTGCCAGACTATGCCAAAAGGTACTAAATTTTCATTCCTTAATTATTAAAGAATAATTAAGGAACCCTTGGTAGATATGTACAATTTTTATTTCCATAAGTCAAGACCATTTAGTACTAAAAATGTCATTAAATGATGATATAGGTAAATTTTAATCAATCTGAAATTTGTTTCTCACACATTTAACTATAAACATGCACCTCCAATTGAGGGTATGTTCGGATTTTACTTGTTTGAGTTTATTTACTGACGTAAACACTTGTGATATGTCCATAAGTTGTTTTCTACTTAATTTGATAAGTTTCCTAGGATAGTTTATGAAATCAGCTAATATCTTATATCAAAACAGTTTTACTTTATTTTATTTATTGTTGAAATAACATATATATAAGCCCTTACATGATATGTGCTTATAGCGTAAAGAACTTAATTCTGTTGTTTATCCAAACATGACTTAAATTTTACCATGGTGTTATGTTGCATCACACTATTATTTTATAAAACATATGCACTTGTCTACCTAAAAGATACATACGATTGAACGTCCTATATATCTTTTTTACACTATTAGTGCGTAGTTATTAAATTTCGTGATTACTTGAAATCCAAGAAACCTTGTGCTAATCAAACTATCTTTATATACAGCACCCCTTTCTATATCTAGAAGGAGTAGAGAACACCCTCTTCAGCTGGACTCGGATTATCGGCTGGATGTTGAACGGATTCCTTAGTTCCTTGCTAATCTTCTTCTTAACCACAAATTCCGTCTTAAATCAAGCATTCAGAAAAGACGGTCAAGTGGTAGATTTCGAAATACTCGGTGTCATAATGTATACTTGTGCAATTTGGGTTGTGAATTGCCAAATGGCACTTTCAATCAACTACTTCACTTGGATCCAACATTTTTTCATTTGGGGTAGTATTGTCCTTTGGTATGTGTTCTTGGTTATTTATGGTTATATATCTCCAACCATATCCACAACAGCTTATAGGGTATTTGTGGAAGCATGTGCTCCTAGTCTTTTATATTGGCTAGTTACTCTTTTTATTGTTGTTTGTGTTCTTTTACCATATTTTTCTTATAGAGCTTTTCAAAGTAGGTTTCTACCAATGTATCATGATATAATACAAAGAAAACAAGTAGAAGGGTCTGAATTTGAGATTTCTGATGAGTTACCTAGACAAGTTCAAGGTAAACTAATACATTTGAGAGAAAGATTGAAGCAAAGGGAACCTTGAAATATGTAAAATGTAAATATGGTTTGAAACTTACATTCTTGGAAGTTGAATTGTATTTGGTTTCTTGCTTAGTTTGAAAGTGACATTGATTTAGTGAGCATTGGAAATAGCTTTTTTTAGAGTTGATTTCATTATTTTTATTTATTTTTACATTTGATGTAGATTAGCTAAGGTTGTATATATTAATGTATCATATATAGCAACTTGTTAATGAAAGCACATATACATAGTTTGATTTATGCTTTGTGTGTGATCTTATCATGTGGAGGAAGTTTTGTATGCAACTTTTTTTTTCCTTAACCGTTCGGTTCACAAGCAATACGGTCATGATAATTCAGAGTTTGACCGAGAAGTAAGTAAAGTCTTATTAAAGATTGTTTCCTCAAATTATTTTAAGCGATAATAACGGTAATAAGCGTCTTTCAATATATAACAATGAGAAATAAAAATTATGATTAGTTTAACAAAGAAGAAATAGAGTTAAATTAAAATTTTGGCAGCAGAACCTATGGTTATTTAGGTTGGGTCAAAATAGCAGTGAAGTTAGGTTAAAAGAGAATAATAAACATTACTTTTTTTTTATTTGGTTGTTGAAAGAAAATAGAAAGGCAAAAAATATAATGTGGGCTTTGCATTGAAGTTCCTCTGTAATACTACCCACACCCCTCTTTTGCTATCAACACCCACTTCTTTAATGTAATTTATACACCCTCCGGTCACTAATATAAGCAAAAATCCACTTTTTAGATACATTCAATTAATGATGTATGTGACATATAATAAAGACCACATACATCATTAATTGAATGTATGTAAAATGTGGATTTTTGCTTATATTAGTGACCGGAGGGTGTATTATCCAAAGTACTCATCCGTTTAAACTAAATAAAAACATCTACCGACAAAGGTGTTCCTCATATGATGAATGTGTTGTGCCTCATTTGAAATTTAAGAGTCATGTTTATTTTGTGAGAACATTTTCTATTTTCATTAAGAGACTCTTGAAGTGATCAATCATCTGCATTTTTTAGAAATAATAAAATTTTCAAAATTATTTTTATTATTTTTAGAAATGCACCATTCGCAAATTATCTCTTCTCTATCAAATTTATTATAAATTTCTTCTGAAGTGAACAATTTATAGAGGGAGGAGTATGTTTTGTCGTATTAGTATACAATACACCGTAGCATTTATCTTTTTTGTTCTAAGGAATTAACATACCAGCAGTACTCACACACATACACAGTTAGCGTTGAGAAATGAGAAATTAAAAATTCGAATTGTACTTATGAGACTAAGTTTAATCTTATAATCCACACAACTAATCTTTTATAATTTATGTACTAACTGGACCAAGTTTAATCTTTACTAATTTTTTCATCAATTTGGTCTCCAATTATCCCAAGTTTCTAGAGCTAGTCCTCGTGACGTGGTTTGCACTAAGCGAAGAAATCATGTAAAAATTAATGCCTGCATTTTCATTTGTTCTTTTAGCAAAAATTGACCATTAGGATCAGTTATAGAAAAAGTGAGAGAAAAAACCTAGGATACAATATTTAGTAAAAATTGAACATAAATGTTTTGTGAGCGGAAAAGCAAATTCAACCCTAGAATTAAATGATCGTCATCTTTAGATTTTTAATTGGATAATTAATTATATATGTAATTAATTGATAATTTATCAAATATTTAAATTTCTAGTCGGAATAATGAGAATCTGAATTGGCCATCAACTCTATATACAGGCTATGGTCGCCAATATATATCGGACAAATTGTATATTCTTGGTGAATATATATATATATATATATATATATATATATATATATATATATATATATATTACACACATACATATTTGTCTTAATAAAGCAGCAAGATTATTCTTATTCTTAACTTATACTCTCTTCGTCCCTTTTTATAAAAGTAGTTGACAAAAATTATGGAGAATTAAGAAAAGATGTTGGAGTAATAAAGTTGTCTCAAATATGTGTGACTATTACTATATTACACTTAATTAAATATATAGTTAATGCTAACTTTTTATATATATTAGTATTAATGGTATATTTGGAAAAAGAATAATAAGGGATATATGATCTAATATAACAACATAACATTGGTGTTATTTATGTATCACACACCCATATTCTGAAACCATTCAATCGTTTGAAGAAGCTCATAAAAGCAGTGTCGTCAACCAACATGTATAAGGAGATTTGATTTAATCATTGATTTTGTTTGTTAATTTGGTGCATTGTGTTGTTTCGTATCATTTGATTTTGATAATCAAGTACTAGGGTTAGTTAGGTTTTTTGTTTCTGATGACGATGAGTTAGAGATTTGATTTGTTTTTTTTGAATTAGAAATTGAGTAATCCAAGTTGTGGTTGTGTTTTTCATTTTCTTGATACTTTAAATTTGATCTTATGTTACTTTTTTTTTTTCTATGTTAAGTGTTGCGGTTGTGTTTTTTGATTTAAAGGTCATAAGTTGTGTTTTTTTATTTACAGGTCACAATAATGTCTCTTCCAAACCTTCTCAAATCTCATTGCCTTGCTCGGATCTTCTCTGCTGCTTCGTACCAAGCAACTCCTCTCAAGACCCAACCATCATAGGTAGTAGATATTTCATTTCTTTCTATTCTTTGGTTTCATATTTTGTGCATAATCTACTATTAGGGTTTTGTTTTTGATATCATCATCATTTGATTTTTTTTTTAATTAGAAATGACCTTAGTTGTGCTTTTCTGTTTAGCTTAAGCCTTTTATTTATTTTTTCTATTAACGTGTTAGGGTTACATTTCTCTAATGTTTTCACCCAAATTTTGCTTTTATGTTTAGCTTAAGCCTTTTATTCTCTTTATTAACGTGTTGAGTTACATTTCTCTTACGTTTTCACCCAAATTATGCGTTTTCGGTTTAGCTTAAGCCTTTTATTCTCTCTATTAACATGTCTCTAATGTATTCACCCAAATTGTGCTTTTCTGTTTAGCTTAGGCCTTTTACTTTATTAACGTGTCTCTAATGTATTCACCTAAATTATGTTTTTCTGTTTAGCTTAGGCCTTTTATTTTCTCCATTAATGTGTTGGTTTCCATTTCTTTAATGTATTCATCCAAATTGTGCTTTTATGTTTAACTTAAGCATTTTATTCTCTCTACTAACGTATTGGGTTACATTTCTCTTATGTTTTCTCGCAAATTATGTTTTTCCTGTTTAACTTAAGCCTTTTATTCTCTCTCTATTATCGTGTTGTGTTACATTTCTCTAATGTATTCAACCTAGTTGTGTTTTTATGTTTAGCTTAAGCCTTTTATTCTCTCAACGAGGGAGATTAAGTTTTCCTGTTGGGTTACATTTGTCTAATGTATTTTTCATTCTTTTTTCAGTTATTCATTGATGCATCTTATCATAGTGCGAGTATTTTGTTGGTTGTGTTTCCTTTGTGGGCTTCAACTGCAATGCTTGATATTTTGGCTAGAGACAAATACGCCCATAAGACTTGTTACCCCCAATTTGAGCCTTGGTGTAAAACAAGTGGAGAAGAATTTTCTCAATTTATGTTCAACAACTTCAAAAGGGCTTTTGTTGCATTTAAGTTTGATATTGCAACTTAAGAAACACAAAGTTTATGGAGACTATGCCTTTGACGTTGATGCACTATTAAGAGACAAATTATAAACCCTGTTATTTTATGTTTGTAATACTTTTGTAAGAATTATTCCCTTTTTTTTCCTCAGTGTTGGGTTACATTTGTCTAATGTATTTTTCATTCTTTTTTCAATCATTCATTGATGCAACTTATCACAGTGCGAGTATTTTGTTGGTTGTGTTTCCTTTGTGGGCTTCAACTTCAATGCTTGGTACTTTTGCTAGAGACAACAAATACGCATACGAGACATGTTACCTCCAATTTGAGCCTTGGTGTAAAACAAGTGGGGAAACATTTTCTCAATTTGTGTTCAACAACTTCAAAAGGGCTTTTTGCTGCATTTAAGTTTGATATTGCAACTTAAGAAACAAAAACGTTTATGAAGACTATGCCTTTGACGTTGATGCACTATTAAGAGATAAATTATAAACCCTGTTATTTTATGTTTGCAGTACTTTTGTAAGAATAATTCCCTTTTTTTCCTCAGTGTTGGATTACATTTGTCGAATGTATTTTTCATTCTTTTTTCAGTCATTCATTGATGCATCTTATCACAGTGCGAGTATTTTGTTGGTTGTGTTTCCTTTGTGGTCTTCAACTGCAATGCTTGGTACTTTGGCTAGAGACAAATACACCAACGAGACTTGTTAACCCCAATTTGAGCCTTGGTGTAAAACAAGTGGGGAAGAATTTTCTCAATTTGTGTTCAACAACTTCAAAAGGGTTTTCCAAGGAAGTTAAAACCGGACCTGACTGGCCGGTTCAACCGGTAGGACCAGGAATCGAACCACAATCCGGTCCGAGTGGCCTTTAAAACCGCCTCAACACAAAAACCAGAAAAATACCGGTAAATCGGCCAAAAACCGGGAGAACCGGTCCAAACCGGCGGCTCAACTGTTTTGTCCGAGTCAGAAAAATTTCTCTACTTTTTTGCAAAAAAATTAATTAAACAAAAAAATTTCAACTATTTCTTGTTTCAAACTGGATACATTTCCAAATTCAAAACAACGGTTCCGATTCACAGGGAACTCTTCTTGAATGTGAATACTTGGAACCCCAAATTTTACTTTTATAACAAACTGGATACATTTTTAAATTCAAAACAACGGTTCCGATTCACAGGGAACTCTTCTTGAATGTGAATACTTGGAACCCCAAATTTTACTTTTATAACCAATGTCTTAGAGCCACACTTGAGAATTCTTCGATGTGGGACTCAATATGTTGTTGTTTTTACCTGTGGTACTCTATCTCATTGTATCATCCAATATCAGTAGTCTTTCACTCTTTCCATTCCATTCACGTAATAGACACTTGGTTCACTAGGAAACAAATTTAACAACATCTAAAAACTCTTAATTATCTTATATAAACTATAAACTATGATCAAGAAATAAAATTTTCATTCCACGGGTATGGCATTTATTATAGTGAAAATTCTTAACTAGTCTATCCATCTAACTGGTATGACATCTAATGCGCCGGAAACAAATTTTCATTCCTGTTGTATATATTTTTTTAGGGGAAATTCTTCTATATATATTTTTTGAAATAAATTTCTGCTATATAAGTTATGTGGGAAAATATATAATAAAATTTATGGATGAAAAATTGTGAAATAAATAATAGTGTTTGGGTACAAAAAGATTTTTATTTATTTACCAATACTTTATATATCATATTTAAAATAAATAAATATATATATATATATATATATATATATATATATATATTTACTATAACCGGTTGAACCCCAGTTGAACCTTTAAACCTTAAACCCATACATTCACCGGTTCGACACCTGGTCCGGTTTTAATTTCCTTGGGGTTTTCGGTGCAGTTAAGTTTGATATTGCAACTTAAGAAACACAAACTTTATGAAGACTATGCATTTGACGTTGATGTAATATTAAGAGACAACTTATAAACCCTGTTATTTTATGTTTGTAGAACTTTTGTAAGAATAATTCCCTTTTTTTTCCTCAGTGTTGGGTTACATTTGTCGAATGTATTTTTCATTCTTTTTTCAGTCATTCATTGATGCATCTTATCACAGTGCGAGTATTTTGTTGGTTGTGTTTCCTTAGTGGTCTTCAACCGCAATGCTTGGTACTTTGGCTAGAGACAAACACACCAACGAGACTTGTTACCCCCAATTTGAGCCTTGGTGTAAAACAAGCGGGGAAGAATTTTCTCAATTTGTGTTTAACAACTTCAAAAGGGTTTTCAGTGCCGTTAAGTTTGATATTGCAACTTAAGAAACACAAACTTTATGGAGACTATGCATTTGACGTTGATGTACTATTAAGAGACAACTTATAAACCCTGTTATTTTATATTTTTAGAACTTTTGTAAGAATAATTCCCTTTTTTTCCCTCAGTGTTGGGTTACATTTGTCGAATGTATTTTTCATTCTTTTTTCAATCATTCATTGATTTATCTTATCACAGTGCGAGTATTTTGTTGGTTGTGTTTCCTTTGTGGACTTCAACTTGGTACTTTGGCTAGAGACAAATACGCCCACGAGACTTGTTAGCCCCAATTTGAGCCTTGGTGTAAAACAAGTATGGAAAATTTTTCTGAATTTGTGTTCAACAGCTTCAAAAGGGTTTTCGCTGCAGTTAAGTTTGATATTGCAACTTAAGAAACACAAAGTTTATGGAGACTATGCATTTGACGTTGATGCACTATTAAGAGCCCGTTTGTTATAGCTTTTTTAAGAAAAAAATCACTTATTTTAAAAAAATAATCACTTTTAAGAGTATTGTATCCGTTTGTTACAGATTTTAAAAAAAATCAAAATCTAAAAATAATCGAAAAACAGCTTCAAATGAGAAGCTGTTAGGAGCAGCTTAAAATAAAATAGATTTTTTTTAGAGGAGAGAGAAAATATAATTTAAAAGATTGAACTAATTTTGTAACAAAAAAATTTCTTTTATATAGTTGTATCCAAACAAACTAGATTATTTGTTTTAAAAAAGTAATTTTTATTACAGTAAACAAACGCAAAATAGATTCTGATTTTTCATATAATCTCTAAAATATAATCTCTAAATTATTTTATATCAAAATCACTTTTATTTTAATCCGTAACAAACGGGCCCTAAGAGCCCGTTTGTTATAGCTTTTTTAAGAAAAAAATCACTTATTTTAAAAAAATAATCACTTTTAAGAGTATTGTATCCGTTTGTTACAGATTTTAAAAAAAATCAGAATCTAAAAATAATCTAAAAACAGCTTCAAATGAGAAGCTGTTAGGAGCAGCTTAAAATAAAATAGATTTTTTTTAGAGGAGAGAGAAAATATAATTTAAAAGATTGAACTAATTTTGTAACAAAAAAATCCCTTTTATATAGTTGTATCCAAACAAACTAGATTATTTGTTTAAAAAAAGTGATTTTTATTACAGTAAACAAACGCAAAATAGATTCTGATTTTTCATATAATCTCTAAAATATAATCTCTAAATTATTTTATATCAAAATCACTTTTATTTTAATCCGTAACAAACGGGCCCTAAGAGACAAATTATAAACCCTGCTATTTTATGTTTGGAGTACTTTTGTAAGAATAATTCCTTTTTTTTCCTCAGTGTTGGGTTACATTTGTCGAATGTATTTTTCATTCTTTTTTCAGTCATTCATTGATGCATCTTATCACAGTGCGAGTATTTTGTTGGGTGTGTTTCCTTTGTGGGCTTCAACTGCAATGTTTGGTATTTTGGCTAGAGACAATTACGCCCACGAGACTTGTTACCCCCAATTTGAGTCTTGGTATAAAACAAGTGGGGAAGAATTTTCTCAATCTGTGGTCAACAACTTCAAATGGGCTTTTGTTGCAGTTAAGTTTAATATTGCAACTTAAGAAACACAAAGTTTATGGAGAGTGTGCAATTGACGTTGATGTACTATTAAGAAACAAATTATAAACCCTATTATTTTATATTTGTAGTACTTTTGTAAAAAGAATTCCCTTTTTTTCCCTCAGTTGTATAGATATGAAATGGTCTTGTATAAGTGAGGCATTAACTATTTTATAGCTAATTTTATAGGTTTTAGTATTGATCAGTAAATGTTTAAGTAAAATATCTGGTTCTGAATTATGAAAAGAAATTGTTTTGCTGCAAATGTCATCATTACATTGATGTTGTTGTATGATATTGTTCTGTATATAAAATATAAGGGAGGTTAAACACTAAATATTGAGTTATGGTCGTCAATATATGTTGGACACATCGTATATTATTATTTTTTTGTCTTAATAAAGCAGCAAGAGTATTCTTATTCTTATCTTATACTCACTATGTCACTTTTTATAAAATTAGTTTACAAAAATCATGGAGTAATAAGAAAAGTTGGAGTAATAAAGTTGTCTCAAATATGTATGACTATTATTTGATTACACTTAATTAAATATATATTTAATGTCAACTTTATATATATATATATATATATATATATATATTAGTATTAATAAGAGATATATGATCTTATATAACAACATAATATAACATTGATGTTATTTTGTATTACACACCCATATTCTGAAACCAATCAATCGGTTGAAGAAGCTCAGAAAAACAACATCATCAACCAACAAATAAAAGAATATTTGATTAAATCATTGATTTTGTTTGTTAATTTGGTGCATTGTGTTGTTTCGTATATTTTGATTTTGATAATCGAGTATTAGGGTTAGTTAAGTTTTTTGTTTCTGATGACGATGAGTTAGGATTTGATTTGTTTTTTGAAATAGAAATTGTGTGACCCAAGTTGTGCTTGTGTTTCTCATTTTGTTGATACTTTGAATTTTATCTAATGTTACTTTTTTTTTTTCTATGTTAAGTGTTGTGGTTGTGTTTTTTTTCCTCTACGAGGGAGCTTCAGTTCGCGTGCTAGGTTACATTTGTCTAATGTATTTTTCATTCTTTTTAAAGTCATCCATCGATACATCTTATCACAGTGCGAGTATTTTGTTGGTTATGTTTCCTTTGTGGGCTTCAAATGCAATGCTTGATACTTTGGCTAGTGACAAATACGTTCACGAGACTTGTTACCCTCAATTTGGGTTCTAGTGTAAAACAAGCAGTAAAGAATTTTCTCAATTTGAGTTCAACAACTTCAAAGGGGCTTTTGTTGCAGTTAAGTTTGATATTGCAACTTAAGAAACACAAGTTTATGGAGACTATGCCTTTGGCATTGATGCACTATTAAGAGACAAAATATAAACTATGTTATTTTATGTTTGTAGTACTTTTGTAAGAAGAATTTTCACTCTGTTGTATGAATCTGAAATGGCCTTGTATAAGTGAGGCATTGACTATTTTATAGTCATCTTTATATGTTTTAGTAATAATTACTAAATATTTCAGTAAAATATCTTGTTCTGAACTTTGAAAATGAATTGTTTTGTTGCATAAGCAATCATTACATTGATGCAGCTGTATGATATTGTTAATGCAATAAAAGGGAGGTTAAACTCTAAATATTGTGCTTTAAATCTTAGAAATTATCACAGGCAAGATCAAGTAATTTTTTTCTTCAAAAAGCAAAAATCATGTTGTTAAACAAAGGTGTTGGGGTTTGGCGGGGGAGTGGGAGGTGGAGTGTTGAATTGATAGCAGCAGTGAAGTTTGTTGTTGATTTTGTGGATTTTTTCTGTTGTGTATGTTGTTGATTTTTTGGTTTTTGGCATACATGATTAGTGTCTTCAATTCATGTTTGTGTGTGATGATGGGGCCTTATAACGGAGTATTCATCACAATTCATAATTGTGTGCATGTTTTTTTTACTAGTTTTACAGTCTGATTTATACCCAATAATTGAAAATTATGAGCATTGTTGCTACAAAACTAGTATTCATGTTTAAATTATGAGCATGTTGATGCCTCAAATTAATACATATATTAGATACAAATTACATAGAAATGTTTCCAATTAAACATGGGCTCATATCCACTACAAACCTTTGCATTAATTACTTCCATTATATGTTCTATATGTTATGATTAATTTGCTTACGTCTCAAATTATAACAAGAGCATTCTCTCGAAGCAGCAACAATTCTCCGACGATGGATTTGGTTCTCCGTGTTACATTGACGCTTAACTTAAGCAATCATGGCATCCCTCTATCTGTCAATCAAAACTCTATTTTTCTATGTAGCTTTGACATATTAGAGGTGTACCAACTGAATGTTATTTTTCTATTGATGATCCATCTTCAATAGTCTCAACCAACACCCGAATCGCTCCTCCGGTACTAGCAACTTCACAAAGTACACTCTCTAATAAAGAAACAATATTTTCTAGCAACCTTATTGCTTTCTCAACCAACAAGATGATTTTACCGAGGCGTGGATCATGTCAAGCAAAGAAGCACTTTCTACTAAGTTTCATTGCTGCTTGATTTTGAGCTTCACTATCACCATTCCAAATGTTTTCTACGATCTTTTTCTCCTTCAGAAGCCCTTTTTTGTGTTTATAGAAAAGGAGATGTAGTAAACACAATAATAAGGGCTCTAAAAAGATGTAACACATACAATGGAAAAGGGGTGACACAATAATATTACATTGGTAATAAGATGGCATGTTAAATATGAGATTATAGGACTGATTTGTCCCTAATTGATAACCGTTTTATAAAATCTACAGTTGGATTAAAACATATTATAATATAGATGATGTCTATAAAATTTTACATTAATTGAAAATCATTTGATTTGCCAATGAAGTACATCAAAATTAACGTCTTATAAACATTTATAAAACGACTTGATTTTGCCAATGATGTATCTTATAAAATCATTTGATTTGCCAAATTTTGTACATATAATCTATTTTATAATATCTTTCAATCCAACGATAAATTTTTGGATTGGTATGAAGGACCATAGCACGTGGACTCTTCTATACATTGACTACTCAACATGTACATCTCAGCTTTCTCGTTCAGGTCACGTGAGCTCCACCTTCTTAGTTCAGCTTGATCGTTCAGATCACGTGAGCTCCACTTTCAACATCACTAGCTCTCTCTGGTTGTTGTCCAAGCAACATTGTGGTCATCCTCTTGAAGGTATCTCATAACGTGCCACACGTCATAAACAGACAAGTGATGTGAGTTGTGTACCCTTGACTCCACGAGCCTTGTACAAATGAGCATGGAACATGATCAGCTCCACACGCCTGGTATAGATGAGCCATATTGACCTCAGAGTGTTAATGGGTCTAGACATCTAAAGAGAGGCCCATTAGGTTAAGAAAGCAAGACCTATAAAAGGAGACACCTAGAGATAAGTAAAAGGATCCATTCATTCTAGCCTAAACATTGTATTTTCACCTTAGTCATTTTAGAGTATTCTTGAAGCTCCTCATAGTCAGCTCCACTGAATAGCTCATCTATTGTAATTCATGTTTTCATAATGAACAATTTTATAATAGAATTATCCAGCAAAGAGTTATTCAATCTGTCATATTATTAAGTTTGACATCATGGTGTTAATTGATCATATCCCTATTAAGATATATAGCCCAAGTGGGAGATTGTTGAAATATTTTATTATTCAATCATATTTCAATGTTATTTTGTGAGAAAATATCTTTATTATTATATTAACAATTTATCAACAAGGAGCCTAAATTGATTAGTAATGAAAATAAACAATAAGACTGCTCTATATCATCACGCACTACTAGAAAAAACAAAATTATGGAGGAAAATTTGTGACGGAAAAAATAAAATCTCTCACAAATTTCTTGGTCACAAAATTTAGTGACAGAATTAGAGAGAAATTTCACGTTTTCTCTCTCTAAATTTCCCTCACTAATATTTACGTTTTTAGTAGTGCGGGAGTGAAAATATAAAAACCAAAAATTGAAAAAACCACAAAATTTAAAGATGAAAAATAAAATAAAAAAATTGTTTTTCATTTCCTTATAAATCTGGTGACAAATTTTATTTTTTGTCTCTAATTTTCATTATTATTTCAACTTTTTCTCATAGTGTAAAGGAAACTAATAATGTTAATATCTCCTTAAAAAAGTAATGTTAATATCATCACTTAGTATGGTAGCTCAATTAGGGGGAAATTTTTATTTGAAAAGACCAAAATAAGATATATTACTAACAACAAACAAACTCTCAAACACAAGATGTATTCGAGGAAAATTCCTCAAAAGAATTTAACTTACAACACAATCTCAAAAACAAAGACAACCAAAGCTTAAACTTAGCCAATACCCATAAACACGAGGGTTTAGCCACTATGGTAACAAAAATTAAAAGGGTCTTGTTAACGAGTGCCCCTGGGACACTCTTTAAGCATCCCAAATTTGGAAATTATTTTTTTAAAAAGTCAACTATTACAATTTCCAATGCATTCATTACATAACTTTTCATATAAAACTTACCATTTAAAGTGCTTAAAGAGTGTCCCGGGGACACTCGTTAACATTTCCCAAATTAAAATTAGCAAAATTAGGGGGAAAATTAGGCAATATATGTGTCAATGATGAAGTTTCTAACTTTTGATGCCACAAATTCATGAGACTGAAAGTGGGTTAGTGAGGTTAACAAACAACATTGGAGAAGGCTGCATGGGGAAAACTCTGACATATGCCCACTATAAAAAATCCAGCCATCTTATTACACTAATTATATATTAATACTAATATAATAATTTACAATGAGCAATTGGAAGAAAAGCATAATCGATCATTTATTTAATTACTACACCCTCCGGTCACTAATATAAGCAAAAAATTACATTTTAGGTTCATTCATTTAATGATGTATGTGGTCTATAATAAAGACTATGTACATCATTAAATGAATAAATCTAAAATGTAGATTTTTGCTTATAATAGTGACCGGAGGGTGTATTGTATATATCCACAAATTTATTAGTTTAAAATGAGGGTTTATGTTCGTGAACATGTAAAAGGAGTTCCTTTTTCAAGATTTGGGGGTTGAACAAATGCTTTGTGATTATCATTATTCAATAGTTTTGTGAGCATTACTTGCTAGTGAGTGTATGGCTGCATGCACGTGCAGAGTCCCGCCATTGATACTTTTTTTGAACACTTTTATTTTATTTCTAACCCAATATTGTAATTAGAGTATTTGATGAAACGTTTCAACGTATTTCTAAAGAAAAATATCGAATAAATGTACTTGATAAATAACTTATTGTTAGAACCGTTTTTATATACGTTGTCATGATTTTATCTGAAGATTTTTTTTTATTAAAGGTAAAGAAAATACTAGAAACAAATAAACTAGCCAACTTCAAAACTTCTAAAGAGTTAACCCACGAGGTTCATCAGAACTAATTGCGGAAGAGAAGAACTCTACATTTCTATTGCCCCAAACTTAACTAGACAATCTTAATTAAAAGAACTCTACCTATGACACCCATTCAAATTATTTCAACATCCATGATATACTTATAATTTGGTTCCTCGTAGTCTCTACATTTTCTACCCTAACAATAATTTTCAAATATTGCCAATGAATCTCTAAAATTTTGACTATAAATAGCCAGTGTCCTACATCAGAAAGGTAGAAAGTCGTCACCGATTAGGTGTGCAATAAGTTGATGGAGTAACAAAATAATAACAATCAACCAAAAAAATAAAAAAAAAATTGGGATGTTTATTTATCCATAGGCAACTCGTTATATGAATCAATCAGCATTGTCGTCACATAAAATTATTTTAATACATGGCTAGTTTATCGTGTATATAATATATAAATAAATAATCAACTTGTGTCAGCATTCTAATTAAGGTCTCCTCTAAGTTTGCTGTCCAAGCAATGTTGTATTATTGAATTATTAATTGTTTTTCTTCCCCAAGAAATATCATGTTTCAATCAAAAGTTATTCTCTTAAACGTGACAAATCCACCAAAATATATCTACGTCTACGTATTTAATATTTTGATAATATCTCAAATAAAATAATCTATTTTTCGTTTAGACAGGCTGATAATATTTTTTCTTAAACATTCTGTTTAATAACTAAAGACATAAGTGACACTAATGACCATATTAAAATTATATAATTGTCATACAAATTCAAACTTAAGATTCAAAACACACCAAAAAACATACGAACTTTTATATCTAATTAAGAGAACTAGCTAGCACTGCTATATTATTTTCAAATGTAATTGATCTAACTCAAGACCTTTTATGTTTTTATCAACAAAATTAATATTTGTTTACTTCATTCAAGTGCTTTTTGATAGTGTAATAACCTAAAACTTTCATTATAACTAAAAAAATATAATATTCATGCAATTTGTCTCATTCATTCACGTCAACCCTGGCGGTTTTTTAATATATAAAATATATTGATATAACATGAACTGGATTTTTGCTTCTAGAAAATATCCATGATTTGGGCCATAAGCAAGCATGCATTATTAATTTGGATTCTAGAATGAGTGGATCAAGACTTAAAATCAAACACTTTTTAATCGAAGATGTCAGGAAAAAAATTAGTGGATTAATCGGTTGTTAGTGGAACTATACTTTATTTTTTCATCATTACATTCAGCTAAATTCTTTGGACTTACTTTCCGACTTAACGCTTGACATTTTATTTATATTTTTACAATGTTCCATGTTATAGTACTTGGTTTTTTCCATTTGTTAGAGAAAAGTTTACGTGAATTGATTTTTTAAGTTTCATTAGGGTTTGAGTAGATCTCAATACTAAAAAAAAAACACTTATAATTAAAAAGGTTTTCACATTGAAGAAAAAGTTAAACTCACATTTTTATGGAATGAATATGCATCAACTACGCACAAACTAAACCAACTTTTGGTTTAATTGGTGCGGAGTTGATTCACATCCCATGAGAACGTGAATTTAACTCCGCTCCAACTAAACCAACATTTGGTGTGTTTCCGTTAGCTTAACTCGGTTGATATGAATAATGCATAATATACGTATGGGTCATGCTTCAAACTCCAGAAATCATTCACCTTAAAAAATGTGAATTTCTAATAATTAGCCTACTTGACAAAAAAACTACTCCCTCCGTTTCAAAATGAGTGTCGTTTTAGGTGTTTACACACATATTAAGAAATGCAATGATTAAGAGAAAGAGAATGGTTATTTTACTAAATTATCCTTATTAACTATTGGTTAGTTTTAAAAGTAATACTTTGGAAGTAGTGTGCAGAGTATTAATTGGAGGGTACAATTGAAAAGAAAAAGTTATTATTGCATTGGAAACTGAAAGCGACACTCATTTTGAAACAATTTTTTTTGGCTAAAGCGACACTCATTTTGAAACGGAGGGAGTATTGTATTTTAATATTGATCCATACCAATATAAAATTAATAAGAGATGCTGTTTTACATGAATGGCTTTACGAAACTCTTATGGTGGGTACCATGCCCATGAATCGTGGGACGTGCTATACACTGTACGTAATATACACACTCATACAATCCACAAAAGAAGGGATTTTGTTTTTTCTTTTGATATATGTGGGTAGCATGGGAATGAATATAGATTATAAAATTCACATATAACGCAAATAGTTGATGTATATTCTACGTATTGTAAGCTTTTAAGCATACCTGAATTGAAGCATAATTGTGTGTTTTAAACTAAAAATTAGAGAGGAAAAAAAACATTGGCGCTTGGTGATCAATCTCCTGGCTCCTATTATGCACCGAGCTCTATTTTTTCCCAATAATTTTAGGTTGACACCCTTCTTTTCCTACCACCATTATACATTCTATGTGAAATGACATTTTAGTAAAAGAGGACGGTGAAAGAGAGTGTTAGGTGAAGTGGTGAAGACAACGTTGCAACGTGTCACATTTGTGTATGGTGGTAGAAGAGGTGTGTGTTACATATAGTGGTCAACGTATCACCAATATTTTTTTTCATGGGTCAAAGACAAATTTGTTATCTTTCAAGTAATTAATTATACGTTCAATTCATTTTCCCATTCTTTTGTTTACTAGTGTTATTATTATGGGTAAAAGAAGGAGAAAAATGTTGAACAGAGAAAGAAACCTACATTTATGAGCAGAGAGACTTCCATTACATGAAGTCAAGATTGCAAAGCTACTTAAATGCAACTTTTCTAGATGTGACATGGCTGCGAAACTGATAATTAAGTGCTAATATATGCACTTCATAACCAAATTTATTTATTGTGGTAGTTGTGGATATTTTAATTTTTTTGTTTTTTTTTTTGTTTCCGTTTGGTTCAAGTTTGAGTAGGATTATATTAGATTTGATTTGATAGAATGATAGGGATGTAAACAAGCCATGCTTTGTCCGTCAGAAGTCCATGGTTAAGACAACTAAATGTTTGTTTAGTAAGACAAAATGTTTGTTTAGTAAGACATAAGATTGAGCTTATGACTTATAATTTTATAATTTCGTATATATGATTAAAAACAACTTGTTTAATTACTGATTTTTACACGAGTTTATAGTTATATGATTAAAAAAGACCAGTTTCAACTGTCATTTTTACACGAGTTCATAGCTTATTCTTATGAACTTATAATGTTTTTTGATAAATTAATTTAAGTAGTTTATTATTTATCACTTTTTATCTTCATTCTACGGCACGGATGCACCTTAGTGCCATTGGGGGCAGCTGACCCCACTTCATCATTATTTTTTTAACCAATTTCAAGTTGACCCCACATCAACTCATTCTATACAATAAAGAATATGGATGTACTTTTTCATAAACGTAACTAAAAGCAATAACAAGTCTGGTTTGCATAATCTTAAACTAAAAGCTATTTTTTTCATAAGAAAATATCGTTGTTTTATGTTTTATTAAATCAAAATTTTCTTATAAAAGAAACCTAAAGTGTGGTGTTGTCGTGTTAACCTTAATAGGTACATTAATTTTTTAAATGAAACAATGAGATTGATTATTTCACAAATCAATTGAAATTATTCTTATCCCTTTCAAAATTGATCATTTCCTTAAAAACATTCAACTTGAATTAACTCACGTTCGACTTTCTCAACGTGAGTCAACTCACACTGGACATTTTTTAGCATGAGTTAACTCACGCAGACAGGTGAATGAGCAAAAATAAAAGAGAGAAGAGCAATTTCCCAAATCAATTAGTGTTACGAAAATCCTCTTCTATAATAAGAAAAAGTTTCTTAAAAAAAAACATTCTTCACCGTAATATCGTATAAATAGGGTGATCACTACAGATTTGTTGTATCGTTGTCAACTTTTTGTGTTCCAATAGCATTGGAAAAAAAAATAATCCTTCTACTTATATGTTAATTTGTGTAATCTTCTTCATTTATTTGCTTGATGATGATGTCATCATTTTATTGATTATGCATTTATATATTTTTCTATAATATTTATGATAAACAATCTTGACCCCGCTTATTGAAATTTCTGGATCCGTCACTGCATTCTACCCCTACAATCTTAATTGAAAATAATATATTAAATAAAATTTATATTCTATATTATTTCATATTTATAAGTGATTTTAACCACTAATTTTATCAAACATTACAAATTCAATCGGTTACTTTGTTTATAAACAATTATAAGTAGGTTTATAAGTTACATGTTATAAACTCTTATTATAAGCTAGTTTACAAACTGTCAACTATTTTTTACCGGACAAAACAATTTGTAAATCAACGATATTAAAAAAAATTGATTTAGTTAAATAGATTACGGTAAATATTACACGTCTCGTAGATACAACTTAAATAACTAACAAATAGCGTTAAGAAAAAGGGTCTTGCTAACAAGTGCCCTAAGGGCATTGTTTAAGGAATCCAAAAATAGAAACTATGTCTTGAAAATACAAGTCAAACACTTTTTAAAGTCATAACCGTACAATTTCCAATGCAAAAATTGCTACTTTTAGATGTCTAAACAATGCCCTTAGGGCACTTGTTAGCATTTTCCTAAGAAAAAAAAGATAAGAGATCATTTCTAATATAGGCCATTGAAAGAGTATTACACATGTGATTAGTCAATCCAAACAATAAGGTAACTTTATATATTACACTTCATACTTAACATAGTTGTTAATGTAGCACTACATGCCGTCGAACGCTCATGTGGACGAGTTGTACACGTGAAGGCTATAGGCACGAATCAACTTTGTGCATCTTCACGCGTACTCGTCCACATTAGCAACTCCATTAAGTGGAATGCCAAGTTGAGAGACGGACTAAAATCAAGCAATTTGAAATAGTTTATTAGGAATTCATTATACATTATGCATGAAATTTACAGTCGAAGTTTTAAGTTTTTGAAACTCATCCATGCCAACAGTTGTTTCATCGTAGATATTCAAAGTACCTCCATCCGCCAATGTCCATCCAATTTAATTAAACGTACTGTAATAATCAAATCTAGAAACAATATGTAGCGTTATATATTATGGTAGATGTATCACTCACACTCATATACACAAGAATATAACCTAAAATTTATATCACTTTGCTATTGGTTGAGACTTTCCATTACCCTAAAAAGCCATAGCCATTTATTTTCCAACAACTGTTTCTTCCCATCTTATAAACCACGACTTTCAAAAGTAAAACGTTTTTTTGTTGTTGTTGATAATAATACAGTAAAACGTTATTTTCATAATAATGCCTTTTCTTTTGTCAAAAAATAATAATGTCTTTTTCAAGTGCAAGACACTTTGCACCAAATTAGTATACAAAGCAAAACAAAAATATATTTGTTAGCACAAAAAAGGGTTTTGTTGGTGTATGTGACAAGTCAATGCTAAATGTGTCGACATATATAAAAAGCTATAAATCAAACACAAATTGTTGATATATAGACCCCCAAAAGAAAATGAAATTGTTGAAGATCAAGAGAAAAAAAACTATAATAACAAGGGTTCACTTTGCCAAATGTACAATGGCATGTGCAAACAAAGATTTAAACATTTGCCTTTAAAAAAAAATTAAACATTTATCGATTGTCACCAAGTGGTGTGAACCAAATAGGCAAGAAAAAAAATATTTAATTAATGAATTAAATAATAATAATTGAATATTAAATATAAATGTACAGAGAATCCCCGATATATATTTTCCACCTTCTAGATATAACAGCCACTTTATTCTGTTATTATTGTTTCTCCATAAATAGAGTACCTCATAACATTTTAATGTTCATTGGGATCACCGAATCCCATATGTTCAGGGAAGAAAATTGGTTAGCTAGTAATTATCTCATTCTAGATGAATATCTGATTTTAATATGCAGGTCATTTAAATATCAAAATAGAAAATTCACATAAAAAAAAGAATAAAAATAATGATCGTGTCTAAAGTACAAAAAGAATTCAGTTCCTCAAAACCGAATTCATTAATGTTCGTGTCTAAAGTACAAAAAAGAATAAAAATAAACCAAAATTAGTTGGTTTGGTTGATAAAGAGTTGATTCATTTTCCTCAAAGAAGAACATAGTTCAACTTTTGTTGTCAATCTTAAAATTTAGTTGGTCAATGATCTATAAATATGAGGGTCAATAGTTTATGAGAGCCTTAAGTCTACCTTGACTCTGATGAACCTTTTGAACTGAATTTTCTACGGTTACATGGGGACTTTGTAACAAATATATGAACAGTCCGATCTTAAACTAAAGACCAAGATCTTCAATGACGTGAAATGTGTGCAATTCTTGTAGGCCTCCTCGAACTCTAGAGCACAACTCCTTTAAACTTTTTTTCTCAACATGCTCTAGTTACGAAGTTTTCCACTTGCGTGTAACAATGATAAATATGTACAAAATTTTCACCAACACTACTTGATTATATTCGCCACGTATGAGAAAAAGACTGAACCATTAATCATATGCTATAGAAGCTTATATCCTTTATTACATGGATCATACCCTTTAAATAAGTGAAGAATTCAAGATTCAAACTTTTTATCATCGACTCATTGTAACGTATCGTCTATAGCAAGCAACATATTACTTTTTAATGTTTTATTTATTGAAAAGGAAATACAAAGTGTCATGCCGTCATCCATGATATGATAGTATGATTATTTTAATTAGTAAAACTATAATGTATTTTTAATTGTATCACACGTTGGCTGCTCTTTCTAACTTCCTTCATACACTCAACCTCGTATACTATAAATACAACAAACCAACCAAGTCAAAATTTCATAAACAAAAAACAAAAACTCATCAAAACAAAACAAAAATGCAAAATCAACTTGAAAACGAAGAAACTTCAACAATGGACTCATTTTTGTGTCCAAGTTTCAGCACTTACTCTTCTAATAACGTAAACGACGTCGTTCAACAAGTCACTAATGAAAACGACATTTCAAACACTCAAAACGACAACGACGATTTCGAATTCGTCGCGTTTCAATATCACCGCCGCAACGACGTTTTCCCGATTTTCAACCACGACGGCGACGATAGAAGAAACTCCGACGCTGCGGAGATTTCAAATTCATTGAAGAATTTACTGATCGGAGATGAGAATCAACGAAATCGTGACGGCGGCGGAAGAAGAAGAAACTCTGATGCGGCTGAGATTTCGAATTCGTTAAAGAAACTGTTAATCGGAAATGAGAAAGAGGAACGGAATCGTGGACCTCCGCCGGAGGTGGAAGACGATCTGGATTCGATTCCGGCGGAGTCTTATTGTTTGTGGACACCAAATCCATCTCCTATAGCTTCTCCGATGAATTATCCGATCAGATTGAAGGAAAGCAGCTTAAATGGTTCGGAGAAATCGCCGATTGCTTCTCCGATGAATTCACTGTGCAAGTGCAAGAAAAGCAATTCAACTGGTTCATCTTCCAATTCTTCTTCATCTTCGCGATGGAAGTTTCTGAGCTTACTCCGGCGAAGCAAAAGCGACGGAAAAGAGTCGTTGAATTTGTTAACTCCGGCAAAAAAGGAGAATTTAAAGGTGAATAGTGATGGCAAAGGAAGCGGTGAGAAGAACGTTGCCGGAAAAAAGATTCCGGTGAAGGAGAAGAAAACTACGGCGAAGGTGTCGGCGATGGAAGTGTTTTATGGAAGAAAGAAAGAGACGAGGGTAAAATCGTATTTACCTTATAAGAAAGAGTTAATTGGGTTTAGTGTTGGTTTTAATGCTAATGTTGGAAGAGGTTTTCCTCTTCATGTTTGATTAATTTTAATTCAAATTTTAACTATTTCTAGGTTAGGACTATAGGTTAATTTTGAGGTTTTAATTTGTTATATAATTCAATTTTGGAGTAGGAAAAAGTTTGAATAGTTTTGTTTTTGGATTTTGATGTTAGATTTTCAGTAAATTTTATGATGTACAAGTGAGACAAATTTTACATCATGCAATATACTTGTTTCTACCATCACATCTTACCGTTGAATCAGATGCAATATGAAGAGTCTTAGGCTCTAAACGAACGAATAATTAGTTCGTAATATTAAATTAACATTATGATCGATGAGTGAAACATAATGTTTTTATGGTGCATAAGTGATACATGTCTTGCATCATGCAGATACTGTGCAAGACTTGCAATTGAATCAAATCAAATTTAATATGGTGTGTTTTATTGATCCAATAATTTGTGCGTAGTACAAAATTAACATTATGATCTACAGTGAACTTTAATGTTTCTGTCTGCTACAAACTGTGGGCATCTTTGATGTGTGTTTTTAAGGTGTTGTTTGGCTGCATAATGTGTTATCTTTTAAGGGTGGAGCTCATTCTGTTAAGGGCAAATTTTCTGATGTTTATACTTTTCAATTTGTGATGGGGTGAATTGAAGCTTTGTAACTAGTGTAGTAGTGTTTGGTGTAATCATGTGTGATCATTTTGTTGACTGTAACTTAGCAAACAATGACTCCCATAAGTTATTTGATTGCAATTACCTTGTCTCTCCGAATAGATAGTTTGGTGCAATTCGATCAATTTGAATCGCAGGCGTCAAATGACAACTTTTTACTCTTAGGCTGTTTTGTACAGAAGGCATAAAATGGTGTTTATGTGATTTAAATCGCTGTTTTGCTCTTTGATGAGGTAGGATGTTGTCTAGCAACGCATATACAATTTTTTTTATCTCTGAGTCAAACCAATACTTTATAAGTGATATATATATTTATACGAGGTGTCCATGATGTTGTCAATTTTTACTTGTTCAAATAACGTTTTTTTTCGAGGAGTCAGGTTGGAACTATTGTGGCGGGGATCATAATTTTGCTTGTCTTTCAAAACCATGGTGGTGGGATTCTTTATGCAGTAGTACTGGACTGGTCTTTGATTAGGGTGTGTGTATTGATTGTAATGTTATCACTTGTAAGTTCAATTTGTATTATTATCAGGTGCTTTAAATTGTTGTTGGTTCTATGAGGTAGGTTTTGGTGTTGTCTGCTTCTTGTAGTCTTGTCTCATTCATTGCATTTATTTGTTGCACCCACAAAGTATACATTATACTTGTGGTGTGAGCTAGGATTCTATTCATTTATTTTCTTAACTATTAAAGTTTTAAACATTTTGAGTTATATAAAAAAGATTTAGACTTGTTTCACGTCATATTTTTGCTTTTATATTTTAAAAACTACAGTGATTTAACGGATTTTTTTTTTGTGGTGGCCAAGGTTCGAACCCTGGACTTTGCATATTTTATGCATTGTCCATACCAACTGAACTATGCTCACAAGGACACAATGATTTAACGGATGTAAGCAATAGAAAATGGAGAGAATCTTAACTTTAATAATGGGTATCATTTTAATAATTTTGTTTTTCCCACTCCAAGAAATTTGTGGTTACTGCTCCATAAAAAAGGTGTGATAACATATAAAATAAAAATCTTTTTTCTTTAGCAAATAAAATAAAAATCTTTGGTAGTATTATCATTTTTTTTATGATACTTGAATATTTTCATTCATTTTAGATAATCCCTATGTCCCATATTAGATGACCTGGTTGACTCTGACACGCGTATCAATGCATATGTTTTATCTTTGATATCTTCAATTTTTTGACAAAATCTTTGATATCTTCAATTCTTTACTAAAAAAATTATGAAAATTTAATATTTTAAAAATGAGTCATGTTAACTTGTGTCCTAAGGGCACAAGTTAAGGAACTAAAAAAGGAAATGATAAATCAATTTTGTATTGGAAATATAAATTGTTTAACTTTTACAACAATGAATACACAAGTTCCAAGAAAATGTTTCCATCTTTAACTTTTTAACTTGTGCCTTAAGGGCACAAGTTAACATTTCCCTTTAAAAATATTCATCGAGACGAATCCAACAACATCTTACATGATACTATTATTTATCTTTGTGAATTAGTAGAAAAATATGGTCAAAGTATATTAAGTCAATAATGTATATTGTCAAATAGGTCATCTATTGAGGGACGGAGGGAGTAAGTCAAAGTAATGAATTGGGACCAAGAGAGAATAGACTCTAGAGCTAAGGAGGGAATTAATTAATGAAAAGCAAATGAAAAAGAGGGTAAAACTTTTGAATGTAGCTTGAAATGATGAAAATGTTGACTAAGAATATAATAAGCATTAGTATTTTCAATCAATATATCAATATATTAATACCTCATTTCTTTTTTCAGTTTTTTTGTTTAAAATTGTTTCCACCGATCAAATAAAACAAAAAAAAGTATTTATATTTTTGATAAATTTATTTATATGTTTTCAATATACCCTAGAATGATTATTATTAAAAAAACTACAATAATTAGTTAAATGAATGGTTAATGAAAATCGTCAATATAACATTTAACTTAGAAAATAATAGTTAAATAATAGCAACAAATGTTCTAAAAAACAGACACTTAAAAGAAAAATAGAGTAATAAATAAAAGATATTTTTTTAGGGAAAATAAAAGATATGTTAAAACTCATATTAGAGAAAAATAGAGTAAAACTCATACCACTATTAGAGATTGTTTTTTCACAATTTGTTGAGAATCATCCTTTCCAATTTCCATTTTTGGATTGACTAACCTTTGTGGTTTATTTACTTGCATTTTCTTGATAGCTAGAATCATCCCATCACCTATTGTTCAAGATAGTAATCCATCATAAAGAAATTTAACCTACCAATTAAAGTTCTTTGGATACAAATTGTGTAGTTTATTACATTTAACCATTCCTTCATCTAACGGAAGCTACATGATAATACCAATGGAGTATTAATGTATCAAAGGTTAATCTTGGTCACGATTCATTTTTACGGAAAATTCAAAAAGAATTACTAGATTTTTTCCGATTGGTGGATTAACCCAGTATCTTGTCTTCGAAATATTTGAATTTTGACCGTTTTATAATTGGTCGAGTAACCTTTCTGTTCTATTTAATGATTAAAAGAATTAAGTGCAAAAATATCTTTGCTTATAAAAAAAATGTATAAATAATATAAATATCATTCCATTATAGTATAAGGTGGCTCAAATAGGGCTAAGAAACGAATCAAAATATGTAACTAGATGAAGTTTCTTACTTTTGATTCCACAAACTCATGAGGCTCAGAGTGGGTTAGTAAGGGCAACGAACAACATGGGGCAAATCCAGCCATCTTATTACACTTATTGTACATTAATTAATATAATAAGAAAAATATAAAAGAGTGTCCTTAGGACATTTTTTTTTTTTGGTCAATGGACATTCTAATTTTGTCTTGAAAAATAGTGTATTCAACATAAAGCAACTTTTTGAAAGTTCAAAATATTTGTTATTTTCAATATAAATTTTTCATTTTCTAAACTTGCACTCTTAAGATACTTATTAACGGGATTCATATAAGAGGAATGATATTTTGACATCCAATTTTCAACAACCTTTTAGGGACAACCTTTTTTCTCCATTCTTATTGGACAATAACAATAGAGAGAGAAAAAGGAAGAGAGAGAATAAATGTATAATGAGAGTATGAAAGAGAGTTGTCACAAAAGTTGTTGAAAATTGGTTGTCAAAATATCATTCCTCTTCATATAATAATTATATGCGATGAGTTATGGGAAGAATAAAAGTTATACACAGCTATAATAACAGCTAGAGCACGTGACCCTATATTTATTGTTCTTTTGTTTGTTAATTTCGGACGGATACGGGTACTAATGGGTGCCTTGTTGCAGACTGAACCGATCCGTAAGATCCACTGTTAACCGAGTTTTTCTACTTTTTGTACCCGACCCCCCGAACCGACCCACCCGAAAGACAGAAAAAGGCCACGGTTTACTCGGTTTGCGGGCGGGCCGGATGTATCTGTCCACCCCTACTTGTGCCCTCAAGGGCACATGTTAAGGAACTTATTATAGAAATATACGTATCAAAAGTCGTGTAGTCAACTTCTTAAAAGTTAAATTATCATGTTTTCCAATACAAAGTTGCTCATTTTGGGTTCCTTAACATGTGCCTTTAGGATACAAGTTAACATAACCCTTTATTTAATTACTATTGTACTTATCCACAATTTTACCAAAATTTAAAACGAGGAGTTTATGCTCGTGTACATACAAAAAGAAGCCCCCTTTTCAAGAAGATTTGGGGTTGAACAATTTCTCTGTGATTATCATTGTTCATTGTTATGTGAGCAGGAAAATTCTACTATGGACACAAATATAAACAAATAGTGTTTGGGCACACATACATTAAAATATTTATTTAATAACAAAAAACAAATTGATAATAAAGTAATTTAATAGTTTGAGAAAAAGAGTTGTGATGTATGTGTGACCAAACACTATACATTTATGTTTGTGCCCATGTAAGAATACCTCATGTGATCATTACTTGCAGACGAGTGCATGGCTGCATCCACGTGCAGACTCCCACCATTAATATTTTATCATCATATAAAAGTTTATTTTTCTTACTAGAATTTAAGGTTGAACAAGTTTTTGGTTTTATAAATTTACCATTTTGTATTTTTAGTTCCTCTAAATTTTTTCTTTCAAACAATGATCTCTCTATTTATTTTATGATTTTAAAAGCTATTTTTTTTAGTGGTCGGAGTTTGAACCTCGGACCTTGCATATCTTATGCATTGTCCCAACCAACTGAGTTAAGCTCACGAAGACATGATTTAAAAACTTGAACATATTATTATTTTGAAAGGCGTCAAAATGGATGAAATATACTATATATCATTGTCATTTAAAATTACGTTTTAAGCCCTAGAATACATTTCGTTGGACCGGCCCTCGTCAAGAGTTACACAACATAATATATATGATTTTAAAATATGTTTATAAGTGGTTAAACTATCACTTCTTAAAAAAAGGGTGGTCTATCTCTTGTCCAAATTAAAAGGTCGACAATTTTTACCATAGAAATTATCTTGGCAAGAATTGAGCATTGTGTAGCCCAAATTCTAAGTCCTAAGACTTAATATTACTCCCTCCGTTTCAAAATGAGTGTCGTTTTAGGTGTTTACACACATATTAAGAAATGCAATGATTAAGAGAAACAGAATGATTATTTTACCAAATTATCCTTATTAACTATTGGTTGGTTTTAAAAGTAATACTTTGAAAGTAGTGTAACATAATATTAATTGAAGGGTACAATTGAAAAGAAAAAGTTATTATTGCATTGGAAACTGAAAGCGACACTCATTTTGAAACAATTTTTTTTGGCTAAAGCGACACTCATTTTGAAACGGAGGGAGTATCTTTTATGTGTTAATTAATTTCTTAACCGATGATAATAGTTTCAATATTTTAGTCAAACAAAATAAATAATAGTTTTTTCAACGGTGTTAAATCTTTCGAGGGCGAGTTATATCATCCACTAGGGTCCTATCAAAGATTGAAGGATTAGTCTATATGATTATGCGCAGAAAATATTCAGTTTACACACAAAAAATAATAGTTTTCATATTAACATTGCCAATGAAACTAAAAAGTCGTCAGCAGTTACCTAATACCTATAGGTGTGTGCGAGTGCAAATAAATTGATAGAGTAACATAATATCAATCAACCATAAAAATATATTTCATATTAACATCTGTAATGTGATTCAATAAGCACTGTCGTCACTTGAAATTATTTTAATAAAGATAGTTTAAGGTGCATATAATATAAATAAATAATCAACATGTCTGTGTCACGTCTCCTCTAAGTTTGTTGTCCAAGGAAAAAGGGTATTATTGAATTATTATTAATTTTCTTGCCAAGAACGTTGCATGATGGATTTTTGCTTCTAGAAAATATCCATGGTTTGGGCCATAAGAAATCAATATTCATCATTAATCTGTATTTACAATGAGTAAATGAAGACTAAAAATCAAACACTTTTTAATTGAAGCTGTCATGGAAAAAATGGTGGATTGGTAGTTAGTGGAAATTTCGTATATTTTATTTTTTCATCATTACATTCAGCCAAATTCTTTGGACTTACTTTCCGACTTGGGTGTTCTTAGTCACGGAGATTAATTGTTGAATGCAAATAATATTAAAGAATCTCTACATAATATTATTATATTATATTATACAATTAATAAAGGTTAATTGTGTTGATTGTATTGATCATTGCCAATAAAGGTTAATTGTAAATGTTGTTTTATTCGAGTTGCGTGACGAAACTCTTGTGGGAAGGTGCCATGAATTATGGAATGTGCTATACATTGTACGAAAACTAAGGCATAAAATCCACAAAAGAAATGATTTTGTTTTTTCTCTTGATTTATGTGTGTTGAGTATGTTCATATATACAGACTCTCAAAACTAGACATTTCCCTAACATAATTTCTTGGAAGCTGGGAAAAAGAAGGAGAAGGTTACTGAGAGAGAACCCACATTTATGAGTAAAGACTTCCATTTCGTGAAGTCTAGATTACAAACCACTTGATAGAAAAAAGAGGTTTATCTTTGAGTAAAAAAAAAAGGCACATCTTTGAAAATTATAGTCCATATTGTTTCATATGTAACTTTTCTGGAAGTGACATGGCTGCGAAAGTGATAATTAAGTGATGGTACGTGTAAGTGATGAAGAATTTGGATGTGTTTCAATATATTAAATTTTTATATTGGAACTTATACATTCTTACAAAATCAATTTATAAGATGAGAGATATGACTCTTTAAAAACTCTTTTCATTCTCTATCTTTATTCTATGTGATACTTATATTTTTCTCAATACACCCTGTCACATCCAACACTATTGAACGTGATACATTTATATAAATGTTGTGTCGTCTGAATCTATAAACTCTGATGCTATATTATGTTATTATATTAAAACTGATTTATCCTTACAACCCCGACTTTTAAGGTGAAAAATACCGTTCTTTATAAACTCTTTTCATACTATATCTTTATTCTACTCGGAATTTAAGTTTTTTTCCTCAATACATTGGATGTTTGTAATGTTTTTTAAATGTCAAATAATACTTATAAATAGATTTTTTAAATGTCAAAGATAGGACTGTTCCTCAATAGTCGATTTTTCATTGGCAATGTTAAAAATCTATTCATTGGCAATGTTAATATGAAAACTATTGAGGAACAGTCCTATTTTTTTTTAAATGTCAAATAATACTTATAAACCACATGTATAAGTTTCCTCAATAGTTTTTTTCCTCCACATGATATAGTTTTTTAGATACAAAACTGTTCGTCCTATCTTTGACATTTAAAAAATCGACTGTTTGTATAAGTTTAAAATCTATTTAAAAACTATCTTTGAGAAAGTATAAGTTTAAAAATCGACTGTTTGTAATTTTTCTCCCATCTTTTTTAAAAGAAACAATCGATTTTTTAGATACATTAAATAGGACGAGCTACTTAAAAATATGGCATTGTCAAAGATCTAAAAAAAATACCTTAGCCAAAAACTTTTTCATCATAGATATTCAAAGTACACCCGTATCCACCAATGGCTATCCAATTAAATTAAACGTGCTGTAAGGATCAAATCTAGAAACAATATGTAGGGTTCCACATTATGGTAGATGCATCACACATATACACAAGAATATGCCTAAAACTTATTGCTATTGATTGAGACTTTCCATTATCCTAACTAAAAAGGCATAGCCGTTAATTTTCTAACAACCGTTTCTTCCCATCTTATAAACCACACGACTTTCACAAAGCCACCTCAAAGTAAAACGTAATTATCATAAGGGTCTTGTTAACGAGTGCCCCCGTGGCACTCTTTAAGCAACCTAAATTTAGTAATAATTCTTTTAAAAAGTCAATTATTACGATTTCCAATGCATTAAATACATAACTTATCATTAAAAACTTACCATTTAAAGTGTTTAAAGAGTGCCCCGGGGGCACTCGTTAACATGTTTTGCACTAAATTAGTGCAAGCTAGACAAATAGTTGTGTTGGAAGAAAAGAAAATGTTTTGTGGCTAATTAACGTGTATACAAAGTTACAAATCAAATAGAAATGGGTGTAGATGAAGAAAAAAATAAAATAAAAAAGTACACTTTGCTACATCTAAAATGGCATGTGGAAACATATTATAAATATTTGTCACCAAATGATGAGAAGTGTAAACCATCCATAGCCAATTTAAGAATATAAATTATCCATTTATCCCATTCTAGATGAACATATGCTTTTAATATGCGTGCGATTTGAAGATCAAAATAGAACAATATACATAAAAAAAGAAAATGTTCTTAACTTCAAAATTTTAAATCAGAATAACCATTTCCGAATCTTAAAGTGACTCATTCTTTCTTTTTTGAGTTACCATGGTAATTGGTATTGGTAAGAAGTTTTCACCGTCACGTCTAAGAAATTGTGGTACTCAATGTGAGTTCTCTCATTTCAATTTTTTTTTTCATACGCATTACCATTACTGCATTAGACAAGAAACGAACCCATAACACAAGAAACGAACCCATAACCACATGTTTAATTGAACTAAACTCATTACCATTTGGATCAATCTATTGCTCGCAAAAGTAACTATATATATGAAGCCCTGATACGGGTACAGGTGCGGGTACGATACGATACGGGTAGGCGGATACGTGGATTTTTTAAAAGTTAGGATACGATACACTAAGATACGCTAACAAAAATTTTATACTGAAACTTATATGTATGTAAAATACTTGAAGAAAATAAACATTGATTACTCTTCATTATTATATATTATTATAAAAGTCACAATTTTTTAAAAATAATACACGTGATCAAAATAAAAAAATGTAAAGTTTTCTTATAAACCATATTATATTTTCATATGTTGGGATATCAAGAGAAACATCTTTATAAGAGCTCAACACAAATTTTATCCAATGTTGCCTCTCTCTCGTTACCTTTATCTACAAGAAATATAATTTTAAATGGTTTATCGATAAAGCAATTCTACCAATTCATATCTATAATTGAATCATATACATCTTTACTGAATTTTTACAATACTGTCTCACTTTTTTACCCTTTCATCTTTTTTAGGATACATATCTGTAAAGTATCTTGTAAGTCTTCTGATGTATCTGTGGAGTATCATATAAATATCCGAAAAAATATTTTTTAAAATTTAAATAATTAATTTCGATACTTTGGAGATACATATATGCGAATATCCGTGGAGTATCGGTATCCGTTTTGGAATATCCGGACTTCATAGCTCTATATTCATTTATGTGTTTTAATCATATAAACTTATAAAACTATAAACTATCAATTACAAATTAATCCCTTATCACTTATTCTTAGTATTTGGTACACGTCTAATAAAAAAATTAATCCCTCGTCACTTGAACCTGATTTTTTTTACTTAGGTAATTTTTCTAGAATAATAGCAGAAAAAGAAACAAATGGTCATGCCTAGAGCTGTCAAAACGGGCGGCCCGGCCCGTTTAGGCCCGGCCCGGTCGGGTAACGGGCTTTTTAGGGCCGGGCTAAAAAGCCCGGTTCGAATATGGGCTGGAAAATTGGGGCCCGAGCCCGGCCCTGCACGGGCTCCCGGGCTAACGGGCCAGCCCGGCCCGCACGTTTTTTTATTTTTATCTCCATTCTTTTGCTTTCTGTATGTTCCTTATGCTGAGAGGCAGAGTCCTTTCTGTTATCTTTCTGAAAGGTTTATATTAGAAGCACTGTGTATTTGAAGTGTTAACATGATCACTTTGTTTGTAGTTCAACTTACAACATCACTGTCACCCAAATTATTGTGGGAGGAAATTCCAGCTAGGGACATTCATGCATATACTAGGATATTCACTTAGCAGCATGCTTGGCCTTGCTATATGTTTTTTTTTTAGAGAGGCCTTGCTATATGTTGTTGCAGTCCAGTTTCAGAATTGAATGTCCTAGTAATGAAGACAACAAAAAAAGAAACATCAATCACAATCCATCTAAAAATCAATCACAACCCATCTAAAAGTAATAAATATATGCTTCAGGTTTTGTTAAAAGCATACTTGCTGCAACTACTGCAAGAGAGTCCTCGTCCACACAAAGTGAAAAAAAAAACTAGTATTTTTTGGCTGGCGGGCGGCCCGGAGCCCGAACGAGGAGTTTATGCTCGTGTACATACAAAAAGAAGCCCCCTTTTCAAGAAGGTTTGGGGTTGAACAATTTCTTTGTGATTATCATTGTTCATTGTTATGTGATCATTACTTGCAGATGAGTGCATGGCTGCATCCACGTGCAGAGTCCCACCATTAATATTTTATCATCATATAAAAGTTTATTTTTCTTACTAGAATTTAAGGTTGAACAAGTTTTTGGTTTTATAAATTTACCATTTTGTATTTTTAGTTCCTCTAAATTTTTTTCTTTCAAACAATGATCTCTCTATTTATTTTATGATTTTAAAAGCTATTTTTTTTTTTGTAGTGGTCGGGGTTTGAACCTCGGACCTTGCATGTCTTATGCATTGTCCCAACCAACTGAGTTAAGCTCACGAGGACATGATTTAAAAACTATAACATATTAGTATTTTAAAAGGCGTCAAAATGGATGAAATATACTATATATCATTATCATTTAAAATTACGTTTTAAGCCCTAGAATACATTTCGTTGGACCGGCCCTCGTCAAGAGTTACACAACAGAATATATATGATTTGAACATATGTTTATAAGTGGTTAAACTATCACTTCTTAAAAAAAGGGTGGTCTCTCTATCTCTTGTCCAAATTAAAAGGTCGACAATTTTTACCATAGAAATTATCTTGGCAAGAATTGAGCATTGTGTAGCCCAAATTCTAAGTCCTAAGACTTAATATTATCTTTTATGTGTTAATTAATTTCTTAACCAATAATAATAGTTTCAATATTTTAGTCAAACAAAATAAATAATAGTTTTTTCAACGGTGTTAAATCTTTCGAGGGCGAGTTATATCATCCACTAGGGTCCTATCAAAGATTGAAGGATTAGTCTATATGATTATGCGCAGAAAATATTCAGTTTACACACAAAAAATAATAGTTTTCATATTAACATTGCCAATGAAACTAAAAAGTCGTCAGCAGTTACCTAATACCTATAGGTGTGTGCGAGTGCAAATAAATTGATAGAGTAACATAATATCAATCAACCATAAAAATATATTTCATATTAACATCTGTAATGTGATTCAATAAGCACTGTCGTCACTTGAAATTATTTTAATAAAGATAGTTTAAGGTGCATATAATATAAATAAATAATCAACATGTCTGTGTCACGTCTCCTCTAAGTTTGTTGTCCAAGGAAAAAGGGTATTATTGAATTATTATTAATTTTCTTGCCAAGAACGTTGCATGATGGATTTTTGCTTCTAGAAAATATCCATGGTTTGGGCCATAAGAAATCAATATTCATCATTAATCTGTATTTACAATGAGTAAATGAAGACTAAAAATCAAACACTTTTTAATTGAAGCTGTCATGGAAAAAATGGTGGATTGGTAGTTAGTGGAAATTTCGTATATTTTATTTTTTCATCATTACATTCAGCCAAATTCTTTGGACTTACTTTCCGACTTAGGGGTGTTCTTAGTCACGGAGATTAATTGTTGAATGCAAATAATATTAAAGAATCTCTACATAATATTATTATATTATATTATTTTTAACAAAATATTATTGTGTTGATTGTATTGATCATTGCCAATAAAGGTTAATTGTAAATGTTGTTTTATTCGAGTTGCGTGACGAAACTCTTGTGGGAAGGTGCCATGAATTATGGAATGTGCTATACATTGTACGAAAACTAAGGCATAAAATCCACAAAAGAAATGATTTTGTTTTCTCTCTTGATTTATGTGTGTTGAGTATGTTCATATATACACACTCTCAAAACTAGACATTTCCCTAACATAATTTCTTGGAAGCTGGGAAAAAGAAGGGGAAGGTTGCTGAGAGAGAACCCACATTTATGAGTAAAGACTTCCATTTCGTGAAGTCTAGATTACAATTTACAAACCACTTGATAGAAAAAAGAGGTTTATCTTTGAGTAAAAAAAAAAAGGCACATCTTTGAAAATTATAGTCCATATTGTTTCATATGTAACTTTTTCTAGAAGTGGCATGGCTGCGAAAATGATAATTAAGTGATGGTACGTGTAAGTGATGAAGAATTTGGATGTGTTTCAATATATTAAATTTTTATATTGGAACTTATAGATTCTTACAAAATCAATTTATAAGATGAGAGATATTTTTTTTTTTTTTGGTGAACTAAGATGAGAGATATTACTCTTTAAAAACTCTTTTCATTCTCTATCTTTATTCTATGTGATACTTATATTTTTCTCAATACATTCTGTCACATCCAACACTATTGAACGTGATACATTTATATAAATGTTGTGTCGTCTGAATCTATAAACTCTGATGCTATATTATGTTATTATATTAAAACTGATTTATCCTTACAACCCCGACTTTTAAGGTGAAAAATACCGTTCTTTATAAACTCTTTTCATACTATATCTTTATTCTACTCGGAATTTAAGTTTTTTTCCTCAATACATTGGATGTTTGTAATGTTTTTTAAATGTCAAATAATACTTATAAATAGATTTTTTAAATGTCAAAGATAGGACTGTTCCTCAATAGTCGATTTTTCATTGGCAATGTTAAAAATCTATTCATTGGCAATGTTAATATGAAAACTATTGAGGAACAGTCCTATTTTTTTTAAATGTCAAATAATACTTATAAACCACATGTATAAGTTTCCTCAATAGTTTTTTTCCTCCACATGATATAGTTTTTTAGATACAAAAATGTTCGTCCTATCTTTGACATTTAAAAAATCGACTGTTTGTATAAGTTTAAAATCTATTTAAAAACTATCTTTGAGAAAGTATAAGTTTAAAAATCGACTGTTTGTAATTTTTCTCCCATCTTTTTTAAAAGAAACAATCGATTTTTTATATACATTAAATAGGACGAGCTACTTAAAAATATGGCATTGTCAACGATCTAAAAAAAATACCTTAGCCAAAAACTTTTTCATCATAGATATTCAAAGTACACCCGTATCCACCAATGGCTATCCAATTAAATTAAACGTGCTGTAAGGATCAAATCTAGAAACAATATGTAGGGTTCCACATTATGGTAGATGTATCACACATATACACAAGAATATGCCTAAAACTTATTGCTATTGATTGAGACTTTCCATTATCCTAACTAAAAAGGCATAGCCGTTTATTTTCTAACAACCGTTTCTTCCCATCTTATAAACCACACGACTTTCACAAAGCCACCTCAAAGTAAAACGTAATTATCATAAGGGTCTTGTTAACGAGTGCCCCCGGGGCACTCGTTAAACAACTTAAATTTAGTAATAATTATTTTAAAAAGTCAATTATTACGATTTCCAATGCATTAAATACATAACTTATCATTAAAAACTTACCATTTAAAGTGCTTAAAGAGTGTTCCGGAGGCACTCGTTAACATTTCCCTTATCATAATTATGCATTTTCTAGTGCAAGACACTTTGCACTAAATTAGTGCAAGCTAGACAAATAGTTGTGTTGGAAGAAAAGAAAATGTTTTGTGGCTAATTAACGTGTATACAAAGCTACAAATCAAATAGAAATGGGTGTAGATGAAGAAAAAAATAAAATAAAAAAGTACACTTTGCTACATCTAAAATGGCATGTGGAAACAGATTATAAATATTTGTCACCAAATGATGAGAAGTGTAAACCATCCATAGCCAATTTAAGAATATAAATTATCCATTTATCCCATTCTAGATGAACATATGCTTTTAATATGCGTGTGATTTGAAGATCAAAATAGAACAATATACATAAAAAAAGAAAATGTTCTTAACTTCAAAATTTTAAATCAGAATAACCATTTCCAAATCTTAAAGTGACCCATTCTTTCTTTTTTGAGTTACCATGGTAATTGGTATTGGTAAGAAGTTTTCACCGTCACGTCTAAGAAATTGTGGTACTCAATGTGAGTTCTCTCATTTCAATTTTTTTTTTCATACGCATTACCATTACTGCATTAGACAAGAAACGAACCCATAACACAAGAAACGAACCCATAACCACATGTTTAATTGAACTAAACTCATTACCATTTGGATCAATCTATTGCTCGCAAAAGTAACTATATATATGAAGCCCTGATACGGGTACATGTGCGGGTACGATACGATACGGGTAGGCGGATACGCGGATTTTTTAAAAGTTAGGATACGATACACTAAGATACGCTAACAAAATTTTTATACTGAAACTTATATGTATGTAAAATACTTGAAGAAAATAAACATTGATTACTCTTCATTATTATATATTATTATAAAAGTCACAATTTTTTAAAAATAATACACGTGATCAAAATAAAAAAATGTAAAGTTTTCTTATAAACCATATTATATTTTCATATGTTGGGATATCAAGAGAAACATCCTCTCTCTCGTTACCTTTATCTACAAGAAATATAATTTTAAATGGTTTATCGATAAAGCAATTCTACCAATTCATATCTATAATTGAATCATATACATCTTTACTGAATTTTTACAATACTGTCTCACTTTTTTACCCTTCATCTTTTTTAGGATACGTATATGTAAAGTATCTTGTAAGTCTCCTGATATATCTGTGGAGTATCATATAAATATCCGAAAAAACATTTTTTAAAATTTAAATAATTAATTTTGATACTTTGGAGATACGTATATGCGAATATCCGTGGAGTATCGGTATCCGTTTTGGAATATCCGGACTTCATAGCTCTATATTCATTTATGTGAAAAGCACAATCAAGTCTCTTTTTTTAATCATATAAACTTATAATAAAACTATAAACTATCAATTACAAATTAATCCCTTATCACTTATTCTTAGTATTTGGTACACGTCTAATAAAAAAATTAATCCCTTGTCACTAGAACCTGATTTTTTTTACTTAGTTCATTTTTCTAGAATAATAGCAGAAAAAGAAACAAATGGTCATGCCGTCATCCATGATATGATAGTATGAATATTACTATAATGAATTTTTTTAATATTAATATTTACATAAACGTTGGCTGCTCTTTCTATCTTCCTTCGTACACTCAACCTCGTATCCTATAAATACCACAAACTAAGTCAAAGTTTCATAAACAAAACACAAAAACTCAAACACAAAACAAAAATGCAAACTCAACAAGAAAACGAAGAAACTTCTTCAGCAATGGACTCATTTTTGTGTCTAAGTTTCAGTACTTATTCTTCAAATAACATAAACGACGTCGCTCAACAAGTCACTAATGAAAACGACATTTCAAACACTCAAAACGACAACGACGATTTCGAATTCGTCGTGTTTCGTAGTCACCGTCGCAATGCAACAGATGTTTTCCCGATCTTCAATCGCGACCAGAGAAGAAACTCCGACGCGGATGACATTTCGATTTCGTTGAAGAATTTGTTGATCGGAGATGAGAAACGGAAACTTCACGGCGGCGGAAGAAGAAACTCTGACGCAGCGGAGATTTTGAATTCGTTGAAGAAACTTTTCATCGGAAATGAGAAAGAGAAACGGAATAGTGTACCTTCGTCGGAGGTGGAAGATGATCTGGATTCGATTCCGGCGGAGTCGTATTGTTTCTGGACACCAAAATCATCTCCGATGAATTCTCCGATAAAATGTAAGAAAAGCAACTCAACTGGTTCATCTTCGAATTCTTCATCTTCGCGATGGAAGTTTCTGAGTTTACTCCGGCGAAGCAAAAGCGACGGAAAAGAGTCCTTGAATTCGTTAACTCCAGCAAAAAAGGGGAATTTGAAGCTGGTTAGCGGTGAAAAAACCATTGTCGGAAAAAAATGCCGGTGACGGAGAAGAAAACTCCGGCGACGGCGTCAGCGATGGAAGTGTTTTATGGAAGAAAGAAAGAGGCGAGGGTAAAATCGTATTTACCTTATAAGAAAGAGTTAATTGGGTTTAGTGTTGGTTTTAATGCTAATATTGGAAGAGGTTTTCCTCTTCATGTTTGATTAATTTTAATTCAAATTTTAACCATTTTTAGTCCAAAAAAAAATTGATTATGACTATAGGTTAATTTTGAGGTATTAATTTATAGTATAGAAATCATTTTTGAGGTATTAATAGGTTATTTTTGGTTTTTTATGTTAGATTTCATATAATGAAATAATAAGGTTTTTGTAAGTATTGAATCATGATCTATGAAAAAGATGTGTGATAATATTTGTGGATTATGATGTATTTGTCATTTTGTGTGTGGGATTGAGAAAGGGATCATTGACCACTTTCTAGTCAAAGGGTATTTTCTTAAGCCAAAAATATATTAGCGATCATTTAATTTAATTTAAAATTTTAAACATGTCATCCATATCTAAAAATAGCTCCCTTAAAAAAAATCTCTAAAAATATTTACGCAATTGAACAAGATATTACCATTGGCCCAGTGGCAAATGTGTGAGATCTAAATTCAAATCCAACTCATTTATTGTACATTCAATAACAAAATACACAGCTAAATCAACTTTCATTATTTATTAAAAAAAAAAATCAACTTTCTTTCTTGGTTTATTTATACTATACATTTAGTTATGATCCTTGAGTTTGTAGATGTCTTCATTATGTTGAAAACTTTTCATTTATAGGTTATCACCATCAAAGTTAATCATATTCGAGACGTGTCAATAATTACATCTTTCAACTCAAATGAGTAAACATCTAAGCAATTATTAGTTCAAATTTTGTTAATAATAGTTGTTTCTTAAAACTTCGCCATCCATAATAAATTATAAACAAATTTTGTTTCAGATTTTGTATCTGTATTTTTAATGAATCAATATATTAGTCATAAGTGTGATTTACTCAATAATTTTTTTCTTGTAATTTAGAAAATAATATATTTTGTGGTATTGATATATAACAAAGAGTAATTATTTGCTTCAAAGAAATAAACAAAGATTAAATATGAACTTTTTAGAGTATATGATTTTCTTTAATATGCATAATTTAAAAAATTATGTTTATATTTTATTTTGGAAAGGCTAGTCAATAGTCTACAAAATAAAATACTCTATTTGCTAGTGACATTGAAAATATTTTATTGATGATACTCGAATATTATCATTCCTTTTATATAAGTCAAAGTAATGAATTGGGACACAAGGAAAATTGACTCTAATTAATTAATGAAAATGAAAGAGAGATCGTTGACTAAGAATATAATAATCACTATCGATTTATCAATATATTACTAGCTCAATTCTTTTTTAAACTTTAATTTAAAATTGTATTCACAACCAAATAGAACAAGAATCCGTCAAAAAACCAAATAGAACAAGAAATATTTATATTTCGATAAGAAAGTAAGTAAAGTTTAGATTCATTCGAAATATTTTCTTTGAGTGTATTTCATTAACCGGTTCAACTCAATAATTTTTTTTATCAAACTCAATCATTTGGTTAATATATAACAAATGACTTAGAAAATGACAAATAAATAATAACAAAAATTCTTTTAAAAAAAGGACAATTACAAAAAGAGTAATGGTGTTTGTTTCAAGCTATATTCTTATATTACTGAGAATAAAACGATAGAAATATACATGCCTATGTTTATTAAAATTTACTAAATTTTATTCCGGATATAAAACGTTCTGGGAATATAAATTTTTTTTTTCCAAAGAAAAGAGTGAGAATAAAGTTCCCATGAAGATGAAAAATAAATCCATACGTAATTACTTATTATAATCCTTATTTTTATGGTTTCTGAAAATATTATAACGTTAAAGAAACATCATTTTCTAAGTACGAATAAAATTCCCATATTTATGTTTCAGAGAATGTTATTCCTATGAAGATGAGAATAAAATTCCCATTTTCCTTAACATTACGGTTTTATAACTTCTCCAATTTGTGTTCACAAATAATTTGCAAAATGCAAAATTATGGTGTAAAATTAGTAGTACGCAGGGAACTCAATAACCTTGGCAAAAATCAGACAACATATCTTAACCTTATGAAATCTATTCCCCACACATAGTCCTTTAAATCTATCTCAATCCGAATAGATAAACGTAGCAAATTTATTAAGATACTACACTGTAAGGTCAGTCTCAAATAAATTAACTTCAAAAAGGAAACAATTATTAATTAGAAAAAAGTATCCTCTTCCTTTAGTGTATCTTGCTTGAAGCTAGAGGTTTCTTGATACAAAGTTTCTACTCGAACCCTAGAAACAGAAAGAAAAAAAAATTATAATCAAATCTCACGTAACTGAAAGGACATAGATCTGTAAGGATAGTAGTATCATGTTATTGCCTGATTCAATATGAAACAAAGAACACAATGCATGCAACTCAACTACTATTATATAGACACATGCAGGAACAAAAGCATAAGCATGTACACATCATACTACATACTCAATGTAAGAGAGAGATTATTATCATTTATAAAGAAAAAGGGATGAGAAATATGTAGACTGTAGTATTGAAACACCTGAGTTCCTTTTCCTCTAGTGATTCCTGTGACGATAAAATACTGGCCCGGAACAAAATGGCGAACATTAAGTGATGTACCAACACGAAGAATAGCAAAATCACGAAAAGAATGATATCCAACAACGAATGATATCCAACAACTATATGTTTACTTCTCCCTTTTTGTAACTCCGAGATGCAGCTCGGTTGGACTTTCCATATACCTATTAATTAGAGAATGTACATGATCATTGAATGATATATTTTATAAAGAATTTGATAGTAATTAAATTTCCGTCAAGCTCTTCACTCAAAGATCAATTTCCGCCCATATGTTTTTAGGATTCTATATTTTAATGTTCAAAAGGGTCTTTCAGTTTTATATAGCATATGGCAAGATTTTTGATGATGTAGAAAACTATTGTTAATAATCTGCAGATTTATGTTGGTGATTGCAGAATGTGGATTTTTTTTTTAGTTGTTGCAGATGTTACCATATAAGATCATATGAAGTTAAACTTTCAATCTGAAACTGTATGAGTTTAACTTTAAAAAATGGGATAGCCAAATATATTAAATAATGGAATAATGCATTTTAATTTCATATTTGTAATTGGGGATGGTTATGTTGTTCAGTCTTAGTGTCACTGGGAGGCCAAAGTTAGAGAAGGCCCTGTTTTGAAATAGAGCTTATTTGCAGCTTATAGCACAAGAGCTTATCCTCGATTATCTTGATAAGCACTTATGTATAAGATTGGAAAATGGAAGGCCTTAACTTCAAGTTCAGAACAGTAGAAATTGGGTTAAAGTTACTCATCTGCTAATGCAAACAGAAGAATTTCAAGTGTTAAAGATTTGTGGAAATGAATGTAAGAAACAGACTGAGAAACAATGAGGCAAATGCAAAGTAACTGTCCACAGATTAAGACTAGCACCGTAAATAAATAGATTGGTGTTTTTTCATCAATCACTTTCGTAGAGACCGCAGCAGAGACCACGGTTGTGGAGGATCCAAATTGTACCAAATAAATTAGCTCCAAAAAGGAAACAATTATATTAATAGAGAGCATCAGCCATTAACTAATTCCAAGTCTAAACGCTTATCTGAAGGATTTCAAAACAACTCCTAATTCATAATTGTTGAATGTCACAATTAACCCTAAAACTTAACCAGTGAAGGACTCAAGTGAAAGATAATCCTTGGAATGGTGGTTCCACAAAATTCTTATTTTTGCCATATCTACATTCAAATAAACGAACATAACTGATTACAGGAAGAAAACCCTAGTAGCACGAAAAACCCATTTTCTGAACTATCTCTTTAATCAACAACCATAAATGGATCAACATCTCCAAGATCAGCAATCAAAGGTTTCATATCATCAGTATCTTCATCTTCTGGTACAAAGTAAGTTGGGAAAGGAACTATAGACGTGTCAGGTTTTTCATAGACTGCATCTTTTATAAAAACAAAGTTCCCTGTAGCTCCTGGGACCTGCGTTGTGCACATCATACAATGAGAAATAAGCAGTCCGCAATAAAGCTGAGATTCCAAATATTTAAGCCAGTTAATGGATAATTGAGCTATTAAAATAGATCCAAAACTATTACAGATGCACCATCGATCTCTTAATGATATAATTACTCGCAAGTTTTATACATACAAAGTTTCGTAACTCATACAAACATAGCAGTACTTCAAGTGTGAATTAAGTGGAATTCATATCAAATTTAATACAAATTTAAAATCATTCATAGACAAGTGTCCGAGGTGATTTTTTTATGTCTAAACCCTCCTATTCCTAGAGGAGAAGGACACTGATCATCTGGAGTTCGGCAAAAGGAAGCTCATTAACCACTTTGGTTTAATTACTTGATTTTTGTCTGAGGTGATATAAGATAGTTCCTGCCCTATAGTTCCAGATTTATAAATTAATGTGAATAATAATATAATAAGTATATAAAAACAATTACCTGGCCTTTCACCCACATCAAATTTCTTGCAGGATCGATTTTGTAGACCCATACATTTTTTACTGTTCTTTGCTTCCCACCCATTCTCCCTGGCATCTTTTTACCTTTAAAAACCTGAACAGTGAGGAAAAAATATATTATCATAACAACTGTCGGTGAGAAACATTAATGTAAAGAAAATAAACTTGTATAGACCGTCAATCTAACATATTTTCAATATATACAAATACAGAAAGCTGTATTAATTAAGAAAGAATACTAATCTTAAGGACTCCAACGAACCTTACAAGGACCAAGCATTCCTGTAGATCCCATGGTTTTATGTGCTTTTGAATTCCCGTGGGATGCTGGACCTCCAGCAAAGTCCCACCGTGTCATCACACCCTGGAAACAGAAAAGATAATTTAAAACAACACCCGTGTAACTGAAAAAACATAGATCTGTAAAAAAAGGTAGTATCATGTTATTGCCTGATTTACTCAATGGAAGGTTTCAACATGAAACAGAGAAGTATCCACAGTCATACACGAATTACAATTAAATAAGAAACAGAAACAGAAAAATAAACAATAAACCACCCCTTAAAAAGCATGCAAACCAACATTTAGGGCCTGTTTGAAACAATTTTTGTTTTCAGTTTTTAAAAATTGTTTTAAAAATCAATTTTAGAAAACTGTTTTTGAGAAGAGAAAGAAAAAAAATCTGTTTGGTTATGTGACTTTTCAAAAGTGTTTTAGAAAAGAGAAAAATAGAAAATTTATTTGCTAATCAAATTTTTAAAAACTATTTTAGAATCAAATTTATTTGTTGATTTGTTTTTGGTACAAGATGATATTTTTTTTACTTCGTGTATAAATTTACATACAAAGAGCGTAGTGCGTGAGTTACATGTATTTTTTTTTCCTTTCACAAAATATGGGAGTCACAGTTTAAAAATAGTTTATGAGCAATTTGTTTAGTTGTTCTCAGCTTTAGCAATAATAGTAACAAATTGTATAAAAAAAATAATAACATTGAACGAGCAAATATAAACAGAGTGTAGGAAAAAATGTCATAATTACTCAATTTGCCATTAATGAAAAATGGCACCTTGTCCGCCTTTTTGCTGTTTCCAAAACCAAAAATTAAAAAGCAAAACTACTTTGAGCTATTTTGCTTTTTTAGTTTTAAAAACTGGAAAACACAACTCAGTTTTTAAAAATAGTTTTGTAAAACAAGTTTACCAAACAGCTTTTTTAGTTTTTAACTTTTTAAAAATTAAAAACAGTTTTTGAAAAGTCAATCAAACAGGCCCTTAGTTTTTCAAATTTCCAGAGAGGTCAAGTCAAATGGGACGAGAGAAAAGAATAAAGCTGCACCATTACCTTAACTTGTACATGCAAGATGAAAGTTGAAACTACTGAACACCGATGATTGTCCAGAAGTAAATAAATTGTCAAACAAAACAATTAACTAAATAATAAATAATGGCATATAATACATGTACGAATCTGTCAACTTATTATTGTTTCTGACCAATTGGTGTAATTCATTTTAATCTTACAAATACAAATTTAATAAATTCTTCGACGGAATAATAACTAATCATGTCAACAAACAAACAAAGACCACAATGCATTAAACTCAACTATTATTATACAGACACATGCAGTAACAAATACTACATACTGAATGTAAGAGAGAGATCATTATTTATAAGGAAAAGGAGATGAGAAGTAAATAGTGTGTGGGAAAGAAAAATACCTGAAAACCTTTTCCTTTAGTGATTCCTGTGATGTCAACATACTGGCCGGGAACAAAATGGCGAACATTAAGCGATGTACCAACAGGAAGAAGTGCATCCTCGGTCACTCGAAACTCTTGGAGCTTCCTCTTCATCGGAACTCCTTGAGCCCTAAAATGACCCACTTCAGGCTTTGTCAAGTGTTTCTCCTTCTTCTGTCCACAACCAATCTAACTAAAACAAAGTATCAAAAATGTCTATAATTAGATATTATGCGTTCATTTGGAGTTCTTTAATGAAGTATCAAACAGTTTTAATTTCTTCCGAAAACTTGTATAGTTGATAGGAATGCTAGAATTCAATGTTTATAATGAGTAGCGGAGTAACTAAACAAAAAAGGAACCATCACAGTAACTCAAGTTAATCCATGAGTAACTTTAAGGTGAGTTACCCCGCTTAGTAACTCATTATAAACATTGAATTCAAACAATCTAATCAACTACACAAATTTTCAAAAGATTTTAAAACTGCATTAGCTTAAGTTATTCCATGAGTAACTCAGAACTGAGTTAATCCACATTAAACTCATTAGAAACATTGAATTTGATCCTGAGAATGAAGCAGAACGCACCTGGAGAGAACAATAACCTTCCTTCTCTGGAGTTTTGACTTGAGAGACAATGTTGTCATCAACCCAAAGAATAGAAATCGGAATTCTAGCACCCCATTTATCCCAATGTGCAGTCATTCCACATTTTACAGCTACAAGACCAGTTCGTTGCGAATTCGGTGTCATCACACTAGGTTTTGCTTCAATCATCCGTATAGTCTCCACGTCCGAACTAAAAAATTGTGGCAGTGGTGCCACAGGGAAATGTCGAAGGCGAGAAACTACACCTCTCGAAAATGCCAGCATGGCAAAGGAAACCTATGAATATGACATTAGACAAAAATAACTATGAAAAACAGCTCCAAATTACACGATTTCATTTTCATATGAAGAAAAGTTGTACAAGATGAAATTAAACAATCGAACATCGAAATAATAGAAAACAGCGGGTAAACCACCACCAAACTTGTCCCTGACACTGTAGGACGAGCTCAAATAGGTCCTTGACTCTATTAAAGTCTGACTCTATTAAACTGTCAAATTGGCCTTCATGTTTAACTGCTTACTATCAATTAGGCCCTTATATTCCATCCACTTGCTATCAGTTTGATCCCTAAATTTAACCACTTAATATCAATAGAGTCCCTCCCTGATTCTCAGAAGGATTAGAATGAGCAAAATTTGACAGAATCAATGACGTTTATGAAATATTTGTAATCTTATGGACATATTTGAGAGCATCCTACAATGCCAGGGACAAATTACACGCTTTACTCCAAAAACAACTCAAAATTGCATGATTTCATTTTAAAATGAATTAAGAAAAGCTTTCCATGATGAAACTAAACAAACATAACATCAAAATATCAAAAACAGCTCCAAATTGCACAATATCATTTTGATATGAATTAAGAAAGAGTATACTAAAAAAATCCATCTCTGACTTTGCAGAGCGCTTTCAAATAGGTCCCTAAAATTATGAATATCTCAAAAAGGTCATTGATTCTGTCAAATTTGACTCATTTTAGTCTTCCTGATAGTCGAGAGGGATCAAATTGATAATAAGTGGTTAAATATAATGACATAATTGGTAGTAAGTAGTTAAAACATGAGAACCAACTCGAGAGATTAATAGAGTCAGAGACTTTTCTGAGATATTCATAATCACATGAACATATTCGAAAGCACCCTACAAAGCTAGGGATTAGAAAAGTCGTACAAGATGAATTTAAACAAATCTAATCTCATAATAATAAGGGTTAACTAATAAATGAGCTCTATAAATATTCAAAATTTCGTTTTTAGTCTCTACAATAAAGAATATCACACTTTTTAAGCCGGTAACATTTTCCTTAACATTTCTAGGACCAATAACACTAACGAGAAAATTGTATACGAACTAAAAAGTGTGATTTTTTTTGGTAAGGGACTACAAATGAAATTCTGTTGATTCATAGAGACCATTAACTCTCAAAATCAAAATTATATAGAAACTAAAAAAGTGCAATTTTCAAAACTATGTTGCCATGACACTTAATGAAGGCATGTCTCGGTGTCCGACACTTACGTTTACATTATTGAATTATGTTATCTGTCTCAAAATTTTGCAGGTGTCAACGTGTCAGTGTCATGTCAGTTTCCGTGCTTCATAGTTCCAAATTGCACAATTTAATATTGATATGACGTAGTAAAAGCTGTATAAGATGAAATTAAGCAAACATAGTATCAGAATTAAAAAAAAGCTCAAAATTGTAGGGTTTCATTTAGAAATGAATTAAGAAAATGCTATGAAGATGAATTGTGTGATTAACCCGAAAACAATGATGAGACTGGACGAAGATTGAAGAGGAGGTTGAACGGCGAGGAAGCAGGAAAAAGGATGGCGGTTGCAACCGGTCCTACGGCGGTTCGATCAGCAGCGAGACAAAGCCTCTCAGTGACTGATTGACCGTGTTTTGGAATTTTTGAAAGGGTATGGGCTCATTGGGCCGGGTCACAATGGGTTCAAATTCAAACCCATTCATATTTTTTTGAATATTAATGCGTGTTTGAATGTCTTTTTATAAACGATTTAAATTAATTTTTGGATTGATTTTTCAAACTCGAGCCAACCTTATACATATATTTTAATATTTCATATATTTTAGTATGATATGTTGCATTAATATATTATTGGTCGAATATCTCACTAAAATCAAAACTTATAAGGTGTGAATAATACTCCAAACTAATGTAGGACTATTGGTTGGATTGTATGGGTGATTATAAAGAGATGTTTTAGGTCTTTTGAAGACTCTTTAATGAATTGATGGAATTGAATTAAGATATTTTTTAATCTTGTTTTCTGAAGTTAATTTCTGAATTATGACTATATCTATTAATCATCTCAAATATGAGGTTCCTGAATTTTTGTTGATCATTGGTAACCATATTAACATTCTTTCTTCCTTTTTTGGGTGGGCTATTTAGCTTCTTAAAAAAAAACATTCTTTCTTCCTTTCGTAACTTTAGTGTAAGTCGTGTTAGATGTTAAACAAATATCGGTTTGTTATCTTGCAAAGGAAATATTGTATGACTTTTTGAAGATTTCTTTCTCCTAATCCAAAAATTAAACTTAAACTATATGCCAAATGTAACCCCAAACATTTTGGGTTAGGCCTAGCACATAGCAATAAGTTTTTACACGAAAAGTAAATGTAAATATAATAAAACTATTTTTTATTTATTTTATGATTTAAATTATAAGTGTTGCTATTCTTTACGAAAGAAACAAGAAAAGCAAGGATGTATGTATTGAACATATGCCATGCAATCGCAAAATGTCACCTCATTTTCTTTGTTTTCTTGCATCAATTCTTTGGTAAATTTTAGCATATTTCTTAAATTATAAGTAAACCAAATTAAAATTTGCTGTAATTTCTATTTAAATTTAAATTGAAATGTACAAAGAAAGGAATCAAGTGATATAAGGCTTCACATAGCAAAGGAAAAAATGGGCCATAAAAAAGTGGAAGATAACTACAAATTTAGGCCCAAATTATTCAACATGGATGCTCCTTGTGCTTAAATGTGAGAAAATTATGTTTACACTAAAAGATTTGCTGTCACACATGGAAATGATCAAAATACTCGTACTACCCTTCGTTCCAAAAAGAAAAATTAAACAGCGAATTACGGCTAACTACAATTGGTGGTATTGAAGGTCATTTCCAAATGTGTGATATCAGTCTTTAAATGTATTCTAACAGTGATTATCTCGCTAATTACTTGTTGTCTATATGCTTGAAATTGCTCATCCACTACAAAGAAAATAAAATTGGTAGAGTTTACTCTCACAACAAATAAAAGACGGATATTATTTTAACATTAGTATACCTTTGTCACTATTGAATTTAGCCAAATATGGCAAAAGCTTTGGTTGTTAGTAACAAGTATGCCAAAAACTTTAGGGGCTTGGTTTGATGATTAATATGGCAACAATATTACACATGTGGCAGTTTATTTCGACACAATTTCAATTACACTTGCACAAGTAGTTATGACACCACTAAAAGGACAAAAAAAAATGTTGACATAACTTCAACATTATGCACATTGAATGTTGTCATCAAAATCAAATGCAACTTTTGCAACTGTGTGTAATATAATAACCCGAGTGTTCATCACTCATTACAAAATCCAACACCAAATTTTCCTTCTTTGCTAGCTCAAATCTTTCTACCAATCTCTTCAGAAACAAAATATCTTCCATTTTCAAGCTGATCCAATTTATTAATCTTTTCAATTTGTCTTGCTTCTTGTTTATCACAATGACAATAAATCATTTCATTAGTGATGAATGGTCAATGATTTTGGTGCAGCCTCGTGTGAGAGTGTATGTTTTTCTCTATCTCTCTACCTTAATTAGTCTAATGTGGTCACTGATTTTGGGCATAAAAATCTAGTTAAATCACACAATACTATACTTATTGTTGTAGTATAAATTATTGGAGTTCAAATAGAATCTTTGAACGATGTATATGAAAAAAATATTTGCCTACAGACGTTAGTCTTTTAAGTAGATCACATTCGCAGGAACACTCTGATTTACTAAGAAAAAATACGGAGACAACGTACAAGATAATATTTTTGTTTTGTTTTGGTATTTACACATGATTAATTTACTCAATAAACATAGCCTATTGTTTCTTCACAAAATGATCAAGTTCAATTGGAGCTTCTTTAAAAATAAAAAGTTCAGTTGGAGCTTATTTTTTATAATAATGATATACAAATAAGATTTCCATCCTATCATAACTGTAATACTATTTTTTTATTAGCTTGTAATATTATTTATTAAAACAAGTTTGCGCACATTATTATATAAATATATTGTGAAGTATAATTTACACTATTAAAAAAGTATAATTGGACATCATTGTAAAATTTACACTATTAATAATATATTATTTTTAGAGGTAATAGTATATTGCTAATAACCTCATGATGAAAATATATAGTAAGTCAACGTAAAACATTTTGATTTTGTAACTTGTGCTTATAAAGAGGAATTCTCTCTCTCTCTCTCTCTCTCTCTCTCTCTCTCTCTCTCTCTCTCTCTCTCACACACACACACACACACAATAATTTTTATTTTTATTTTTCTTATCATATATTTTCCCAATTAATATCATATATTTTCCCAATCATTTTTGCACAAAATATCACGGTTCATGTGATTATTTTAAGAAACACGGTTCATATGATGCAAACTAATTTTTTTTTTTTTTTAAGGATATGATGCAAACTAATTGACCACTCCATTCTCCAACATCACTAAATTTATGTGATTTAGATTGAAAAAATCACTAAATTTATGTGATCTAAATGTGTACTTATGTAAAAAATAGTGCAGTTCTAATATACATATGTCCAAAAAAATGAGAAGTTTTTAGCAACGAATACGGGGAAAAAATTATTCTCAAATCATTTTATAATGTTAGTTGAATATGGTAGAAATATAAATTTGTGGATATATAGGCTCAACACAACATTGTCTCTAAAAAAAACTGTGGCAACAAATAGATAAATAATAGAGCTACAGCCACAAATTTGAAGCTTCAAGGATAGGATTTTATCTTTAATAACATCCATTGCTTTTCTTCTCCATAACATATGATATATGAACCATTGGTTACCAATGGATAGAAGTTACTGTTATTTAATTATTTTCAATATTTCCTTCTCGAATCTTCAACTTAAATAGTGAAAAAATAAGTTGGGTAATATAGTTATTCAATTTCATCCTTTAGAGGCTATTAAGAAAAAATGAGGCTTTTATTTTTTGTTAAATGATTTTGATATAAAAGGGCAAAACTCCAAACGATAACACATTTATATGCATCATTATTATTATTTTCTCCTAGGGCACAATATTTCTAATTTAAGCTAGTGTCATGCTAACTTGTGCCCTTAAGCACATATTAAGAATTCCATTAATAACAAATATTTATTATGAAAAGTTAATTTCTAACTTATTGAGAAATAAATACACACAATTTACAATACATAATTTCTATTTTGAGTATCTTTAACATGCGCCTTAAGGACACAAGTTAGCATTTCCCTTTTAAGTTATATTGAACTTGCTATTGTTGACAAAATGACATACTTGTGATTATATACAAAATACCTGAATTAGAATTTGTCCTAAATATGTGGTTAGCGGTTCCATTTTTGACTCATGCGTAGGAAAAAAATTATGTTGGAAGAGGAGAATCCACCTTGTGTGCTCCAAAGGTTCCCTGACAGAGATTAATCATTACTAAATAGTGGTAGAAACTTTATAGCAATATCATGGTAAAAAAAAATTGTACTAAGCTCAAGTTCAATGTAAAGAAATAAAAATAATTGATTCTCCAAATTTTCAAGTTTACATATAAGAATATCAACCAAGCAAAAAGACATGATATTTCCTTTTACTTGGTGAATTGTTGGATCATTATGTATCAATCAACCGCATTGGAGCTTCATGTATGAGACAAGATTGACAATAGCCAAAGAAGAAACACATAACGATCCAATTATTCACCAAGTAAAAGGATACATATGTCATTAATTTGCATCAAATAAAAGAACCACAATTGACATATGGTAAAATATATGATTGATTTGTAGAATAAGATATAATTAGTAACATCATTAAACCTAGATTAATACTATGTTATAAATGGAATTAGTCCTCCTAAGTTGTAGGAAAAACATAGAATATTGAACTTACAGTTACTGCAATAGAACAATATACCATATGTTTTGTCCCTTTCAGTTGGAGAAAAGTGGTTGCATTTTCACCTACGTGGCAAACCGGCATTGATTGTATTATATCTTGATACACAAATTCAAAGAGTACAAGACAACCTTATACCCTACATCATCAATAACCTCTTAACTACCTTGGAATTCACTACCACATATTCTTTTTTCAGATATTGAAATTTTCATAAGAAATAACGTGAATCTCATAGATAATATCTACACAGTAACACAATGGTATGGTCCATATACATTGTAGCACAACGGTATGGTCAATTTACATTGTAACACAAAGGTATGGTCCATATACACCAATGTATGTTAAGCACTAATAAAAATAATTTATAATGAATTGAAAAATATAGCAATTAAATCTTTTGTCCGACACGTTCCGAATAGAACTATCATCCGTGAAGAGAACCTGCGAGTAAAAGTTTAGATCGAGGAAATAACGCTCAAGGCTAATGTAAAAAACCATCAATAAACTCAATGAGTTCGGGAATTATATTTCTACCATGCCTCAAAAAGACTAACGAAGAATCAAACCATTAAGATTTCATATACAATTAATGTCATACATTAATGAGAAACATTGTCATTTGACTTTTATGTCCAATTTTGAAATGTTTGTAACATGTAAGTTGTAGAAGATAAAAACTAGGAGAGACAGATAAATACATACGATGTCATATATAATGTCAATATTTTAATGTTCAAATAACACAATTGTACGTTATTACATAAACTATTTCGGGGTTATAACAATTTATATTTTGTGTGTGTAAATAAGATGATACATTTGTGAAGGTAAATTGAGAAAACATATAACAAAAGGTAAATGACAAGAACAAGGCAATCCAAAGGGACCTTAAGGTTATGGTCATTCTCTTGTAGTTAATCTCCAACATTCAAACCTCATCTAAAAAGATAGGAATGAAGCTCTCCTTAGCTTAACTTTCGTTTTCATTATCTACCTTTGGTTACATTAAAATGGGGATACCCAATTGGTCATGGAACACATCATCATAGCTATATAGCATTGTGATTTGAGTCTTCATTGTCACAATGTCTACCTCTTCCATAAACGGCTTTAGTCTCTCTTCTTTGTCCCCTACCAAAACTTCTATTAAAAAAGTTACATTGAGACCTATTGTTTCTGCATCTCTTAACTCTTCTTCTTCCTCTTCCACTTCTAACTTCCCTTCTCTTATTCAAGACAAACCTGTTTTTGCTTCCTCTTCTTCTCCTATCATCACCCCAGTTTTGGTATATACACTAAAACTAATGCACTTTGGAATTGAAATTATATTTATGTTTGTTAAATTCTTCTAATGTCATGTATTGGATTGAAATACATTTCTTTTGCAATTAAAATAATGCCTTGTTCATTTGTACGACTATGCTATAAGAAAAATTTAGAGTTAAATGGTTTACTATAACATGCAATTAGTGATAGTACGTTATAACATTGTTTGATTCTTCGATAAAGTGGGACATATATCTATATGTATATGTATATGTCATGGCATTTTTTAAGGATATATTTGATTTTTTTGTGTGACATAATAGTGAGTCTATTGGTTTTGTGTCTTTGGTTATTGGTCCCCCTAATGGCAAATCTTTGTCTTTGCCAAATGTATATAGCTAAGTACCTATTATTGAGAAAAGGAATTAGTTATTGTTCTAGTTGTGTGTGTGTGTGTGTGTTTTTTTTTTTTTTACTTTCTTGTACTTCAAGATTGTAAAAAACCCAAAATTCTATCTGTACTTTTGGATCAAAATGTGTGTTTTTCTAAAGTATAGTATTCACGTGGAACTTCATTTGATCTTTCTTTAGCAATCTATTAAATTGGTAAGTTTAGTTAGGTTTGAGGGACAAATGTGTGGCACGAATTTATTAGTCTATTACATGTGTCACCAACCAGCACCATATAACTAACCAAATTTTTTTATTAGAAAAAAAATATTATACCAAAATTAAAACTATATATTAGGTGAATTTGTTTTGTATAGGGGACCAGAGAAGTGTGTGATTAGTTAGACGATTCTATAAAGTAGCAAATTCACACACATTACTATAGAAGAAAAGGTCCATTCAAAACTAGTTTTTTCTAAATTAGCACTAAATTAATCTCCACACACCAAAAATTAAGTATACCATGTCCAATTTGAACTTTTCTTAGACCTTATAGTACTATTTATTTACTTGGTTGAATTCTAAATATCATTTTACTAATGTTTTCCATATTTTTCATATGTACCCTAAAGACTAAAATTTCATTAAATGTTTTATAAGAAAATCCAAAAATCACTTTTCATTATTTCTTTTTAGGACTGACTTATAAATCATTTGTTTCAACTAACACATTTTTTTCTTTTATATTTTAAGAGAGAAGAAATGGGAAAGGGCTATGATGAGGCTATTGAAGAGCTCCAAAAATTGTTGAGGTAAATCTCAAACACCTTCTCCTATTAGAATTAAATAAAAAATAATCGTTCATTTATTGTTAACGCAAATATTTTTTACACCGTCAATTGTTCGTAATTGTCAGATCATTAAAATAACCTAACATCGATGATAATTATTTCTAAAGTCACGTATATGATTGGTTGAATATAATTTGTTAATACTAGTGTATATAAATTTTGTTCAATGTATCAAAATTAAACTCTTGAAATATATGCAACATCTTATAGTATAATATTTCAAATATAGGGAGAAGACTGAATTGAAGGCCACAGCAGCTGAAAAAGTTGAGCAAATTACAGCTCAGCTAGGAACAACAGCATCAGCTGATGGTGTTCCAACATCTGAAGCCTCAGAGAGGATCAAAACTGGTTTCCTTCACTTCAAGAAAGAGAAATATGAGTTAGTCACTAAACTCAAAATAATTTACCTTTATAATTACTTATATCTTTAATTTCTTGTAGCTTAAGCTTTCTCATTCAATTTTTTTTTTTTTTTTTCCACAGCAAGAATCCAGCTTTGTATGGTGAACTAGCCAAAGGCCAAGCCCCCCCGGTATGCAATGACTATTTATTTAGTAACTAAATTAGAGAAAAATAATAATTAGTCGATGTAGTAATCGATATAGAGAACGAATCCTCGAAATTATTGACCAAATATAAATCGGTCTCTAAATCGGAAGCAAAGATATACTAATTTTACATAATCATCCAATCAAATAAAATCTCATGGTTCCTACAAATATTTTGATTTTAACTAAGCTATTTTGAAAACCAATATGATGTTATGGTTAGAGTGAAATTTGTTTGGATGATAGTGTAAAAATGTTTATGCTATCAATGTACATCTTATTAGAAACTCTATTGAATTTAAATTTAGTTTTTTGTTTACTTGAATCCTAACTTTTCATTGTTTTCTTTTTCCAGTTTATGGTCTTTGCATGCTCAGACTCTAGAGTCTGCCCATCTCATGTGCTAGATTTCCAGCCAGGTGAAGCTTTTGTGGTCAGAAATGTTGCTAACATGGTTCCACCATATGACCAGGTTTGTTCCAATTATACAAATGCATCTTTTTTGACTTGTATATGGATGTCTCCACCGACTCAAACACGGACACGATACTGATAAATGTACACTGCGGTAATAATTTGAGAAAGTAAAAGTGATCGAATGTAACATACATATATTTCATTTTGGTATCCGACATATATTCAATCTGAAGTGTCGGTGTTACATAGATTTTTTCAATACAAATTATACTCAAAAAAGGTAATTTCTTTGTTTGACTATATATGCTTAATTTGTAACAGGCAAAATATGCTGGAACTGGATCTGCCATTGAGTATGCTGTTCTTCATCTCAAGGTATAGTGTTACAAGATAAATGAACTACACACAAATTCATCTATAGTATGAAAATTGATAAACTGTAAAAAAAATAAAAAATTAACCCAACAATTTTTTTTCTTCCTATAGGTGTCCAACATTGTGGTCATTGGACACAGTGCTTGTGGTGGTATTAAGGGGCTTTTGTCTTTTCCATTTGATGGAGCCTACTCCACGTAAGTCTTTTTTTTTTTCCTTTACCTACACTAACTTTTCTAGTGCCACCTCTTATGGAACTTGGAAGGATACTTTCTTAATTCTAATGCCACTTTTAATTATTTAGACCAACATTTAATAATTAGAATCAATCTTCTCGTATCAAATTTTTCACATATAAATTTTACTATTGAATATTTTGGGCATGTCCCTCTATTTAGTGTATGACTGGATTAACGGTGACTTTGACAGAATTGGGGTTTTGTTGAATTTTAAAAAGTAGTTTTTGTTAAAATCACAATGACAGACCGCAATTCTTCCACAGTCACCATCAATCTAAGTATAAGTAGACATTGACAATTTTTTTTACAACGTTCAACCAATTTAATGTCTAGGAAGTGAGAAATAAACACTACTAATAATCTTCAACCCTTTATTTTGTTGTGTGCAGTGATTTCATTGAGGAGTGGGTCAAAATTGGTTTACCTGCAAAGGCAAAGGTGAAGGCAAAACATGGAGATGCACCTTTTGGAGAGCTATGCACACACTGTGAGAAGGTATGATAGAAGAGTACTAACCAATCCACAAGCAACATGCTTGATGGATATCATCCAATATTTGTCTTATAGTTCACTAGCACATAATGTTAAAATTTATGTCAACAACACACTCTTTTATCAGTTGAAATTCAAATGGATTTCACGAAATTTATGTGGAGCTACATAATCTAGCATAATTCATTTGAATTTTAACTAATACAAAGAGTGTGCGTTGCGTTGCTAGCACTTATCAAATGTTAAAATCCAGATAAATGTCAATATTATCAAATTTTGTACACTCTTTCCAACACCCTTTATTTTTTATAAAAGTAAATGCTCAAAAGGGATTTCTAACATTTTCTTTCAAACACTACATTATTAGTCTTAATTTTTTATAGGTCTCGTCAGATATGAATTTCAACAAATAATCGAGTGTTAGAGAGTGTGTTGTAGATAGCGATGATAAACAATGATTGGCAAGAAACTTTTGTTAGTGAATCTTACAAGTTAAAATTTGAATTATGTGCAGGAAGCTGTGAATGTTTCTCTTGGAAACCTTCTTACCTACCCATTTGTGAGAGAGGGATTGGTGAACAAAACATTGGCACTAAAAGGAGGATACTATGACTTTGTGAAAGGATCTTTTGAGCTTTGGGGACTTGAATTTGGCCTTTCTTCAACTTTCTCCGTATGAACATCAACCATATATCAATGACCACATCTTGATTACCTAAGTATTCTCCTCTCTAAAATGTACTATATGTAATTACCCTTGTTAATTAATTATGAGCTAAATTCCAAAATAAATAAATGTAGATGGAAATTACATATTCTCCATCAATCATTTATACAAAGCTCCAAATTATAATAATGTTACTTTTATTGCATAAATAAATAAACAAGTTGAGAGAAAAGTGTAATTTATGGTGTTTCACTTTCACCACTAAATTTTTGTTGTTTGTTAGGTAAAAGATGTGGCCACGGTTCTACATTGGAAGCTATAATCTCATGCTTAAAGGTCGTGTGTCTGCAATGAAGAGGCCTATAAACTTTCATCATATTATATTCTATATATATGAGACACTATGAACTTGGATTATGTATGTATTAATATATGATATGTATATCATCTTAAATAAGAGTTTGGAATTTTTCTTGAAGCAAAATTTTCAATATATGGCATCATCAGTTATATTCCTACGAAAGTATTCTTTTTTCTTCTTTCAACCATTTTCCTTGTTCTCCATAAGCTAGCAAACTGGCAGATTATTTGGGAATTTTTTTGATGATTGCACTCTAATAATAATATTACATAATTATTCAGTCACTATCTTATCTTATCACACCATAATTTTAATTATTTAAATAAATGTTTCCATTATATCAATATACTAAAATTTACTCAACTTTAATCATGTGTTTGAATTCAAATGATTGAAGAGTTCTAATTATGATGAAGGTTAACGAATTCCAACTAAAGATGATCATTCTTATGCGTTTAGAGTTCGAATTCCGGCAGCTGAAACAATGCTTAGTCTATCTTTACATATATCTTGGCCAAACTGGATCACTAATGACGCTTTCCTTCAAAATTGGAGGGCTATAAATAATAATAATAAAGTTATCAAACTCAACAACAAGAAATAATATAGAAGAGGTTTTGGAGATTAGAGTTTAAAAGTTTCCACAAGCGTCGAAACAATATCAACATTCATTAAGGTTAGAGAATGTAGAGTTTAAAAGTTTGCACAAGCGTGACAACAAAATCAACATTCGTCAAGGTCTCAGATATTCGAATTTCAGTTTTTTTTTTTTTTTTTGGGTACAAAACATGAAACAATAAAAGGAGTTTACTTTGAATGCATAAGACGAGCCAATATACAATTTAGATTTGTGAATGTCAATACTTTCTTTCTAATCAGTACTTTTATTCATAGTTTCTCTATTCACTCATTCATAGAGATCAAGATTATCTCTTTACAAAATCTGATCATGTTGTAATTGTCGACAGACTTTTTTCTAGCTAGATGAGTAATTTTGAGATACCTGCGGAGCAACTATTAATATAGTTGGATACACACCTAAAGGCCCAGCCCTGTGTTACTGCACTATATTTGGAAGTTATTTATGCAATCAATGAAAAGGGAGAAATTTTATATCCTATACCCCTACATTTATAGCTTCACCCCTACATTTCACATGAACTACCTATTTTACCCTCATATATAAACTTTAAAATTCAATTTTTTTTCTTTCCATTTCTCTCAAAAAATTCAAGTGTAAGTCTTTAGAAACAAAACAGGAAGCCAACTTATGCGTTTTCCAGGAGTCTGAGTATGGTCCATTTACCATATGCTCCATTTACTCCATTTAGGGTCTTGGATGAATGACATGTGGCTAAAAAATATTCAAGGGTTGAAATTTAAAATTAAAAAATAAGTTTTATTTAATAAATAAATAAATTATGTCCTCTTGTTCCCTCTTCCTCTGTACGCACGATTACTTTGCCCTCTTCCTCTCAACGTCGCCGCCGCCATCAACTTCTGTCCTCCATTGTCAATCACAACGCCCATGTCTTCCCCTTCCTATTATTTCTGCTCGCGCCGTCAAAAATTGATCCATTATGGCTGTTGTTGTTATTGTTCTGCTGGTAAATTTTGTTATGCTTTGAACGCCCCCGTTCCAACCTCCACCGTGTGTTATCAATTCATTAAAATTTGATACAACCCTTTGTAATAATTTGAACAACCATGGCTTTATAATTGATTTGGAAATTTTGTCCAAAAACATCATTAAATCAAATAGATGTAGCAGTACCATGAACACATAACCTATTTATCTCTTAAATATGTGAATAGGAATTGGTTTGTGCAAATAAAGGTGATGAAAGGCTTGTGAGAGGAAGAGGGCGGAGGTTTCCGATGAGAGAAAACATAATTCACGTTGTTTTTTATTAAATAAAACTTATTTCTTAATTTTTAATCTCAACCCTTGAATATTTTTTTTAGCCACATGTCATTTATCCAAGACCCTAAATGGGAAAATGGAACATATGGTAAATGGAGCATACCCCAACTCGTTTTCCAGTGTGCTTTCTTTGCCGGAAATCATCAAAATTAAATGGATCTATTGTCGATTTAGATTTATTAGCACAATGTGTTTTTTGGAAGCTTATGGTTTTTGTGGAAATCAAACAAACCAGAAACGTTATCAATCTTATGGATTGTGGTTAAAATGAATATGCAATTCAATTAAGAATTTTTCTATTCACGCCCCATATATTTATGATCACACCCAATTTTCTTAAAAGTTTATAATAATACTAAAATTGCCCTTTTATATAAATTTTCTTCATTGATTTCATTCATTGCCACTCTAAAATTTCACCCTCTTTCACCCACAAACAATCCTGATGTTCAATCAATCTTTATGGATTATTAAAGAGTGAATCAAAACATCTTTCATCCACACTCGATTGCATATAAGTAAAAGTGAATTTCTTCTTCTTTTTCAATAATGCTAGTTTCAATTTTCTTCTTCTTATTCAACTGCATTGTACGACTGTTTCAAATTCCATTGTTGAGGTTAACTTAAATTCAGTTTAAGTAGGTTCAAGTAAACTTAGTTTACATAAACTACATAAACTGATTTTACATGATCTACTTAAACTAAGTTTAAGCATATACACTTAAACTGAGTTTACATGACCTACTTAAACTAAGTTTATATGTACATAATTAAACAGAGATTACATAGACTCATTGAACTAGGTTGAACTTTTAGATGTACACTTAAACTCAGTTTACATGACCTACTTAAATTAAGTTTACATGACCTACTTAAACTAAGTTTACATATACATACTTAAACTGAGATTACATAGAATCATTGAACAAGGTTGAACTTTTAGATGTACACTTTACTCAGTATACATGACCTACTTAAATTAAGTTACTTAAACTGAGTTTAAGTATGTACAAGAAAAAGAAAAACTTATAATCGCATAAACAAGAAAAACACAAATTGAACCCAGAAAAAGCTTAGAATTAGGGAACCCATGACAAGAAAAACATAATCGATTGAAGAACACAACTTGCTAACTTTATTTGCTTCGAATTCTCTTTGAAATCTTACATAGAAGGGATAAATCAGCTTGAAGAAGTATGGTTTTGGAAGAGGAAAGACAGAAAAAGAGTTTTGGGGTGTAACCAAGAAAGAAGGAAGAGGTTTCTTGAAAAAAATTAAATTTTATAAGGATAATTTTATCATTTTAGGGTGCAACCAGGATTGCACAGGGTGTAATTAGAAAAACTCTTCAATTAAATAAAAAAAAGCCGGAATTGTATGAGATTTAATTTAATAAAATAAGGGTCAAAATTGGTTTTTAAGAGATTCAATTTGATTAACTTTAAATTTGCAAGGAGGCACCACAGGAAGAAGGAAGAAGGACGATATCAAGCAGTTGAAAGGAAGCAACCTGCTATGTTTGTAGAAAATGTGAATGGACGATGTGTTTCCTCCTTTTTTCTTTTTTTATTGAAAAATCAATCCATAATTTGAAGGATTTTTGGAATGTGAATGTAAGTTGAAGGTTTTTGAGAATTACATAATAACATGTAAGGATGTAGGGGAGAACCCGTGGCTAATTAGGAAATGTCAAAAATGAGGGTGAAAAAATAAAGGGGAATTAGTCACTTTAGTCCCTGAATGGGAAATGAGTCGTCACTTTAGTCCATGAATACAGAGAAATTGCAAAGCAGTCCCTGAATGTAGACTCTGTTAGTCAATTTCAGGGACTAAGGTGACTAACGAAGTCTACATTCAGGGACTAAATTGACTAATGGAGTATGCATTCAGGGATTAAATTGATTAACACAGTATACATTCAGGGACTATTTTGCAATTTATCTGCATTCAGAGACTAAAGTGACGACTCCTTTTCTATTCAGGGACTAAAGTGACTAATCTCCCAAAAATAAATGTTATGAAAAGGGCATAATTGGAAATATTAGTAATTTGTAGGGGTGAAATTTACTGGAAAGGATGGCGTTTGCATAAAATAGAATTATACCCAATTACTTTGTTCAAAACGAAGAAGGGGTAACATTGTGCTTGACACTATGTTGTTTTTTTTTTTTTGAAGTGAAACAACTTTCATTAAACAGAAGCTGGAACACAGCCATCATTGATACAAGAAGCAACATAACTAGCTGCATTAACAAACACATGTGTTGGGACATACCCCATCCACACACTAAAGCTAAACATGAAAACTAAGTCAACCAAGATTTGATACACGGAACACAAATACAAATACAAAGAGGCAAATCCTTTCCCATCCTTAGATCCAAACAACCATGCCAAATTCTTCCACATATGATCTATGGCAAAGTTGAAAAGAGAGTCCAAAGTCTTTAAATCTATCCAATTACGGATCATTTCTTTGACTTCTGCAAGCACGGTTCGACTTTTAATGATCTCGAATTTGTCCAAAGTATTCACATGCCTAGAATCAATTTGTTTGGTGGTGAGGATGTTGAGATCGGTGGGTGCCGCAAGTAGTTTTGAAATCAAAATTTTGTTCCAGTAAGTTAAGCTCCCTTGGGACATTTCTTCAAACACCATGAAGACATACTTAAAACAAAATAAAATTAACAATAAAACACAAAACAAACCATTAAAAGAGTGGACCAGAGAAACATCAGCAAGCAAGAGATCTAGGTCGCATCCTAGCCATGGTGGTTTTGGTGGAGGGCGGGTGGGTGTCAACCATGAAGGTGGGGGAGCAGCCATGAGGGAGAGAGCTTGAAACACTGTTTTCGGATTTGAGATGGGGGAGACAACCATGACAACCCTTTCATTGTTTTGTGGTGGTGGCTCGGGTGGTGGTCGCATAGGCGGAAAGGAAGGCTTAGCGGCGGCTCGTGGTGGAGAAAGGAGATCATTGGTGAGTGAGAAAAATTCTAGAAAAGGATGAAGAGATAGATGAGGGGAAATGAGGATGCTCCTACTACAAGAGGAGGGAAATACCACCAAAGAGGCGGGGGAAGAAACCCACCATGGAGGTGGGGGGAGGCCACCAAACCCTAAGATTTGGGGGGGCATTTTCTAGAGAGAAGAGAGAGCCTCTCTCTCTAGACTTTTACCCGAGGGGGGGCATTTTCTACTGACAATATATTTGTGATTTACCTAACAGATTATTAAATTTCTACTATAGTTAAAAAATAAAGTTAGCCCAACAGAAAAAAAAAATAGATACATCTTGCTTCACATATATGAAAAAGAACAACTATATATGATATCTATCTATTTATATATAAAGAAGAAAACAATGTTAAATCAAAGGAATTCATCCACAAAAAATATAAAAGCAAAGTTGTTTCAATAACAGTGCACTATTTCCATTATATATTTGTGAAGAGCAAACCAATACTAAATACTAAATATAGTACAATTAAGAAACAATAGTTGAAACTACAGGTTCAATTGCACATGCATTGGATTCTCCTTCAATAAAATACAAAAGTAAAAAAAAAAAGAAAATTAAGATAAAATGGAATACTAGTACACTCTACTTTGCTATTTATTGATGTAAAATAATTTTACTTTTTGGTAGTTTTTAAATTTCTCATTTTTTGGGCCACACAAATAAAAATAGAATATTAGTACACCATGTTAGGTTTCCCACACATTTCCCATCACTTTTTTATTTCAATTACGGTACTAAAAAATATAATAAAAAACAAATAAAAAATTTTCTTTCAATAAAAAAATCATTATATAAAAAAATGGAGATTCAAATTCAACTATAAAAGAGAGGAGAGAACTCTCAGAGAGAGATTGAGAGAGAGGATTGAAAACCCTCTAGAACTAGAGAGAAGTTAAAGTGAAAATGTAGAGATGATAGCAATCATGCATTTATTTGCTTTTTTCTACCATCTTAACCCGTAGCTAAAAACCTCATCACTTTCATCCTCATAAACTTCAACAAAATTCTCTTCATTAGGAGAAAAAACATACCAAATATTTTATGGAGAACCGAAGTACCCAACAAAATCCTTGGTTTCCAACCAAACTTATCTACATTCCAAAAATAACAAACAACAAAACAACTGATTGGGGTTCCCACTCATTCCCTCTAATAACAAACACATTCCCTCTGATAAAGTGTTGTTTGGTTATTGAAAAGTTGCATTGTCAAAATTACTGGTCTTCTAAAAAAAACTGAACTACATTAGACTAAATCATTTTTAACCTAACTAAAAATAAAAAAATTGAACTATTGTTTTGAGAAATGAAATAGTTTATTCACCAAATCTTTTCATTAAATTCCAAACAAAACTAGGTTAACCAAATCGTAGTTGTCGAAATTCATTGTCGACCAAACCTAACAAGTATATTACCTTCTTCCTAATGGAAGTCTTATATTATGATAAACTTTTTAAATAAACAAGTTGAGAAGGTGGTTTTCCTTAAAAATAATTCTCAGAGTTTGTTTGAAAATTGATGCTAGGTCGGTTTTGCTATGTAACTTATTTTTTTATTTTGATATAAGCTCATATTGACCCATTGTAGCAGCATAAGTCATGGATGACATCTATAAAACATAAATAGTTTCCTGGGTAAAATTATCCACATAGGTGCTTTGATTGCAACAAAGAACATCCTAACCAAGTTAATGCTTTTAAACTGAATGATTGTTTTAGAATATTTGCAACATTGCCTTAACATTAGTTGAAGGATTATTTACAAATTATTGTAAATCTATTAAACTCTATTTTGATAAAACTTGTCTGATGAAGGTTGTGGTACAACAACCGGTCGCTTTTCCAATACATGTTGGACTCCGCTAAATCAATACATATTGAGAAAACAACCGGGTGTTTTGCTAATGCCTTCATCAAGAAAGCTTGGTTAAAACAATGTAATGGAATAGATCTGTAATCATCTATAAGTATTCTCTTTAACCCTACAATATTGGTATTGTGAAAATAGTCAAAATCATTCAATTTAGAATCACTTACACAGTAAAAATTGTCTTTGTTGCAATTCATAAGCTTCTATGGGGACAAGTTTGGTGATACTTGTCCATGCACCAGTGAACTATGGTAAATATTTTTTGTTTGAATCATCTCACTTTTTTACTTTCAAGTCTTTACTGCTCGCATAACTCACTTATTAAATTAATTATTAAGGTTTTTGTGAATGTTAAAAATATTCTATTCTAAGACAAAAGTTTGCGAACAAATGTAACCAAAAAAAAAAAAGTTCGGGAACAAAATTGCTTTTATTCAAGTTTATACTTTGAGGTCTTTCTTGTTAAGTGCAAATTTAAATTTTAAATTTTAATACAGTTGAATCTCTTCTTTCTTGTGACAACCTTTTTCATTTCAATATCTTCCTCAAAGTTTGAGCATCAAACATGTGTCAAAGGAAACTATTCAGGAATAAGAGTCTAAAGCTTCTAAATTTATTCTATAAGGAGCATATTCAAATAGACTACCATTCTATGATGGAAATGACTACCACTTTTGGAAAGGCAAAATAAAATTCCTAACTATTCGACCTCCTATTGATTTACTGGTGGCTGTCTCTTCTCTGTGGCATAAAGATGTTCCTTTGAAGGTTGTGCTCTTTGCTTGGAGATTGTTCTGTGACAGGCTGCCCACTAAGGACAACCTTCATCGTCGTGGTGTTACTGTTCATGCCTCCACGGGTTGTGTGGCAGGGTGTGGTTCGTCGGAAACATCAAATCATTTATTTTTACATTGTAATATTTTTGGGTCAATTTGGCATTTAATTTACAAATGGATAGGCATCTGAACGGCTGTCCCGAATTATGTGCTAGATCATTTTAATCAATTCAGTTTCAGTGGTGGCATTGCCAGAACGCGCTGCTCAATTGTTCAGGTCATTTGGTTTGCTACGATGTGGGAAATTTGGAAGGAAAGAAATAACAGACTCTTCAATGACAAAGTTTGCTCGGTTCTACAAGTGGTAGATAAGATTAAGTCACTTGCTTTTACGTGGTTGAAGGCGAAATTTGCTTCACTTCCCTTCAATTACCATGGGTGGTGGCTTAGTCCGTTTGCCATTCCGAGCATAGGCTAGTGGTTATTTTCTTTCCTGTTTTATCTTGTACAGGTTCCCTTTGTAAATATTTTCGACTCTGTTGTCTTCTCCTATGTACATCTTGTGCTAAGAAAGACACTTTGTTTTGGTAACATATTCCATTTTATCCTCTTCAAAAAAATTGTTTTTTTTATACCAAGAGTTATGACAATGATGCAAAACTATGTAGAAAATCCTACTCGGATCAAAGGAGGATTTTGAGGTACTTCTTGTTAGTGCATGCCCCTTTATCATAGGTTTTTCGTGTTTTGATATATGTCAAAACTAAGTCTAGTTTACCGTTATGGGTTCGTTTCTCTCAATAATATCCAATGTCTTTGAATCAAAAAATATTTGAGAACTTGTTTTGGAACGTGTATAACATTAGATGCATTATATGATCATCTTAAAAACTCATGGAAATGCATTAAAACGTGTGTTAAGTCATTAAAACGGAAAAAAGGAGGCTAAATACAAATTTGTTCAAAACAAGGAGGCTAAATACAAGGAGTTGACCACAACAAAAAATCCCTCCGGTCCTTATTGTATAAGAAACAATTGACTTTTTTAGTTCATAGTGTAAGTGATGTATCTAGTCTATATCTACAATAAGATACATTAATTATTCTATGAACCTAAAAAAAAAACTAAGAAAATTAATTAAAACAAAGTCTAAAACTAACATAATTAGTATGAAAATGACGAGTAATCGCAACCCCAAACTTACTATGTTGCTTGTCCTCGAGTAACAGAATAGCTAAAAAGTCAAAGTTTGCACAAATTTTAAAAATTTACTTACCTTTCCGAGAGGGTGCTCAGATCCTTGTTCGTCCCACCTCAGACGTTGACATAGTTGTTGGGGCGGTGCTTGGTCAAAAATAAGATAAGTTGTTGCATGTAATTTATTATGCAAGTCAAATGATTCAAAAATCATGCAATAAAGTGCAGGAGAGATCAGCAAAGTAAAACAATTAAAAACACACAAAAGGAGGAGAAATAGGTTATGTAATCACTCAAAAGAAACTTGATTTAGAGGTAAAATTGAAGGTAATAACCTACATTTTTGTCGGTTATCACTTATCATAACAGATCGGAGATGTCAAAAAAAATAAAAATCTATGAAGTAATAGTTGCGACAAATGATTCAATAACATAATGATTCTTAACACAATTTGAAAAAACAAGGAGCATTAAGATCATAAACTAGTCCAAAATAAAGTAATAAACACCAATTTGAAAAGAAAAGAAGCTGCTATAAGCTTGTCTATGGATCACATCCAGTATGGATCACATAGGTGATCCCTAATCCCAACACAGGGCTGAAAGCCATACATCTCACCCAATATTTTATCTTGCTTAGCTGAGGAGTAGTCCCTAGATACTTCCATAATGGCCCTCCAACTAGCACCAATAGCATTGTAAACCCTTTTCATCTCCTTCAGGTTGCAACAACTCACAATCGGTCGTGGGAAGTGACCGAATCTTGGTTTTTTAATTTTATCACGTCGACCCAACTTTGAGTTAATAGCAATTACGTCCTCCAAGATATTACTGTAGGATTGTGAGTCAACGTCTTTGGATATGTTGAAAGAGATAACTGAAGGTTCAACACCCTTAGTTACATACTCCTCAAACAAAATCTGCTCCAACGAAGTCTTAAATTTTGTGTAGCTTGGAACATCCACCTGAATCTTTCTCCTGCAAAAATTTGAAAACAAATAAAAAAAAAGGGTGGCACAAAAATAATATAAAAGAAACAACAAAGGATGAAACTACCTACCATTTGATGTTCATCTTCTCCATATACTTCTTCCTTCTTGCTTCTTTTACCCTCAAATACAAAATTGCAACACTTCACATGTATACACAAACAAAATCATAAAAATTAAAAACCTTATAAATCACAAGTAAATTGAACTAAACTAATTAGTAATAATCGATGATGAAAACATGAGATCGTGATTGGTAATAATCGATGAATAGAGAGGACTCACCGAGGCTTCTTCTTCACCTGAATCTTCTTCTCTTTATTCTTTTTTAAGCTAACCAACAAAGAACGAAGACGAGCGATCTTCATATTCTTCTTCTTCTGATTCAGCGAATCAAGACGAGCGATCGAGACCTTCATGATTAATCCGTTTGGAGAGAGTTGAACCGATGAAGGTTAAAATAAAAGACAAAAGTTGAATCGATTGGTTAGATGAGGGAGAAATTGAAATCCTAATTTTACAATCGCAAAACCCTAATTTTACGATCGCGAAACCCTAATTTACCCTAATTTTACAATGAGATTTTGGAAGAGACTTTGTTATCTCTTCACGCTTAAGTAGAGGTTCGGGTGAGGGGATTTTTTTAACTATATGTAATTACCCTTGTTAATTAATTATGAGCTAAATTCCAAAATAAAATAAATGTAGATGGAAATTATATATTTTTCATCAATCATTTATACAAAGCTCCAAATTATAATAATGTTACTTTTATTGCATAAATAAATAAACAAGTAAAGAGAAAAGTGTAATTTATGCTGTTTCACTTTCACCACTAAATTTTTGTTGTTTGTTAGGTAAAAGATGTGGCCACGGTTCTACATTGGAGGCTATAATCTCATGCTTAAAGGTCGTGTGTCTGCAATGAAGAGGCCTATAAAATTTCATCATATTATATTCTATATATATGAGAAACTATGAACTTGGATTATGTATGTATTAATATATGATATGTATGTCATCTTAAATACTCCCTCCGTCCCATAAGACACAATTGACCTTATTACGCATGCCAATGCATAATTTTGAGCTTAAATATCTTGAATGATATATTAGAAAAAAAATATGAAAATTTAATATTTTGAAAATACTCATCGAGACAAATCTAACGACATCTTATATGATATTATTTATTTTTGTATATTAGTAGAAAAATATGGTCAAAGTAAATTAGGTCAAAATTACACATTTTCAAATGGGTCATCTATTGCGGGACGGAGGGAGTAAGAGTTTGGAATTCTTCTTGAAGCAAAATTTTCAATATATGGCATCATCAGCTATATTCCTGCAAAAGTATTCTTTTTTCCCTCTTTCAACCATTTATCTTATCCTTGTTCTCCATAAACTAGCAAACTGCCAAATTATTTGGCAAAAACTTTGATGATTGCACACTAATAATAATGTTATATAATTATTCAATCACTATCTTATCTTATCACACTATAATTTTAATTATTTAAATAAATGTTTCCATTATATCAATATACTAAAATTTAATCAACTTTAATCATGTGATTGAATTCAAATGATTAAAGAGTTTCAATTAAAGATGAAGCGTTCTCATGAATTCAGAGTTCGAATTCTGGCAGCTGAAACAATGCTTAATCTATCTTTACTTATCTTTCAAACAAAAAAAATAATAAAGTTATTAAACTCAACAACAAGAAATAATAGAAGGGGTTTTGGAGATTAGAGTTTAAAAGTTTGCACAAGCGTGAAAACAATATCAACATTCATTAAGGAAAAGGTTTCAGAGATGAGAGTTTAAAAGTTTGCAGAAGCGTGACAACAATATCGACATTCATTAAGGTTTTGGATATTCAAAATTCAGAATTTTTTTTTTTGTACAAGACATGAAACAATAAAATGAGTTTACTTGAATACATAAGAAGAGCCAAGGAGGCCAAGTATAATGATTTTTGTTCTTTGGCACCTAAAATTCGCTCTCGATAGGTCATAACTTCCAATCAATTATTTTTGTGTGTAATAGTCGTTAAATTGTGAAAATATGATCGATTATACAATTACTTGCTTCACAAGTAATTGACAAGTTAGGTAACTAACTGTTTTGACAATTAAGATAGTCAGACAATTACTTGCTTCACAAGTAGTTGACTAGTTAGGTAACTAACTGTTTTAACAATTAAGATAGTTATGAAAGTCAGTAATAGATTGTTAGTTATCCAACTATAGTTGGCTTTATTCAGGGTTGTGCATAGTATAAATGTGTAAGATCTCAATGTACAATTTAGATTTGTGAAAATATATTTGTGATTTATCTGACGGATAATTAATTTTCTACTGTAGTTAAAAAATAAAATTAAAGTTAACTAGTTGAGGGGTAACCTTGGCGCAACTGGTAAAGTTGTTGTCATGTGACTGTAAGGTCACGGGTTCAAGTCCTGGAAACAGCCTCTTGTGTAAAAACAGGGTAAGGCTGCGTACAATACACCAAATGGTGGGACCCCTTCCCGGACCCTGCGTATGCGGGAGCTTCAGTGCACCGGGTTGCCCTTTTTAGTAGAAAAAAGTTGAACTAAAAGCACATCTTGCTTCACACATGAAAAAGAACAGCTATATATGATATCTATCTATCTATATATAAAGAAGAAAAAAATGTTAAATCAAGGAATTCATCCACAAAAAATATAAAAGGAAACTTGTTACAATTTTTTTTTAGCAGGCCATTAATTCCATTATATTTGTGAAGGATAAACCAATGAAATAGTACATTAAAGAAACAATATTTGAAATTACATGTGCAATTGCATTGGATTCTACCTCAATAAAATACAAGTAAAAAAAAATATAAAAGGGAATAGTCACACTCTACTCTGCTATTTTTTGATATAAAATAACTTTACTCTTTGGCAGTTTTTTAATTTATCAATTTTTGGCCACACAAAGAAAAACAGAATATAAGTACACCATGTTAGGTTTCCCACGCATTTCCCCTCACTTTTTATTTCAATTATGGTACTAAGAAATATAATAAAAAATGAATAAAAACAATTTTCTTTCGATAAAAAAAATCATTATATAAAAAAAGGGAGATTCAGTTTCAACTATAAAAGAGAGGAGAGGTCTCACAAATGGATTCAGAGAGAGAGAGAATTGAAAACCATTTAGAACTAGAGAGAAATTAAAGTGAAAATGTAGAGAAGATAGCAACCATGAATTTCTTTGCCAATTTTCCACCTTCTTAACCCGTAGCTAATAACCTAATCATTTTCATCCTCATAAACTTCAACAAAATTCTCTTCATAAGGAGAAGCACCAACTCCATGAAATCATATATGAAAAAACATACCAAATATTTTATTGAGGAATACCCAACAAAATCCTTGGTTTCCAACCAAACATCTCATCATTCCAAAAATAAAAAACAACAAAACAACTGATTGGGGTTCCCACTCATTCCCTCTAATAATAACAAACACTTTTTTTCCTCATTTTTTTTTAATTTTATTGCTCAGAATGTGGCGATGCATATTGGTTCTTTTGGTAAGAATTCAGTTAAGATCCAACAAGTATCTATGTCTAAGCTCATTGGCGATATATGAGGACTTTGTTGATAGATAGAAACAAAAACTATTCCTAACCCTACTGAGTCCTACAGATTCAACTCACTTAAAATTTTTCCTACCAAAAAACTTATGGAACTTCTTTTTTATATACATGTGTCAAAATTAAATTTAAGCTGGAGAAAAATAGAGATTAGATACATGAAAATGATCTGACTTAAGACCAGTAATGTAATGTTAGTGATAGGAAAAAATATAGTTTGAGCAAATACCTCATCATCATTCAATTATCAACACACATGATAGAATAGAAAATCATAACTCATTCATTGTATATACACTATTTAGGATTAGCTCATCATGTGCTAGACTTCAAAATAGTGGATAAATAGGTAATAAAAGCACTTTGCATTGACCTGTTGCAATTCCATTATCATCGCAAGTGCATATCACCATCAACCCACTCACGTTTAAATTTGTAGTCAGTCCTAAAACATCCTATAAGAAACACCGAGAACCCAATCTTCATTCACCCAGGTACGAGCACAATAGCTTCCAACCAAGCCACCACGCACTATGAAGGTAGAAAAACCCCATCATCGGTGTTGTCGTATGGGTGAGACATCGTTCCACTACCACATTTGTATTTGTCACGAACTCCCTATTCGGGGAAACAGCACCACAATATGTGTGTTATGAATATGTGACATAACAGAAAGCAGTGCCAAATGTGGCCGAGATAACATATAATAGGGGGCACCTTAATCATAGAAAAAATTAATAAAAAATGTTTGAGCGAGTGTGAGACTCATATCCAATAAGCAGTGGCGCATGTACCAAACCATGGATGTTGGGCTTTAAAAATGCCCTAACAGAAAAACGATAAAAAAGTAATCATTTAACTTACGTTAATTAATTAATATTTTCTAATAAAATGTTAATTAACGATTGTAAATTTTATGTTTACTCGTTTATTTCTTTTTGTTAGTATATCTTTTAAAGCCTACCATTCATGTTGTGCTCAGATGTACATGCTGCTTTGATTGTTGGTTATGAATCCCAATGACAGGAGATTTTTGCATACTAAAAAAATTCATGTGGTGAAATAACGTAATTTTGTTTCTTGCTTATCCAATTATGAGATGTCCAGGAGATAATGAAACAATTATAAGAAGTCTAAAACATGATGAGCAAATCCTATGTAGTCTAAGACACGATGAGTTGTGGTTTTCTATTCGCCTATGTGTGTTGGGAATTAAAGGATTGGTTATTTACTAAAACCAATGTAACTTATTTGACATTTAACATTTCATGTGGTGCTCGTTAGTTACTTCATGTCTATGTATATGATCTTTGTTTTTCTCATGATTTTCAATTCAGCTATGAACGTTATCATATATATGATGGCATTCCAAGATTATGGGGAGGGTCAAATCTTATTTCCTAAAGGCCAAAGCCTCCAGGGTTAAATCATGTTTTCTCGTTGTAAAAATTGTTTAAGATATATCATTGTATATCTACCAAACTCTAAAGTTTAAAACTCTTTTGAATTTATTTGAAGTTATCTATTGACACAACTACTTTGTGAGACAATCTGGAGAAATAAAAATACGTATAAATGTTACACAAACATTTTAGTGCGCGTTAACGTTACCCAACAATACCCATATGGTTTCTTCATCTAATAAGTCCTATCACATTTTGTCATGGAGAGTCAACCTACACACAATTTTAAGTCCTATCACATAAAAAGCGAGACTTGCATGACTTTCAATTTATATAAAAGATATTACTAGAAAGAGAGCTTTTGGCATTTCCATTCCAACTCTCTATGATCAGTTAAAACTCATGCTAGTCCCACAACAAAGAATATGAGACATGCGTGAATTTCAATTTATAAAAGAGAGTGTTGAAAAGAGAGATCTCTGGAATTTTCAATCTATAACTCTATTATTAATTGAAATTCATGTCTGTTTATTCGCATAGTCATGTCTGTCTCCTTCCGTCCCAAATTGTATGTCACTTTAGAAAAAAAAATTATCCCAAATTATACTCCCTCCGTCCCTTAATGTAACCCCCCTTTGCATTTTTCACATTTCTTAAGAAAAGTTGTCAGTGTAATTAATGTGTCTGTTTTGTGTATTAATATTACTAAATTGTCCTTTGTTTGTATGTGTATTAAATTTGACTATTCATATTTCAAGACAAGTTAGTAGTATTAATTAGGGGTATGTTTAGGAAAAAAGTAATAAATGCATGTAGTAATTTGAAAAGGGGGTTACATTTAGGGACAAAAGTAAAATCAAATGGGTGGTTACATTAAGGGACGGAGGGAGTATGTCGCTTTACAATACCAATGAAACATTAATGTTAATTTTTCTATTATATCCTTAATTATTTATTACTCTTTCTTCTTTCAATTATTTCATTTATCTTTCTCATATCATTTATCAAGGATGATTTTGTAAAACAACTCATAATATCTATTTCCCACACAATATTAATTACATTTCTTAATATGTGTGAAATGCCCAAAACGTCATACAATTTGGGACGGAGGGAGTATAGCTTACACCAAATACTAAAATTATATCTTTTCTCCAATATATTATTCATTTTCTCTTTTTTTTCCTTATTATACAACACAATTCCATTATGGCAAATGATAATGCTGGAGAGTGTGGGGGATTGCCTAAAGCAAAAACGGACAAATGCTCTCCACGACCACAAGGGAGGGAGACACTACATTTTCACTCAAAACCTCAAAACAATTAGATACATGAGACACCTCTCTTCATCCAACCAACATTTTAACCATTCATAAGCGATGTATTATTCACTAACATTTAAAACCCAACTGATGCATAAAACAAACTTTAAGTAGAAATGGAAATCACCTCTTATATATATATATATATATATATATATATATATATATATATATATATATATATATATATGGGTTATGATAGAAGACACATTTTGTGAATGTGTCTTTTATCAAGTTACTCTATGAGCATTTGCGAAAAGACACCAACTTACTTTTATGAAGGTGTCTTTTAGCAAAGTTATAACTAAAAAGTGAAAATCACACCTTAAGGTGTGACTTGATAAAAGACACCACCAAAGGGTGGCTTGTAACAAAACCCTATATATATATATATATATATATATATATATATATATATATATATATATATATATATATATATATATATATATATATATATATTTTTAAGCTAGTCAAATTAAAAGCCCAGCAGCATGACGTAACAGGGTCATTGTTTAAAAACAAAATATTTGTAATTTTAAATCATATTAACAAGAAGCTTTGAAACAGATCTAACACTTATATACATAAATGGTACTGATGAAATCCTCCAACAGCATGCATATCTCGAATTGAGCTCCACTTTGCGAATGAAATGTTGAAATTAATATTTCCCATGGCCAGTGCAAGAACGATATTTTGATGATATGCCTAATTTAAAGACTAGCAAGAAAGGATACATTCGACTGCAAGAACGACACATATATTAATTTCTTTAGAATTTTGAAAGCATAATACGAAGTAGAAACAAAATACTAATTGCATGTCTGAATTGACGGTGAACTTGACACGTTGTGTGTTTAAGGAAAAGTTTGTATTTCTAAACTTCACAAAATTGTGGTAGAAGTGGCATTGGGACTTGAGAATGTGCAGACTTGTTTGTGTTTATGCAGAGACTACTAATTATGACTTCACGATTTTCATGTTGGAAGGAAGTGCATGGAAACACGAGGAATTTCCTCTAAAACTAAGCTGAAATAAGATACCAAATTGTCGGACAAACAATTATATCGTCTTTCCTCTCAACTACAAAACTCATTTCTCTTTCAAAATCTAAATAATTTAAAGAGACCAACATAAATCCTTAATAAATTAAATACTAAATCAGGATTTCGTATTTTTTTTTTAACTATGTGATTTTTCTTTAAAGGAAAGTGTGTTAGAGGGAGCATATTTCACATTCAAGCCATACAGTGTAACTCCACCTAGCTAATAGAACAAGGCCTTGCAATTAATGTTAGTTGAAGAAGAATGTCAACATCAAGTCAAGTTATATGTTTAGTTTCATGGTGAATTTGTCGGAATCATAATATAAGTCACTATAATTTTGTAAAAACTACATATTATATACCTTTGCCAAAATAACGACGACTCTATGCAATTATAATTTTTTTGAGTCAGTAGGCTGTTAAATTTTTGTTATTATATCAAATGACTCTACACAATTAGTTTAGTTTACGGTGAATTTGATGGAATCATAGGAAATCTTTATGATTTATTAATCAATTTGATATTTTTTGAAAATTTGTTTCACCACATGGGCACATGTAAGAGTGGAAGTTCAAGGTCAAGTAAAATTTGAATTTTGTGGTCTTATTGAGTTACACTAATTCAACCAACAAACATTCAGAGGCATTAAAACAGAAACGAACCGTAATCACAATTGCATAATCTGCACCATAAAAAAATAAACAAAAACCAATTTATAACATGAAATAGGAAAATAGAGAGATTATTGATTTTATTTTCTTTCCCTCATATCTTCTTTGTGACAAACAACACAAATCATTTCGTCTCATTCTCAGTCAAACGGTTGTAAAATCATATCTTCATCTTATGTCATCATTCAAGATATGGCTAAGTTAATGGTTAAAATTTTCAAAGAAATAGTACCTTATCAACTTCTGAACATTATAGTTACAACTGCTAGAAATTAAAGGAAAGGAACTATGTATTTTTTCCTTCTATATATACAACAACACCTTTCCATATATTATTCCCTCAAAAAAAAAAAAACCTTTCCATATATTATTCAATCATATCACTATTCATTATACTCACTTGCCTATATATCACTTTGCAGCTCAAAATTACTCTCTAACAAAATAATAAGAAGCTCAAAGCCATAATAAGCACTTGTTTACCCTATCATCTTCATCCTCATAAACTCTCCATTACCCAAATCCTCTACATTAAAAGAAAAAACAACTATGCAAAATCACAATAAAACAATACCACACACACCATTGTCACACACATTTTTCTCAAACACCATAGATATTGCATCCAAACCTATCACCTTTTTTTTATTTTTGAATGGAAGCTTCTACTTGTCAAGGTTTCTTCTCACTCCCTCTTTTCTCTTTCCCCCTCACACACAAAACACTTTTTTTTTCCATCTTTTTCTGTGTTTATGCTCGGTTTTTTTCTTTCACTGTCAAGTTCTAATATCTTTTAATGAACATTTTTTAACTCATATAGCCAAACAAAACTGTGAAATGAATGATTTTTTAAAATAAAATAAACAAATAAAAATTATTGTACATATTGGGTGTGTAAGAAAGCATATTTCACATGTGCTTATTATTATGTAAATAAAAATAACAGTTAAGAATTAGGGATTACACAAATGAATGATTTCATATGATTCTATATACATATTGCATGCGATTATTATTTGACTTTTTATAAAAATATGGTTATTTTGATTGGTTTATGGACTTCACTGTTCGGCTTTACGTAATAATGTAAGTGGTTAATTTTTAATATATATCATATGAACTATTTTAACTATTTCATTTCATTAATCACGAAAATGGAAGGCTTAACCTTGTAGCTTTTTCATAAATCTAAGTACATATGTCATTTTACAACTATATAAAGTAAGTGGTTCATTTTTTTTTTTAAGTTGTTCATGCCTTGTATTTTCGTGCTTAATGAGTTATATTGGTTTGTGAAGTAGTGAAAGTGATTAATGATACTTTTTTTTTTTTTTACTTCAGCCGACTAGTTTTGTTTTTTATTATGAGTATTTGGAGTATGCAACATATAAAGCTTCTAATTAAAATATGGATTAAACTCATTTATACTTTTTTGTTGATTATCTTGGGTTTTCGCTCTCTTTCTTTGAAAAAAAAAAAAAAACCCTAATTATCAAAAAACAAATGCTTGATAAAGTGTTTGGTTATTGAAAAGTTGCATTGTCAAAATTAGTGGTCTTTTAAAAAAAACTTAAAAACCAAACCGAACTGTGAACTACATTAGACTAAACCATTTTTAACCTAACTAAATATTAAAAATTGAACTATTATTTTGAGAAGTATAGTTTATTCACCAAATCGTTTCATTAAATTCCAAACAAAACTAGGTTGACCGAATCGTGGTTGTTAAAATTCATTTGTCAACCAAACCTAACAAGTATATTATCTTCTTTCGGACGTTAACTTATTTATGTCATTGGATGAGGTTGTAGCATCACCAGATTCACCACCATCATTAATAATGAGACCAGAGCGACCACTACCAGGAACCTTACCTAGAGTTGTTTAGTCACTACCACCATGGTAGTGTTATCGTGAGTTATGGTGGCTACGACATGTATATTTTTGTTTCTCAACACATTAATTGTAGAAGACATTATTAAATAGAAATATAAGTCTTATATTATGATAACATTATTAAATAAACAAGTTGGGAAGGTGGTTTTCCTTAAACAAAATTCTCAAAGTTTGTTTAAAAATAGATGCTAGGTCGGTTTTGCAATGTAACTTATTTTTTGATTTTGATATAAGCTCTTGTCGACTCATTGTTGCAGCAGAAATCATCGATGACATCTATAAAACATTAATAGTTTCTTTGGTAAAGTTATCCATATAGGTGCTTCTGATTGCAACAAAAAATATTTTAAATGCTTCTAAATTGAATTTTTTTTTTTTTTTTTAGAATCTTTTCAACATTGCCTTAACATTTGTTGAAGGATTATTTGTATGCCCTTCGGCAACACTTGTGCCACGTAGTCAAGGAGGAAAGAATGCATGTATGTGTGTGTACAAATTATTGTAAATCTATTAAATTCCATTTTGTTAAAACTTGTTTGATGAAGGTTGGGGTACAACAACCAGTCGCTTTTACAATATGTGTTGGACTCAGCTAAATCAATACACATTGAGAAAACAATGGGCTGCTGTGATCATTTGTGATCTAAATCAAGCAACGAAAAAGGATAGAAAGTTTCCTAACCTGCTTCATGAACAATATACATAACAAATTGCTCTAAATTTTTCAATACGCCTAGATAAAAAAATGAGACATGAAAGTCAATTTTAAAGTGCTGATATTGGTCAGCTCATATTTTACAAAGGATGTGTATTCAAAATTCAAATTTTACTATCGATGTGAGAACATTTTTATTGAGTAAAATATAATTACCTCTAGGTCTTAGGACACTCTACAAAACCGTCGTTAGTTGCAACACAACTCACCCAAACCTTTTATTTATAAAAAAAAATGTCGATGGCTATGCATTTAACCGCAATTACAATTATAAGAGACAAGTTAATTATCGTATAAAGTTATCACACTATTTTGTGAGCATAAAATATGAAACAAACGCTATTTTTTTCTCCTTGAAGAGATTAGTAACAGGCAGTTGAATATTGTTCACACAAGTAACATGCAATTGTCTTCAAATTGTGAGTAGCACAGAGGAGTGATTGAAAAAATATAATTGTAGTACACTTTTGCTAGTTTTTGGTGTAAAACAATTTTACTTTTTCGTAGCTTTTCATATTTGAAATTTTTGGCTACAACAATGTACACCAAAACCATAACCTACCCCATGTTTGGTACTAATCAATATAAAAAAATTGAAGGAAAACAAATTTCTTTGGGTGCAAAAAATTATTAAGTAAAATTTCAAATTGAAATTCAACTATGAAAAGGAAAAAAGGAACTCTCACAAGGGGAATTCAGACATAGATGGGAGTTTTGAAAACCATGAATTTTTTTACCTGTTTTTCACCATCTTTACCTTCACCACCTCCATCCTCATAAACTCTTCATCACGCAAATTTTCTTCGTTAACATAGGCAACAACTCCATAAAATCATAAGAAAAAACATACCAATGTCACACAAACATTTTATTGAACGCATTAACAACAACATCCCAAACATTACACATCAACCCAATAAAACCCATAGTTTACCATCTAAACAATTAGTGTAAGAAAAATTCAACAACCTCCATTCGTCGAACATGCAATATATTTTTTTCTCCTTTTTATGTGTGCACCCCTTTCTAAAACTGCTAAATGAGACCGTGCATACCATATTTTTGGTTTGATATGATTTAGGTTTTTAATGCTATTTTAGTTTATTTTTCAATTTTTGATCCTGGTTTGTTTTCCTTTTTGTATCTTTGCACGATCTTATATGTATTTAGGTCTTTTAAATTAGAAATGTTATCCACTTTGGTCTCTTAAATTACTACAGTGAAACCAAAAATAACTTAAATCACCCAAAAATAACTTAAATAAGGAGATTTTTTATTTTTTAAATCTTGGTGGGTTTTATTGAATGGTTTATGTACAAGGACTTCATTGTTTGGCTTTTTCTTGCTTTCCACAAACCTTTTTTGTTTTTGTTTCTATTTAATTAATCTATCTAATCCTATTATCATTTATTATTCTTGCTCATGTGGTTTTCGTAGTTTCTAATGGAATGAATTTTGTTTTTGGAAGTATTTATTTATTTTGTATTTTCTTTTGTGGAAACTCTCCGGTTATCTCTGGAGAAGGAGACTTGGTAATATCAAACTTGATCAAAAGATAGTTAAAATATGATCAAAGATTGTTTCAATCGTTAACAGTTCGAATTTAACTAAAATTAGTTAATTTAGTCAATAATTGAAGGTTTGATTTTATATAATTGAAGGTTTGATTGTAGTATTTTTTTTGCAAAATATATTATTGGCTATTTTTTTTATCATGTGAATTTGGATTATGTGTTTGTGAAAGCTATTATTTGAATATTGATAGGCAAAATATTTAGAAAGGACAATGCTGCTAATTAAAGTATGGACTAAATTCATATATATTGTGTTTTTTGTTGATTATCGTGACATTTCAGACTTTTTGTTAATGATCAAGGCTTGTGTTGGGCCAATGTTAGCTATTCTTATTTGAATTCTGCTCTTCTCCCAACAAAAAACGCTCCCCCCAACTGAAATGACCAAAATACTCTCGCGTGAGTTAACTCACGCAGCTGTTATACCCGCATGACTTAAGTCACATAGAAAAACAAAGAGGTAAAGTTCATCGTTATGCTCACTCTTAGCTATATGATTGGGTTTTTTGGTTGCTAACAAGTATTTTAAAATTTCATGATTTTACTTTTTGCTTGTGTTGCGAATTCGATGAGAAAACACATCAATAACAAACTTGATGTGTGGAGCAAGGGATAATCAAGCAACCAAAACAAAGTGTATGGAACAGTTATAGTCACAAGCCAAAAGTAGAAAACAGCAAGAGAGAAAAGAAGAGAGAACACAAAAGAATTTGTTGACCCAGTTCGGTCCAAATTGACCTAGTCTGGGGGAGAGAGCAGCCATCCGTTCCACTATATGATGAGTAACGTTACAAAAGAGATATCAATGGGTTACAAGAATAAGTCTCCCGCCTAATTCTACCCAAATCCCAGCCTCTTCCCGTAACCAAGAGACTCAATCCTAATAGTGCTTCCCAAGGTGAATCAACCTTCAAACCCTAGTTTGTTGCCAAGAGACAAACTATATACAAACCCTAGTTTGATTTCTAAACCCTTAAAGCCCCCTCTATCTCCAAGGTTTACACTGATACAATGTCTATATTTATAGTAAAAGAATCCTCAATAAAACTGGAACAAATCTAGGCCCGAAAATACGTTTTTGTTTTATTTTCTGCAGTCAAAATCGGCCACCGTGCTCACCAAATCGGCCACCGATTTTTGCAGAACCAACAGACAAAAAAATAGAGTCCAAAATCGGCCACCGTGCTCTGAAAATTGGCCACCGATTTTCTGCTACCAGAATTCCAATTTCTTCAATTTTGAGGCACTTTCACAACAGCTTGTAATTCATGTTTCTGTGTTATGTTACAAATCAACTCCGTCCAAATCGCAAGCTTCAATTCCTATATAAACTTATGTTATTCAACTTTGGCTCCAAAATTGAATCCCTTAGTATTACGAAAACGAGATGGAATAAAAGGGAGAGAAAAGGAAAACGAGAATGGAAGAAAACATTGGCTTCTTAAAGACAAGAAGTAGATGGTAAGCGAAGTAGGAAAGAGAGAGGGAAGAAGAGAACCAAACTCATGCTGTTGTTTTTCAGCGTGACTTAAGTCATGCAGCGTGAATTAACTCACGCAGAGTTATTTTGGTCATTTTAGTTGGGAGTGAGCTTTTTTGTTGGGAGAAGAGCAGAATTCTTCTTCTTCTTCTTTTTTTTTTTTTGATTGACAAAAGTATTTAACGATTACTTGCAATACCATACTAGATATATATACTTGAATGCTCTTTATAAAGTGTTCAGTCTTACACTTACTACTTTTTTATTTTATGTAAGGGATTTTTTAAATTAGTCATGTTTGCATAATATGCATGTTGTACTGATTATTGGAAATGGTCCTTTTGATGGATATGACTATTGGATCGTGAAAAACTGCTATGGTGACAATTTGGGGATGAACGGTTGCATGCACCTTTAGTGCAACAGCAAAACTACAACAAGTCAATATGGTATGTTTATTACACTTGTTTATCATATCTTTAACGTTCCATGACATGATAAATTAAGAAATAGTGAGTTGTTGTTTTTTAGACTCGTACATGTATCTAAAAAACTACATTTCACTCTTTTTTTTACTCACTATGTCATGGAATCTTGATTATAGAATACACAAGTTTTCAATTACCATATCGCATCGGCCTATTTCCGTTTGACTGTTGCACTGATGTTGCATGTAACAATCTATTCCCAAAAATGTCTCCTTGCCGTATTTTACAATTTAATAAACATATATATCAAAGGATCGTTATCCAGCAATCAAAATAGCATTTTTTTTTTAGTTTTTGCGCCACATGCTTTTTCACATAACACTATTGTTGTCGAGTAACATACAAATAATCCTCTAACAAAATAATGTAATTGTATCTATTTGGCTATGTTACCGATTGTTGAAATTTCTAACGGTTAGCCATGAGTCAGTATATGCAAATTAAATTGTATTCATAAAATATAGATAAATCAAGAACTAATAGCATAGTTTAGGTTATGAAAAACAATTGTAAAAAAAGTATGAATGGGATGACTACCGTAATCGTCGTTTAGGTTCATAATTAGGTTTTCACCCTATTTCTTAGTGGGATTAACCGTCTAATGGGTTGCCGCTTGAATAACTAAACGACTTAGGGAAGAACCTTTCCTTGGGTTTTAGCTAAATGGTCTGACCCATCATGGTCCATTTAAAAACACAACTCAACACACATATTCATCAATTAATTAATGATTAACACAATAAACCATATTATATATTAAGATTAATTTATAATAATTGATTATTTGTAGGCGAGTTAAATGCCTAGGGTTAAAGTCATGACAAGATCGAAAAATACTAATATAATTAGCATATTAACATTTGTCATTAGAAAAAAGGCTTAAAGGCATTTGTGACCCCTTAACTTTTAAAAAGTTGCGACTTTGGTCGCCTAACAAAAAAAAAATTTACCCCTTAAATTTACAAAACAGAGACGCCACATGTCCCAAAATAGGGGGGACATAATCGCAACATTTTGAAAAGATAAGGGGTCAAACAAGCTTATTTCCCAAAGATAGAGGGCCAAAAGAACATTTTTCTCTTAAGTTAGGGGGTCAAAAGATCATATTTCCCTGAAGATAGAGGACAATTTTTTATTTTTTTATTAAGGGGGCCAAAATCGCAACTTTTTAAAAGTTAATGAATAAAAAATGCACTTAAACCTAAAATAAAATAAAAAGACAACCCCTACCACTCACGCCAAATGTAAACTTGCAAGAGTCATAATTATATCATTTTTTATAAAAAAAATGTACTTTTTTTTTTTGTTTCTTAAACAATGCTATAAAAGAACTTGTTAGGATAAAATAAGTTGGACCGAACTAAGCTTGCAATTCTTAAGCTTGGCCTTTCAAAAAATTCAAGGCCTAATGTAAAATAGAGAACACTTTCTTTGATGTGTTTAGTGATTTCATTGAGGAGTGGGTCAAAATTGGGTCAAAATTGGTTTACCTAAAAAAAGAAAAGGTGAAAGCACAACATGGGTATGCACCTTTTGAAGAGCTTTGTTATCACTGTGACAAGGTATGATGAAAGAAGAGTACAAGTTACGAACCAATATATGTCTTGGATAGTCAACTTGTACATAATGTTAAAATATAATTTAGTGCTACACCAACTACACATTTTGTATACTCTTTTCAACACTCTATTGCTCTATCAGTAACTGAAATAACTGAAATATGAGACAGCTTGAATTTCAATTTATAAAAAAGAATGTTGGAATTAGGACAGTGGAAGAGAGTTGACAGAATGTTTGTAGCTAAGTTGTATTGGGTTAGATCTGAAGGTGAAAATTTCCACTGTAGCTAATTTTACACCCCTTCGCCGTCGATTAGTTACTCTCCGTGGTGCCACTGCTGTGTAAAATTCAAGATCTAAAAAAAAACAGGGTAAAAGAGAAAGAAAATAATATGGTGTAGAGGGTCCACAATTAAATATGTACTCCTCTTTAATCTAACGGTAAAAAGGAAATTTTCCCATGGTGGGAAAAAACTCTCCTTTCCCATACTAAATTCCACCAAGACATATATATAGACCATCGAATGGGATGTTTGTATGATTTTTCATAGGAAATATACAGCACAAGCAATATTTGTCATTTTCTGCTGAATCCAAATTTTAAAAAAATAGTAAATGGTAGTTAAAAACGTGTTCGTGCAAATTACACGACAAAAATTGTCGTGTATTTCAGCATTTTCCATATAAAAAAGAGAAATGCTAAGATCCCCCATCACGAATTGCTAGCGAATGATGTGGCACCTTCTCTTTTCACCAATTTGCATTACTTTCATTTAATTTATTATTAAATTAAATTTAGTCTCTCTCTCTAGCCTCTTTTCTCTTCTTCTCTCTGCAATTTCCTCTTGGGCTCTTTCCAAACTAAACTATTTCATTTTTCTTTGCAATTAAGAACGTGATGGTTTTTGTTCTTTTTGTTTGATAAATATAACATGGTGGTCTATCATATAGGAAAGGAATACTTAGTATATCAAAAGAACAACATTCATATTTAAAAAGAAAAAAAAAGTCCATTCATGAAATGTTCGTGTGCAAATGTTTCGCTACATATAGACGGTTGGTTAGTTTTACTATGTAACTGATTTTTCTGCTATCAATATAGGCTTGTGTTGAGCCGTCAAAAGCATCTACAAAATATCTTGAAGTTTTTTGTTGAGGTCTATACCCCGTAGGAGTTTATGGATGGTGACCGTTCTGCTTGTGTTAGTGGTTCTTAATTGAATGTTTCTTACAATTATTGTCAAAAGTATTCAATTTAGAATCAACTACACACAGAGATTTCAACATCCCTTTTCTCCTTTGGAACTAACCTCATTTAAGGAATATGTTGATATTTTTTAATGTCCCTCGACAACAATGAACCAATATAAATTCTCTACGTAAGTTCTCTTACTTACACTTTTACTTTAAAGTTTCCACATATCACACTACTCACTTTATTTATTGAGCTAATTATTAAAGTTTTGGTCAATGTTAAGAACTTTCTCATCTAAGAGAAAGTTCACTAATAGAATTGCTTTTATCCAAGTTTACACCTAATTTTGTTAAGTGAAGAGTAAATGACAATGATCCAAACTCAACTGAAAACCAGAAGCTTCTTGGACAAAAGAAGAAATTGATAACGCACCTCTTTATGTGTGTGTGTCTATTTAGCGTAAGCTTAATTTGATAGCTAACATTCATTCAATCTAGAATGTCAATGCTACCTAGATTGTGTGAAACTAATACAATTATACTCTTACCTTGTAACATCTAAAATATAAAGGAATCGGATCTACTATTAAATATGCAATTCTAAAACGTTAATCTCTTACCATTAAGTTAATTCCTCATGAACATTCATTCGATCTAAATTTGATAACGTACCTCTTATGAGTGTTTGCCTTTTTTTTTTTTTTTTTTTTGATAGAGAGAGTTTGTCTATTTAGCATAAACTTAATTTTTTTTTTTTTGTCCTGTATGTCAAAGCTAGATCGAGTTTAATAGGTTTCTGATATTAACATTCTTTCGATCTAAAATGTCAATGCTACCTTGATCGTGTGAAATTAATACAAGTATAATCGAAAGGTACTTTCTTTGTTTCACTATGCCTTGTAACATGTAAAATATAATACTCCCTCCGTTTTAAAATGAGTGTCGTTTTAGCCAAAAAAAATTGTTTCAAAATGAATGTCGCTTTTAGTTTCCAATGCAATAATAACTTTTTCTTTTCAATTATACCCTCCAATTAATATTCTGCACACTACTTCCAAAGTATTACTTTTAAAACTAACCAATAATTAATAAGGATAATTTGGTAAAATAACCATTCTCTTTCTTTTAATCATTGCATTTCTTAATATGTGTATAAACACCTAAAACGACACTCATTTTGAAACGGAGGGAGTATTAAATATGCAAGTCTACAACGTTAAACTCTTACCATAGAGTTAATTCCTTGTGGACATTTTCAATATCAAGCCCCAAATTAAAATAATGTTACTTTTGTTGCATGAATAAATAAACAGGTTAGGAGTAAAGTGTAGTTTATTGTGTTTCACCACTAATTTTTGTTTGTTAGGTAAAAGATGTGACCACGATTCTTAATTGGAAACTAAGTTGTCATTCTTAGAGGTCGTGTGCTGCAATTAAGAGGTCTAGCTACTTTATGAGAAACCGGCTATTTAATAATATGATATATCTTATCTTAAATAAGAGTTTAGAATAAAAAGTTGTGTAAGGGTTATTGGTAAATTTGACATGCTTCTATTGTTGATGAGATTCAGGTTTTGTCTTGGCAATGGAGCTTGAATAGATTGAAGATTTCAACTTCCCTCTTTTATGAGTGTTATACCCTAATTTTGGACCTAAAAATACTAATCAATCTTTCCTTTTTTACATTTCAAGCTATTTGAACTGTCTCTGATCAACTGCATCTTTCTCTGCATTATATTTCAATGTTATTTGCAAAATTCACATGTAAGGGTATTTTAGTCGTTTCCTGTGTCAAATTTCTCTCAGTCTTTCAAAATTTTGTTTGAGTCCTTTCAAGTAGTGTGAATATGTTTCTGTTTCATTCTATGTCAAAATCCATTTTAAAAATTGCATTTGAAGTCATTTTTTGAGTCAGTTTTGCCCCTAGGGGCATTTTAGTCTTTTCAAGTGTCAAGGTACTGTTTAAATCCTAAAAAAACTGTCTCTGAGTCTTTTAATTTTGCTTGTATGAGTCTTTGATTCAATCTCTGTCAAAAATCCATTTTTCAACTGCATCTGAGTCATTTTTAGTCGTTTTCAGCCCCAGGGGCATTTTGGTCATTTCACACGAAATTTCGGCAGAGAGGTACTTTAAAGTACCTCATTTAGGCCATTGGTTCGTTTTAGTCCGTTTTGTCAAATTTTAATCGTTTCACTTTACGTTATTTTCCAATTACCAATTTTAATTCATTTTTTATTTTTATTTTTAGTCCTAAAATTCCTAAAAAATTGTATTTTAGTCCTTTTTGTCCAAGTCATCAGGTCTGTACACGTGTCAGTTTCTCATTTGTCCATTTGTCCAAGAGTTTGTTACAAGGTCCAGCGCCACGTGGCAGTGTTCTATTGGTCCAGCAAGCACATGTGTCAGCTATAAAGCAAGCCAACTCACCAAAATTCTGCAGAAGCAATCATTACAATACACATCATCAAAAACACTTCTCATTCTCTCTCTCTCCACTAGAACGAATCAAACGCCAGAAACCAGAAGAACTTGCTTGAAGTTCATCAAGAACTTCAACAAGCTCCACCGTAACTGAACCGGTAACAACTCAAAACCACCGTAACTGAACCTGCAACCACTCAAAACCACCATAACAGAACGATACAACCACCACAGCAGTCATCAATTCATAACAACACCGATCCAAAATCACTGTAACTCGTCACGAATTCCACTTGAACCACAACGATTCAAATCGGAGTCCGTAACAAGAATCCAGTTCCGTTCAAATCACCACCGCACAGTTTATCAAGAGATCCACACAAATCATCAAGGAACAATCACAAGGATAGAGTTCGTGTACGAGATCGCAAAAAGGGTGAAAAGAAGGAAAATCAACGTGAAGCGAAAGAGAAAGAACAGGTTGCGAATCAAGCGAGGATTCCAGTTCGTTCAATTCACAGGTAACAACATTTTCTCTCTATTTCTCTGTGTTGTTGTGATTTTGTATGAAAGTTCTTGCTTAGATCTAGCCAGTTTGCGTACGTATTTCTCAAAGATACCTTCAGATTCGAATGTAGGAGGAGAAGATAATCATTTTCGTACAAAAAAATTGTTGAAATTAACAAGTTTTGTTTTCCGGTGTGGCGGCGCCTCCGGCGGCCACCGCACCGGAAAACTGCTCAGGTCACCTCCTACCTTCGTCCTGGCAAGTTCTGCAGTAAGAGTGAGAGGGAGAGAAACTTAGAGAGAGAAGTTAGGGTTTGGAATAGTTCAAGAAACCGGTTCAAGGCCTTATATAGGCCTGTGAACCGGTGCAACCCGCTTCCAACCCGCTCCAGTGGCCTCTTAAGGCCCAGTCTGCCTTGTTTTTACACGTGTTGCTGCTCACACCCCCCTCTTTGTGTATTCTTGATAAGTTTCTTACTAGATACACCCCTGCCTTGCTTTTAGATTCTTGCAAAAAATCCTATAAAAATTTCTAAGTCTTTTTTGATGCATATGTAATGTTTGTGTAGTGGTTTTGCATGAGAAAATTGATAAAAAAAAATGTGTATTAAAATCTTGCCTATGTGATATATTTGTGTCAAATTTGTGAAGAGCTTTGAACATTTTTGAGCTTAAAAGTCCTTTAAAAATTCCTAAAAATTTCCTATGTGTTCTTAATCATTTTTTTTGATATTTTTGTGATATTGTCATATATTGAATCTTGGTTAAAAAAGTGTGTGATATTTTCTTGTCAATTGTTTTCTATTTTTTTTTGTTAAAAATTGTGAAAGTTTATATGTTTTGTGTCTAAAAATGCTTTAAAGATTCTAAAAAGTTCATACACATTTCTTGATAACTTTGTGGTGTTCTTGTGATAATTTTGCATATTAAAAATTGGTGAACATAATGTGGCTAATTTTCCTACTATTTTGTGGTATTTTGTGCTAAAAATGAATGAAACTTTGCTTGATTTCAATCCTAATTGCTTGATGAGCACTTGTGACCTATACTATTTGATTCCATAGGGTTTAGCTACTGTTTGTGTTTGATATTAGTGCATGAGTAGGAATCTTGGTTAGTTACTTAGCTGACAAGTTAGTTGAATAGTTAAATAATGCAAAAATGCTTAGGGTTTGTTTTAAAATGCCAAGTAAACCATGTTGCCTTAAATCCCATTCCAAGATTTGATTCTAAACCTTTAAAATGTATCGGAATGTGAGAATTATGGGTCACTTGGTTCTTGCATTTTATGAACAAATTTTAGCCATACTTGCACTCATTTTGCCTTTATTTTCTATCCCTTATGTTCTAGTGTTTCTCTTGCTTTATTTCCTTTGATATTGCCTTATACTACTAACCTTTTCATTTCATGTTTCATATTCATCATAAGCATTCCCACTTCATCTCCCTCTTCATCTAATTTCTTGCACTTTAGGTTTCAATTTCATGCCAAGTTTAAAATGTAAATACTTAGGAGTTTTGTAATATTTTACCTTCATGTCATTTTAATTTGCTTGGCAAAGAGGCCATAGAATGTATCTAGGGTATAATGTAAAGGACAATGGACTCTAATGATGTACACCGACACAAGCACCGACACATGCACACACATCACTATATAGCTAGAATATGCATGTTTAGATGTATGCTTAGGATTGTATGTTTAGATGAATGCCTAGGACTTATACTTAGAAAAAACCAATTTTCCAAACAAATGTGAACAACTTCACTCAAATCTTTTCCAAATAAACCTTGGGATCCAATATCCCATTGTATTTTCTTTTCCATTTTCTTAATCAAATTTCAATGAACTCTAATCCTACTTTGACCATATTTTGCAATTCACTAATTCAACCTCACTATTTTCCAATCGCATGCCCTTGAGGCCTCTTTCTATTCTTCAAACTCCATTTTCAAATTTAAAATCAATCAACAAAAACAAAAAACATTTTGAGAGAGAACTACGGTGGATTTGATCCCTTAAACGGGTACGTAGGCAAGGAACAAAATTCCTTCAGTTCAACTAAAATAAAAATCCAAAAACATTCTTCTCCCTCCAATTCTTGACTTAGTAAACTCTTAGGTTTAATAAACATTTTCGAAATAGCATTTAAAAATAAAGCGCGCGCGTAGAAATTAAAGACGGTTCCTATAGGATACTATAGTCGTTATGGGTGCCTAACACCTTCCCGTAGCGAAAACAACTCCCGGACCTCGATTCTCAAGGGTTTTGCTTACTTTTTCCCTTCCCAAGAAAAAATAAGATATCACCGGTTTAAAAGGTTCAAACGTAATCAATGTTTGACACCCGAAAACCAAGATAAAACAGCTGGCGACTCCGCTGGGGGGATTCGAGAGTTACGCCTAGTCTTTATTTCCACGCTTGCGCTTGTATTTTTACTTGCTTCTTTTACTTGCTTTCCTATGTGAATAAATGTTTAATTTCTTGCAAACGTGTGGGGTAAGAATATCAAAAGTCCTGCACCCGGGCTGAGTGAACTTAGGATTTAGGAGGGATATAATCGACAATTCATTCCGGGGGTTGCCTCGTGTTTTGGATTATGCGATCAATCCCACATAGCTGAGGCATTTTGGGGGTGATGTTGTCGGCGCGTGTCGTCGCGTTTAGGCACTTTACTTCTAATTGTTCTATGACGCTATGAACCGTAGATAACCAAACCCATCCATGGCCATTTTCTAGGACGTAGTGCGGAGGCTAAACCGAGTGTTGTCTCGAGTTTTAGTCGTCACGCGATACTACACTCAAGTTAGACCTGCCACGTATAATCATGGAGCGAGTGTTGTCTCGTGACACCGTGAGATACGTCGGAGAGGTTGCAACTTGGGAACCTTTTTAGAACCCGGTTACTATTATCCTAAAGCCCTAGTTTCACCGGACACCGTGTCCTCCCATGACTCCTCGACTGTGAACTTCACCCACCATGTTTTCTCCGAACTTGAACATAATCATGCATTCATGCATACATGCATACATGCATAAACTTTTGTCATGCATTGTTATCGAAGGGCTTAGACAAGTTGAACTTGTAAACATTGTAGGGATGAAGATGACTAAGTCCTACAAGTTCAAGGAAGTGGATTTGGCTAGTTTGAGAGATTTGGCACTCAAGATTGAGGATCCGACTGGTTTCCGACATCGTTACGGGGCTTTACTTCCTATTCTTCATACTAATGTGGATGAGAAGCTTGTGCACACTCTAGTGCAATTCTATGATCCGAAGTATCGGTGCTTTACTTTTCCAGACTTTCAGCTGGTGCCTACTCTAGAGGCTTATTCTTCCTTGATGGGTTTATCTATTGCTAAGGGGGTACCTTTCTCAGGACTTGAGCCTCCTCTTACTCCATTGGTTATTGCTAAGGATCTCTATCTCAAGACCACCGATGTCTCCAAGAATCTCGTCACTAAGGCTCGTATCCGAGGGTTCACGTCAGAGTATCTTCTTGGGAAAGCTCACCTCAATACCACTTGTCAGGACACTCTCGAGGCTATTCTTGCACTTCTCATCTATGGGCTTATTCTCTTTCCGAATCTTGATGGCTTCGTGGACATGAATGCTATTATGATCTTCTGCTCCAAGAATCCGGTTCCTACTTTGCTAGCTGACACATACCATGCTATTCACGACCGTTCTAACAAGGGTCGTGGCTACATTCTTTGTTGTGTGCCTCTCCTCTATAGGTGGTTTATTTCGCACCTTCCGACGCCAATCCGGAGAATTGGTCTATTTCACAGAGGATTATGGCTCTCACTCCTAATGAAGTGGTTTGGCTCACTCCCGCTTCTAGGGTTAAGGAAATCATTTTTGGTGGTGGGAAATTTCTTAATGTACCTTTCTTGGTACCCGGGGTGGAATCAACTACAACCCGGAGCTTGCTTTGCGACAATTTGGTTTTCCGATGAAAGATAAGCCCATCAATCTTGCTACAGCTCCTTATTTCTTTCACTACTCCAATGCTCCCACCGGCATAAGAGAGGACTTCATAGATGCTTGGTCTAAGCTTCGGAAGAAAGAGGTGAAGCATATGGGTGTAAGGTCCGGAATTGCTCATGAGGCCTATACACAGTGGGTGATAAACCAAGCTGAGGAGATTGGTATGCCTTACCCCTCTATGAGATATGTGTCTGCAACTGTCCCTACCATGCCTTTGCCTCTACTCCCACCTACCCAGGAGATGTATCAGGAGCATCTAGCTATGGAGAGTCGGGAGAAACATCAGTGGAGGACTAGATACTATGAGGCTGAGAACTTGATCATGACTTTGGATGGAAAGGATGAGCAGAAGACTCATGAGGTCTTGACACTGAAGAAAGAGTTAGCTAAGGCTAAGAGGGAGATTGAGGAGAAAGATAGGTTGCTTATGAGAGACTCCAAGAGGGATAGGGGGGCCCGTGATTTCTATGCACGATACTGCAGCTATGAGTCTGAGTCTGAGGATGATGCTTCCACTTCCTATGCTTGAGGATCTCCATTTCCTGTTGTTATTTCCATTTTGTGTTGATTTACATTTCCAAGTCTATCAATTGGCTTAGCATTTCAAAGGGAATCGTCTTGTAAAAACTATATGTTGGTTATTTGTTTCCCGTTCATGTTAATCGTTGTTTAGTAATGTTTACAAGTTTCTAGTTTGTCTAAAACCCTTCGATAACACAAAAAGGGTCTTTTTGCATATGCATTTACACATTTCATGCATCATATGCATCCATTGGTCACAAAAAACTTCTCTCGTGCTCATGGCCTCCTGGTTTTGTCCGCCGCAGTCTGAAAGGTGGCTCGTGTGCGCAAAGTCTACCAACCAGATAGAATTCATCAAACAAGATTTCACAAGAGAAGGATGATGGCTAACTTTGAAGAAGAAAATGCTCAGCTCCGTGCCGAATTGGCTGCTATGAAAGAAGACTTGGCTAAGGCTCATGACGCCATGTCCGCTATGATGGCTTCACAAGAACAGCCAGCCACTTCTGTTCCAGTTACTGCTGAGGTGATTCCCTCTATTCCACTGTCTACTGTAACTACTAATGCTCGGTTTGTTATGCCCAACAGCCGTCCTTATGGACTCCCACCTTTCTATTCTCCTAATACTGCTGCTGGTATCTCTGGTTTTGCTGGTCAGGGACAGATTCCTGTGTCTACTACTATGCCTCAGGTGACTACTGTTGTTACCGACCCTATTGTACACACTGTGCAACAGGTGATTGATGTTGATACTCCGCGTGGACAAGATCCCGCAATAGAAGCTATGAAGAGACAGTTAAGGGAGCTGGCTGGAGAACTCCGTGAAGTCAAGGCTAGCCGAGGAAACAATGGTGCTCCTGCTAAAGCTCGTGATCTATGCTTGGTATCCCGATTCGAGGTTCCTAAGAAATTCAAAGAGCCAGAATTCGACAAGTACAATGGGACTTCTTGCCCACATAACCATGTTATCCGGTACGTCCGAAAGATGGCCAATTACGCCGATAATGATGCGCTGATGATCCATTGCTTCCAGAGTAGCTTGACAGATGATGCAGCAGATTGGTACACTAGTCTGAGCAAAGATAACATTCATACCTTTGAGGAACTCGCTGCTGCTTTTGAAGGTCAATATGAGTTCAATACCCGTCTAAGGCCAAATAGGGACTCTCTTAAAGCCCTATCTCAGAAATCAGATGAGACCTTCCGTGAATACGCTCAGAGGTGGAGAGGGGCGGCTGCCCGTGTTTCTCCTCGACTCGATGAGGAGGAGTTAACACAGACATTCCTGAAGACTCTGAAGAAGGAATATAAGGAGAGAATGATAGTCTCTGCTCCGAACAACTTCTCTGATATGGTTACAATGGGAACTCGCCTAGAAGAGGCTGTCCGAGATGGTATTATTGTCCTTGAGAAGGGTCAACCACCAATGTCCGTCAATGCTATTCCTCAGCAAGTGCAACAACAGCCTCCTGCTCAACAGCAACGGCAGCAACAACAGGGTCCCCGACCCAAACCTTCTTTTCCACCAATACCAATGCGGTATGGTGAGCTGCTCCCAACTCTACTGGCTAAGGGACACTGTGTCACTAGACCAGGCAAGCCTCCGCCTAATCCATTGCCTCCCAGGTTCCGACAGGATCTGACATGTGAGTTCCATCAGGGCGCTCAAGGCCACGATGTTGAAGGTTGCTTTGCTCTGAAATATATTGTGAAAGACCTGATAGAAAAGGGACGGTTGACTTTTGAGAATAGTGTTCCTCATGTCCTTGACAATCCGCTTCCAAACCATGCTGCTGTTAACATGATTGAGGCCTTTGAAGGGGTTCCCGTTCCTCAAGAGGATCCCATGTTGGATGTCCGCAATGTCGTTACTCCTTTGGTGCCATTACATGTCAAACTTTGCCAGGCTTCTCTGTTCAAACATGATCATGATTCTTGTTCAGAATGTCTTCGGAATCCTATGGGCTGTTGTGTTGTGCAAAATGATATCCAGAGCCTGATGGATGACAAGTACTTGATTGCCAGTGATGTATGTGTGATTGTGCCAGTGTTCCATGACTCTCCTGTTGAAAGTGTATCTCAGGCAAAGAATGTTGAGCCTTTGGTGATCAGGTTACCTGGTCCGGTATCTTATACCTCTACCAAAGCAGTTCCTTATAAGTACAGTGCAACCATGATCGAGAATGGAGTGGAAGTACCTCTGGTATCCCCAGCTGCAGTTGACAATGTTGCCAGTGAAATTACAACTCTGAGAAGCGGAAAAATCCGTCCACCCTTGTTTCAAAAGAAGGTAGTGACACCCATTGCCACAATAACACCACCAGTTGCTCCTCCTGTTGACAAGAACACCGGCCCAGCAGGCCAATCTATCGAAGAGTCCAATCTGGACGAAATCCTGAGGCTTATCAAGAAAAGTGACTATAAGATTGTTGACCAACTGCTACAAACCCCATCAAAGATATCCATCCTGTCTCTGCTCATGAGCTCAGAGGCTCATAGGAAAGTGTTAATGAAGATACTTGAGCAAGCTTACGTTGATCACGAAGTCTCTGTGGAGCAATTCAATGGAATAGTGGGTAATATCACTGCTTGCAACAGTTTGGGATTCGGTGACGATGAGCTCCCCGAAGCCGGAAAACGCCACAACTTGGCTCTACATATCTCGGTGCACTGTGGGTCTGATATGATATCCAACGTATTGGTGGACACTGGATCGTCTCTGAATGTAATGCCTGAATCCACACTAAGGCAATTGGGCCATCATGGAATCTCCTTGAGGGGTAGCAGCTATCTGGTTAAAGCTTTTGATGGATCCCGCAAGGATGTTCTCGGGGAAGTGGACTTGCCAATTACCATCGGTCCTGAGACGTTTCAGATTACTTTCCAAGTTATGGACATCAATGCTTCCTACAGTTGTCTCCTCGGAAGACCATGGATCCATGACGCTGGAGCGGTAACTTCCACTTTGCATCAGAAGCTCAAGTTCATGAGGAACGGTAAGATTGTCACTGTGCATGGTGAGGAAGCATATCTAGTTAGCCAGGTATCATCGTTCTCTTGTGTTGAAGCAGGGTCCGCTGAAGGGACGTCGTTTCAAGGATTGACTGTTGAGGGTGCAGAGCCCTGGAGGGCTGGTGCTAGCATGGCTTCACTGAAAGACGCCCAGAAGGCTGTTCAAGCAGGGCAAGCTCCTGGCTGGGGCAAAGTGATTCAGATTCTGGAAAACAAGCGTAAAGAGGGCCTTGGATTCTCCCCGACATCTGCTGTTTCAAAGGGAACCTTCTACAGTGCTGGGTTCATCAATGCTATTGCTGAAGATGCTGCTGAAAGAAGCCACGTGCCTGCATTTGTTATACCAGGAGGCACCGTGAGAAATTGGGAAGCCATTGATGTTCCCTTAGTCATGCATGCTTCCATGTAATGTGTTTTGTTGCTCATGTTTTTGTTTTCAAAATAACAATCCTTTCGCTCCGCCCAAGGCGAAAGTGATATCATTGTAAGGGCGTGTTTGTTTCGGCATTGCCGTTATCAATAAAAGTTGTCGTTTTTCTCACGACTCTTTGTTTTTTTTACTTTTTAGTGCCTTTTTCTTGGAAATAATGGTAATGCCAGAAAAAACCAAAACATCTGTATTTTTCTTATTAATTTCAAAAATCTGCATGAAAAACTTTTTCTAAAAATCATCCCAATCATACTATGCAGATTGAACCATAATAAACCCGTTGAACACAGTGACCCTATGGTTCATCCAAATTTTGAATTCCCTGTATATGAAGCTGAAGATGGGGATGATGATGAAGAGATACCGTATGAGATCACTCGACTGCTTGAGCAAGAAAGAAGAGCCATTCAGCCTCACCAGGAAGAGATTGAACTCATCAACCTGGGTACTGAAGAAAACAAGCGAGAGATCAAGATTGGTGCTGCACTTGAGCCAGAAGTGAAAAAGAAGATCATTCAGCTTCTCCATGATTATCCAGATGTCTTTGCATGGTCCTATGAAGATATGCCGGGTCTAGATCCCAAGATTGTGGAACATCGGATACCGACAAGACCTGAATGTCCTCCTGTCAAACAGAAATTGAGAAGGTCTCGTCCAGACATGGCTCTTAAGATCAAGGCTGAAGTACAAAAGCAAATTGATGCGGGTTTCCTCATGACAGCTGAATACCCTGAGTGGATTGCCAACATCGTACCAGTACCAAAGAAAGATGGGAAAGTTCGAATGTGTGTTGATTACAGAGATCTGAACAAAGCCAGTCCAAAAGATAACTTCCCATTGCCTCATATTGATGTGCTTGTTGACAGTACTGCTCAATCCAAAGTGTTCTCCTTCATGGATGGTTTCTCTGGTTATAATCAAATACGAATGTCTCCTGAAGATAGAGAAAAGACGTCCTTCATCACTCCATGGGGAACGTTCTGTTATAAAGTAATGCTGTTTGGCTTGATAAATGCTGGTGCTACCTATCAAAGGGGTATGACCACTCTGTTCCATGATATGATTCACAAAGAGATTGAAGTATATGTTGATGACATGATTGTGAAATCAAGTGATGAAGAGCAGCATGTTGTGTATTTGAAAAAGATGTTTGAAAGACTGAGAAAGTACAAGCTGCGGTTGAATCCTAACAAGTGCACATTTGGTGTAAGATCTGGAAAGTTGCTAGGCTTCATTGTTAGCCAAAGAGGCATTGAAGTTGATCCTGACAAAGTCCGAGCCATCAGAGAGATGCCAGCTCCTCAAACTGAGAAGCAAGTCAGAGGTTTCCTCGGACGTCTGAATTACATTTCAAGATTCATATCTCACATGACTGCTACTTGTGAACCAATCTTCAAATTGCTCAGAAAGAATCAGCCTGTTGTATGGAATGATGAATGTCAGGAAGCTTTTGATAGCATCAAAGAATACCTGTTGGAACCACCTATCCTTGTCCCACCAGTGGAAGGAAGGCCTTTGATTATGTATCTGTCAGTGTTAGATGATTCAGTGGGCTGTGTTCTCGGTCAGCAAGATGAGACTGGTAAGAAAGAGCATGTCATCTACTATCTGAGCAAGAAGTTCACCGACTGTGAGACTCGGTATACAATGCTTGAGAAGACTTGTTGTGTTTTAGCTTGGGCTGCCAAACGCCTGCGTCATTACATGGTGAATCATACGACTTGGCTGATATCCCGAATGGATCCAATCAAGTACATTTTTGAAAAGCCTGCTGTTACTGGAAAGATCGCGCGTTGGCAGATGTTGTTGTCCGAATATGATATTGTGTACAAAGCTCAGAAAGCAATCAAAGGAAGTGTCCTTGCTGAGCACCTTGCTTGTCAACCTCTTGATGATTACCAGCCAATTAAGTTTGATTTCCCTGATGAAGAGATTATGTATCTAAAAGCAAAAGACTGTGAAGAACCCCTGATCAATGAAGGGCCAGATCCCAATAGCAAATGGGGATTGGTGTTTGATGGCGCTGTTAATGCTTATGGTAAAGGAATTGGGGCCATCATTGTAACCCCGCAGGGGCACCACATTCCTTTCACCGCTCGAATAACTTTTGAATGCACAAACAACATAGCTGAATATGAAGCATGCATCTTGGGCATTGAAGAAGCCCTCGATCTGAGAATTAAGCACCTTGACATCTATGGAGATTCTGCATTTGTCATTAATCAGATAAAGGGTGAATGGGAGACTCATCATGAGAAGCTGATCCCTTATCGTGACTATGCAAGACGTCTGTTGACATACTTTACCAAGGTTGAACTGCATCACATCCCTCGGGATGAAAACCAGATGGCTGACGCTCTTGCTACTTTGTCTTCCATGTTTCGTGTCAATCACTGGAATGATGTGCCTGTAATCAAAGTGCAGCGTCTTGATAGACCCGCTCACGTGTTTACTATTGAAAATATGCCAGATCAGGCTGACCAAGATGTGAATGATAAAAAGCCTTGGTATTACAACATCAAGCAATTCTTGCAGAATCGTGAATATCCACCTGGTGCTTCTAACAGAGATAAAAAGACTTTGAGACGATGGGCTAGCAGATTCCTTCTGGACGGAGAAATCCTATACAAGAGGAACTATGACATGGTCTTGTTGAGATGTGTTGATAAACAAGAAGCTGAGAAATTGATGCATGATGTACATGATGGTACCTTTGGGACCCATGCTTCGGGTCACGCTATGTCAAGGAAACTGCTAAGAGCCGGCTATTACTGGATAACTATGGAGCGTGACTGCCACAAACATGCTAAGAGATGCCACAAATGTCAAATTTATGCTGACAAGATTCATGTGCCTCCACATGCTCTCAATGTTATATCTTCCCCATGGCCTTTCTCTATGTGGGGCATTGACATGATCGGAAGAATTGAACCGAAGGCTTCCAATGGACATCGTTTCATTCTAGTGGCAATTGATTATTTCACCAAGTGGGTTGAAGCTGCCTCCTATGCCAATGTGACCAAGCAAGTAGTAGTGAAGTTTATCAAGAATAACATCATATGTCGGTATGGTGTTCCCAACAAGATCATCACTGACAATGGTTCCAATCTGAACAATAGCATGATGCAAGCTTTATGTGAAGAATTCAAAATCGAACATCACAACTCTTCTCCTTATAGACCTCAGATGAATGGTGCAGTTGAGGCCGCTAACAAGAACATCAAGAAGATTGTTCAGAAGATGGTCACTACTTACAAGGACTGGCATGAAATGTTACCTTTCGCCCTGCATGGTTACCGTACTACAGTGCGCAGTTCAACCGGGGCAACTCCTTTCTCTCTTGTGTATGGTATGGAAGCAGTTCTCCCTCTGGAAGTGGAGATTCCATCTCTTCGAGTAATCATGGAAGCAAAGTTAACTGAGGCTGAGTGGTGTCAAAGTCGGTATGATCAACTGAATCTGATTGAAGAGAAACGTATGGATGCTATGACTCATGGACAGTTGTATCAAGTGCGAATGAAGAATGCTTTTGACAAGAAAGTCCGACCTCGAGAATTCAAAGAAGGCGAACTTGTATTGAAAAGAAGGATAAGTCAGCAACCCGACCCAAGGGGCAAGTGGACACCTAACTATGAAGGTCCTTATGTTGTCAAGAAGGCTTTCTCTGGTGGTGCTTTGATTCTTACACACATGGATGGTGTTGAACTCCCAAATCCTGTTAATGCCGATATAGTCAAGAAATACTTTGTCTAGAAAGAAAAGAACAGCGTGGTAGGTCGAAAACCCGAAAGGGCGGCCTAGGCAAAAATGCGCTTCCCGGTGGATCGAAAACCCGAAAGGGCGATCCAGGCAAAAGTTAGGGACAAAAAAATGAATATGAAAGAGCTCGCTGAGATTGTATGCAACTCAGGCAAGAATGAGCACCTCGATGAGCCGAAAACCCGAAAGGGCGGTTCATGCAAAAATGAGGTTGACAATAAAGACAAGTAACTATATCTGGCAAATCACCATCACCCCTTGGGGCATCTGCAACTGTCAATGATCATCTTCATCAGAGGCTTCTGTACTGGTGAATTCAAAATTTCTATGAAATGTAGCGGTCATCGTGTTCAATGTATCACCAACCAATAAAATTACCATTTTCCAAGCTTTGTAAATCCGTGAAGTCACGCCTTTGGCTGACTTTCACTCTTCTACATCAATTTGAGCCTTTCTATTGTTTGAAACTCTATTTTCTTGCTACTTTCAATGCTATGTACAAAACATTTTCTTTCTATTTGATAATGTCGATGTCTGAAACAAACATTTTTTAAAATTGAAAAATATTTTTCTGTCTATTTTGAAAGCAAACCTGAGCAACAGGGTACATTTCAATGAAACATGCATGAATGAATGAATGTCAATGTCTATTTCAATACATGTTACAAGCAGGTTACTCCCCAGGATGATCTGTGGTCAATGGCAAGAATGAAAAAACAGAATGAAAATGAAAAATGGAAAAAATACAAATGAAAAGCTCGCTAAGTCAAAAACCCAAAAGGGCGGCTTAGGCAAAAATGAGCACCCCGCTGATTGACAACCTACGAAGGCAATTCAGGCAAAAATGGGGCAATGAAAAGAATTTATTCCCCGGTGAATCGAAAACCCGAAAGGGCGGTTCAGGCAAAAATGGGGTTTGAAAATGAAAAATGAAAGAATATAAAAGCATTGACCACAGATGCGAACATCCAATGTTTACCCAGCACTGACACGCCTAGCAACGGCGACCTGTATCCAAGGACATTCCAAGGGTCCCTCCTTTACAAGTTTTATTGCCCTCAGCCATGGTTTTGATACGTCTCTCAACGACGGTCTCTCCAAAGAGGTTTTCCCCTGTGAATATGTTGCAGCACGAGCCACTACGTGCCCAATCTTCCAATGTCTTGTCTGCCTTTGTGAAATTTCTCTGCCAAAGTGCAAACCAATCATGCATTTCAAGCATTCATACATGCATAATCATGCATTTTATGTGCTCATACATCCAATAATCTTGCTATACCATACATACATTTTGCATATCCAACTGTCAACTGTCAAATTCAATGTCAATTTCAATTTCAATTCCAAATGTCAAACCCAATTTCAATTTCAATTGCAACTGTCAATCTCAATTTCAACTGTCAAATTCAATTCCAATCCCCAAATTCAAACCAATTTCAATTCTAAATTCCAATGACAAATTCAATTCAATTTCAACTGCCAAATTCGATGCAATCTCAACTTTCCAACTTCAATTCCAATCATGTCAAACTGTCAAATTCGAAGCAATTTCCAATTTCAATGTCAAACTGTTAAATTCGAAGCAATTTCCAATCTCAATTTCAACTTCAACTGTCAAATTCGAAGCAATCTCATTTCCAATTCCAATGTCAATATCCAATGACAATTCCAATGTCAATCTCCAATTTCAATCCAATGTCAATGCCAAATTTCCAATCTCCAATTTCAATTCCAATTTCAATGACAATCTCCAATATCAATGTCAATGTCAAATTCCAATCCAATTCCAATGTCAATTGCAACTCTCCAATCCAATGTCTATGTCTATGTCTATGTCTCTGTTCAATCTCAACTTTCAATCCCTCTTCCAATGTCAATTTTCAACCCAAATCAATGTCAATTTACTCTCAATGTACTCTTGGGCCAACAAGAATGGTCATGTCTATTCTCCAATCGAGTCAATGACAATTTACCCTCAATTGGTATCTTGTTAAACCAGACTCTCAATTTGTATCTTGTTTTTGGTCAAGTGCCAGGTTCGATCCAAAAAAGAACCACTTGTACCTGCTTATATACCTATGCTTCCGGACAAACGGCAAGTTCGATCTGAAGAACAGTTTGTACCCAGCTCATGCCTTGTTATCAGTCAGACGGCAAGTTCAATCTGAAGAACAGTTTGTACCCCAGCTTATGCTTTGTTATCGGTCAAACGACAAGTTCGATCTAAGAGAACAGTCTGTACTCCCCCACATGATGTGGTGATAATCCAGCAAGCAAGTTCGATCCAAAGAAGCAGCTTGTATCAACCCTTTTGTCTATGTCCCCAGCCAAACAGCCAGTTCAACCCAAAAGAACAGTTTGTGTCTGCCTATCTGTTTGTATCTTCAACCAAGTGTCAAGTTCGATCCAAAGAACAACTTGTATCTGCCTATATGTCTATGTTTCCGGTCAAGTGCCAAGTTCAATCCCAAGAACAGCTTGTACCCATCTCTTGTTTTGTATTCCTTGGTCAAGTGGCTAGTTCGACCCAAAGAACAACTTGTACCTATTTTTTTACTCCCTGGTTTGTCTACCCTGTCAATGTTCACCTGAATCCCCAGTGACATGACAGGTTCCATAGACTCCAGTCGTTTGTCTTGCATTCATAATCAAAATGTCGCATGGCATTCATGTTCTTGAAAATCTAAAAACGTATTTTTATGTCCAAAAGCAGTGCAAATGTTAATATTTAAGTATCTTCGTCCCGTCAACCCAAGGACTTCGTCTCTTGACTCTCCGGACAAAGAAACTTAAATAGGGGCAGCTGTTATACCCTAATTTTGGACCTAAAAATACTAATCAATCTTTCCTTTTTTACATTTCAAGCTATTTGAACTGTCTCTGATCAACTACATCTTTCTCTGCATTCTATTTCAATGTTATTTGCAAAATTCACATGTAAGGGTATTTTAGTCGTTTCCTGTGTCAAATTTCTCTCAGTCTTTCAAAATTTTGTTTGAGTCCTTTCAAGTAGTGTGAATATGTTTCTGTTTCATTCTATGTCAAAATCCATTTTAAAAATTGCATTTGAAGTCATTTTTTGAGTCAGTTTTGCCCCTAGGGGCATTTTAGTCTTTTCAAGTGTCAAGGTACTGTTTAAATCCTAAAAAAACTGTCTCTGAGTCTTTTAATTTTGCTTGTATGAGTCTTTGATTCAATCTCTGTCAAAAATCCATTTTTCAACTGCATCTGAGTCATTTTTAGTCGTTTTCAGCCCCAGGGGCATTTTGGTCATTTCACACGAAATTTCGGCAGAGAGGTACTTTAAAGTACCTCATTTAGGCCATTGGTTCGTTTTAGTCCGTTTTGTCAAATTTTAATCGTTTCACTTTACGTTATTTTCCAATTACCAATTTTAATTCATTTTTTATTTTTATTTTTAGTCCTAAAATTCCTAAAAAATTGTATTTTAGTCCTTTTTGTCCAAGTCATCAGGTCTGTACACGTGTCAGTTTCTCATTTGTCCATTTGTCCAAGAGTTTGTTACAAGGTCCAGCGCCACGTGGCAGTGTTCTATTGGTCCAGCAAGCACATGTGTCAGCTATAAAGCAAGCCAACTCACCAAAATTCTGCAGAAGCAATCATTACAATACACATCATCAAAAACACTTCTCATTCTCTCTCTCTCCACTAGAACGAATCAAACGCCAGAAACCAGAAGAACTTGCTTGAAGTTCATCAAGAACTTCAACAAGCTCCACCGTAACTGAACCGGTAACAACTCAAAACCACCGTAACTGAACCTGCAACCACTCAAAACCACCATAACAGAACGATACAACCACCACAGCAGTCATCAATTCATAACAACACTGATCCAAAATCACTGTAACTCGTCACGAATTCCACTTGAACCACAACGATTCAAATCGGAGTCCGTAACAAGAATCCAGTTCCGTTCAAATCACCACCGCACAGTTTATCAAGAGATCCACACAAATCATCAAGGAACAATCACAAGGATAGAGTTCGTGTACGAGATCGCAAAAAGGGTGAAAAGAAGGAAAATCAACGTGAAGCGAAAGAGAAAGAACAGGTTGCGAATCAAGCGAGGATTCCAGTTCGTTCAATTCACAGGTAACAACATTTTCTCTCTATTTCTCTGTGTTGTTGTGATTTTGTATGAAAGTTCTTGCTTAGATCTAGCCAGTTTGCGTACGTATTTCTCAAAGATACCTTCAGATTCGAATGTAGGAGGAGAAGATAATCATTTTCGTACAAAAAAATTGTTGAAATTAACAAGTTTTGTTTTCCGGTGTGGCGGCGCCTCCGGCGGCCACCGCACCGGAAAACTGCTCAGGTCACCTCCTACCTTCGTCCTGGCAAGTTCTGCAGTAAGAGTGAGAGGGAGAGAAACTTAGAGAGAGAAGTTAGGGTTTGGAATGGTTCAAGAAACCGGTTCAAGGCCTTATATAGGCCTGTGAACCGGTGTAACCCGCTTCCAACCCGCTCCAGTGGCCTCTTAAGGCCCAGTCTGCCTTGTTTTTACACGTGTTGCTGCTCACACCCCCCTCTTTGTGTATTCTTGATAAGTTTCTTACTAGATACACCCCTGCCTTGCTTTTAGATTCTTGCAAAAAATCCTATAAAAATTTCTAAGTCTTTTTTGATGCATATGTAATGTTTGTGTAGTGGTTTTGCATGAGAAAATTGATAAAAAAAAAATGTGTATTAAAATCTTGCCTATGTGATATATTTGTGTCAAATTTGTGAAGAGCTTTGAACATTTTTGAGCTTAAAAGTCCTTTAAAAATTCCTAAAAATTTCCTATGTGTTCTTAATCATTTTTTTTGATATTTTTGTGATATTGTCATATATTGAATCTTGGTTAAAAAAGTGTGTGATATTTTCTTGTCAATTGTTTTCTATTTTTTTTTGTTAAAAATTGTGAAAGTTTATATGTTTTGTGTCTAAAAATGCTTTAAAGATTCTAAAAAGTTCATACACATTTCTTGATAACTTTGTGGTGTTCTTGTGATAATTTTGCATATTAAAAATTGGTGAACATAATGTGGCTAATTTTCCTACTATTTTGTGGTATTTTGTGCTAAAAATGAATGAAACTTTGCTTGATTTCAATCCTAATTGCTTGATGAGCACTTGTGACCTATACTATTTGATTCCATAGGGTTTAGCTACTGTTTGTGTTTGATATTAGTGCATGAGTAGGAATCTTGGTTAGTTACTTAGCTGACAAGTTAGTTGAATAGTTAAATAATGCAAAAATGCTTAGGGTTTGTTTTAAAATGCCAAGTAAACCATGTTGCCTTAAATCCCATTCCAAGATTTGATTCTAAACCTTTAAAATGTATCGGAATGTGAGAATTATGGGTCACTTGGTTCTTGCATTTTATGAACAAATTTTAGCCATACTTGCACTCATTTTGCCTTTATTTTCTATCCCTTATGTTCTAGTGTTTCTCTTGCTTTATTTCCTTTGATATTGCCTTATACTACTAACCTTTTCATTTCATGTTTCATATTCATCATAAGCATTCCCACTTCATCTCCCTCTTCATCTAATTTCTTGCACTTTAGGTTTCAATTTCATGCCAAGTTTAAAATGTAAATACTTAGGAGTTTTGTAATATTTTACCTTCATGTCATTTTAATTTGCTTGGCAAAGAGGCCATAGAATGTATCTAGGGTATAATGTAAAGGACAATGGACTCTAATGATGTACACCGACACAAGCACCGACACATGCACACACATCACTATATAGCTAGAATATGCATGTTTAGATGTATGCTTAGGATTGTATGTTTAGATGAATGCCTAGGACTTATACTTAGAAAAAACCAATTTTCCAAACAAATGTGAACAACTTCACTCAAATCTTTTCCAAATAAACCTTGGGATCCAATATCCCATTGTATTTTCTTTTCCATTTTCTTAATCAAATTTCAATGAACTCTAATCCTACTTTGACCATATTTTGCAATTCACTAATTCAACCTCACTATTTTCCAATCTCATGCCCTTGAGGCCTCTTTCTATTCTTCAAACTCCATTTTCAAATTTAAAATCAATCAACAAAAACAAAAAACATTTTGAGAGAGAACTACGGTGGATTTGATCCCTTAAACGGGTATGTAGGCAAGGAACAAAATTCCTTCAATTCAACTAAAATAAAAATCCAAAAACATTCTTCTCCCTCCAATTCTTGACTTAGTAAACTCTTAGGTTTAATAAACATTTTCGAAATAGCATTTAAAAATAAAGCGCGCGCGTAGAAATTAAAGACGGTTCCTATAGGATACTATAGTCGTTATGGGTGCCTAACACCTTCCCGTAGCGAAAACAACTCCCGGACCTCGATTCTCAAGGGTTTTGCTTACTTTTTCCCTTCCCAAGAAAAAATAAGATATCACCGGTTTAAAAGGTTCAAACGTAATCAATGTTTGACACCCGAAAACCAAGATAAAACAATGAGTGGTGTTGGAATCCAAGAGATTGTCTTTTGAGATAATTTTTCTTGTGTTTTCGGAGCTTTTTTGGTTGTTAGTTGGGTTTGGTTAGCCGCGTATTTACTGTGCTCGTTGTTTGTTCCCTTCGTTTGTGCTCCGCCGTCCTTCTTGTGCGGATAGCATTCTAATAATATTATGATGTTTAAAAAAAAATATGAGTTTAGAATTTCTATTCGACCTTTGGTATTTTGTAAGGAAACTGCAAGATAATACTCCCTCCGTCCCTATATGTAAGCACCTTTTTATTAGAGGCAAAGGGTGTTTACCTATAGGGACGGAGGGAGTAATATGTCAAACACATTAATCATAATTATTAGGAGGAAACACGATAAACTCATGAAATAGCTTTACTATTGGTGACAGGGTAAAATCTGATATTTGTATAGAATTTTGGAGATGTGTTTATTTCACATATCAGTAAGTTCGAATTGTCTGATCAAAGATCAAATAACTATGATTTTAAGCTCAAGAATCATGTTAGTATTGACTGTATAGGATGTGATTACACGAAATCTAAATTATGTATATTCATCGCTTCTATTTTGGTGATCCGAATTTAAACTTTGTGCGTGTTATTTATAAGGAGTATTAATCTTTGTTATTCAATTTTTAATGCTTGGGAATAACTAAATTTAATAACAAAATTGTTTGTAGTGGCTAGTACTATGAAATGCACAACATTTATCCTATGTTTGTTTTCACGGTGGATAACCATCAAACACACGTTTTTCCTAACTCTCCAAATTCTTGTGTATTCTCTCGTTGGAACTGCCCTGGGACGCGAAAATAAAGAGCACAACGTGTATTCAAACAGATACTTAGCCAAAATGCAAAGATTGTGGTGAGCACATCTTTCACTCTTTCTCATCATTAGGGTTTCGATAGCAAATGATAAAGAGGAAGTAGATCAAGGGTGAGAGAGACAAGGTCACACAACAGTCAGCTGAAATTGTGTACGGTGTGCAACATGATAGGGGCGTGCAACTTAGACAACGCCATAAAGTCGAATTGTCTGTAATTTCTAAATTAATAATAAAAATTTTGTGTACGAGTACATAAAATTAGAAATGCAAGTGTAATTGTTCATTTATTTTATATACGAAAAATGAAAAGGTATTTTAACTCACCGTAATTAGTGTATTTGACATCAAAAAAAATTTAGAGGATATTTGGCAACTAATAAGCAACTCAAGGTATTTTTCACGTTTTAAACTCTGAGTTGTTGTACTAATGCTCAAATCAACAATAAACTTCTGGTTTATTCGCATGAATTTGGACTGGCTCTCAACTAATTAAGAGATTCAAATAATAAAAAAATATTAGCAAATTACTAATGCTCGTGTGAAATCAGCATGTACTGTTCTTATTCTTCTTTGGTTTTACCATGCATTAGTTTATTCTTTATCTTCATCGTATCAATATATTTCATTACTTATGTACGTGAGACTAAAATATAATTTCTTCATTGGAAGTAAGGCTAGCCGGGGTTATGAACTCTATAATATCAATGTCACAATCGAGTGATCGGCCCTTTTAAAGGGCTGTCACCTTGTAGATAGTGTGTTGGTGGTTAATGAAGTGGTTGACTTGGCTTAAAAGATGGGACGTCAAATATTGTTGAATTTCATTGTATGAGAGATATATATATTAGATATAAGTTAGTACTAGTAAGATAGTAGTATATATAGCTGTAACCATCTCATTAGAAAGACTTTTTATCATTTGTAACATTCTGAACACATGATCAAATAGTAGATGGATATCAAACTTACACCGTGAGAGAATGAGTAAGGGACATATATTAAGGTTTTGGTTTATTAAACATGAAACATAATAAAATAAAAACAGCTAAAAAAATTATTATCTTGCACCACTAAATTAGTCCTTTACAAAGCAATTGGCGATGGTTTGATCTTTGAGGGGATAATTTGGTGACAAGAAGAGGATTGAAGCACTATTGTAGGGTCTTCATGGCTTTCGAAAACATGCAAGAACCGCATAAATATTTCTCTAGAATCTTCAAGACATAATAATACCAAGTAAAAACAAAAGAGCAATGCTATATCTCTAGAAAAATAACATCAAGAATTCTTCAAGAATAAAGAGTAGCCAACCACAATGCACTATTTGCCACAATTCAAGGAGGTGTGGCTGGAAAATAGGAAGTGGACAAATAAATCATCCAATTAAAATTTGCCAACTGTGTCTTGAAAAAATTTTGAAGCTATTTTTCTTGAAAAGTAGCATTTTCCAAAACAAAATACTAAAACTAAGCTTAAATGAAATAAAACAGTTCACAGATTGTCAAACAACCACATATGAATTTCTTTTCCCCATCAAAACTCATTTCACTTTCAAAATCTAAGTAAAAGATAACATTTTTTTGACGGAACGTAAAAGAGAACATTATACACCATTAATAAATTAAATTCTAAACCTGGTTTACAGATGCAAACCATATGCAAATCAATGCGATTCCGCCTAATAGGATAATACCTTGAAATTACAGTTGGTTGAAGAAAAATAACAATAGCACAAGTCAAAGTAAATGTTTTGTTTCACAGATAATTTGTTTGAATCACTATACGACTTACAGTGTGATATCAAACTTACACATAATTGTATAACTTTTTATGTTATTCGACAGCCCTTCTATTTTTCAAGTTGTTGATCTTTTTAACATTATATCAAAGGTCATCATATCATTTACCCATAGTTATAAAATTTTGATCACGTTTACCCGCGTTAAACATCACCTTAATTAGATTTGATATTTTTTGAAAATTTCTTTGACACCAAGCAGCACATGGCCACATGTGAGAGGGGGAAAGATTCCTTTAAAATGTTAACACAACCCATTGTACAATTGAAAGTAAAATTGTACAAAGTCAATAATAACCAATTGTCATTTTCAAATATGAGATAAGGAATTCAAAGTGGAATATAACAAAATTTGGAGTTCATGATCTCATTCACATGGTGAGAAGTTGTGCCTGCTGCTATGTGTGACTTCTTGCAAGGAAAGGGATGAGTGTGTTGCTTTATTGAAAAAGTGTGTTGAAGAATCTGTATTGTTTTAGATTTTTTATTTATTTATTTATTATTTTACTTAGTACTATAGAAATTCTGTAGAATAAGTTTTATTTAATTTTTAATTTAACATTAAGGATTTATCATTTCTGAAAAAATATTTTCTGTTATTTTAGATTTTGTATTAGTTTTTTTTTTTTTGATCAGATTTTGTATTAGTTTTATTTGCTAATAAGGAAATAATATACTATTAAAGTGAATAATTTTGTGTATATTTTGGAAACAACGAGAAAGACCGAAATAATTGTTTTTATTATTTTTAGGAATGCATCATCCGTAGCTAACATTTTATCTTCTTTCCATCATAATAGTTCCCTTGGAGACTCACATATTTGCAAGTTAACCTAAACACAAGTTTTGAAAAATGTTTAATTGCATTCTTGTCTCATATTTTATCACGCTCACAAAAATAGTCCCTCCTTATTTAAATCAATTTTTTTAGGCTTAAATAGGCAAACCGTCCCTGTAATTTGGACGCGTTTTGATTTTCGTCCCTGTAAAAAAAAAAAATTTAATTACATCCCTGTAAAAAAAAAAAATTTGTTTTAAAAAGGTCCCTGGCCCCACTTCTAGTATGTGCTGGCATGGTTTTAGCCACGTGACAGTTGCTGACTGTGCAACTTTTGCCACGTGGCGCTGACGTGGCATGCCACATAATTAAATTTTGTTTATTTTTTTTCAAAATTCTAAAAATTCTTTTTTTAAATTAAAAAATCCGAAAATAGATTTAAAAATCATAAAAAAATTTAAAAATCGGAAAAAAAAAACTGAAAATTAAATTTTCGATTTTCAATTAAATTATTTTTTTCAAAATTCTGAAATTTTTTTTTAAATTAAAAAAATGTGAAAATAATATTAAAAATTAATATATATTCTACTAATTAATTTTCAAATTAAAAAAATTAATTTTTGAAAATTTAATTTTCACTTTTTTTTCAAAATTTTTAATTTTAACACTTTTTTTCCAGATTTTTTTTCGAATTTTTATATGATTTTTAAATTTATTTTCAGATTTTGTTAATTTAAAAAGGAATTTTCGAAATTTTGGAAAAAATAATTTTTTTAATTTATACATTCAGATTTTTTAAACGCATTATGATTTGTTATGAAAATATATAATCAGATTATTTTCACATAATTTTAAAAAATATATAATCAGATTTTTTCGAAATTATATATTCTGATTTTAAAAAATTATATAATTTTCCATTTTTTTCATATTTCAAAAAATTATATTTTTTAAAATTTTATAATCGGAAATTTTTTTAAAATATTTTTAGGATTTTTTTATTTTTTAAAATTATTTTCAGATTTTTTAATTTAAAAAAACAATTTTCAGATTTTTTAAAATTTAATATTATGTGGCAAGCCACGTCAGCGCCACGTGGCAAAAGTTGCACAGTCAGCAACTGCCACGTTGCCAAAACCATGTCACTTCAACGTTTGGGTGGGGACAGGGACCTTTTTAAAACAAATTTTTTTTTACAGGGATGTAATTAAATTTTTTTTTTTTACAGGGACGAAAATCAAAACTCGCCCAAATTACAGGGACGGTTTGCCTATTTAAGTCATTTTTTTATGTATATACCTTACGTACATTTTCATAATTTTTAGACTAAACTATGTAATTTTTTTTTTTGAAAACTCGGTATCCGATCCAAAGACCGACTAATCCAAGGGAACCAATCCCACCAGCCACTTGCGGGGGCCCCGTTCTAAGCCGGAGCAAAGCTCTGCATGGACTTGCCCACCACAAGCTTCCAAAACCAATCCCACAAGCTTCCAAAACCATTTGTTACAGCTCCAAAAAGGAAAAATAGTAATCCGATTTTAGAATCAACAACATTGTGATTAAAAATACAAATGCATTTTTAAAAATACAAATATATTTATACGTATTCTTTAAAAATCTCTGTGTTAAAAATACAAATACATTTCTAAGTATCCCTTTTGTTTGAAATTTTGAAAACTAACTTGACTAGCAAAAAATATATTTGAAAACCAAAATAACACATTTAATTTGAGAACCAAAAAGATCAAAATTAGTTTTTAGCCATCTAATAAATACAAGTCATCACATCACCCATGTGGCCCTCAACAACTCAAAAAAAAAAAAAAAAAACTCTAAATTTAACTTTAATTCACACAAGAGAGGTGAAGTATTTTAAAGTCATATCACACTTCAAAGAGTTAGAGACTCCAGATTGACATTGCAGGAGAGTCATCAATCTCTGTCTCTCGTTTTATTGTCTGCTCCTTATTTGCTCAATGGTGCTAGTGCACATTATATATTTTAATCCATTCTATATATGTACATTCCATTAAGCTTGGCTTACTTTCTTAATGAGAAGAAAATTAATTTGTCCATATTTTCCTTGCTTCTTTGCCTCATATATAACCCTCAAAAGACTTTGGTTTTTTGCGTTTGGTTCAGTTTGATTTTGTAAACATAATGAGTGTAGAAGACATTATTAAATAGAAATGTAAGGATCATATTACCATAAAATTATTAAACATACAAGCTAAGTAGCTGTTTAACTTAGACAAATGTTTAAAGTTTGATCACAGTTGGTTAGTTTTACTATGTAACTGATTTTTTTTTTTGAAAGAATGTAATTGTTTTTTTTTTTTTGTTTTGTTATCAATATAGGCTTGTGTTGAGCTGTTGAGGGCATCTACAAAATATCTTGAAGTTTTTTGTTAAGGTCTTTACCCCATAGAAGTTTATGGATGGTGACAGTTCTGCTTGTGTTAGTGGTTCTTAATTTAATGTTTTTGACAAATATGGTCAAAAGTATTCAATTTAGAATCAACTACACAAACAGAGATTTCAAATTCCCTTTCTCCTCTGGGGTTAACCTCATTCAAGAACATGTTGATATTTTTTAGATGTCCTCGACAACAATGAACCAAGATAAATTCTCTACGTAAGTTCTCTTACCTACACTTTTACTTTAAAGTTTCAACATATCACACTACTCACTTTATTTATTGAGATAATTATTAAAGTTTTTGTCAATGTTAAGAACTTTCTCATCTAAGAGAAAGTTCACTAACATAATTGCTTTTTTCCAAGTTTACACCTAATTTTGTTAAGTGAAGAGTAAATAACAATGATCGAAACTCACCTCAAAACCAGAAGCTTCTTAGACCAAAGAATTTGATAATGTACCTCTTATGAGTGTTTGTCTATTTCGCATAAACTTAACTTGATAGCTAACATTCATTCAATCTAAAATGTCAATGCTACCTAAATTGTGTGAAATTAATACAATTATACTCGAATGACACTTTCTTTCTTTCACTATGCCTTGTAACATGTAAAATATGCTGGAATCGGATCTACTATTAAATATGCAATTCTACAACGTTAAACTCTTACCACTAAGTTAATTTCTCATGGCCATTTTCAATATCAAACCCCAAATTAAAATAATGTCACTTTTGTTGCGTGAATAAATAAACAGTTTAAAAGCAAAGTGTGGTTTATGGTGCTTCACCAGTAAATTTTTGTTGTTTGTTAGGTAAAATATGTGACCATGATTCTGCATTGGAAGCAATGATACTATGCTTAGAGGTTGTGTGTCTGCAATGAAGAGGCCTAGCTACTTTCATCATATGATATTTTATAAGAATCTATGAACTTGGCTATGTAATAATATGATATATCTCATCTTTAATAAGAGTTTGGAATTTCTGAGATTTTTTTGTTTCTTTCAACTATTCGACCATTATTATTATTTTGTACACTAGCAAACTGCAAGATTATATGGCAAGACTATTAATAATAATTTGGCGGAAACACGATAAACGCGTGAAACAACATTATTTTGGTGACGGGTAAAATCTGATATTTGCATAGAAATTTGGAGGTGTATTATATCATAAAATCAGTAAGTTTGGATTATCTGATCAAAGATCAAATGACTCTGATTTCAAGGTCAAGAATCAAATTTAGATGAATTTTTTTTTTAAAAAAAAAAAATGTGAGTAGTCCAATCTAGATTTATTGATTGTATGAAATGTGACTACACAGAATCTAAATTCAAGCATAGGGTGTGTTATTTATAAGAAGTGTCAATCTTTGATATTCAATTTTTAGTGCTTGGGAAATGAAAGAGGGGCAGATCAAGGGTGAGAAACAAAGATAAGGTCCCACAATGGTCAATTGAAATTGTTCGCGGTATGCAACATGATAGGGTCGTGCAACTTAAGCGCGCTATAAAGTATAATTGTTAAAGTAAGGTCTCGCAACAGTCAATTGAAATTGTTCGCGGTATGCAACATGATAGGGTTGCGCAACTTAAACACACCATAAAAGAACTTTGATTTTCCTATGTGCTGAATGATTAACTTCCAGAACTCTCATCATTCTAGCAAATTTTTACCTCAGGATAAAGAGAATCCTTAGCTTCATTATTTGTTGGTTGCACAATTTAAAGTCAAATTATCATATTCCAACTAAACAATTATCAATGTTGGATACCAACACAACACCAACATATATGGTTAGTGTCAATGTCACAAATTATCATTGGTGTTTGTGTCATTGTCATTATCGTGTCTAGTGGTCATGTATATGTTGGTGTTTCATAAAATACACACACACAACCATATAACTAAGAAAAAGTGAAATTGTTGTGCCAAATAAATCTAATTGATACTACTGAACATTCAATCCATTATTGCTGTTTTAGATCTTTATATTTGTTTTTGTTTCAGAGTATTGATGTCATAAAATTAAGAACTACTCCCTCCGGTCACTATTGTAAGCAAAAATCAATTTTTTAGGTTCATTCAATATTATTGACCAAATACATCATTTAATGAATGAATCTAAAAAATTGATTTTTTCCTTACAATAGTGACTAGAGGGAGTATATATTTAAGAAAAATTCCATGTAAGTGAATGAACCTATTCTTCACAGTGATAATAAGCATAGCATGTTTCTTCTTGTGCTTCTCTTTTTCTTTCTTTTTTCAATCTCAACTTGTGTTGGAGCAAATAGTACGGTCCTATAGTATATATCTACACTGTTTGGAAATAACCTTAGAATACACATAAACAGCTTCATTCCCTGCAAAATGAAATGTGTATATATACATGAACAATGCAGAATGAGTTGCACATCATGTTTCGTCGGCCTTCGGCTCGAGAATGACGGGGATCTTTTCTTTGTGGTCGCCTCGCAACACTTCCACAATCACCTGAATATCAACATAACCAATTATGAAACTAGGTTAACAAATGAGCTTGAATTTTAGTTTGAGTTTCTACGGGCTTGTTTTCTATTTTCTTTAACTTTTTGGGCCTGTTTGGATTGACTGAGCTTATCTATTGACAAAGCACATGAGCGAGTTTGAAGAGCTTGTGAAAATAACTTACGACGTCTCCATACATATTTTCATCTTATTTTCATAAGCTCTCCATGATAACTTATGAAAATTGCTTATAGCTTATTTGTAAACCGTTGAACTTTATTTAATGTTTTGAATGTCATGTCCAACACATTGAGGCATTCAATTGAGCATTAGAATCAACTAAATGCAAAAAGAATTCTTGAACAATTTGCATGCAACATGTCAACTTTATGCATAAAACATGCAAATCAACAAAATTTGAACATGTTACTACAACTCTGCTTTCAGGAAGTCCCGAGATATAACAAAAATCATAAAAATGGAAAAGTTGCACATAGTCATTTTTAGATTTTAATTTTGATACATTATAAGTGCAAATAGTTTTACATTGTCAACATTTCACAATCAACAATATGTGAGTTTAGAAGTAGTTGTGATTAAAATCGAACATTTTTTACGATTTGACGATTATGGTTGATTAACAATGTAAAATTATCTTGACACTAACAATGTAATGAATTAAATCCATATTTATATTCAAATTAATAAAAGATATAGTGCAGACATACACAAGCATTAAAGTAAATGAACCAGCACCGTACCTTATCACCAACTTTACATTGGTCAAGAATTCTGTACAAATCACTTCCATTAGAAACCTTATTACCATTCACAGATGTTATGATGTCACCTAAAATGAGTCTACCATAGGAATCACGCTTTGTTGATTGTAAGCCCTACAACATAATAGAAATTTAACCAGCTCCATCAATCAAATTCGTCACCCTTGAAAAATTTGTAATCAAACAAATCAAGCTGAAGTGTTTCAAAACATAAACTCCTTAAAAGAAGACGCGATAAACTTAGCTTATATAAGAATGAGTCAAGTGTTTTTTATCAAAGTAAAGAGACTTTTTGGGCATTGATGTGAAATATATGCAACTATTTGTTGCATTTGAATTAAAGCTTTGTTTGAATTTACTTGTGAGATTGTTTGAGAAAGCATGAATGTCTATAAATTGTTTTAAACTTATTTTCATAAGTTTTCCAAGATAACTTATGAAAACAGCTTATATCAAAATGGTTTGACTTTAATTTATCTTTTGACATAGAAATAGCGTGCACACAAGCACGTATATGAATAGTGCTTGATTAAGTAGTTTATCCAGACGGCGCCTAACTCTATAAGAATAAATTTCTTCATTTTAAAATAAATAAATAGATAAATAACAAACTTACTGCTTTCCCAGCTGGACCAGTGGCAGGAGCATCCAAGACAAGCACTCCACTTACTCCCAATTGCTCCACAGATTGATCTGGAGCAAACTTGATTCCTAATATAGGTCTAGTAACCTTCCCAAACTTCACCAATTGATCAACAATGCCATTGACCTAAATATATAAAATAATAAAATAAACTATTCAAGAGAATAAAGAAAGACGGTATTAATCTACGGAGAGTAAGTTGTCTCCTTAAAAACTGAACCGGACGACGAACCAGCAAGACCACCAGGTCATGGTTCAACTGTTTTAAAGCGCTCAAATTGGGATGAAACTGCTCAAATAACCATACTGTAGACAGTGCTGGTTCGCAGTTCGACTGATTGTACCATCCGGTTCAGTTTTTAAAACATTTGTATAAAGAGAGGAAAGTGTCAGAGCTCACAGTATCGACAGGAATAGAAAATCCAACACCAGAGGATGCACCAGATGGAGAGTATATAGCCGTATTTATCCCAATGAGGTTTCCAGAACTATCTAGGAGTGGCCCTCCGCTGTTACCAGGATTAATTGCTGCATCAGTCTGTATAACATCTTGGATAGGACGACCAGTTGCAGCCGAACTAATTTCTCGCCGAAGTCCACTATTTTGAGAAACATGTATTAGTAAAAAATTTGACTCTTTTCTTAGGAATTGTGGAAAAAATTTGCATTAAAATATTCAGTTTACAGTTTTCATACCTGATAACTCCAGTTGTAAGCGTGTGATCTAGTCCAAACTGCAAAAATCAAATAATAGCTTATGAAAACAGTTTACAGTGTTCAACCGGGATTTCCATGGAAATTTCATAGAGAATACACATTTACAATACAATATCCACCAATATGGTTAGGAAATATTACCGGGTTCCCAATAGCAAACACTTTCTGACCAACAAGCAAGTCAGCAGAGACACCAACAGGTATTGGCCTGAGCTTGTCTTTAGGCGCGTCAACACGCAGCACAGCAACATCCTTGTCTTGGTCAAAACCAACAACTTTTGCATCGTAGGTTGATTGGTCAGCAAGAGTGACCCTGCAAATAACTAGCATCTCTATTAACAGGAGTACTGTTTTTTCTTATCTTATGAGTAGAAATCGAACTCGGTGCCATTGAACAGGAGTAATCAGTTCACACACAAACGCACACAGACACGCACTTTAAGCTAAACCAAGTGCCAACTAAACCAAGTGCCAACAAGTGTATCTATCTACTGTCTTTTTTTGGTGGTGGCCGGGGTTTGAACCCCGGACCTTGCATATATTATGTGTTGTCCATACCAACTGAGCTAAGCTCACGAGGACGTATCTATCTACTGTCTAAAATGATGCTCAGTGAGTTCAATTAAATGAATCCGATATCTAACTTAACACATCGCAAAGTCATACCATACTAAAGAAAGCACAAAGTAACAAACCATTATCATCTTCTTTTTGTTTTAGGCAATATTATAGATTAAGGAATAAAAATAAATGTTTATTTGAAAGTGTCATATTTAATATATCAGTGCATTAAATTAAATGGTGCACTCTCCAATAAAATATCCAATTTCTTGATTTTAAGTTTAACATTTAAGATCAGCCTTTGATTAAGTATACAACAAATTATAACTTACAAGTACTTAGGCTGCATTTGGATTAACTTATGAACGACTTATTTGAACTTAACTATGGACATAAGCATTTGGATGAGCTTATCGAAACAATTAATGACATCTTGCATTGTTTTCAACAAATTATGATAAGCTCCCCATAATAGCTTATAAAAATAGTTTAACCAAACACTTGAATGATAAAAACTTATGCTATAGGTGTTCAATTACGTTGTTTAACCAAACATGCCTTTATTCAATAAGAAGCACCCCTGATAAGTTGTTTGATTAATTAAGTTGTTTACCCAGATACATACAAATTTAAGTTTGAGAAATCAATCAAAAGAAGCAAAAACCTACCAACCTGAGATCCGAAGCACCCCTGATAACATGATAATTGGTGACTATATGACCATCCTTATCCCAAACGAAACCTGACCCAGATCCCTGAGGAACCTCCAACACATCCAAAGTAAACGCATCCTGCCTAAACACATACACACATTAAATATGTGTTCAATTCAGCAGTGGAAATTTTGATTTTGAATAAATTGATTCAGGCTGAAAATTCAACCTTTTTCGATCAAAAGAATCAAACCCTTCCTAAACAGAAATACCCACATTCAAAAACCAAAAGGGTAATCTAAAAATTCGATCTTTATTTCATCGAAAGAAGAAGACGAAAAAAACACTTACTTCACAGCAATGTTGGTTATATAGACAACAGACGGAGAACTTCCAAACATAACAAAATCAATTTTAATTCTCAAGAATCCAAGCATGCAAGTTAGAATCAATTCTACTCGAAAAGATACAAACATGTCAAAAATCAAATTTGGAACTAAACACATTAGAATTGATTATGGAGGTGTAGAATTAATTTTTACATATTTAGTTGTTCCCAAAGTAAATCGTTTATTTTTTAACTCACATTTAGAAGAATCTATCCTAACATAAATCACTTTACCTTCAACTCACTATTTAGCCAGAATAAATGTTACAAAATCAATTCACTAAAAAATCAATTTTTGTCACTGCACAACCAATCACAGACCAAACGTGCAACTATAATCAATTCTAGAGGCAAAATCAATTGTACTAAATCAATTTTGGAACCAACAAGCATTAAGAAAAACAAGAGGGTCATCTAAAAATTCAATCTTTTTTTCATCAAAAGAAGAAAAATCAAGGTCATAACCAAAATTGAATTATTTTTTATTATAAACAAAAATTGATTTTAGTAAAAGTAAGATTAAGGTAAAATGATTTACTTTGGGATACATCTACCTAAAAGGTAGTTGAACAAGTGTAAAAATCAAGTTTTAAAGCGAGAGCTACAAATTCTATCTTCAAGTATTATCAATGACAATTCTCGAGGCAAAACCAATTCTAATCGAGAACCTCCAAACATACCAAAATCAATTTTAAATCTTCATCATCACGATGCAACCTAGAATCAATTTTACTAAATCAATTTTGGAACCAAACATACAACAACAATCAAATTTATCTCACTAAGTAGGGTCGACTACTTGGATCAAATTACGACGTAATGTACTGTCATAAACTATATTTCAGTCCAAATCATTAATCTAAATCTTTCTTAATAGTTACAAAAGGGTCATCACAAAATTCAATATTTTTTTCTAACCCTACCTAAACACAAATACCAACATTCATAAAAACCAAAAGGGTCATTACAAAACTCAATCTTTAATTCATCAAAAGAAACAAAAAAGAAACTTACTTAACAGCAAGGTTAGTTATATAAACAACAGAAGGAGTATTCTCTTGAAACAAACGAACAGTAGCAAGTTCATCAGACTGCAGCTTCCTAGGAGCATTTACAACAAAAGCAGAAGCTGAATCAACATTTGAAATGAAGAGAGTCAAAGATAGTGCAAGTGAAGTACATAGAATGATAACAGAATCAAAGCATGTTTTTGGTATAGTGAGTTTTGGAAGTGAAAGTAGTGGTTTTTTTGAAGGGGGGTGTAAGAGGAAAAGGGTGGGGTGAGAAAGTAAGTGAGTTGGTGTGTGATGAAGATGAAGGGATTTGGGTTTGGTGGTTGAAGAGCGAGGGAATGAGGAAGAGTTGAAGAAGAATGTGGAAATGAGTGAAGAGGAAGAAGAAGCTATGGCCATTGATGTTTTTTGAGTGGACTGAGGATGTTTCTTGTCTATGTTGTTGTAGTTTGTGGTTCTTGTAATGTTGGATTACGTTTTCAATGTGACACGTGTCCTAACTTCAAATAGTACTAATACAGAATAATTTTTAACTTTCATCTATTTCTTATATATCATGTATTTTTTTTAAGGATTATATATCATGTTATCGGTTCAAGGTTTTCACCGCTATTTAATTGTAACTAATCTCTACTAAAAAAAATTTATGAAGTATATAAGGTGGATTCTCTTTTCTCATCTAGACATTTTCCGAGTCATAGACCAAAATCTTAATCATTTGTTTAAGGAGCTTAAATTCATTCATTACATTACATTTTTTAAGGGAAATTCATTTTCATTTTGATGAATCTTTTTTGGTTAAAATATGTACTCTTTATTAAAACATAAATTGTTTTAAGACAATGTTGAATCATTGATTTTTATTGTTAATACTTTCTCTCTCCTTAGATGATGAGAAAAATGCATTAGTTTAGAATTGGAGTAATAGTCATTTTAGTCCTTCAACGTGTAACGAGTAGTTATAATAGTCCATCAATGTATCAAAATTCTGAAATAGTTTCTGATTGTGCATTCCGTTAATCATAATAGTCCCTAACACTAAAATAACCTCTCAATGCTCACAATATCTCTTTTTATATAGGGACTTGTATGACAATAATTAAGTACGTATAAGAACTAATATGACAATAACTAAGTATATTGAAGGACTAATATGATAATATTAACGAAACATTTTAATGTATGAACTAGTTTGACCAACATAATGTACGACCGGAGACTATTTTAAAATTTCAATACATTGAGAAACTAATAGGTTTTTCAGTTGAAAGCCAATGCTATCTTGTTTAAAATAAAAACTATGTTGATTGCGGAGAAATATTTAATGATGCAATGGTAACTAACTTGAACTTATCTACTATTATATATTAGATATAGGTGAATATAAAATTCTTATACAACAAGTTAAATATTCAAGTTATAAAAAACCAAGGTCAATTTAAACGCACAGGATTTTTTTGCATATGATATACCTACAACAGGGAGAATCATTAATAATTTATATATAATAATGTGGTCCAAAATAATAAAAGTTATAACAAAAATACAGACCACCAAATGTAGTGAACTTGAACTACAGTTACTAGACTACATTCTTCTGAAAGCATTTTCATCTATCATATCATAAATACATAAATATATAAATATAAAGCTATAAGAAGTTACAAAATTTTGTCAAGAGGTCTCAATTCTCTGGGTAAGCCATCGAAATGTCCGGCATCTATGTCAGATTGTAGCATAGGTCGTTTTCCTGTTTCCCAAACAATGCCCTCAGCTAGGTGCTCCTTGCTTGGCGTGAGCATTACGAAATTGGGATCAGCTCGTTGATAGCTGCAAACAAGTAATTATACAAACTTGACAAAGATCTTATTCATTAACATCGCAGAGCTTAACAAAAGATAAAAATAGTAGAAATGAAAACAATTCTCATTTTTTAATGCTGCAACTCGGGTATGAGTCGTGCTGTGTTAGTAGAGAATCTACTGAATCGAAATATATGTGTTTCCAAAGAAATGAACCTGGCTTCTCTGAGACTTTCACTTTGGAGGCCAAATCCATATTGCACTTGACCGTCTGCACGATCTCTGGTGGCTGGAGAAAAAAGGACATTCTCAGCACATCAAACATCCGGTAAAAAGATGACTCTTTAGAATTACCGTTTCCATTTAAATTTGCTTAAATCTTGGAAGAAGTATAGCAAATTATCATATTTGACTTATGAAATTTCACAGGATGAGAAGTTGAGAACAATTTAACATCATAGATCTTGGATTGTGTGTATATCTACTGCCTCCACAGAACTTGCTGAATGAGGTAGCAGGAGAACAAATCATACACTAAGAAAGTGGTATTACAGAGGTAATACCCATGAAAAAGAACATTAAACCAAGTTTGATCCTTGATTGGAACAAATCATTAGCCGAACTTTAGCTACAATCCCAGCCGAACTCCGGATTACCATGGCCAGTTTCTACTAGGAACCAGGAAGTAAAGACAAAATAAAAATAACTGAAGCAAGATTGAAAAGAAAATTCCCTCTGGAGGTACCTGAAATGCTGAAAGAGAAAGAAGGTTTCCACCATGACTTGAACGCAAGAGCCATTGTTGAGCTTTTAGGTCCAGCTTTTGCCTGAAAATATGATAAATAATCATCTTGAGTGAATCCTATATAATCTATAACGAAGCCTTCCTAACATTGCATCACTTTTTTACCTTCACCAAGAAGTTTTTATTGGCTTGCCAGGATGCAGCAATTTGAAAAGTGGAGTCTGAGATATTGTTTACTGCTATCGCATCGTCAACACTTTAACACAGAAAATTATATTAAGCACATAAGTACAGTTGCACGGAAGTTTGAATAGGTACAGAGCCTAAAAAGACTACCTTGTTTGTAATTCAAACCCAAAGTCAATGTAGTTTGTAATTCCAACAACAGTATTCTCTTCAAGGGGGTTCTTCACCTGTTCAATTCAAGTGTGTGACTTTTAATTATTATATATTGATGGTATTTTGACTCTACAACAAATCAAATAAATCACTAGAACAGACCAAAAAAGATTGAATGAGGGTAAGCATAAAGTAATCATGAATTGAATTCCATCAAACTGTCAAAAATATCCATTTTAAGAGACACAACTAAAATCAAATAAATTGAAATATGAATGTGTTTGTGAAAAAGATAAAGAGAAAAAGAAAAAAAAGAATGAATGAGGATAAGCATAAAGTAATCCTAGATGGAATTCTATTAAACAGTCAAAAAAAAAAATTAAGAGACAACTAAAATCAAATAAATTTAAAGATCAAAGTGTTCTGAAAAAGACGAACAAAAGACTAGTACAAAGGCCAATGACAACTAAAAAAATTACAACGGGAAGAGAGAGAGCAAGGACCAAAGAAACATACCCGTCTTTGAACAACCATATGCTGATAGAATGAGGCAACAAACTGCAGAATAATTAGACTTCAAAATTTCAGTAAAATCCTTCTTAAAATATTAATCAGAACACCACGTTATACTTATATCAGGGAAGAAAAATGCCCAGGTGCAGTTAATTGGCTTGTAGTTTAAATTGCATTGTCATATCAGACAGAAGGTTCCTACAATACTTAATATTGATTACAATGTGATGGATGGTGAAATGAAATTTTTAAATATAACTTAAGTTTCATAAATTACAATACTTCCTATTTCAAGAGGAAAACATGTCACGATATTACCCACAAACTTTTTTCCAGAGAAGAAATGTAAAATATTCATCAATTTAATAATGAGGATGTACCTGAGAGCTTTTGACAAGCTCGAGACTGAAATTGAAAGACGGGCTCAAAGGGCTTTGAGATCCCACGCCGTAACCCATGGCACAACTCCAGTTCATCAAATTTGAAAGTTTTGCATTTTCATCTAAAAAACAAAACGACGAGGTATTATGTACATAATTGCTTTATAATCAATACAAGTGAAACTTGAGTTAGTAATGTATGCTTTTAGTATTTTGTGACTGTTTTGGTTAATCTATAAAGTCTAAACTACAGAAACTTCTCGAAAATAATGGATTAGTTTAAGTTCTTCAATCCCCTTGCCCTGCTGACTAACTCAGCCTCTGTAGATTGCTTTCTTCAGTTTATTACTCTTTATTTTATGTAATTGGTTTGTGATAGGACCCAAACCGAAGTGGAAAACTATATTGAATTGGAAGATAAAGCTCCTGACAACCAGAGGAGATAACATCTGTTAATGGACTGAACAGTCTAAACTAAACTGATAAAAAGGAAAATGACAATGGAATTTAGCTGTGCTCTTGAAAGATGGCGATTAGTAACAGAACATAAAAATTAAGCCAATTCTGAGAGAGAAACAACTTATCTACTCAGCCTCAAACCACCCAAACCAAGTGACAGTAAAAGAGTGATGCATTAGTGTCCATTATCTGATCAATGGAATATATAACTTTTCCGTCTAGGTCTATCAAACACGAAATATATAACCAGAAAGGATCCAAAAAGTTCAACATATGCACCATACAGAAACCAAGCGAATAACAATTAGTCTTAAAAGCCTGGGCACTGATGTGAAATTTTTTATCATAAAGATGTTGAAATATTTTGAAAGGAATAAAATCTGAATAGTTCTTACGGTGTGGCTCATACTGCACCCCAGCTGTCACCCTTCCTATCTTGCTCACCAACCATACACTTTTTGGTAATTCATCTTTCTCTGCAGAGTATGACAATTACATAAAGTTTATAAGCATTGTTTCTGCAAGTAGATCGTAAATCAATACTTCAAAAGAATCCATCACAACAATGTAAAATTTAGCTTTGTTTCTTCTATTCTTACCGGAAAAATTACTTACAATTTTGATGAAAGATGTTCAATGTAAAGTTCAAGGTAATAACCAAAACTTGTTTTGAGACATATCATCAATATACTAGTAACATACATAAACTGATGTTGCCCATCTTAGACTTCAATGCCTCTTCAGTATTGTTGTAACGCCTACTATCTCCAACAATAAACTAGTAAACACTTATAATTACTAGTGAACCAAATTCAATAAGTCTTTGTCATAAAACTGGTTACATGTGTGTAAATATCACATGTTTGTTTGTGTTTGAAAAAAAAAACCCATTTTTGAAGAAAAAACATGTTTAAAAGTTGTATTAGTATAATAATTAAACAAGTTTTTTGGTAGAGAAAAGGAAAATCTCAAAAATAAAATAAGCAGTTTTAGTGCTTTTTTGGGAGTTTAAAAAGGGTAGTTTTGGGGGGAAACTAAATCTAACCAAAAAAAAAAACTATATCATACTAGCACTTTTCTCGAATCTTATCCAATTTCATCCTTAATCTGTTCAATACAGTCAGTCACTAGCATAAAACTAGGTAACTTACTGGCGAAAGGCATGAGTGTGACTCCACATGATAGATTTCCAGAACCGTATCTCAATCCCATGACGCCAGAATCTTGGGAGGTTTCTCTGTACAATTGGCGAACTTTGTCAGCTGTGAATGTTGCTATCTGTGATGAAGTGGTAAACTACAAGAACCTGACACACGCTTCTTCCACCATCATCAAACAAAACACACCTATTCTTTAACAGCAAAGGGAACACTCCAAAGGCTCCGAATCCATATCTGGGATAGTAAGCGCACGACCTCATCTGCAAAACCCTAAACAAACAAGCCACACAGAACACTCACAGAACTTCAATTCAAAATGATAGGAGCAAACATCAATTGTATATTATCATAATTCATTCAAGTCAGAGCTTCTTACGGATCAGATGTCGATACATAAAGGTCCATGAACGTATGAGGGTCATTTACGTCACTGCACAGTACATAACCACCATAAGAAAAGAAAATAAAAGCTCAACATTCAGCAAAACAAGAAGCATAAATTCCTGTTTTCATCCTCAACTTTGGTATGCATCATTATCATATTAGACCCTACGCTAAATAAACACAACTAAGAAAGCAATTGAAAAGCTAAGTTAGACTTATCTCATGACAAACATTCTTAAAGTATTATTATTTGGACATACTTATAAAGATAATTTATAACATGTTTAAAAGCTGTTTTCAACTTATTTCAAAACAGATGTCAAAATAACTTGTGAATCAGCACTTTATTAAGACAACAATTAGAAGATTTTATTTGAGCTAATCTTGGGACATAAACAGATGTGTAAGTAAAGAGCTTATATAATAGCTTATGATATCATCACAAGCTACTTTCAGCTTATATTCTTATAAAAGTGTTTATCAATCAAGTAAGTGCTTAATTAAATGGTTATCCTAACGAACGACTTCTAAATTTCCTAATACTACTGCCTATAGAATCAACAACGACAACAACAACCAAGCCTTATCCCACTAAGTGGGGAGCTGATGGAATCAACACGTTAAATTTTTTACTTAAACACGCCCTATATCTCATCTACTCATTTTTATAGAAAATGGCACATGCACGATCAGTGTAAACTAGTTTTATTCTGTTGTCTGATGAAAATCTAGTATTTTGCAGTTATTTCAAAACGTGGTCCCTGAGTTGGCTTATGTGCCAATATAACGAGTTCTAATTATATGTCAATGTAAAACTAATTTACAATGCCAGTGCATCCCTATTAAACTCTATTATCTATTGGTAAGTTTAGTCCTCAACCTATACATGGATTCAAATTGTGTTTGTTTCTTTTGTGCAATGACTAATATAATAATCATGGATTCAACATTGAGGATGAAAATGAGATCTTACTCAAACAAAAGAACAAAAAAATTAGTGTTAAAAAGCAGTGTTGTCGACCGCGGATCGCGTAAAATAGAAGTCCATTCAAATTCCACCATGCAATCGTGCTATAGCACCGCTATAGTCACTATTCGAAAACATTTTGCACTAAACAACGTATCGCAGAACAAACAATAACGATCTGTTCAAATTATGCTACACTATAGCACATCTATAGTCGCTATTTAACAAAACCAATAAAAACAATTAAATATACGAAGAATATAGAACACACCTTTGCCAGCGAAACAAAGCATTTCCATTGATGTTTTCGTCAGGCTTCTGATCAAGAGGACCTGAGACCTAAACAAAATTAAGAAAAATTAATTCATCAAAATACACATTATCATCTATTTCTCACTAATCTATAGTTTAAATATAATTTGAATCCCTACAATTATATATAATTTTTCATTTTAGTCCCGATAAGGTTTTTTGTTTAGATTCAATTCTGCAAATTCAAAGCTATTGTTTTTAGTCCCTAACGTATAAGTGGCCCAACAAAATCACATGTGGCTCAATAAGCTGATGTAAGGGACTAAAAATAATGGTTTTTGAACTTGCAGAACTGAGTCTTCACACAAAAATTTGCAGAACTAAAACCAAAAAACACTATAATAGCAGCAACTAAAATCATATTTATGTGATGTTCCGATTTAGTTGTAGAATATGAATGAGCAATGAGGATCCTGTTGCCATCAGATCGCCGTGAGGATCATCGATTGGTTTGAGCATGATTCAAAAAAAAAAAATTGTTTGATTCAAACTCTTGCAAATTTAAGTTCGATTATAGTGCCCCAGGGGCACTGGTTAACATTTCCCTTTTTAAAAATTGTTGTTTTTACTCTCCGATATCAGCCCATTAGACCATGTGGCAAGATTTTATCGGGCCATGTATAACATGAGGACTAAAACCAACAATTTTACTATTTAACTTAAACTCTTTGTAGCGAAGACACTTCTGATCGAAGGCCCTATCCGGTATCCGACACATGTTAGTGTCAGAAATGACACCGGCACATGTGATTACAATCAATTATGTCATTTTCTTATATTATCATGTGTTGGTGTCTCTCTAGCAGGGACACGCGTATCCAATGTGTCAGTGTCAAACACGACACCGATACAAGTACATGTGATTAAGTTCGATTATGTCATTTACTTAGATTGCTAAGTGTCAGTGTCGTGTCCGACTCAATTATGTCATCTACTTAAATTACTACGTGTCAGTGTCATGTCAGGTGTCTACGTGAGATACTAGCCAAGAAATGATATAATTGCAGGGACTAAAATCATAATTATAAATTAATCAATAATAAAATAGGAATGAGGCAATGATAATACTGTTGCAATGAGATCGACGTGAGGATCATCAATCGGCTTAAGCATGATTCTTGTAACGAAATGCTTCGGTTGTTGAAAATAATCACTGAAGAGACACCTCAACGCGAGTTTCCCAAAAACGACATCATATGAAGATTCAAGCATTCTGTTACGCGCCGCAATCGGAGGAAAATCGAACAGCGGCGGAACTAGCACCACCGGCGGTGGTGATTCCACTTCGTTCCGAAACCACGACACTATCCATTTCCAAATCAACATCGGTTTCGAACTTCGAATTTCTGTGAAATGAAATTGAAGAAATTGAAATGAAAATGAAAATGGAGAAAATTGAATTTGAAGTTTTCGATCTGAATCGGTGGTGGTGGCGCCATTTTCGCACGGTTCACGAAGGTTTCAACAGGAATGTGTATTGACGGAAATACCCTTTTTGTTTTTTCTTTAACCGGCTACTTTAGGCCCGAACACATGATATTACAGATATACCCTTGATTTAAACATACTAATAAATATTTGGGTTAAATAAGTTTTTAATCCCTGTAAATATACCAACTTTTCGTTTTAGTTCCTCTAAAATTTTCCTTCAACTTTTAATCCCTATAAAATTTTCAATCACTACTTTTGATCACCAAGACAACCTAAGCAGCAAGAAAAGCAGAAAACTGAAGAAAATACAAAGAGAGAAAATGTGCACGATTTGGTAGAAACGTGACACGATTTCACAAGACCAAAACATGCTCTCAGCATTGAGCAAATCGTGTCACGATGGCAAAAACGTGACACGATTTGAGGAATCCCTTATTCAGTTATTTGTTACACAAGGTAAAAACGTGTCATGGTTTACTTAATATGTGACACGATTTGGGCAAATTTCTGAGCCTATTTAAGTTGAAGACTATTCTGAAAACAAGGGTTACGAATTGAGAAGAGCAAAGTGCGATTTTGAGACTTAAAGATGGCTAGGAGGATGATTTATTCAACCTTATATAAGTTCATGTATGTTTTGATTCCTATATTGATTATGCTATTTGTACACTCGATTATGAGTAGCTAAATCTCTTAGAGATTAGGTCCGAGATGATTCTTTGTAACCCTAATTGATCCATTTTGCTGTGAAACTCTATTTATTGTGAATGACAATCTAGTTTTTATTTAATTCAATTGTTCTTAATGCTTTTTATATCATGATCAAATATAAACATGATTTAGTGAGAATGAATGACTACTGACCATAACTTTCTACTTAAACTTAATTGGATTGTTCAAATAAACATGGTTAGTCTAGGAATGGATAATCGTTTATTTGTGATATTAAGTTAACGTTCGTAAAACCTTCAAAGATTATTAGACCACCTAAGGAATTAGGTGATGTAGTTTGAGAAGAGAGTCCTAACACAAGGGATTGATTAGGACTATTTTGTTAACTATCGTGAAATTAGAAAATCATTCATAAGAATAGGTCCAGTATACCAATTAGGGGAACATAGATGATTCGAAAGACATGATCTCATTTTTCTCTTATTCTTTAAAACCAAACTTTATTTTCTATTAGTTACTTTTATGCAATCAAACTGATCAACTGCCTAGGGCAAACCAAAATACTTTTTATACATCCTAAATAATAACGCTATTAAATTATTGAGATTAACACAGTCCTTGTGGGAATATGCTACGTACAAGATATGTTAAGCCATGATAACTTGTTGCTTCTGCAACAAGTTATGATAACTCACTGTCGACGACATTAGTTTTCCTCGATCTTCCAGTCAGAATATGCTATGTACAAGATATATTAAGCCATGATAGTGATGGTTTCCGTCATAATGGTCGTAGTTCCCTTGACCTCCATGGTATGCAGAGCATTTAGCAAGACTTGTAAAATATGGTATGTAGAACCTGATGACGATCTTAGCTTGCACGATCGTTTAAGTATGCATGATTTACACACGTATAATCAACTGGATGATTGTGTTGTGGACACGTGGTGACCATATGTTTCCCCGAGGTCGCCTATAGCCTAGGATTAGGTAGAACTCACTAAGATATTATGTCTCATCCCAATCCTTATTTGTTTCAGATCAGCAGGTTGATTAGCAGGATGTGGCAGGAACGTGACCGAATGGATAATCTGGAAGTGCTCGTTCGTACCGGATGCAGGATATTTATATGGTTTCAAGAGTTTATGACTATGTATCGGATAGACGATGTTGTATTATTAGATGTACGAACGTGAATTGTTGTATATATATTATTCATTCGGAGTTATTATGTTGTAAATTTTAATGTATTAAGTACTAAGTTAATGCACATGTTAAACTTTCTAGATACATTTAGTGTGGGTGTTACACATTCAGTTCCCGCCATTACAGTCATCCATGTGTCCGTCTCGTGGCGTGATCCACGTATGCCTGTAGGGACCATGGAAGCCTATGATATTACACGTAGGTATGCCCGATGGCATGCTTACGTATGTGCCCGAAGTCTACGCAAGCTCCGACTCGGTCTTCCCACACCTATCCACCACGGGCCTAGAACTAAGGGATTATGGGTGAGAAGGGGGCACAACGGGTAGGAGACGTGGACAAAGGTCGTCCCGCTTTCCACAAGGTTTAACCCGCTGTATATATCATGTCTATGATCCTAGGTAGATATACGACGTATACTCATCACCCACTATTCTGACTCTAGAAAAGCACATCGATGATAGGGTTCGAACTATTGTACTCAATACAGGTACAATATTTAAAATTTTGTAGAAGGTCTTATACTTATAGACAAACACGTTTTTGTGTATAATTAGAGACGAATAGAGTACATACATTGAATTTAAGAATGAAGACTTGTGTGTGCTTCTTCCATTGATGTAAGGTCTTCTATTTTTCTCTTTTATGATTTTTTTTCTTTTAATGTGGTAGGTGAACCCGTTCCTTTATCTCATCTCATATATATGAAATGGATTATTTTTTCCCCAATTTACACGGTTTTTTCTCTTTTGCTTTCTCATTACTTTTCCTATCTTATTTCCATTTTGTTATAGTAATATGGAATAAATTCCAAAAGCAATAATAATAATGCAACAAAGACATAGATCATGGTGACATTATTCAGATTCTCGAGCATTCTCTTTGAGTCAGCATCATAAAGAAAAAGTTTGAATAACATCATAAAGATGTTGAATATCGTTAGAAGAAACATTATCCTTTTGCCAAATCTATATAATATTCAAATATGAACAATTTTATTATCCAAACTTTTCAAACATTTCTTTCCCAAATTAGCTCTTCTATTCCACAGTTCATTTGACCAATACTCCATATGACTAACTAATCTACAATAATATTAAACATTCCCTTATTTATTTATTTTATCTCATATTATCAGATATATGTTAACAAATATGCCAACAACCACTATTACATTTGACCATACAATAAATAATTTTTTTGTATTTGGATCACGTTCAATGTCACAATATTATACAAACTTAAAAATAATAATATAATATAATCAATTATTAATTTATTTTATCAGGGAAGAAACCATAATCATCTTATAAATAGCCTATTTCTATGGTGCTTCTGATAAACCATTTAAAACAGAATGGCAACCTATGTCAATCTCCTCCTTTTTATCTTCACAATTGTGTACATTGCTTCGTATGTGATTCCAGGTAACAAACAAACTAATTTCCTAACTCAACTTTGTTAAATTTTTTATTATTACACTTGTAGAATATGAGAGTGGTGTTTGAAATACAAAATTTTCAATTGATGTTTTAGGAACCACGATGGTAAGTGTATATACATATACAAACACACACACACACACACACACACACACACACACACACACACACACACATATATATATATATTTGTATGTGTAACAAAATGACAAAAATTTCTCCATCATATTAATTAGATAACATTTCTAACGACATTTTATTGACTGTGCCAGGAGTTGCCGAATTTCTACATTGTCATCATATGACAACATGTCCAAGTAGTAATGATTTGTGTGATACATATTGCAAAACAACGGGTCATCACGAAGGGGGTGGATGTTTAAATGTCGGAGAACTGTGTTGTTGCATTGGATGACAATTCAAAATAGTTTTTAAGATTTTCATAAAAAAAATAAGTTGAAAAATAAATGTTGTAATTTTAATTCAAAATAATATTGCTTTGGTTTCCTATCAAAATATTATTAATGAAATGTTATATTTTTATTATATATGGTATATGGATTAAATAACAGCAACCACAAAAATGGTCTATGTTATTGCAATCTAAAATTTTGGTTGTGAGGATATTTTATATGAAATTTAGGTTCGAACCTGTAGTCACCACAATTGCTCCTCTCTATGTGTTTCTATTTTAGAATTTGTTGGTCAACAGAAAAATAACAAAATGACAAAAATGTTATTTGTGGACTAATTTGTTTTGGCCAAATTATATATTTTGTCCACTAACTTAATTTAAGATAACGATTTGGTCATTTACTTATTTTTTTTTTTATTTTTGCCATTTTGGTCCGTTTGCATATGTATTTTCAAGCTTTAAATCTAAGGTTCATATTCAAACATGAATGAAAGAATATAGATTTGAAGATTGAGAGGTCACAGGAACGTAAAACCATAGATTCAAAGTTTGAAATCCATATGCAAATGGACGAAAATGGCAAAAATGAAATTAAAAATAAAATAAAATAAGGGACTAACCCACTTGGGTTGACATGGTAGTGTTAGTTTGAAAACTTAGAGTGTTCTCCTCTCAAGGTCTCACGTTCGATTCTCCCTAGTGTCAATTTCGGTGCGTTAGAATTTGACTTCTTGAAAAAATAATAATAAATGATCAAATCGTTACTTGAAATTAAGCTAAGGGACCAAAAGTGTAATTTTTCAATTTGTTTTTTATATGAACTAACTACAACCAAGTATCAATATACAATAGACAAATGAGAATGATTTTCCTTCAAAAAAAAATTAGAGTGATTTTTCTACCTCCGTCCTAAATCATAAGTCACTTTGCAAGAAAAAAATTGTCCAAACTTATATGTCACTTTACAATATCAGTGAGACATTAATATTTAACTTTCTATCATATTATTAACTATTTAATTTATTATTCTCTTTTTTTTTTAATTTTCCTTTTCCATGTCATTAATAAAGAATAATTTTGCCTTTCAAAAATAAAGGATAATTTTGTAGATTTGCACATAATTTCTTTTTGAGACCATACAAAATTAATTTTTTATTTCTAATTTGTGTAAAATCACCAAAACGACTTATAATTTATGGTTAAATATGATTTTTTTTGTCCGTATAAATATTCAAACTTTTCTTTGAGCCTTCATAAAAAATTTCTTCGACTTTTGGTCTCCCAAAAGTTTTTTATCACCATTTTTGATCTTTACTTTTAAGTCAACTCATGTACATATCTTTACTTTTCTTTTGATCTTTCCTTCAAAAAAAAAAGTCAACTCATGTACATATCGTTTGAAATTTTGAATATTTTCACATTCATGTTTAAAATACTATAAGAATGTCTAACAAAAATATTGAACATTTTAACAAAACATAAATTAAATATGAATTGCTATGTTGCTGGCGTTTAAAAATTCATATTTAATTTATGTTTTGTTAAATATTCTAATTATTTATGGGAGAAGTTCTTATAATATTCTAAATATTCTGGAAAAATTCATTCAAAAATTTGAAGGTTACACATTGACTGATTTAAAAGTTAGGACTAAAAGTGCGAACTAAATTTTTTTTAAAGGACTAAAAGTCTTTCTCACATAAACTTTCTCAATCAAAAACATATTAACTTTCAAAAACATGGCATTTTTTTTATTAACAGAGATCATTCAAAAACATATTTAACCCTATAATTTAAAACAAAGGTATTATCAATCAAATTTTTCAAATGTCTTTCTCACATTAACTTTCTTCTCTTCTACGATGCATTTGGCAAATATGCTCTTAAAAATTTAGATTGCATATAGATCGAAGAAACTCCGCCTTGTATTTCTGCAGTCTTAACATTTAATTTATTGCCAAACTTTCTTTAATAAAATTGTCTTAATGTAAAAAACTACGCATTTAGCAAATAATGTAATTATCAAATATATATGCTATAATATTATATTGCGCCTATAATAAATCTCCAAAATAAATAATGGTCAACCTCTCTTTCGTTGGTTTTTAGGAGATTTATTTGCTTTGTCTCTTCAAATAAATAACCTCATCAGCGTGATGGGTCTTGTTTAGAGTAGGGGTGTTCATGGGTTTGGTCAACCCAGAAAATCCGGTCAATCCCACCCAAAAAATCCAAAAAAATGGGTTGGGTTGGGTAATTGGGTGGGTATGGTTTCTAAAATGGAAAACCCATAAAAATAAATTGGTTTCGAGTAAAACCAGACCCAAACCCAAAAAACCCACTTACCCAATAACGTTAATATTTTTTTATCTTTATTTTCATAGGGTAGAAGAAAGTTATATTTACAAAACATACACATTGTACCCTATATATTGAATATCAAAACATACCAGAGTTACAAATTATTATGTTGCACTTTTTGGTTATTTTGATACTAATGCAATTTTTTGTCATGCAACTTTAGTTTGTTGCAAGTATTTTATGATGGAGTTTATTATTTGATATTCTATGATGCATAAAATTATAGTAAAATAAGTTAAACATTTTTTTTAAGAAAATTAAAAAGTAGAGTACTATTTTAAAACAAAATCATGAAGACTTGTCGTTTAGTCATTTAATATTAAAAAAAATAGAAAAATAAGTTGGGTAACCCATTATCTAATCCAACCCAACCAAAAAATTAGTGGATTTTCCCAAACCCACCTAATAATATAACTGATGGTTATTTTACCTCACCCAAACCGGAGTACCCTATTTGGTTTGGTTTTGGCCAAACCCAACCCAAACCACCCACGAACACTCCTAGTTTAGAGATCTTTGGCGATCACTTGTCAACTACCTTGCTCCATAGTGGAAGGGATAAATGGAGAATTGGGTAACTGGTTCCTCAAATGTTTTTCCAGTCCAATCGTCGCATGTGAGGGTTTTGACTAGCTTTGCACCACAAAAGGTTCAAATCATTTCTTGGTAATTAATCATAAGGAGGCTTCCTACTTAGACCGACATTATATTCCTAAGGGCTTAAACATCCTCAAGAAATACTCTGGAAATCCTGGGTGTGTCTTTCAAAGGCGCCGCCTTAATAGTTATACTTATTCATCATTTCGCCTTGTCCCAATCTTTTCTACAAAATTTTATTCAAAAATAAGAATTCGATATACAAGTTTACTTAAAACAAGAGATCAAAAGTGAAAATAGAAAACTTTTGGGGACTAAAAGTTTACTTAAAACGAGGGATCAAAAGTGAAAATGTAAAACTTTTGGGGACTAAAAGTCAAAAAAAAATGGAGGGACTAAAACAAAAAGTTAGTATATTTATATGGACTAAAAACATATTTAACCCTAGATTTTTTTTAAGCAAAGGATGTCCTGAAAAGGAAGTGTCACGCGGAGGATGAGATCGACATGTGGATCATCAATTGGCTTAAGCTTGATTCTTGTAATGAAATGCTTCCGTTGTTGAAAATAATCATTAAAGAGACACCTCACCGCGAGTTCCCGAAAACGACATCGTATGAAGATTGAAGCATTATGTTACACCCCACGATCGGAGGAAAATCGAACATCGGTCATACCACCAGCGGTGGTGTCTTCGCCTCTTTCCAAAAGCACAATGATATCCATTTCTAAATCGGGTTCAACATCGACTTCGAGTTTTGAATTTTGACAAATGAAAACAAAAATGAGAAAATTGAATTTGAAGTTCTCGATTTAAATTGGTGGTGGTGACGGGACTTCTCTACTCTTTCATATTTTTTTATGTTTAAAAAAATTGTGTTGCCGCATGTCACACTTGAATTGCCTAATGTCATGACATTACGTCACACTAGTGCAATCCGGTGGTGGCACCATTCTAGCACAATTCGTGAAGGTTTCAACATAGATGTGCATTGACGAAAATACCATTTTAGAGGCTTTTGTGAATGGGCTGGGTTTTTTTCTTTAACTAGTTACTTTGGACCCAAACACCTGATATTACAAATATACCCTTAATTTGTACATACTAAGATTATTTTTTCTGTCAAAAATCACATACCCCCCTTAGACTAAGAGATTAAGAATTTTTTTGGCTGTTTTGAAAGCTCTGGTTTTAAATATTAATACCAAAAAAATTTAAATTCAAGATATCTAGTATTAACATTTATGAAAATATTCTAAAATTCAAAACATATGAGAATTTTCACAAACTTACATTATTTTTTAAAATCTTTGGTCATTTGAGGTGCGGGCCGGGGTATGTGATTATTAAAAAGAATTCCTAGTCATGAATTTATTACACAATTCATAATCAATTTGTTTTTTTTTTTGAGAGGTCATAATCAATTTGTTATTCGTTTAAAATCTAGAAAATTTTATCATAAAGATTCTTATATATATGTTTACTCGAAACAAAATTGTAATTATGAACATTTTTGTTTAAAAATCAAGCCGTTTTTTAACTTTCAAGTTTCAACATGACATACAAGTGACTGGGACTTCCTGGAAATTGAGTTTTATATGTTATAGTCAACCACCGTATAATGATCTAAACTGGAAAGGATCATAAATGTTATATCCTCAAATTTATTTGTTTCCAAAGAATTTTTTGTTTTACTAAATCAAATGCGTAACCATATGATGATGCTCATGTTTAAGATTATGTGTTACAGGTTGTTGTTATTGATAATAATAATGAAGGTAGTCAATAATGAAGCTTATGATTTTGTTTTACTTGATGGTTTAGAGCATTGAAGCTTATGATTTCAAGAATTAAAGGATTACCGTTTAAGGAAACTTTTGTCGGTGAAATATTCTCGGTGATACCCTTTAATTTTAAAATGGGTCATAATTGATTTTTTTTGTTGGTCTTCATGTATATTAGTGGAGTAGACTTGTTATAAGAATTTCATATATTTGGACTATTTGACCTGCGTGATACTTATGTTTTTTTTGTGATTGTATTGTTCTAATTATGAAATAGGCTTAATTGCAGTTTTAGCCCCCTAACTTTCCTAAAGCTGCGATTTTGGACCCCTAAAAAAAAACTACAAAACCGTCCCCTAAGTTTTGCAACTGTAGCAGTTTTGGCCCCCAAAGCAAAAAAAAAAAAAAAAATGACACGTGGCACCTTTCTTAGGGTGCCACGTCAGTGTAGACCGAGTTAAAACTGCAATTAAGCCTATGAAATATCATGAGATGTTCATATTCTAATGGAAATTTTGTCATAATATGTTGGTAGATATTTCTTTGAAAATAAGTTTAAAAACTTAGCATTACCTTTGTAAAGGCTTGCCAACCAGTGATTATAGTTTGCGAGTCGGTCACGGTCTAAATCGGATCGTGATAATAAGTTTTTCGAAGGTGAAGTTTTAATTGGGTATGATTTTTTGTGTTTTTTGAAAACAACATCAAAATTGAAAAGGATTCTTTGAGTTTTCGACAAACAAAATAAATACCAAAAAAGAATTGATGATTTTTCTGACAAAGAATACAAAATCAGAAACATAACCGATGAGTTTTTCTGTAGAATATAAAAAACCGAAAAACTGAACAAATGTTTTCCGATGTGTTTATGAAACTTAGTCTTTCGTTCTCTTTGCTAACCAAAATCCTTGAATTTTTTTTGAGACAAAATGAATAAAATGAAGTGTATAAGTGTGTGTCTATATATATATATATATATATATATATATATATATATATATATATATATATATATGAGGGTAAAATAGGTAATATGTGTAAAATATAGTCGTGAGGATGTAAATGTAGAGGTATAAGATAAAATTTCCACTTTTTGGTCCCCCGAGTATGTGAGTTGGGTCAAGTTTTAAAAGACTCTATAAATTCCCTCAAAAAAAACAAAGACTCTATAAATTGACGGCTATAAATATATTGAGAACTGATGCGATGACATTTTTTTTATAAGAAAAACAAACAAAATCTAGATAGTGAATTGATAACAACCATCACCATTCCTTCTAGGCATCAACTAGCGAGTGTATTAACAATTTAACATAAGATCCCTCAAAAAAATTAAAATTAACATAGGACTTGCAACAAAACAATTCAACTAACTTACGTCCATGTTGGGAGGGAATCATGAGTATTGTAAATAATATTAATAATATTGAGAAAATAATATTGTATATGTCATTATTCGGAGAACAAAATTTATAGTTATGAGCATATATTATATTTTCTTATTTCTTGATTAGGATTTATTTGGATTAGTTTATATACTCATGTTAGAGATTATACCCCAACTAAGTCAATAATACTGATATTGTATTATGTTGACACTATGATTATTAATATGTGAAATAATGATGTTCCTTCAAGAGCAAACCTTCATCAAAGAGCAACCATGACTAAACCAAATATTTCCAACGTAATGTAACATAACATCATTCCATATTTTCTTCTATAATCCCCTCCATTCATCCTTCTCGAACTAACATGATCCAAAGAGTATTAATGGTGTACATACTTTTGTAGATAAGAAAAAAGAATCTTGATATACTTCACTAGAAGTAGGAATCATAATCGTATAAGGAACATTGTGTTTGGTTTAGTGCGACCGTGTTATCATTGTTATGAACTTATGGGAAGAAGCTTGAATTTAGTCATGTAATCTCACTAGAATGACAATATATGGAGCCAAAATAAAATAGAGTGAATTAGCATATCACAAATGTTTCAATCTAGAGATACTAGAAACTTGAACAAGCTCACATCAGAAAATGTTTTTAGCGTAAGATTATAAATAACATCGTAAGGACGTTGGACATCATTAGAATAAACATTATCCTTTTGCCAAATTTATGTAAACAAATATGAACAATTTTTTTTAAGTCAAGAAATATGAACAATTTTATCATTTAAACTTTTTAAACATGTCTTTCTCAAATTAGCTTTTCTACCCCACAGTCCATTTGACAAATACTCCATATGATAACTAATATGCAATAATATTAAACATTCCCTTATTGATTTATTTTATCATATAATATCAAATATGCTATGATTAACAAATATGCCAGCAACCACTGTTACATTTTGACCATGCAATAAATAAATTTCTTTGTATTTGAATCACGTTCGATGTCACAATATCATTCAAAAATATAATATATGCAATTATTAATTTATTTTACCAGGGAAGATACGATAGTCGTCTTATAAATACCCTATTTCCAAGGTGTTTCTGACAAATCATTTACAGAATGGCAAGCTATATCAATTTTCTCCTTTTTACCTTCACAATTGTGTGCATTGCTTCGTATGTGGTTCCAGGTAACAAACAAACTAATTCCATAACTCAACTTCATTAAAAAAATTATTATAGCACTTGTAGAGTATGAGAATCGTGTTTGAAATGTAAATTTTTTCAATTAATGTTTTAGGAACCATGGTAATAGTACATATAAGTAACAAAATGAACAAAATTTCTCCATCATATTAATTAGATAACAATATTGCTAAGGACATTTTATTGAACGTGACAGGAGTAGCCGAATATGTACATTGCCTTCCTACGGAAACATGTCCAAGCAGAACAGATTTATGTGCAACATTTTGTAAAGGAAGGGGCTATCGTGAAGGAGGTGGATGTTTAAATGTTTCACACCTGTGTTGTTGCGTTGGAGACAGATCAAAATAATCTTTAAGATTTTAAAAAAAAAAAGTTGAAAAATCAATGTTGTAATTTAGATTCAAAATAATATTGTTTTGGTTTCCCTATCAAAAAATTATTAATGAAATGTTATATTTTATATATATAGTATATGAATTAAATAACAACAATAACAACAAAAAAGAATCTATGTTATTACAATCTAGTAGTTTGGTTGAGAGAATATTTTATATAAAATCTGGGTTCGAACATGGAGTCACCACAATTTCTCCTCTCCACGTGTGTTTATTTTAGAATTTGTTGGCCAATAGAAAAATAACAAAAATGATTTATGTGGACTAATTTGTTTTGATCAAATTTAATCCCCTAACTTAATTTTAGATAATGGTATGATCCTTTATTTTATTTTTCATTTTTGTCATTTTACTCCATTTGCATATATATTTTCAAGCTTTAAATCTAAGATTCATATGAGAACATAGATTTAAAGCTTGAAATCCATATGTAAATGTACGAAAATGAAAAAAATGAAATTATAAAAATAAAATAAAATAAAAAGAAGATAAAAGACTAATCCACGCGGGTTGATCTGATGAACTTGCTTTGGGAACTTAGAGTTTTCTCCTGAAATTAAGTTAAGGGAACAAAAATGCATTTTTTTTCATTTGTTTTTTATATGAAATAATTACAATCAAGTCAATATACAATAGACAAACGAGAACGATTTTGCTACCTCTTTCCAAAATCATATAATTTTGTACCAAAAAATAATTGTCCAAACTTATAAGTCACTTTACAATATCAATGAATCATTAATGTTTAATATCTTAGAATTATAGTCTACTTTTAATCTTGTTTAATTTTCCATTTTTTTATTTTCCTTTTCCCTGTCATAAAGGATAATTTTGTAAATTTACGCATAATTTATTTTTTCAACCATACAAAATTAATTCAATTTCTTAACCGTGTAAAATCACCAAAAGGACTTATAATTTAGGTTTAAATATGATTTTGGTCCATATAAATATTCAAACTATTTGTTTGAGTCTCCTTAAAAAAATTTCTTCACTCTCAGGTCGCTCCGTACCCTTGTTGTTTCACCGCACGAACTCACTTTGCAATCAGGAGCGATCCAAAGACAGTTAACTCTTCAATCAATCATGTTGGTTTACCATGATCTCCTTATCGGTGATAAGTTCTGTCAGACTCTTACCTGTACAAGGAAATTGAGAATGGAATGTTGTGGGAAGTTGAGGGAAAGTGGGTTATTAAGGGACTTGTGAAGTAGACATTGGTGCTAATACTTTTGCTGAAGGTGGAGAAGATGAAGGTGTTGATGCCACAACTGTTAAGGTTGTCGACATCGTTGACGTATTCAGACTTCAGGAACAACCTGCTTTTGATAAGAAGTAGTTTCTTGGCTTTGTTAAGAGGTATATTAAGTTGTTGACACCCAAACTAAATGCAGAGAAACAAGAGCTGTTTAAGAAGCACATTGAAGGAGCAACCACATACCTGCTCGGCCAGCTCAAGGACCTTCAATTCATTGTTAGTGAGAGCATGCATGATGATGGTAGCTTGGTCTTCGCCTACTACAAGGATGGTGCTGCTGATCCAACATTTCTCTACTTTGCATATGCTTTGAAGGAAATCAAGTGTTAAGTGTTGTACTACACTAGTTTTTCTGCCCCTAATTTATCATGTTTTTGTTCTACATTGTGTTCTAAGTTACTCAAGAGTTGAGACTATAATTTGGCATTTTTGATAATGATGTGATGTTTTGCACTTATTTATCATTCCCATTAAATTTAGGGTAAATTACAGTCACCTCCCCTAAGGTCTATTAAAATGACACTGACGCCCCCTCTGTTTTTAAAACTTACACAAACCTCCCTTGAGTTTTCATAAAATATATTAACACCTCCCTTATTCCTTAACGTTGTTAATGCTCTGTTAATTTGCTTCTTCTTTTCATTTACGTCAGTTCCATGGTCACCATGAGACAAAAAACAAAAAGGATCATTGTTACTTTTCATCATAAGTTCCATATGGGCTCAATGTGAAACCACAACCATTAGCTCATGATCAAGTTTTATGTTATGCATCTCCATATAATCATCCAATTATTCCCCAAATTGCAATTTCTTCTTCGTTAATTTCAATTTCATAGTTCACAGGAAAAAAATCAATTCCATCTACAACAAAACCCTTCCCATTTTCTTTTTCTTTTTCTTTATCTCCATATTAATAATTCCCCCAAATTGCAATTTTCTTCAGTAATTTCAATTCAATTCTCATGGCATCATTACAAATACATTAACGATGTATATTGTATTACATCTAGGTAACACTTTTAAAGAACAACAAGAGGTTTGAATTAGAGGAATAATACAATATTGATATTCATGCAAAACCAGAAACTAGTATGCCTCTAAAGGATCAATTCAAGAAAATCATTGAAGAAGTTCCTCTCCAGAACAATGATTATAACAGAAAATGCGCTCTGATCCCAATTTCCACGTGAAATTAAGGATGATCCCTTTTGTTTTATGTTTAATGGTGTGACCATTAAACTGATGTAAAAAATAACACATTAACAGAGTACTAACGGTGTTAAGAGAGGAGGGAAGTGTTAATGTATTTTATGAAAATTTAAGGGAGGTTAGTGTAAGTTTTAAAAATAGAGGGGGTGTTGGTGTCATTTTAATAGACCTTAGGGGAGGTGACTGTAATTTACCCTTAAATTTAATCAGGTTGCATAGAATTCATAAATATATGATTTTTCTCGTGTTTCATAAGGAATATGAGTTGTCTGGTTTGAAAAAAAATAAGTTTTCCATCATCACTTTTTAGTCCGTAATTTTAAGTCAACTTATGTATATTATTCAAAATTTAGAATTTTTTTCTCATTCAAGTTTAAAATATTATAACAATCTCTCAAAAAAATTTTTTTTTTTAACTAAACATAAATTAAGTATGAATTTTTAGGTTTTTGGCGCTTAAAATTTCATGATTAATTCATGTTTTGTTAAAAAAAATCTAATTATTTGTTAGAGACGTTCTTATAATATTCTAAATATTTCTGAAAAATTCATTCAAAAATTTGAATGGTAAATATGGCATGACTTAAAAGCAAGGACTAAAAGCGTGAACAAATATTTTTTAAAGGACTAAGTCTCACATAACACATGAATGATAAAATATTGGATGTATAAGAAAGATGATCCATATACATAATGCCTTAAAGATGTCTACTTAGAAACTATTTTATGATAACTTATTTCAAATTTTAAAATAAGTTTATTTTAAGCAAAGGATGTCTTAGATTTCAATTGTCATGTGTAACAAATACTACTATACTATAGTACTACGTATAGAATTATGCGACTTCATTGCACTTGGAAGGAATGTCACGCAGATTGAAGGATTATCATATAACACAAGCTGCATGTTCTATTATTAGTTGCATGCATAGGCAGCAGAGTCAAATATTTACAATGACAGTTAAAAAAAATAACAAATATTTACAATGACAGTTAAAAAAAAATAACAATGCTAAATGATGAATAACATAGTTTCATAAGGCATAACTTGGTGTGGTGTATCTAGTGTTTAGTACAATTAGGCAAAGAAACATTTTGAAAATCATTAACTAACACTTGAGAAATCTGAGATGGAACAATTCAAAATAGAGAAACTTCAACTCAAGGAAAACAATCCATGTTTACCAACACATTAGAACAACTATTAAACACCACTTCTATAAAATTATAAATAACAACCTAGGTCAATCTCCTTTTTACCTATATAATTGTGTGTATTGCTTCCTATGTGGTTCAAGGTAACAAACAAACATAACTAAACTTCGTCAAAATTCCTAGTCTTCAATATAACCTTCATAGAATTCAGGATCATTTCCATCCAATATAGAGAATCCTCACTTAGCTCTTTAAATATTTCCTTCTTACAAAAATGAAAAGAAGAATCAGTAAAAATGGTTGCCAGACAACGGTACAAGTTATTCTTAAAAGAATTGACTTACCAATATCAAGAAAACATTTTCTATCTCTAAAGTACTTAGGAAAAGGGCAAAGTGAATGAAGCCGAGGAAGGATGCGGGGCCAAAACCACGAGTGATAATACGATTTCTCTAAATCGAGGAGTCTTTCTATGTCCAATGAACTTTTTTCATGTGAGTGACTACCGTTGTTCAAGAATCTTTTTTCATCCATGTATTCTTTTATGTATGCATGCCTTTTAACTACATGTTAGGGTTGGAACTATTGCACTCAATACAAGTATAATATTTAAAAATTTGTACAAGGTCTTATACTAATAGACAAACACATTTTTGTGTATAATTAGAGACGAATAGAGTACATACATTGAACTTAAGAATGAAGACACTTGTGTGTGCTTCTTCCATTGATGTAAGGTCTTCTATTTTTCTCTTTTATGCTCTTTTCTTTTAATGTGGTTGGTGAACCCGTTCCTTTATCTCATCTCATCTCACATATATGAAATGAATTATTATTTTCCCTATATCCACGGCTTTTTCAGTTTTGCTTTCTCATTACTTTTTCTATCTTATTTCCATTTTGTTCTAGTAATATGGAATAAATTCCATAAGCAATAATAATAATGCCCCAAAGACATAGATCATGGTGACATTATTCAGTTTCTCGAACATCTTCTTTGAGTCAGTATCATAAATAAGAAGTTTGAATAACATCATAAAGACGTTGGATATCGTTAGAATAAATATTATCCTTTTGCCAAATCTATATAATATACAAATAGGAACAATTTTATTATTCAAACTTTTCAAACATGTCTTTCTCAAATTAGCTCTTCTATTCCACAGTTCATTTAACCAATATTCCATATGATTAACTAATCTACAATAATATTAAACATTCCCTTATTGATTTATTTTATACCATAATATCAAATATATGTAAACAAATATGTCAGCAACCACTATTACATTTTGACCATACAATAAGTAAATTTTTTGTATTTGGACCACGTTCAATGTCACACATACAAACCTAGAAATCATAATATAATATAATCGATTATCAATTTATTTTATCAGGGAAGATATTGTAATCATCTTATAAATAGCCTATTTCTATGGTGCTTCTGATAAACCATTTAAAACAGAATGGCAACCTATGGCAATCTCCTCCTTTTAACCTTCACAATTGTGTGCATTGCGTCGTATGTGGTTCCAGGTAACAAACAAATTGATTCCCTAACTTAACTTTGTTAAATTTTTTATTATTACACTTGTAGAATATGAGAGTGATGTTTGAAATTCAAAATTTTCAATTGATATTTTAGGAACCACCATGGTAATAGTATATATTTGTGTAACAAAATGACGAAAATTTCTCCATCATATTAATTATATAACATTTCTAACAATACTTTATTGAATGTGACAGGAGTAGCTGAATATATTTTCTGCCTTCCTATGGAAACATGTCCAGACAGTAATGATTTGTGTGCAACATCTTGTAAGGCAAGGGGTCATCCTGAAGGCGGTGGATGTTTAAAAGTCTTAAGAGCGTGTTGTTGCTTTGGATGACATTTCAAAATAGTCTTTAAGATTTTCATAAAAAAATAAGTTGAAAAATCAATGTTGTAATTTTAATTCAAAATAATATTGCTTTGGTTTCCTATCAAAATATTATTAATAAAATGTTATATTTTTATTATATATATATATAGTATATGGATTAAATAACAACAACCACAAAAATGGTCTATGTTATTGCAATTTAGTATTTTGGTTGTGAGAATATTATTTTAGAACTTGTTGGCGAATAGGAAAATAATAAAATGACAAAAATATTATTTGTGGACTAATTTGTTTTGGCCAAATTATTATTTCATCCTCTAAGTTAATTTAAGATAACGATTTGGTCATTTATTTATTTTTATTTTTGCTATTTTGGTCCATATTTGCATATGTATTTTCAAGCTTTAAATCTAAGGTTCATTTGCAAACATGAATGAAAGAACATAGATTTGAAGATTGAGAGGTCACATGAAAGTAAAACCATAGATGTAAAGCTTGAAATCCATATGCAAATGGAGAAAATTGGCAAAAATGAAATTAAAAATAAAATAAAATAAGGGACTATTCCACTTGGATTGACATGGTGGTGTTGGTTTGAAAACTTGGAGTGTTCTCCTCTTAAGGTCTCATGTTTAATTCTCCATACTGTCAATTTTGGTGGGTTAGAATTTGACTTTGTTTCAAAAATAAGAATTTGACTTCTTTAAAAAATAATAATAAACGATCAAATCGTTACCTGAAATTAAGTTAAGGGACTAAAAGTGTAATATTCCATTTGTTTATTATATGAACTAACTACAACCAAGTATCAATATACAATAGAAAAACAAGAATGATTTTTCTACCTATGTCCCAAATCATAAGTCACTTTGCAAGAAAAAATTGTCCAAACTTATAAGTCATTTTACAATATCAGTGAGGCATTAATATTAAACTTTCTATCATATTATTTACTATATATTATTCTCTTTTTTTATTTTCCTTTTCCATGTCATTAATAAAGGATAATTTTGTAGATTTTCTTTTTGCGACCATACAAAATTAATTCTTTATTTTTAATTTGTGCAAAATCACCAAAACGACTTATAATTTATGGTTAAATATAATTTTTGTCCGTATAAACATTCAAACTTTTCTTTGAGCCTCTATAAAAAATTTCTTCGACTTTTGGTCTCCCAAAAGTATTTTATCACCAAATTTGATCTTTACTTTTAAGTCAACACGTTCGAAATTTTGAATTTTTTCTCATTCTTGTTTAAAATATTATGAGAATCTCTCAAAAAAAATATTGAACATTTTAACAAAACATAAATTGAATATGAATTTTTATGTTGTTGACGTTTAATAATTCAGATTTAATTTATGTTTTGTTAAAAAATTATAATTATTTATAGGAGAAATTTTTATAATATTTTAAATATTCCTGAAAAATTCATTCAAAAATTTGAAGGGTACACGTTGACAGATTTAAAAGCAAGGACTAAGAGTGCGAACGAATTTTTTTAAAGGACTAAAAGTCTTTCTCACATTAACTTTCTCAATCAAAAACATATTAACTTTCAAAAACATGACATTTTTTTTATTAATAGAGAACATTCAAAAACATATTTAACCCCCATAATTTAAAACAGAGATAATATCAATCAAATTTTTCAAATGTCTTTCTCACATTAACTTTCTAATCTTCTACGATGCATTTGGCAAATATGCTCTTAAAAATTTAGATTGAATATTTTTATTTTTTGGTAGTGGCCGAGGTTTGAACTCCGGACCTTGCATATGTTATGCATTGTCTCTACTAACTGATCTAAACTCACGAGGGCAGATTGTATGTGGATCGAAGAAACTCCGCCTTGTATTTCTACGGTCTTGACATTTAATTTATTGCCAGACTTTCATCAATGAAATTGTCTTTAATGTAAAAAAACGATGCATTTAGCAAATAATATGATTATCTAATATATGCTATAATATTATATTGCGCCTATAATATGCCAACAACCATCATTACGTTTTGACTCTTAAAATGAAAAACTATTTCTAGATCCCAATTAGTTATAACATGTGAATACCACACCTCCTGTTCATGAGATCCCAATAAAATTAACGTAGGTCTCAAGATCCCATAAGGATAAAGGAACGCTCCTCCATGAGTCGTAAGAATGTCCTATTTTGTTGTTAGTACTCCTCATCATCCAGTTGCTATCTCTACGAAAATAATTTCCCTTAACAATATATTGTTTATGTGTTACATTTGCAACAGTACAGTCATCCAGGTGCTAATCTAATTTATTTATTTAGGGGCGCGCGCACACACGGTCATGGAACATTTGAAACACACACAATCCTGGAACATTTGACTTGTTGTTTCTTCCGTGACCTTTGACAAGTGGTATCAGAGCATCTAGTTTGTATTGGGAGGTGAGAACTCACACTTTAGAAGGAGATTGCAGGGTTTAAGTGTAAGTGGTTAAGTTCGGTGGAGTGGGTCCTGTGTTGGATCATGTGTGAGTAGTTAAGTCTCATTGTCTCACATAACCCATGAATGAGTAAAATGTTGGATGTATAAGAGAGGTGATCCATATACCTAATGCCTTAAAGATTTTAGATAGAGATGTGGAGTCTCCAACTTTTATGACCATGAAGCATTGACCGTTGTATCTCTGTGACCTCAAACTTTCCAAATATGTGTGTCATGTGCACAAAGTATTTAATGTAAAAGGAGAAACTAAGATTTCAAAAATTAATATATGTCTAACCAGGACATCGTCAGAAGGCTGCATTAGTTTATAAAAAATTAAAAAAATTCCTCCATAAAACAAAAAACTAAAAGAATTTATTTAAACACAATACCTCTTTTGATCAAAATAAAAACATCTTTTTATAAAATAAAAAAAAAATCTTTGTTAGTTATAGTCTTTCATTCTTTACTGCGTATAAGATTTACCAGTTCAAAGAGTAGTTAGTGCAATTCATTTGTATTAATACAATAATATAACTTTATGTTCTTAATTTTATAGTCAAGATTTCTAGATATACATTTGAAGTCAATTTATGCTTCATTATTTCATTCTTTATTCATTTTCAAGTTCTTGTACTATTTGTATTTGAAGGTGAAATGAAATTGTTTACAATTCATTATTCATTCTCAAGTCCTTATATTATTTGTAGTTGAAGGTGAAATGAAATTCTCTACTAATTCATTATTCATGTTAGTTTCAGTTTGTACTATTTCAGTTAAACATCCAAGCAAAAATAATTAGTACCTCTATAGAATATTTCACCTCAAAATTGATATCAAATTGAGACAAGTGGCAAATATAGGCGAATGCTATCTTTATGGTTTGTTATAATACTAGTGTGTAACCCGTGCCGATGCACGGGTTGACTGAACCAGTGTGACAGTTACGGACTAATGCACCAAATTCTTCAAGTATAAATTCGGCAGTATGCTCAAGCGACAACGAATGTGCAACAATGGCAAGGTGTCAAATATATTTCGAAGCTACAGTTTGAATCACACAGACGAATAATTTAAATCGAAATAACATGTATTGAACCAAAACAATTAACAGTCAAACTATAATTAGAAACTTGCCATAAATATAACGACAGACGATAGGAAAGTACAATGGGGTTACAGACTACATTCCTTACAATTAATATCAACTAATCACGACACAATCTGTAAAGTTAGACATAACTTTTATTCTACATAACATTGTCACGACCAAATTATCTTTTAACGCAGAACAACACTAAACATTAGAAACTACAACAATGGTTCATCAGTACAATGAAATATCTTCAAAGGACGATCTCCAGTGTAAAGAATTCCCAATCACATTCATCCGGTACAACCCCACACGAACAAAAAGTCAACTGCAACATTCATTATTCTTCGAGGATACTGCATTTTTACCTGAACAATATCGAATAGAGTACAAATTTAGTATATACACTTTTTTTTTTTTGCAAGATCGTAACACATATAAAAACCACTATAAACAAATAATGTAAAAAACCAATGACCAGCACAGATACCATTTACGACATTCATCAAAATTGGAACAAAAGTTCTCCGTTTTTAAATACATAAAATTTGCTTAGATTCTTTGAGATTCTGAGAGAAATGTAAAACAATTAAAGTTTCCAAAATTACAAAAAAAAATTAATAGAAGAAAATTGGTGAATTAGAACAATACCTTAACAAAAGGTAATCATCCAGGCGAAGCCTAACAATGGAAGAACACTACACACCATTAACACTACAAAGACCACTCCCAACTCATCAAAATCGATTATAATAATTAGTAGCAGAATAAACACAAGCAAGGTGATGCAGAGAAGGAAACACTTGCCCATCCTTGAAAACATGAATTTTTTTAATGAGAAGGGTGTGAAAGATAGGAAGGAAGGTGGGATATTAATAGATTTGATTTTGTAAAGTGGTTGCTACTGTTCATAACCGTTGAAACACTGTTCATAGCCGTTTGTTCAGTTAATTAATTTTTTTTAAAATTTGAATTTCGCTCTACCCATTGTTTGTTACCGTTGGCGGTCTAATTACTGCTCGTTACACTAAAATGGTGAAAAAATAGTTTTAAAAAAGTTTACATGTGTTTTTTATATCCATCAACACTAACAGGTAATATTTATTGAAAAAAATATTAAGGTTACATATGTTCTTGGCCCCCATCAACTCTAAGTGGTAATAAATAACGAATACACTCGAGGACTAATTTGATCTTGATAACCAAATTAAATGCAGCAACAAATTCATAAAACAGTACAACGGTAAAATTATGAAAGTACTGCATTAATATATGTGACGATTGGGTGGAAATAACGTCGGCCACAGACTACACGACATCACCGCGACACTTGAACAAATATAATCACAATGCAAGAAATAGAAACAAATCACCTTCACCTCAATTCCAAAAACGAAATCCAAAACATAAAAAAAAAAAAAAAAAACAATGTACAAAACATTTAAAAAAAGTACTACATCAATATATGTGATGCATGGGTGGAATTAACAATGGCTATAGACTACACAACCTCACCACGACACATGAACAAAAACTAAAACTAATAAAGTTGTAAATTTCTTGGACAATTTTTTGTACCAATTCTTTTGGGATAACAATTACATTTTACGACATTCCTCATATTATTCTTGTTCCATTTCGAGTTATTAAAATTAATTTTAAGTTTTCTACTATGATACCACCACTACACAGGATCACAAACTAAAACTAAGAAAAAAAAACTTGTTAGTCCATCTTATTAAGATTATTAATTGTTAATTAGTATAATTAAATTTTGACTGGGCATCGAACCGAATAAAGTAGACATTGAATTTCAAAAATAATAATTAGTATTCAATTATTTTTATTCTTTGAAATTTGAAAAGAAAAATTGAAGGAATATTTGAAAATATTTTATCCAACAAAATAAATATTTCGAATAAGTTTTTCAAGATATATTTGAAGATGAAGATACTTTGAAAATTAAATGATATAGGACCCATTTGTTAAGGATTAAAATAAAAGTGATTTTGACATAAAATAATTTAGAGATTATATTTTAGAGATTATGAAAAATCACAATCTATTTTGCGTTTATTTACTGTAATAAAAATCACTTTTATTTAAACAAATAATTTTGTTTGTTTGGAAACAACTATATAAAAGGTATTTTTTGTTACGAAATTAGTTCAATATTTTAAACCATACTTTCTCTCTTCTCTAAAAAAAATCTATTTTTTGAGAAGCTGCTCTTAGGGCCCGTTTGTTACAGATAAAAATAAAAGTGATTTCACATAAAATAATTTAGAGATTTTATGAGAAATCATAATTTATTTTGCATTTGTTTACCGTAGTAAAAAATCACTTTTTTAAAACAATAATTTAGTTTGTTTGGATACAACTATATAAAAGCAATTTTTTTGTTACAAAATTAGTTCAATTTTTAGATCCATATTTTCTCTTTTCTCTAAAAAAAAATCTATTTTTTGAGAAGCTGCTCTCAACAGCTTCTCATTTGAAGCTATTTTCAGATTTTGATTTTTTTAAAAATCTGTGATAAACGGATGCAATATTTTTAAAAGCGATTATTTTCATAAAAAAGGTGATTTTTTTCCTAAAAAAAAGCTATAACAAACGGGCTCTTAACGACTTTTCATTTAAAGCCGTTTTTATATTCTAATTTTTTTTTAAAAAGCTGTAACAAACAGATACAAAACTCTTAAAAGTGATTATTTTTTAAAAAAAGTGGTTTTTTTATTAAAAAAAACTATAACAAACTCATAAATTCTAGGTTTGAGATTGTTTTAGTAAATAGTAAGTTTAAAATGCAGATTTGAACATATTGCAATTTACACCACCGTTATTGGCATACACCCTCCTATGAAAGTAATCAGAAGTGGGCCAAGCCCAAGTGCCCAACCTTCTTCATCAAACCCGGTCCGACCCTCTTCTCCCACACTCATTTCTGATTCTTCTCATTTCAAACCCTAAAACAAACAAACCACGTTTTCTCCATCTTCCTCATTAAACCCTTACCGCCGTAGCCGCCGCCTTTTCTCCCCTGAACCACCCCGAAATCGGCCTTGTTTTGCCAACCAAACCATGTTTTGCCACCCCGAAATTTGAACATATTGCAATTTACACAACCGTTTTTGGCATACACCCTCCTATGAAAGTAATCAGAAGCGGGCAAAGCCCAACCTTCTTCATCAAACCCGGTCCGACCCTCTTCTCCCACACTCATTTCTGATTCTTCTCACGTTTTCTCCATCTCCCTCATCAAACCCTTACCGCCGTCGCCGCGGCCTTTCCTCCCCTGAACCACCCCGAAAAACAAACCATGTTTTCTTCTTCTCCTCAACCTTCTCTATCATTTTATCGGAATAGAATCACAAAAAGAGAATATCTAAAAAATGGGTATCTCTTTTGAAGGAGTTTTCTGAGCAACCTGATGTCGTTTCATCAATCGAGTTTCATGTCTTTTATTCTCTACTTCTCCTTAACAAAATCTCGATGGAAGAATCTCACTAAAATGGGTATTTTTTTTTTTCATTTTTATTTCAATAGACAGTTCTGCATGTCTTTTATTTTTGCTTTATTTATATTATCCTTTTGCAATATCTTGTGTTTCATATTTTTTCTTCATTTTTCGAAATTAAATACTTTACCTTTCGGCTATGTTAAGTTTCTATTCTTTTTGGTTGTGTTAGATTTGAATACCAACTGATGTTCTTTGATGTGTGTGTTAAATTAATATGGTACCCAGTACCGACTTTAGGTGGTGGAAAAAATTGTTTTGCTCCCCTCACTTGTGGAAACTAATGTATTTATTAATACTTTTCAAATTGATATTGTCATATGATCGATAATGCTGGTGGCATGCCTCCAGAAATATTTGGTGTCTAGAAACATGGTCTTACATGTATATTGATATTTGAAAAAACATAATCTTGCAGAACCTGTAAATTCAGAGAATTGATGGTATGTTGTGTTATTTTCAATTATTTTGAGCTAAAAATATTTACAAATCTTGCCATCCTTGCCATCTTAATTGTCTTTTGTGAAACTTTTAGCAGGTTTTCAAGATACAAATACAAATGGAAAGAAATAGCGAGTTAAGCTTATCAAAGTTCAAGAGGGTGTTTTTTGTGTGGAAGTAGTCCCGGCCAAAAAAGTAGTTATCAAGATGATGCGGTTGAACTTGGAAATGAATTGGTATATACTAATAATAATTACCCTTACTCTATGACATGTTTCCTTTTTCCTTGTCTTTTATGTACTGTTCTTGAAAAATCAAAATTGAATCAATTAGGCCCCTTAGTTCAGTTGGTTATGTCAGGACATTTTTTTTTATTTTGTAAATTTGAATATCTTAAGCCTTCTATTATATGAGATTGCTTCCCATCTGAGTTATAGAATCCAAAAACTGATTTTCCTCAATTCACTTTAATGATCTTAATTCAAATGTTCATTATTCAAATTTAGTTAGTTGTGTTGAAATGTCATAAAATGCATTTGATCAATGCTATTGTTAATGGACGAACTAATCTTTATACTAATGTTTATTGAATTCTAAACAATTACATTCTCTAGTATTTTGTAAATTAAATTATGATTTTGTATGCAGATTTAGTCCTGTTAAGAGTTAATTTGCACACTAAGAAATATGATTATCATGTATTTGCAGGTTAACATTTTAGACTATTTGAATATAATGCATAGAAAGCTTGAAGACTTTTGAAGTCAACCTGCAGTTTGGCCTACTACTTTTGATCATGTATGTTTGTGCTTTTAAGTTGTAACAATATCTAATATGATTAATCAAAGCCTTTTTTCTAAAAATAAGAAAAACAAACCCAAAAAGAAATATACCTTGCATGTAATTTTCTCATAACATAGAAAGTGTAGTTTTTTTCTTTAAAGTTATTCAATTCAAATAATTGATACCATAAAAGCATTTTCATTCATAACTTCATCCAAATGCATCATGAACGATGACACCTTGTAATAACTTTGGTTAAATAGTTTAAAGCTGCTATATCATGTCTTGGGTCGTTCACAATCTCGCTTGATGTGTGCATACTATATGTATAAAAGTACTCTTTGTATGAACCACCAATTTTTCCTGCAAAAATCAGTTGTGATTTGTGATGGAAAAAATATATGTATTATTTGCAATGTGACTACTCTACTCATCATGCTACTCATACTTCTACCTATTTAACATTTGGCTAAGTTTATTATTATATTGAATATATTTAATTGATAGATTAAATGTACTTCAAATCAAATCTATTGTCATGAATTTAGCAACTATTAGCAAATTATTTTGTTGCATTCATTGATATGAATTCAACTTAATTATTTTATTTGTGCAGGTAATTTGGCCTTCAATAAAAATGCATATGGGAGATTAGAATGCTGCATTGAAGGCTGCCAGTGACGCTAGCCAATGAGATAATACACACCCTAGCCAAGAATCTTTGATAGTCTGATATTCAACTGGAGCACACAGGTAGATTTTTGTTTTGAAAGTTTGTCTTGTTTTGTTGGATAACTAAACTTACCAACATTAATGCTAAACTATTTTCAGGTTTACAAAGATAGTTGGGGTCTGAAGGTGATAATAATTTACTGAGACATTTTGTGGTTAAAGTTACTTTTGTAATCTACACAAAGTTGGAAGTAATCCTGTTCTTGTTTACATGCTTGCTGGGCTGCTGGCCAAACACTTTGAGAAACTGTGTGATGAAGGAGTTGCCAAATTTGCTTCCACATAACTGAAAGGAGAAAAAGACATGTCCTAAGACATATATTCACTGTAAGTACAAAAAAATATGAAAACAATTGCATTTAACTTATGTTAATGAATCTCTTTTTTGGACAAACATGCTGGCTTTTGTGTTAGTATATTGATAATATTTAATTTACAATATATTTTTAAAACAAATTTGTCTTGTATTAGCTATTTAATTACTATTTTTAATAAAGAAGATAGTCTCAAAAATTGATGAATAAAGTACTTAGTAGTAATTATTCGTTCCTTGTGGCATTTGAATAGAAAGATTAATATAGACTAATTATGCCAGCCTTGTGAGCTGAACACATGTTGAAAAACCTCATGTGAATCTAGGAATACATCTTATTTTAAGTCATAATATATATGAAGGAAACTCAAAGGGGTGAAATTGGCACATCAAATTTGTACCTCTCAGATTCCAAATACAACCAAAAGATGCAGAAAAAGCAATTGATTTATGTTAAGAGAGATACAAATTAGAACTTGCTTGCAGATGTACATGTTATGACTATTGATTCAAGTCCATTGTTTTAACTTACTTGTACATATATTTGGAATCAATAGTTATAACATGGGCAAGTGTGCATATGTATTATGACTTAAAATTCTGGGTTTGTTTTATTTTTCTTTTAATATTCACTTTATATTAATGAAAGTTTACTTTTTAAAATGGGCTTTTGATTTACTATTTCAGGTGAGAAGAAGAGTTGTCTGCCTTTGAAATTTTTAGATGGTTCTTTCCCAGCCAGTTTTATCACCACCATAATTGATTGTAAGCTCAGAACCATTGATCTTGTTGTTACTATAACATGAGATAATGCAACAAATTGATAATATAACATGATATAATGGAACAAAGTTGTTTTTTTTTTATTCTACATGCTTTTATGTCCCTTTTCTCGACTCTTGATGTGTTATAAATCATCATACATTCTTGTATATAATTGCAAGCATTGCTCAAACAATTATGTTAGTTTTCTCTTTATATATGTTTAGATGGACTGCCATATCCATACCTTGGACAGATTGCATAAAAGATTAAATTTTCCTCAGACTGATGTTTACTTTCAAAATAAAAATTAACTTTTGTGAAATATTCCAATTACTGTGCTCTTTTGGTGTGCCTTCATGCTGCTTGTGTGCTTCATTCAAGAATTTCATGAATTGGCTGTGGAAACTTATGTATTGGAAACTAAGAAAGACAAAAAATTGCATGTTGAATATACAAATGGAGAATGACAATATATCCTTGAATTTGTAGATATCTTGTAGAAAAGAATACATACCAATGAACTTCAGTTAATAGTTACAATAACTTATACATGTGCATATATAAATTCAGATATAACTCATGCCGAGTAATTTTTGTTATCTTTGAAGCAAAAAAGTAGTAAAAGATATCATGATTCATTTTGTGATTGACATTTATGAATTTCGTATGAATGAAGTATTTTCAATAATTGTGTTCTTCTTTTCTTTTTTTTGGCAGATTGCATACAAAAGAAAGCTTTAAAGGGAGAAAAGGATCAAGTAGAGATGAAAGGAAACATACATGTTAATTTTGGAATGGAATGGAGAAACTCATCACAATGCAGAGTGCAGCTGAACACCAATGCCTGGGACAAAGCTTCTCCTAGTATTAGTATTTATAGATTTTTTTTTAGAGGCTATATAAATTTTTGCAGGGCTAAAAGGTTGAAAAAATGGGATAAAATCCCACAAAATCTGGAAAGTGTTTTTACTTTGTGAGACTAAAGTAAGTTTTCCAGCTGTAAAGTGTCCTTAATGTCAGAGTTGTCCTTTTATGTCTGCCAAAATTTCTTCCCCAGCAAGTAATAACAGAAATGTTGATCTACAGGAAAAATTAGGCAAAATTGGCTAGCATCTCTTGTAAGATTTATTGATACTCCGTGTAAAAGAACATGTCTTTCTGAAAATCATGGAAATTTTACAATTTAATGATCTAGCTATGGATTTTTAGCAATGGTGAAGGTGTGCGGCTAAGATAAAAATGGAGGAAGAAAGACAGGAAGAAGATGGAAGAACAAAGGTTTTTCAATTTGAATTTTTTGTCTTCTCGTTTTTTGGTTTTGATCCCTTTACAAATTTTGTTTTTTTTTTAGTTTTGCTCTCTCTCACTGTGTGATTGATCATCCAGTTGTCAAATCAGCAACGTCTACCACTGCCAAATCATCCTCTGTTCTCCACATATGCATTTTTGTAACGGATAATGACGGTAGGGACCAAAAGCAAAACGTTTGTATCTTACATGGTTTGTTTTGCAACAAAAAAAAAATACAAGGACGAAAACAAATAACATGGAACTTACCGGAACAATTTAACTAAGTTTTTTTTTTATTTTTTTTGTTTTTTTTTATCATTTTCTGAAATTGGTTGCCCAATTTTAAATTTAACTGTTTTGGTTCCTCCATAAAATATTTTGTCTAAGAGATTTTTCTTAAAATTTAATCGATGTTGAAAAATAGAGGGGCGCAAAATGATAAAATTAAAGTGATCGAAATTGCAATTAAGCTTTTTTTCAAACTCAAATAAAAATAGTCATATAATTTTCACAAATATTGATGATAACAATATGTTTTCACCCTATTTATCGACTTGTCAAGTGTATATATAAGTATACTCAGCGTCTTTTTCATCACACTTTTCGTAGAAGGAAGTGATACATCAAATCAAGCAACGTATTTACAAAAACCAATGAGAAACGTATATGCACTCACATTAAGCACTCCAACAGAAGTTTCAACCATGTAACTCCAAATCTCAAGTGTTGCATCAGGCGACAACACAATTAGAAGATGTGGGTGGCACTCAATTTTTATCATCTTGGGAAAAACCTCTATATTTCACGAAGATTTTTGTTATTCACCAAGCACTCAAAAATCATGTTATACGTAAAGAGTCAAGAAAAAGCGCCATGTAGAACCATTTAATTGAGCAGGAAAAACGCATGATCAATAATGTCATTGTTGCAAAGCAAACCATTCATGGCATTATAAATGATAAAGTTAGACAATAATCCAATAACAACCATGACACAAAGGGATACCATGTACATCTTCATTTTGCTTAACAACAACATGAAAATCATCGGTAAAGAATTTCAAACTTGTAAACCCGTCATCTTCCTGCATTACTTTTAAAAACCCAACAACATTGTCAAATTGCAAAGCCCATATCATAGTCATCAAAATCTCACCAAAAGTACTTTTAGTTTACCAACATTACTTTCCTTCTCCCACCGCTCAAGCAATATCGTGAAACTATCCCCATCCAAATCAACCTTCCCCTTCCCCAAAACCTTCTCGAGAAACTCCACACTCCCGCAAAGTCTGATTCTCTTCTTTACAAATCACATTAAGCAACCAATTAATCACGACAACATTTATCTCCACATCATACCTATCCATCACATCAAAACTCATAACAGTCTCGTTAATCCTATCAACCATACAATAACTCTGAAAAACTGAAATTAAGGTGGGAAGACAACGGGTAGCACTTTGGTGCCATTAATGGCACCGTGCCATTAAATTTGGGCCATACAAACACATTGCCATTGCATCTGGGCCACATAACACATCTATCTTGGTGCCATTAATGGCCCAGATTTAATGGCACGGTGCCATTAATGACACCAAAGTGCTGCCCGAAGACAACACACCTTCTCAGTTCATAGTCCTAACAACATCCCACATGGGCTCGAAAAGCTGATTCCGGCCCAATAATTCAACCATCAAGTTCCAAACATGACCCAAATGTTCTCTTTTTAAGCATTAGATTTTAAGTAAATAGATGCCAATTTCATGTCATTATATTTTAGAACTCTTAAAGAGTGTCCATGTGACTTTTTCATGTTAGTATTTATAAAAATGTGTGTATTCAATTCATTAAAAATAAAAATATTTGACTTTTTTCAAAAAATAATTGCTTATTTTAGAACTTTAAAAAGTGCTCCAGAAGCACTCGTACATATTAGAATGAATATATTTTAATTATCTTTGTAAATAACTATATAGTATTATAGGAGATTTTATCTTGAATGATTGGTGATCAACTACATAGATGAAGGGTAGTCAACTTATAAGAGCCAAAGGAAAAGACTTAGAAAAACTATAAAAAAAAATTTATCAAGAAAGATATAAAGATTTTAATGAGTTAAATAGAATCTATGAACGTCTAAAATTAGGTGCTCAAATTTATCCTCTTTTACTTATATCTTATAGAGAACACCTATTTTGCGATAAACAATTAGAATTGTAAGGTGTTGTACCCTTAAACAAACTCAAATAACAATTAAATGGCAATAATAGGTTATAAAAATTATTATACGAATAACAATTAACTATTTGAAATAATTTTACGTCAAAAAAACTATTTGAAATAATTTATATGGTTGTTCGATGAAAAGATACGTATGATAAAAACATATAGAGAATGCCCGATTCACCCTAGGATATATATGATAAAGAACACGTATGTTATGTGATAATCATAAGAAATACTTTGTTTTTTTCAGAAGAAGTACATATTCTATTGATGACATAAAAACACACAAATTTTGTCATAGTCATAAAAATATGTATTCTATTGATCCCATAAAAACACACAAGTGTTGCTGCATAACTAAATTTTCATCTTAATGAGCTGGCAACAATTTGGTAATTTGTGTCACTGTATAATTGATAACTTAGTTTTTTTTTTATGCTTTCTGAAAAACAATTGAACATCCAAAACTTATGATGTCAATCTCATAACTAACAAATCGTCTATATATGTCAATTTCTATCTCTGCGTTTCACACAAATTGTTAGGTGTGAATCATACGATATATAACCAATTAACCATTAACCACCCAACATATTTCACATCTCAAGTTTGTTTACTTAACGATGTATTGATACACTTTTGGATCAAATACCTAATACAATCAACACAATAATCAACAAAAACTTCATTCCTATGGAAAAAAAATGTCAATTGAACAATATTCAACTGCAACACTTAGAGTCTTTACGCTTCTAAAATTTAGATTAATTAAGAGTCTGCTTGTTACATCTTATTTTGTTTAAAAAATCACGTTTTTTAAAAGTATACCCTTTATCACTATTATAAACAAAAATTAACGTTTTAGATTCATTCATTAAATAATGTATGTAGTCTATCTAACTCAGTTAGAGTAGGTATCACAGTCTCATTTTTAACACAGTTAAATAGACACTTTTTTTAGCTTATATTTTTATTGATACATGATGTTTATTTGTAAACAGCTTTGGTCTAGTTTTTTTTTTCGATCACAGCTTTGGTCTAGTTTAGTAGGAAAAGAAAATCACAACAAATGTAAATTATTTTCCAAGTTTCTCCTTGTGAGTTGCAGGAAGCACAACCAACTATAAGAAATTGCTGGAATGTATACCATTACTTGAATTTGAACTTTCCAATCTAGAATCTCGCAATTGCATGTGTAAATTTCGGGGACGTTTGCCACTTCGTCTATTAAAAAAAAAGTGTTACAAAGGAATTGGTTAAACAACCAAAATGAGTAAGCTTTTATAAAAAAAAATTGTGTAGTTATTATTTGATCAAAAGTAACAAACTTATAGTTTTAGAATAATGCTGCTTATCCCGAATTTCAATTTCACGAGTATCCCGACCGTGTTATCCATACAGCCGTTTTTGTTGACTTTCATTTTTGTTACCCCACTACCCGTTTTTGGTGGAAATGCATGAATTGTGATTGGTTTAAAATAGCATCGGGACAAATTCTTGATGAATAGCATCGGGACAAATAGCATTACTGATAGTTTTAAGACAATATTTCTATTTGTATTTTTCTATTTATGGATTATTTAACCAATGCACATGGAGCACTTGTCAAACTTTGTAAAAAAAAAAAATAGTAGAATTTGTTACAGATACAGATGAAAACTTCCATAATGATTACACCATCTGGTATAAGCAAAAATTAACATTTTGGATTAATTAATTATTAATTAGAGATTTAATAAAAAAAATGATTTTTTCTATAAACGGAGACTAATAATTTGTCATAATGGAAAAGTACATTTGAAAAAATTGATTATGATATGAGAATATAACTGGAGAAAAAAGGACATTATTTCACATTCGAATCCCACTTTCATTTCCAATTTCTTGGCATTTTTCCATCAAAAGTGATAGTGTGTGGTCCTTCTCACCACCAACATAGTGTCCAAAATATATCAAATAATTGGGTGGCTACCCTACGAGTGGTTGTCACAAATCATGACCAAACAATTAATGAAAAATATATATCATATTATAATATTAGTATTAGTAGAATTAAAAACACAATGTTTCGCTATTTTTTATGGGTCATGTTAATCGGTGTTCCCAGACACTTTTTAAAGATACTAAAAAAGAAAGTTACGACAAAAAAAAAGAATTTGTTTTTGACTATTCATAAATTAATTACACAATTTTCAATGCAATAATATTATATAATTTCTTGTTTTATATCCTTAATCAATGTCGAGAGATACGGTTACGGTTATCATTTCCTTTCTTTTATTATTATTTTTGCAAAAGTGCTTTTTTAATACGAGGAGCATCTTCTTTACCTATGAAATAAAGAGAAACACTTGTGTGGACCAGGACCAAAAATTTTGGTTTGGTCACACACACACAAGTTTTTTCCTTCTCTCTATTCTCTTCTCTCTTCTCCATTTTCTCTCTCTTCTCTCTTCTCTCTTCTCTCTTCTCTCTCCTTTCTTTTTTCTCTTTGTGTGACCAAAGACCACTTGTGTGGACCAGGACCACACAAGATTTTCTCTGAAATAAATACCTAACAAGATAAAAAGATAAAAAAAGAAACTGTCTTTTTATAGATTTAGGAAAGCTCACGGGTATTTGTTTGTGACTTTGTGTAGCCATAAATGGCATGAGGTATCAAACTTTACCTACATCAATCAATAATTGATCGATCACGTACCTTTCAATTTGGTGATCGTTTGCATAAAGTTGACAGAATTCATAAATATCATGCAAATAAAAAATACTTTAAATTTTATTTATAGCATAGTTTGTTTTAGTCTTTGACTTAGTCAGTGGACACTCAGATTTTTTTGGAGAAATCAAAATGCTATATATATAAAATCAACAACGTGGAAGCTCCATGCACAAGGAGTGCACAAAACACCACCGATCAAAGTTTACAGATACAAAGAGCCAACAAAAGTACGAGCAAAACAGACAAGAATTAGTGGACACCCATACAAGGAAGCGGATGTCTCCACCAATCATGATAACAATAACAAAAGCATGTCTGTTTAGCTTTCAACCACAAAAAAGAGAGAAGTTTTACTTTCTCAACAAGGACCAAAGAAGTAACCATCCTATTTTTGAAGATACGATTATTACGTTCCTTCCAAATTACCCAAACAACAGCAAACCATATGACCTTAAAGAATAAGTGCGTACCACGCGGCATCCCTGCCATGAAAGAAACCTGAATGCAATAATCACGCAACTGACAAGGAGCAACCATCGTGATCCCTAACCAATTCCAGACAAGAGACCACAAAGAGGAGGCCAAATCGCAATCTATAAAAACATGTGTAGCTGATTCGACGACTCCACACCCATTAACGCAAGCCATATCAGTTGCTTGAATAATATTCCGCCGCAATAAATTGTCTTTTGTAGGTAGCCGGTTACGCAAGAGACGCCACACGAACACTGACACTTTCACAGGTATATTCCGATGCCAGACATCATCAACAAGACTCCTATCCATCTGTCCACCAGAATTTGTGAGAAAACGGTAGGAATCCCGCACCGAATAACCATGCACTGGATCTAGATACCATCTCCAAGAATCAGTAACATCAACCTGCAAAACAATGTTATGTAACACTTCGGAGCACTCCCTCACACTTTCCTCCTCCCAGGCTAACAAACGTCGTCTCCACGACCACGCCCTACCACCCGCCTCCCAACCTAACCGCTCCATCTCCTCCACCGTACAATCCTTATTAATGGCTAAATCAAAGAGCCTAGGAAATTTAAATCGCAAAGGTGTTTCCCCGACCCAATGATCGAACCAAAACAAGGTTGTCTTACCATCACCCACCACCCGACGGACATTGTTGTCAAACCAACTGCCCACTCCCTCACCTATTCCCCTTCTGACTCGACATAGAGACCTCCACCACATAGAATCATGCCTACCCCCCTCCGTCAGATTTTGATGACTTAACCATTTTAAAATCTGCCACTAATTTTCATGTCGACAACAAAACATCCAATTTTTTTGAACAAGATTGGAATAAATAAGAACTTTGGAACAATTTTAATAAAAAATGTTCATTTTATTTGATCATATTTTTTAACGCACCCTTTTTTATCGGTTAAAATTAACACAAGTTTACAAATAATTTTTTAACGCACCCTTTTTTATCGGTTAAAATTAACACAAGTTTACAAATCATGTGTGTCTCGTATAAATTTGGTATAGTCATCTAGATTTTAACCAATAAAAAAGAAAGAGAATGTGTTTAAATATACGTGTTTAAATATATGTGTTAAAAATGTATTGTTAGCATTATTCTTAGTCATAGATTTTTTTTTTTTTGGGTTACATTCTTAGTCATAGATGAGTGTTAGTTATATATATTTTTGACATAATAAAAGTTATTTAAATCTATTAAATTATTATTGATTACTTGGATGAGATGATACCGAATTTCTTTCAATTTAATAAGTCTTGTGTTTAAAAGCAGTTCTAAAAACTTTATCATTAATTTTTATATTTTTTTATCCAACTTAATTGATCAATCTTTACCTTTGCATGCAAAAATATGTCCCTTTCGCATTAAAAAACATCAATTAGAATTTTCACTTCTTTCATGGTTATGGACGAGCACATATTCTAGTAGGACCCAGGCATACTTTATGTTAAGATTCATGTTCTGTGAAACAACGCAAGTGTAAGTCCTTCTTTTCATGTGTCTTCTTCACTCTTCATAGAACAATCATAACAGGTACGTTACTCTTCTTTTTTCGCCATTTCTACGTTCAATTCCATTTTCTCTATATAAAATATAAATAAATAAATTGAAGCATGTGTTTGTGTTGTTTTCATTTTAGTATTTAACGTTGTTAGTTTCAAAGTTGTTGTCTCTTGCTGTGAAATAAACAATAAAAAATTCTAATGTTGTGTTTTTTTGTGTGTTCTGTTATTTGGTGAGTGGCTATGTTATATTTTGTTTTGTTGGTTGGATCAAAATTTTAAAAACTTGTTTTTTTTTTGTAATGTTTTTGAACTCTGAGTAGTACTTGGTCATCTGGGTTTGTTGAAAAATTTAAATTTTATTGTTTGTTTGATGTTTTATGTCACATTTCATCTTCATTTTCAACGACCACTATCTAAGAATGGAATAATATGGAATTTTAAAATGTTTATGACTTGATTTCCCGATGTTTTATGTTATGAAGTACCAACATAGACACCAGACGGAACACTGATACGTAGACACTCATGATAATATGAGAAAATTGAAGTGACTATATGCATAGGGTGTCGTGTTGGTGTCATACACCTGACACGCCTTCAATTTGAAGTTTCGACAGTACATAACAGGAGTGTTTAGATCCAAATCGATAAAAAAACTATAAACCTATGAAGCACAAACATGGATTGAGTGTGTCCCTGTGGTCGACATGCGTCGGTGTCTGACACCCTTACGACACTCGTACAACAACTCAGACAAGTGTGCCAAATATACATAGCGGTGTGGAAGTATTTGTGTCGTGTCAAGTGTCTCTGTCGGAGTCTATGCTTCATAGCTTAAAACTGCTCAAAACTGATATTCTTTGGATGTGTTGCAATATCAATCATTCATTTTCTCATCAACGACTGAAATTACTTACTTTACTCTATTACGCGAACTGTCCACTTTAGTAGAGTTAAATCCATTTTTAATGCTCATTTGTTGATTGAGAGTTTGTTTATGCTAAGCTTTGAATTTGGTTCTGCATAGTTCATGGTTATTAATATTATTACTATTTTGAGAATGGAACATAAACCTGTTTGTTTGCATTGATTTAGAATGACAAAGATCACTATTTTCCTAAAACTAACCTCTTTCTGCTTTTTGTGCAGAGACATAGCAATGGCAACTTGTATACCTGCTGGAAGGGGCACATTGCATTACAGAGTGACAGACTACAAGGGACAAAGCTGTAGAAAAACTGCACGCGTTTCTGACGTGTCTATCAAAAGTAACTTACAAAAAGATCTTTCATGGTAAACATTTTAAACCAGGAATCATATTAATGGTTATGTTATATATCAATATCTGTTTTGATCTAAAAATTGAATTTTCTTTGCTTCACAAGACTCTTTTCTGAATGGAGTTTTACTTGTTTGTCTAATATCATATTTTTTTTAGTTATTATTGTTATTTTTCTGTTGAATCCTTTACACATAGTATTCTCAGTGTATGTTTACAAGATTATGATCAAGGAATTATGAGTAGTGGTGATCTCATATGTAATTTTACCTTTCTGCACTAGATAGAGTGTATGACATCCATTTTGGTTACATTCGTAAAATATGAAGTACATTCAGCTCTTGCTGGTTGTTTTTTTACGGTCAACTAGCGGAAAATCTGATTTAGATTTCTAGATGAAGTTATCATCATGATTTGTACTTTGTAGCATTGCACAATGATTACTTAAATTGTACAAAGCATAGAGATTGTATTATTATTATTATACATTCATTGCATATTTATAATGAAGATTGTTGAAGCAACTTCAGGAAACTCGATTAGAAAGTATTAATGATTTTCAGACGTTTTGGGGTGTGTATTGTTAGGTCTACAAGGGTATCCAAGGTGCTGCAGATAAACAGATGTGAGTTTTCTAGGCCTCCACTCCGTAAGAATCGGAAACTCTTCATTTCCTCATGCAAAAAAGATGGTCCTACAAAATACTTCGACTTTGCCGTCATTGGGAGTGGAATTGCTGGCCTTCGATATGCGCTCGAAGTTGCAAAATATGGAACCGTTGCAGTGATAACAAAGGCTGAACCTCATGAATGTAATACAAATTATGCTCAAGGTGGTGTAAGTGCTGTGCTTAGCCCTTCAGATTCCGTGGACAGTCACATGAAGGATACCATTGTAGCTGGTGCTTATCTTTGTGATGAAGAGAGTGTCCGGGTATGTTCCTGGCCTATTAGTTTTGTCATATAAGTCATTCCAAGAACTTTGTTCCTATCTGTATAAACAATGTAATTAAGTGCTTATCATATAAGTTTTACATGTATAAGCTATCACTGTGAAAAAAGATAAATAAAATCAAACTGCTTTAGTATAAGCTATAAGCTGTTTTCATAAGCTTTCATGGAGAGCTTATGGAGATAAGCTGAAACACAACTCATATACTTGTCAATGTACCTTTAGGAAATATGTGATGAACTACTAGTTTTCAATGTTGTCAATTAGCGGCTATAGCACCATAATGTAGCGGAATTTAGACAAACTGCGGTTGTTTTGCGACACGCGATTTAATACAAAATGTGGCTATAGTGGCACTACGATGCTGTAGTGTGATAGAATTTGAACGAACCGTTATTTTCTGTGATCCGCAATTGGCAACACGGCTAGTTTCTATTATTACAGCTTTGACCATTGCATTAACTTTTGTACTTTTTTTCCAGGTTGTTTGTACTGAAGGACCTGACCGAGTCAGAGAACTGATTGCTATGGGCGCATCGTTTGATCATGGGGAAGATGGTAACTTGCATCTAGCGAGGGAGGGAGGTCATTCACATAACAGAATCGTTCATGCTGCTGATATGACAGGAAAAGAGATTGAGCGCGCTCTATTGAAGGCAGTTATCAACAATCCTAATATTTTTGTGTTTGAACACCATTTTGCTATAGATCTTCTCACATGTCAGGTTTGTTCTCTTTTTCTTTTCTTTTGGTATTCCTAAGATTTTCTTAACACATAATGTTGATGGCATAAAGTTGTTTTGACATCTCAGAAAAATTTGATGAACATTTTGAATGTTTTGATGGATTTGCTAACTGAAACATGTTGCTGGTGTTGCAGGATGGATCTGATATAACCTGTCTTGGTGTTGACACACTTGATACTGAAACCCTAGAGGTGGGAAAAGCAATTATGTGTGATTGTTTGAGACCTAAATTACTGCCATCATTGAATATATTTTCTAATCTTTAATCTTTTTTAGCTTTTTTAGGTGGTAAGATTTCTTTCAAAGGCGACTTTACTAGCGTCAGGGGGTGCTGGACATATTTATCCTAAAACTACGAATCCGTTGGTAGTTCTCTTTTTCTAGAGTTTGAATGAACCCTTTTTTCCTATTTTTCTGCTTGGTTTATTTTCTATTTTTGGGTATTTGATAACACGAATCATGATGAAAAATAGAATAATCCAGCATGATTTTCCTCTCAAAAATAAAAAATCTAGATGATTTTATAATGCAGTTTGATTGCATTCTGGAATTATTTAGTCATCAAGTGGTCTAGTTTTCCCTTTGTAGTGTCGATACTTGATAGCATGGTTATCTGTATCTTACTATACTTGCTAGTTGTATCTCGATTAGATACAAAACTAAATTCAATCGATATGAATCTCATGTGTGTATCTCCTTTGAACATAAATCTTATCTTGAATTCTGAAACATTATGACGAATCTCAATTCGCTATGATGAATTCTAATGAATCACTACCTGAAACATTGTAATGCTTTTAATTTCTATGTCACTTATTTTTACTTAAAAATGCCATATTTGTATTGGTCATTGTATCTTACGATTCATAGGTCTTTTGATTCGTGATTTAAATCTCGATTTCTTAACCATGCTTGATACAATAGTTCTGGTTGCATGCTTAATATGTTGATCTGTATATGCTGTATCTCTTGTATTGCATGGCTAGTCTTATTTGCATATTAATTTGACATGCTTTTTACTATAACAGGTTGCCACCGGAGATGGGATTGCAATGGCATACCGAGCTCAAGCTGTGATTTCCAACATGGAGTAAGTGGATTGTATTGACTCATTACCAGTCATAGGTGCCCTGTTTGGATAAAAAGCTTACTTAAGCTATTTCTATAACAAAAGATAAAATAAAGTCAAACTATTTTGATATAAGCTATAAATTGTTTTCATAAGTTATCATGGAGATTAGTTGAGAATAGTTTATAGATATGTCATAAGTTGTTTCCGTAAATTCTCCCACACAATCTCACAAGTGCTTATTCCATTAGTGAAGGAATAAGGATACCTGTGTCAAGTCTTGTAGTTTTTTTCATGATAAAGTATATCGTATTTCACGACCGTTGTGATTTTTTTCCTTTTTCTGAAAATCATTGTTGGCGCAGGTTTGTGCAGTTCCATCCGACCGCGTTAGCTGATGAAGGGCTTCCCGTTAAACCAAACGAGCCTAGGGATAATGCATTTCTGATATCTGAAGCTGTTAGGGGTGATGGTGGCATCCTTTATAATTTAGCCATGGAAAGGTTTATGCCTTTGTATGATAAAAGGGGAGAGCTTGCTCCTAGGGATGTAGTCGCAAGAAGTATAGACGACCAACTTAAAAAGCGCAACGAAAAGTACGTGCTCCTTGACATTAGCCACAAGCCGAAGAATGAAATTCTCTCCCACTTTCCAAACATTGCTTCGACATGTCTTCAGTATGGTTTGGACATAACACGTCATCCAATCCCCGTTGTTCCAGCTGCTCATTACATGTGTGGAGGAGTTCATGCCGGGCTCCAAGGAGAGACAAATGTGAAAGGTCTGTATGTAGCAGGTGAGGTAGCATGTACCGGTCTACATGGAGCAAATAGACTAGCTAGCAACTCATTGCTCGAGGCACTCGTTTTTGCGCAAAGAGCTGTTCAGCCGTCAGTTGATCAAATGAAGAGCTCTAGCCTCGACCTTAATGCATCAAATTTATGGTCAAGACCTACGGTGCCGTTTTCACTTGGAAGTAAGGCCAATGACAAAATTTTATCCGCAACCGAAGAATTGAGGAAAGAACTGCAATCTATCATGTTTAACTACGTGGGAATTGTGAGGTCAACAACGTGGTTAGAGACAGCTGAGAGAAAAATCGGCAATCTTGAGGCGAAATGGGAGGAGTATTTGTTTAGGCATGGCTGGAAACCAACAATGGTGGTGCCTGAGATTTGTGAAATGAGAAACCTCTGTTGTTGTGCTAAGTTGGTGGTTAGTAGTGCGCTTTCGAGGCACGAGAGCCGCGGTTTACATTACACCATTGATTTTCCTCACCTTGAAGAAAGTGAGAGACTTCCAACAATTATTTTTCCAAGTTCACCTTTAGTCAGTACATGGAGTTCTAGACAATTACAGAAGCAGCCTATGTATCAATAAGGCATCAATATCTGCAAATAATATATATAAATAGGGAACTTTAATTAAAATTCAGCAAAATAAATACCAAAAGGGAAGGGAATAGTCATTGGCTCGAATTCTGTATTCGGATCGTCTTTCCTCTCCCTTATAGTTAAATGATTATTTTGTCGATGAGGTGTCAACTTGGTGGTAAGAGTTTGACCTTGTAACCTCGAGACATAGTTCTAATATAGCAATATATATAGGTAATTTGGGTTAGTCAATATATAAAGGATTTATGACATTTAAATAAAGTTCCTACTAAAGAAAGTTTGGTGGATCCAAGTTTATTACCATTGTCTAAGTTGAGGCAACTCTAGAATCTTAGTGTTGTTTATTCTTTGAATGCTCTTTCTATGCCAAGATTCGGAGGATATGTCACACGACTCGGAATAAAATAAGTAATATTAACCGCGGATAAGGAAATCAATTATCAATATTATGTCATTATACGCACATGCGTAACAAATCATGAGTAATTACAATATCAACTATTGATTTTCTCATTTTAGAAGAGTCAAATCCATGTCTTAGATGGTTGGTTATTTCTTCAGTTTTGCACAATAACCGCAAAAATCACTTTCTTCAATTTCAGAATTTGTAAATGTGCGGTAAAAGTTACCATGAAACTTGCCAATCTATATCATCTGCGGTTGTTTGGTCCATTTGGTGATCTCTGAATCACACTCCAAATTAACCCGTGTTATTCAATCTCAATTTTGTCCCAAAATTTTCATAACTTATAAAAGTAGCTCAAAATTAATAACAATGAAATTATTTATTAATCTATTAAAAAAATATTCAAAAATAAAGACAATTTAATTGAATCATTTGAATTGCTTAAAATTATAATTTCTCTAAAGTTTTCAATTACCTCATCCAAATCTCTATATAAGATTGTAATATCAGTTAGAAGTAAAAACAAGATCTTAAGCAGCTATGATTATTCTCATTAGTCTCATTTTACTTCTAACCGATAATGAGAATAATCATGATTGCTCTCTAAAATATCTATCTAGTATTAAGTCAAAAACACACGTTCTGATCCGTGTGATTTGAATCTCACTATGTCTACGTGGAATATCTCAAAGCTGTTATTTTGATCTATTGATTTGAATCACATTCAATTATGATTCAAATTACACTATGCAGCTGAACCAATTGTCTGCACCTTCAAAGGTAAAATTAATTCAATAACTGTCACAACCATTTCCACCTGTTCCAGTTTCAATTCTAACTCATTACTATGATCAGTTAGGATAGCAAATAAGAACTTCGATGCCTCAACTACTACTATTAATTACAGGGGGCTTCTACGATGCAGTATGAAACTCATTTGTTTGAAAAAGTTGTTTTATTTAGCCAATGGCCGATGTCATGTCACCTAGTGTGGACCACTCTAAAACTAAACTTTACCTTATTACAAATAAGTTTTCATACAAAATATTAAGGGGAATTCCAATATTAGTGCACAAATGAAAATCTATATTTAATTTTGATTTAATCATGGACACAATTGCAATAAGTAAAGATATAATAATCTGATGTGACATGAATTAAATACACAAATGCTCAATGATTGACCATTTAACTTCATGAGAAAAGTCATTTTTATGACTTCACCATAGAATTTTGTTAAATATGTTTTTAGTCCATATATATATATATATATATATATATATATATATATATATATATATATATATATGGGTTATGATAGAAGACACCTTTTATGAAGGTGTCTTTTATCAAGTTACTCTATGAGCATTTGCGAAAAGACACCAACTTACTTTTAGGAAGGTGTCTTTTATCAAAGTTATAACTAAAAAGTGAAAATCACACCTTAAGGTGTGACTTGATAAAAGACACCACCAAAGAGTGGCTTGTAACATAACCCTATATATATATATATATATATATATATATATATATATATATATATATATATATATATATGGCTGTTAACTTGCACCCACCTAAAAACACTAAGGTGCAAGTTAACAAGTTGCACCTACTTGTACTTTACTAAAACACCATTTTATCTCTATTAAACTTTATTTTAATTAAAAGGACATTTTTGTAAATAGTATAAATAATATTTGTTTATAATAGAAAAACATGGATGTTTTGGTAAATAACTAATAGGTGCAGCTTGTTAACTTGCACCTTAGTGTTTTTAGGTGGGTGCAAGTTAACAATGGGGGCTGTTAACTTGCACCCACCTAAAAACACTAAGGTGCACGTTAACAAGCTGCACCTACTTGTACTTTACTAAAACACCCTTTTGTCTCTATTAAACTTTATTTTAATTAAAATGATATTTTGTAAATAACATAAATAATATTTGCTTATAATAGAAAAACATGGGTGTTTTGGTAAATAACTAGTAGGTGCAGCTTGTTAACTTGCACCTTAGTGTTTTTAGGTGGGTGCAAGTTAACAGCCCCCGTATATATATATATATATATATATATATATATATATATATATATATATGTATATATATGTATGTATATATGGGTTATGTTACAAGTCACCCTTTGGTGGTGTCTTTTATCAAATCACACCTTAAGGTGTGATTTTCACTTTTTAGTTATAACTTTGATAAAAGACACCTTCCTAAAAATAAGTTGGTGTCTTTTCGCAAATGCTCATAGAGTAACTTGATAAAAGACACCTTCATAAAAGGTGTCTTCTATCATAACCATATATATATATATATATATATATATAGGGTTATGTTACAAGCCACCCTTTGATGGTGTCTTTTATCAAGTCACACCTTAAGGTGTGATTTTCACTTTTTAGTTATAACTTTGATAAAAGACACCTTCATAAAAGGTGTCTTCTATCATAACCCATATATATATATATATATATATATATATATATATATATATATATATATATATATCAATTTTTCATTTTAGTCTCTCTAATTTTTTTTTCGACTTATAGTCCACCAAAAAATTTTCATTTTTACTTTTGGTCTCTCCTTTAAAGTAAACTCATATGTAGAATTTCATATTTTTGAATAAAATTTCGCAGAAAAGTTTATAATATTAAAAGAATCTCTCCAAAAATAAATTAGAATTTTTTAACAAAACAAGAATTAAATATGAATTTTTATATTTTTTGAGGTTAAAAATTTATATTTAATTCATGTTTTGTTAAAAAATTCTGTTTTTTTGGGAGAGATTTTATAATATTCTACATATTTATGCAAAATTTCATTAAAAAATACATGAGTTGACTTAAAAATAAGGACCAAAAGTGGTGATTGAAAATTTTACAGGGTCTAAAAGTCGAAGCAAAATTTTAGAGGGACTAAGACAAATAATATATATATATATATATATATATATATATAATTTTATATGCAAATTATCTTTTCACCACATATAGTAATTTTATATGCAAATTTTTCCGTTAAAATATTGTGCGTCATCATTGCAACTTTTATGTGCTTACAAATGATTTTTTTTTGAAGAAATGTGCTTACAAATGATGGTACATATTTTTTGTCACTTTGTATAGTGATTTAAAATGTTGATACATATTTTGTGTTAACTTTTTTTATGTATATGAAAATAAAAATTATTCATTTGGTTGTAATGAATATCAAATGTGAGTTAAACTTGATTTCGTGAGGTTTAAGTTCTTTAATTAAATCATGGCACACACATTATTTATGAAATACTAAATGTATATATGAAAAAACGTGATGTCAGTAAAAAACAAAGAAACCGTAAAGAGTAGTGATCTATCATGTTATTTGTATAAATATATCAAAAAATTAATATTAAAAAATGTTTCATATTATATGTTAAAAGTTAACATACATTATGTTATGAAACTACATAATACAAACATAAATAATTTCTAAATCTAATTTCATTTCACTCTTTTTCACCTATTCAAACAACAACAATTAAACTTTATCAGGAAATTAATATTTAATAATGTATATTACGATATGAAACAACACATTACAAACATACTGAAAATGTTGAAATTTAAGTTCTATAATTAAATTATATTACACACTTCATTTATAAAATAATAAATGTGTATATGAAAAAGACACATTATCTATAAATAAAAATGGAGCACTATAGATTAGTGATCTATCGTGATAATGGGTTAAATTTTTAACAAAATTAGTATTCAACAAAGTTTTAGATATATGCTAAATGTTAACATAGTACTAAGATAGACATCCTCTTGTCAAAAATAAAAACATAATTATATAACAAAAACTCAAATTTCAAGAACATTAAAAACCAAACAATTCCTTTATTATGAATCTCCTTCAATATTATTTGGGCACTCTTATTTTTTTAATTTTAACTTCTTGCACAATCCCTAATTTAAGAATCTCAAGTATTTATTTATTTATTTTCTCCATTTTTTCAGGTAAATCATGTTTTGTAGTGCGTGATGGATTACTTCTGAGCTCAGATTCATCAACCCTTTACCAACATGTTTTTTTATTGTTTTAGATTCGCTGAATCTTCAAAGATGGTGTGTGTGACTATATTGGGTTGTAATGAATATTAAATGTGAGTTAGATTTTCAACCCTTTACCAACATGTTTTTTTATTTTTTTAGATTCGCTGAATCTTCAAAGATGGTGTGTGTGACTATATTGGGTTATAATGAATATTAAATGTGAGTTAGATTTGATTTTGTTTCAATACCGGAATGGACGAGGTTTAAGTTATATGATTAAATCATGTCACACACTTCAATATTTATGAAATACTAAACGTGTATATGAAAGTGACATATTGTCAATAAATAACAAGACAACCTTCGAGAGTAGTGATATATCATGTTATTGGTATAAACTTATTGGAAAATTAATATTTTAAAATGTTATAAAGTTAATATTAAAAGCTAACATGTATTATGATCTTCCTAAAAAAAACATATATATTGATTTTAAACAACATAATACAAACATAGTTTATATATTGAAATTGAAATTAATTTTGAGGCTTTAAGAAGAACGCATTTCGTGTATCTGATCATCACACCATAAAAACAAAACCCTAACCAAAGAAGTGGTAAAAGAAAATCCTAACAAATTTCTCTCACAAAACCCAAAATAGATTGGTGTGACTTTGCCCAAGGGTTGGAGGCCATGCTGTTTGCATTGTGGGGTATATTTTTTACGAAAGAAGTAAATATTGGTTGTTAAAGATCATTCCTACTCTGATAAGTGGGGTGAAGAAGGTTTTATGTACATGACCCAAGATGGCAAAAAACCATGGGGAATTTCTAGGCTCCTTCTTGATGCTTATGACTCAATCTTAGAGGGTGATGATGATGTTTCAGAAGACTTCACGAATTATGGAGGAGTGTTTCATTTGCAAGTATTTTCATAAGGTAAACACATGTATATGTACATCTTTATATTATGGTTGAATGTGTTGTTGGAAGAGCTTGTTTCGGCTTATCTATTGATATAAGCACATGTATATGTTTTTAGTTTATTTTCTCAAGCTTTCTATAATAGGTTATAAAAGTAGTTTATGCTCAGATTATGCATTCTCATCATTAAAACTTTAATTATTCACAGGCTACAAGACTGCAAGGTATTATTGAGCTTGCCAAGAGGCCCGGCACAAGCATGGAACTGTCTTCTCTACCAAAGGTAGATCTTCTCTGAATGCATTGTGTGTCTGTACCTATTGAATGAGAGTTTTAACAATGACTGGAGTTGTTTGTTTTACTTGTTTTCACACTATCGTTTGACTAAGCTTCCCATGTTAGAATTGGACATATACTTGCATATGAGAAACTAGACATTGGATTAAATCATTAAAATACAAGCCTGTATGAATATCATATCAGAATAAAGTGATTTATTGATTGGAAATAGGGTATTTAGATGAGAAAATCTGTCTTTAAATATGTGATTATATCATTACCAATTGTGATACAATCAATGTTAAAGTAATTCTATTTTTGCTGGACAAAATAAAATTGTTGTCTATTTTTAGGTTGCCGCTTTGAAGGAGGAACATTTGAGATATGGTGAACAATCTACAGCAAAGCTGGATGTTGTGAAAGTTGATGATAGCATCCACATGTATTACTCCATGTGCAATCATTTTGGTGGTTACTATTAGGCAAGCTACTTGTGTTGTCAAATGGTACATGTTATTTCTCAACTTTTGGAGAGTTCCTTTTAGGATAATTTTTTTGAAGATCAAAATTATGTTAAAGCCGTTTAACTGTTTCTTGACAAATATTTGGGATCCCTTTCCCTTTATGTTTGTGGCAAAAGTAGAAAACTATGATTGAAGTTGTTGGTTTCAACTCCACTGTTGTCTTTGAATACATATTCGTGTATTTGTTCGTTTAAACCATAGACTCTGTTTCCAGTGTATTTATTCGTGTATTTGTCAACTTCATGCGGTCGTTCTTTGATTCCTAAACAACGAAGGATACATGATATATATTTTAATCTAAGTATTCTTGATTTATTGCAAATAAGTAATGATATGAAACTAAATAATGGTGTGAAATTAGATTTGGGAGGTTTTTCGTACCATTTATTATTTATGGTCGGTTGATGAAATTTTGAGTCACAACATTTGAAATATATGTTAACTTATCTAATTGTTTGCATGGATCCAAGTTTGACCTAACAAAAAAAATGTTTTGTTGTGAATTTCGATTGTAATTAACACATATTTTCCAATTTTAACCAAGAAGTTAGAGCAAATATTAAACATACACTATATGCATGATTTGGATTCAATGCTGTAAAAAAATAACACGGTTGTTATTTCAACCATTGGATTGACTACAAAAATATAATAGTAACATTTATTAAGATCCAATGGCTATTATTGAAAACTGTGTGAAACTGTGTTGTTTCACTACAACAGCAAATCATAAAACGTTAATTATTGAACTTATTTACTTTGATTTTGGAGAATGTATCGGAAAACGCTAATTTTCATAAACTTGGACGAACATTAGAGGGATGAACTTTCTTAACCTTGTAACTTGCAATTTGCTTTATATTTATGATGTTAGTGTAGAATAAGGATGAATTGATGATTGAGTGTCTAATATGTTGAACGTTAAAACTTGGATGATTGTCCGTTTTGATGCAAAATGTGATTTTGAACTTGTTGATTCTTGAGTTGATTGTTGTTAATGTTGATTGTTGTTAATGATAGTTGTCGATGATGATTCTTTGGTGATATAAATAGATAATTTGGTGATGACATTTGTTGAATGTGTTATTTTTTGTGATGACTATTTGATAAAAGTTTGGTGATAAACATGATTATGTTTTGGTGTTGATTATAATGATGATGAATTATGTTGGGGAATTGTTACATGTAAAATGATGATGATAATGATGGTGAATGCATGTATACAAAATGAAGGTGAAAATGATGATGAATTTTTTGTTGAACATGTGCATAGTGAGTCATATGTTCATGAATCATAAATTTAAGATATTTATATCTAATGAAGATGATCGAATACTTTGTATTCAAAATGAAGATGATTAATATACAAATGTATTTAAGGTGACGACCTTGAGGTGTTCAGTACCACATGCTTATAGAGTCATGTCTAGGCGCATTGAATTCATTTGAGTCAATGTGAATATATGCATTGGTGAACTATGTGAATCTTTTGAATATGTGCTTGGTGATTATGTGCATTGGTGAATCGTGTACTTGGTGAAATTTGGTGAATATGTGTACTTGATGATGTTTGTTATTTTTTTTGTGATACTTGTACACTTAGTGATTTTAATCGATGATAATTATTTTGGTGAAAATAATGAAGTGTGAATTATAAGTATATGATTCGATAATTTTTTTAATGATGAATTACTTGCTTATACTTCTGAAATGACGAATTGTAGTTGTTGAGTTGATTAAGTAAGCGTTGATGCAATTTATATGTTTGATGTGAATTACATAATTGTATACATTAGGAAAAGTATGTGCTTTGTAAGTAAAGTTGCATGTATGTTTATACTTCCTAAATTATAAGTTGGTATAGTTTGATGATTAAGTTCAATAGGGAATGAGTTAAGAAACTCTCATATTGATTAGTGTTGTTAAGTGGTAAGCCTTGGATGATAATATTGATTAAGGATGCATATGTTAATATGATATGATAGGGGAAATATAATGTCTATGTGGAATTAGTATTCTAGGAATGTTGAGTATATATATGTGCTATGCATGAATCCTTGAATGCTTATGTTTGATTATACTTTAATTATGAGATGTGAACTAACCCCAGCGGTCGTTCGGTTGACCGTCTGCCTTATTCTTATGAATGAGTAAACGGTGTGCAGAAGTAGTTGTTTTCCTTTGATGAGTTGCTTGAGGATAGCTTGGAGCTACCCCGTCTACTGCTTTTGGTGTCTTACTTTTTAGGGCTATGATTATGGATCGGTCTTTGACGTTCGTCTTTACTTATCTGTTAGTGATTTTGGGACTGTATTGGTGATGACATGAGTTGTATGATGGAATGACTACTCGGTGACTTATTTTATTCTGGATGATTGTTGAGATATTTTATCTAGGTGTTGAGATATTGGTGTTTTATTCCGCTGCAATGTTTCGAGAAAATTATTTATGCATGCTTGGTGATTTATTGAAAAAGTAACATCTAAATTCTTGATATGATCGTATCATTAACGTAATTTACCGCTTTTAGAGTTTAGGGTGTTACACTTTATAGAAAAAGAATAGTTCATTTCATATATCGTTTATGTTTATTATTCAAATGTTAAGGATTGGTTTGATGGTTTATGAAACTTAATCATTAATGTAGCTTTTTTATTCGGTTTAAGGGCGTTGTCTCGTTTTTACTAAAGCTCATATGATGTATGTATGAGGTGGTCGATGTATGTTTGAACCGTGTTGCTTCATATTATAATATGTGTCAACATATAACATATATTATAAGACATTGTTGAATATTAATTTTCAGATAAAGTTTAGTTGTTGTTTGAATTCATGGAAAAGAGTGAAATGAAATTTGGGTTAGAAATAATTTATGTCTGTATCATGTTGTTTCATATCATAATATATGTTAACTTTTATCCAAATAATATGAATAATTTCTTATATTAATTTGATTATAAATTTTTACAAATAACAAGATAGATCTATACTCATTATATGATATGGTTTGAAGTTATTGCAATTATAAGTCTTTCTGAAATAGAACTTTTTCTTTCCATTTTATCTATATATGTCTTCCTATATATAAAATATAATTTTACGTTGTTACATATATTTTCCCATCAATACTTGAGAAAGAAGGAGAATAAAGTCCTTTATATAAAAAAGAGAATAAAGTTTTATATCCCATTAACAAAAAAAAGTTTTATATCCTATATTTCAACATACATATACGTTTTAAACCAGTTAAAGAGAATTAATAATGACTCTAAGTATTTGTCTGCAGAGGATGAGAGGGATTTAGAAAATGGAAGAATCAAATAGAAGAAATAGAGGACATTGATAGAGGAAGTGATGACGGAGCATCATATGATATTCTTGACAATGTTTATAGTTTTTATTTGCATTTGAAGACAAATAAGATGAGAATTAGAGGATTTGTCAATGGTTTGAGGAACATATTATATTGTTTTCACTCGAGTCATTGTAATTCACTTTTATCCTAAATCATGCAACTTCATAGGTGTTTTGAGCGTTTTGTAGTAAGAAATCATGTAAATCGACAAATCAAGACATCATGTGAATGATCACGGATATAAAGATTGAAGACCAATGATTCTTAGAAGGTTTTTGAATACAAAAAGAAGAAAATGCAAGATTTCGCACACAAGGGCTGCCTCATTCGCCACTCGTGCATGGCCAAGCGCCATTAGCGCATGAGACAACAATGCCATTGCCTCGTGCACCTCATGCACCACTAGCGCACAGATGCGGGCAGAAATTGCCCTCAACTTGTTTTTTGAAGCTAAAGCGGTGGAAAAAGCCCAATTTTCTTATCTTAAACCCTAAGTAATCAATTGCTATAAATAGAGACTCTTGCACACATTATTATTCATTCAGAAATATATCGGCTCAAGGCAAAGGTCAAGCATCAGAGTTCCAAGACATGATTCCATCCTCCTATTGTTTTGTCTAAGGTATATTTTTCTATTTTGTTATGTTGTTTGTTGACATAAGCAATTAAACCTCTTTGATTAGGGCTCTAAGATGTACCCCTTCTTATTTGTTGGATTCAATTAATAAAGTTTTCAATCAGTTATGCTTTTTATGTGTCCGATTTAAATAGTTCTTGCCTGTGCTTAACACTTTTTCAATTGAAAATCCGTATCGGTAATATTGAAAATTGATCTGTATAGAATTAGTAGGATTGACAACCCAAAAACATTTCTTTGTTTGCGACAGTTCTAATTACTTATTTCATAATTATGTTAATGAAATTCAAGTTTGAAATCTAAGGTTTTCTACTCTCTTTTTTAGGGAACGCCACAGTGTAACTAGGTTAACACGGAACATACGTAGTCGTAAGAAGTTGTAATGGAGTTTTTATATTTTAGTTTCAATAAATCATCAGTAGACACCACATAACTAATTGTTTTCTAAGTTAATTCCAACAAAGACGGACAGTGATTCAAGGATGTTCTAATCTCCGTTAGTCATTTGAGTTACAAACCTAATCTTGCATTGGGCAAGCAATATTATTAAACCCTGCTACTAACTCTATTTAAATATATTTTAATTTTACTCTTTGAAATAAGTCTTACTTATATCTAAGTTGAACGCCAATCCCTGTGAAAAATGATAAATTTACTACTTTATTACTTGTTACGATTTGGTACACTTGCTAATTTTGTCTATCAGGAGGACTTTGAGGGGTTTATTATTCTTCGCAATATAAAATCATCCTCATTTGGGAAACTCAAAACTATACCGGATGATAGTTTTGGAAGGTTTTGAAAGGTTTATATGAATTCTTCAAATTTAATCTCTGTTGTTATAATATTCTTAATCATAAACATTTATTTATCATTCTTTAAAAAAAATATTCTTTCAAAAAATATGAAAGACTTCTCAATTTTTCCATCCCAAAACCACCCTCCTCTAAACTCCCAAACAAAGTTTAAAATGAAAAAAAAAAAAAAAAATTCTTTCTGAGGAGTATTCTACTTGTGAGTTGAAAACCCCCGTGAGTTCTTACTGTCATTTTACAAGAGAATACAATAATGACAACTTATTTTGTCCTAGTGTACATAGGCATGTGATTCTTTTAACTTCTTATATTAACTAGGCAAATGATTTTGTTAGAACTTTCAAATGTACACGGCTCTATAATTTCATTAGTAGTGCCACATTCATCTGTTGATGTGGTCCCCACAATAACACTTTTGTTTGTCTTTTTCTAATAAAATGGATAGGTTGAAAATGATGAAATGAAAACCTAAAAACTTTGAAGATTAGTTTTGTAATAATGTTTTGAGGCAAATATATGCAAGAAGACTAATATGAAAATAGCTCACATTGAAAATGCATAATATGTTAGATTTTTTTTTTTTTTAATTTTATGGTATCACTGGTTAATTTGTTCCAATATATTATAAAATTACTTTGGATCTCTTATATTTATCATTTCACCTTTAAAATTTATAGGGTTTTACAAGTTAAAATATAATAATTGTTACTTAAGACCACATAAATGAGATGATGAGTGATTTTTTCCGGATTAATTAAAGATCTTGAATTTAAATCCAACCATGAGGACCCAAATCCATAATATAATATTTGTTCCACGTAACATAACCCATGAGAGAATATTATTTGATTTCGATGAATCAAATGGAAGAAAATTAAAGGATGATGCATAGGCCAACATAGTCTCTTAACTTTTACGTCACGTTAAATCTACGTGGCCCATGCCAATTCTAGTGACCCCACCTAAGTTTTTAAACACCTTAACTTAAATAATGGTCCTTTAAGTTAAGTAGCCTAGTTAAATAATGGTCCTTTAACTTAAATAATATAATTTCACGGGTGTATTCGGCAATTTACAAAGTTTAGAGATTATTTGTCAAAAAGAAAAGTTTAGAGATTATTTTGACCAACAATCATAATTTCTACGATTAATTTCTCTATTTACTCAAAAGTAAATTAAGGTAATGAGTAATACTAGAAACATGTATAATTTTAAACAACTATTTGCAACAAAATTGTCGGTGTATAAATTATTTATATTATAAAGTACAAAACTATATCCTCTAAAGATACTGAATTAGTCACTGCCTCACTGCCATGATCCTTACAATATATATAGGACCACTTTTATTAACAGAAAATTTATATTATGCAACACAAACACATAGTGATTGAATTCTACAACCTCCTCAACAATGAATTCTATGAGATTAATTCATATACTTTGGTTTTCCAATCTGTATGTGACATTTACATTCATTCAAGTCTCAAGTGAGAATGTTTATAACTCAAAGAAATGTGAGTACCCTGCAATTTACAATTTTGGTGACTCAAATTCAGATACTGGAGCTGTATATGCAACATACACAACTGTTGGGCCTCCTAATGGTATAAGCTACTTTGGCAGCCTCTCAGGAAGAGCTTCTGATGGCCGTCTCATCATAGATTTTATCAGTAAGTTCATAAGTTGTTTTCAGCTTATTTCCATAAGCTATATATGACAACTTATGTAAGTGAAGCACTGTTATATCTTTGTTTTAACTTTTTTTGTTGCTGTGTGTGTGAATTATGCAGGTGAAGAATTGAAGCTACCATATCTAAGTGCATATTTGAACTCAATTGGATCAAATTATAGTCATGGTGCTAACTTTGCAGTAGGAGGTGCATCGATTCGTCCCGGTGGTTATAGTCCAATCTTTCTTGGTCTTCAAGTATCTCAATTCATTTTGTTCAAATCACACACCAAGATTCTCTTCAATCAACTCTCTGACAATAGTTAGTTTCCCATCATATTTGCATTCCCTTTGTTTATTATTCGCAATCTTTGTGACATGAAAAAGACGTGAATGGCGATTCGTTAATCCTTATAAGTGGTTATAGAGAAAATTGAACCTATGTGATTTTACTTATAGGGACAGAACCACCTTTGATAAGTGGTCTTCCAAGGAATGAGGAATTCTCTAAGGCCCTTTACACCATTGATATTGGACAAAATGATCTTGCCATTGGTTTACAGAACACTTCAGAAGAACAAGTTAAAAGGTCAATTCCTGATATCTTGAGCCAATTCTCCCAAGCAGTGCAGGTAATCCTTGATCTGAGAATCGGTCAGTTCGGCGATTGGTTTGATTCCGATTACATTGCAGTATGATTGAACCAAGTTGAACCGTTATGGTGTAACCAATTTTTAACTTCTTTTTTTCCTTTTGTAATACTTGTCGTTTGGTTCAATTGTGGTTGAACTACTAAAACCATTTGAACCAAGACTCGGAGGTTTAACAGTTCGATCTTCAGTCCGATTATTATATAACAATTTGGTTTTAGAACTAATACTTGTCATTACTATGTTTCAGCAACTCTACAATGAAGGGGCAAGAGTGTTTTGGATTCACAATGTCGGTCCAATTGGATGCTTGCCCTATAATAACATCTATTATCCACACAAGAAGGGTAACTTGGATGCCAATGGTTGTGTTATACCTCACAATGAGCTTGCTCAAGAATATAACATGCAGCTAAAAGACCAAGTGTTTCAATTAAGGAGAAAGTTTCCATTAGCCAAGTTTACATATGTTGATATGTACACAGCCAAATATCAACTTATTAGCAATGCAAAGAGCCAAGGTAATGATTTAAATCTCAAAAAGCACACACCATTTACTAGAATACAATGTTTTGGCCAAGGTTTTAAATTGCGATCCGGTCACGGTGATGTTCGCGTCGTGATATTTGTAACAGCCGAAAATTGCGCTGAACTACACTTGATACGACCTCAATTGCATTCGTGTTGTAGTCACAAAGACATCAAAACCTTTGTTTTCGCAGCTCGTATCAAATTCAGTTTTAACTCTAATGCTTGATTTGTGGCAGGTTTTGTGAATCCTTTGGAATTTTGCTGTGGAAGTTACTATGGTTACCACATAAATTGTGGGTTGAAGGCCATAATAAATGGAACAGTTTATGGCAATCCATGTGAAAATCCTTCTAAACATATTAGTTGGGATGGTATACACTACTCCCAAGCTGCAAATCAATGGGTTGCTAAACAAATTCTCTATGGTTCCTTCTCTGATCCACCAGTTTCAGTTGGGAAGGCATGTTAGTTTCTGATCATGCATGATGCCATGATTCAGTGGATATATATGATGGATTATATAAGCTAGTTACTTGTTTAATTTGAAAGGGATTACCATAAATTATGTAGCTAGGTTTTCAATTTTTTGTTTCAATGAGTAAGAAAGAACATATATATGTTGATGTGCTAAAAACACACTTAGAAAAAGTGTACTCTATTCCAAAATTAATATAGAAGGTTTATTGGCAGGTACTGATTTGTTGTGTAATTTCTTATTTTTTAGCTATGATTTGTCATACAAAGAACATAATTATAAGCAAGCAATAACGATCGAAGGATTAGAGTTATTATATGGTTAGTAAGAATTCTAATTTTTCTATAGGTCTACTAATTCTTGGTCAAACTTTACTTACCTCCCTGCAAAAATCTAGATTACTAAGGGTCCTTTCCTAAAAACCAGAGAGTTAATGAATTTTTTTTATTAACGTGTTGTCGGTGTGCCAATTACTTACTCTATCTCATAATAATTGTCATACTTACAAAAAATAATTTGTCTCAAAACCAAATGGTTCTTTTGGACGTGAATTAGGACAAAACCATGTTTTTTCACGTCTAGAACAGTACTTCTAGACGTGGTCGGTTTTTAAGCAAGTGGGGGGATGACAAAAACTCTCTTACATATTATCAACCAAATGGTTCAAGCCCAAGTCTTTGTAAGATCAACTTAACAGTGGCAAATAAAAAAATTAATTAATAAAAACTAACATTTAATAAAGGGAGATAAAAAGAAGAAAAATAAATAATGATAATGAGAGTGAAGACAAAATCTTATCACATGTAACCATAAATAATTTAACTTGTGACAAAATTGTCAGTGTATACACATTAGTATACAACTTTGATATTTAAAGTTTCTATGAAATTGAAATGGTCACTCTAGTTGGCTGGAGCAGAATTCTGATAATACCATTTCAGATTCGTACATATTGAGAGAAAGTTTCAACCTCAATCATGAATTCTAGGAGACTATTTCATATACTTTGGTGTTTCAATCTGTATGTGGCATGTACATTCATTCAAGTCTCAAGTGAGAAGAATGACTATAGTAACTCTAAGAAATGTGTGTACCCTGCAATTTATAACTTTGGTGACTCAAATTCGGATACCGGAACTGTATATGCAGCATTTACAGGTGTTCAACCTCCTAATGGAATAAGCTTCTTTGGAAACATATCAGGAAGAGCTTCTGATGGCCGCCTCATAATTGATTTTATAAGTAAGTAGAAACAAACATTATCTTATCTCTACTCTCTTTCAATGATTCACATCCACATATAACAATTGTGAAACATTTTTTAATTTGATTTTGCATGCATCAATGAAATATGCAACTTTTTCACTCACCTCTTTGTTCAATTTTGTGTGTTTGTGTGGACATATGCAGCTGAAGAACTGAAGCTACCATATCTCAGTGCATATTTGAACTCAGTTGGATCAAATTACAGGCATGGTGCTAACTTTGCAGTTGGAGGTGCAAAGTAAAATTAAATAAATTAACAAAAGAATTAAAAAATCAAAAAAATAAAATTTTTAAACAACATCATCAAACGCCTACGTGGCAGACCACGTGTGTAATTAATTTATTTTTCTGATTTTTTAATTCTTTTGTTAATTTATTTAATTTAAAAATTGATTTTTTGGTTTTTTTATTTTTTTAATAAATTAATTACCCACGTGGCCTGCCACGTAGGCTTTGAATAAGTCAAAATTGACCAAAAGGACCAAAGATGCAAAGGGGCTAAATATTAGGAGGCCAAAATTGTAGTTTTTGTACTTAGGGGGTCAAAATTGCAAGTTTTTGAAAGTTAGGAGGGAAAAAGTGCACTTCAGCCTAAAAACTAACATTTAAAAAATAGAAATATAAAGAAGAAAAATAAATCATGATAATGAGAGTGAAGACAAAATCTTATCACATGTAACCATAAATAATTTAACTTGTGACAAAATTGTCAGTGTATACACATCAGTATACAACTTTGATGCTTAAAGTTTCTATGAAATTAAAATGGTCACTCTACTTTGCTCTGGCAGAAGTCTGATAATACCATTTCGGATTCATACATATTGAGAGAAACTTTCAACCTCAATCATGAATTCTATGAGGCTAATAATTCATGTATTATGGTGTTTCAACCTGTTTGTGACATGTACTTTCATTCAAGTCTCAAGTGAGAAGAATGACTATAGTAACTCTAGCAAATGTGTGTATCCTGCAATTTACAACTTTGGTGACTCAAATTCGGATACCGGAACAGTATATGCAACATTTACAGGTGTTCAACCTCCTAACGGTATAAGCTTCTTTGGAAACATATCAGGAAGAGCTTCTGATGGCCGTCTAATCATTGATTTTATAAGTAAGTAGAAACAAACATTATCTTATCTCTACTCTCTTTCAATATGCATCAATGAAATAAGCAACTTTTTCACTCATCATTTTGCATATATCTTTGTTCAATTTTGTGTTTTTGTGTGGACATATGCAGGTGAAGAACTGAAGCTACCATATCTAAGTGCATATTTGAACTCAGTTGGATCAAATTACAGGCATGGTGCCAACTTTGCAGTAGGCGGCGCATCTATTCGTCCTGGTGGTTATAGTCCATTCCATCTTGGTCTTCAAGTATCTCAGTTTATACTGTTCAAGTCACACACCAAGATTCTGTTTAATCAACTCTCTAACAATAGTTAGTTTTTCCTCATCTTTGCATTTCATTACTTGTTTCTGTTATGCCTTTCATTGGATGGTGAAATTGGTGATTCCTGATGAATGATAATCCAGGGACAGAACCACCTTTCAGAAGTGGTCTTCCAAGGCCTGAGGACTTCTCTAAGGCACTTTACACGATTGATATTGGACAAAATGATCTTGCCTATGGTTTTCTACACACTTCAGAAGAACAAGTTCAAAGGTCAATTCCTGAAATATTGAGCCAATTCTCCCAAGCAGTGAAGGTAATTGGTAACCACCAAATCCATGTTTACATTATTATATATAAATTTGATTATGAGTAAATCTTAAACTTGGTCCTTGAAGTATTACACTATCTGCTATTTGGTCCATGTACTATAAAAATTTAATGCATAGTCCCTCAATTATTCTTAATCTATCAAGTTAGCCTTTGAACTATCACTCTTGTTTGTCACATTTATCATATTTTGGAGCCTATTTATCATATGTATATAGTTTAGGGACCAAATAGGAGAGCGAGTGATACTTTAGGGACGAAATTGAACGTTTACGCTTTGACTATAGAACTAAAATACTTGTCATGGCTATGTTTTAGCAACTATACAATGAAGGTGCGAGAGTGTTCTGGATACACAACACAGGTCCAATTGGATGCTTACCCTTCAATTACTTCTCTTATGAGAAGAAGAAGGGTAACCTAGATGCCAATGGCTGTGTGAAACCTCAGAACAAAATAGCTCAGGAATTTAACAAGAAGCTAAAGGACCAAGTGTCTCAACTAAGGAGAAAACTCTCATTGGCCAAATTTACATATGTTGATATGTACAAAGCCAAATATGAACTAATCAGAAATGCAAGGAGCCAAGGTGATCTTCAAGTCTTTAGGAATGTGAGTCCTGTGCAGTCACAATTTTGTAACGCATAACTGCATGCAGCCACCACGTTGATGATTGGATCAAAGATTGGACGATTTAAATTTCAATGCAGATTTTGAATTAGAAAAATATAAAATACAAGCTTGAAATTTGAATCGGCTATTCTTGATTGGTCAACCACAAATGTGGCTGACTTCACTTAGTGCAGTCACGAGATTGTGACTACACTGTCAGTCTTAATATATCAAGCAATCACGAAACATCTGATACAGCTTTTGACTTAGTTATGATTAAAGTCAATATTTTTAACGATCGCGGAACAATTTATGATTGGTTGGCGGTATATTTTCTTTTCATACTAACAATGCTATCAATTAAATTCTTAACTTTGATTTGTGACAGGTTTTATGAGTCTATTGGACTTCTGTTGCGGCAGTTACACCGGTTACCGCATAAACTGTGGGTCGAAAGAAATAATAAATGGAACTGTTAACAGAAATCCATGTACAAATCCTTCTCAACATATTATTTGGGATGGCATACACTACTCCCAAAGGGCAAACCAATTGATTGCTGAAAAAATTATCAACGGATCCTTCTCTGATCCAGTAGTTCCAATTGGAAAGGCATGTTTATAAGCTGTATATTCAGTGGACATACATTCTATTAGCTTGTCACTTAATATGAGATGTTATGCTGGTTAATTTTCAAGTTTCTGTTTCAATAAACCAGAAATTTGTTAGAACAACAAACTCTACAACACCATCATTTTTTATTAAATGCATTGATATGACATCGACACATGTGTCACTTCACTTTGAAAATGCAAGGTCACTTTGTACAAGGTCAACTTCCCGACATTATCTTTATCATCATTAAAAATAGCATGATCCTAGTAATATCCCGTTTTTCATTTTGCAAATATTGAAGTTCAGAGACAAACTTTTTTTCATATACTCCTCATTGTTAATTTTGATATTGATATTATAATTATCTAAATCCAAAGACTACTAATAAGTCAACATAGACATTGAATTTCAACAGTCACATACAAAAGTTGTCAGATACAAGTTTGAATTCGCCACCAATTTGTATAAGCCATTTAAGTTCTCACCCAAACCAAACATCTTTCTGGTATTCAAATCCTGAATAGTGCAACTATTCGAAGACAATTGCACAAAACAAGACAGTGACTTGACTTGCATAACTTTGAAACTGAAATAAGATTGAGTTTGAAAGCAGGAGAATATAATACATTGGTGAGCAGCATAGGTTTACTTGCTTCAGAAGCTTCAATGTTAGCAGCATTAACAGATGAACTTGCTTTGCTAAGATTAGGATGACCATGCTTTGCTAAGATTAGGATGACCATGCTTTGCTAAGATTAGGATGACCATGCTTCTGATAGCAAAATTCAATAGTGTGGTTATGACGATCGCAAAAGGTACAATACCTAGAACCATTCTTGTTGTTACCATTACCGGTGGAACCTTTGCCACGAGTCTGATACCTTCTTGAATCATAAGCATTGATTGAGAATTGAGATGCTAGATTCATCAACATTAACAGGAGGGGAAATCACAACACTTTGACTTTCTTCCTAAACAACTAAGGAGTATACCTTGTTAATGGATGGTAATGATCCATAAGGAGGATTTGAGTCTTAACTACAGAGAAAGAATCATTCAAACCAGTTAGAAACTGAATGATTTGATCTTCAGTTCTGTAATTCTTAGCAACATGAACAGAATCACATATACAAAGGTGAATACAAGTGCAATTTGGAATAGGTCTATGGGAATTCAATTCATCCCAAAGAGACCTCATTTCAATGAAGTATTCCAGAACAAATTTAGTACCTTGTATGAGATTGTTGATAGCAGATCTTAAAGTAGAAATACGAATGCGATCAACTTTAGCAAAACGTTCATTCAAATCTTCCCAAGCAGAAATTTCTGTGTCATGAAAAACGATGGTTGGAGCAATGGATTCAGAAATAGAATTGAGAATCCATGAATGAAGAAGATTTTTGCATCGTTCCCAAGCACTGTGGTTGAGATCACCAAGATCAGGAATTGGCATCGAACCATCAATGAAAGCTAGCTTGTTCTTCGCTCCTAAAGCACGTTGCATTGAACGACTCCAAGCAAGATAATTGGAGCCTTTAAGATTTAGAGAAATGGCTAAAGAACTAGGACCTTTGCTAGGATGAACATAGTAGACAGAATCAGTATCAGAATTGGACTGAGAAGTTGAAGCTTGACGAGGAGCCATGGAAGATTTGCAGAAATTGAGAAAATGGAATCAAGAGAAAGAAGAAGAAGAAGTAACAAGAAGTGATTCTTGTGTAACAAGAAACGAGAAAAGAGAAAGATTCTAGAGAAACAGAGGATAGAAACGTGATTAAACACGATAGAAACAAGAAGAAAATGCAAGAAAATGTGAGAAAAAGCTAGAAAATGCAAGAAAGAGATAAGAACGCAACAGAAAAATGTGGATCGTAACAAACTTCTCTCACTAGAGATAGAAATCTGATACCATATTATAAAAGAAGAAATGAATGAACTAAGTTCTCATTAATTGATCAAAAGGAGCATTATAACTTATATAGAGTTCATAGAGGTGTAGGATAGCTATGATACAATGACTTTATGCTATATAAATCTAAAGCTAGTTAGTTATAACTAACTGCCTAGATAACTTGTGGAATAAGTTATCTATGTAACTATCACTTAGTTTCTTCTATTTCTTCATGATGCAATATTTGCCTCTGAATTCCATCAGAGTTTGGACTATATAAGGTATTAAATCAGATACAACCTTTTATTATATATGCCAATCAAAAGTATAAATATTAAAATGATCTACTATCTATGAAACACAAACACTCAGACGGGCACATTACGAACATGATGGCATCGACAATAATGTGAAAAAATGATATAATGTTCCAGATTAATAAATTTTTAGAATTTTTCATTACTAATTTTTAGAATTTTAGAATTTTTTATATTTTTTTCAATTTTTATTAATTTTTCATTAATAAATTTTTAGAATTTTTCAATTTTTAGAATTTTTCATTATTTTTCATTTTATTATATTATTTTGTTTTTTTAATCATTTTTTATTTTTATTAATTTTTCCAGTATTTTTTCAATTTTTTTCATTTTTATTAATTTTTCAATTTTCCAGAATTTTTTATATATTTTTTCAATTTTTTTATTAATTTTTCATTTTTCCAGAATTTTTTTCAATTTTTTATTAATTTTTTAATTTTCCTGATTTTTTAAATGATTTTAATTAGATTTTTCATTTATTTAATTAAAAAATGATTTTTTATTTATTTTTAATTTAATAATTACCCACGTGGCATGCCACATGGGCGTTGACCGGTCAAAATTGGTCAAAAGGACCAAATATGCAAAGGGGCTAAATCTTAGGGGACCAAAATTGTAGTTTTCATACTTAGGGGGCCAAAATCGCAACTTTTTGAAAGATATGGGGTCAAAGTTGCACTTTAGCCTATAATTTATTGTAATTGTATGTGTTAGTTTCATGTGGGTGTTGCACATTTACATGTGTCGAATGCCAAACACACATTTGATCAGAAGTGTCAGTGCTTCAGAGCTGATACTTACTACTTTGGAATCTAGTTCAAAAATCACATTATCAACTCCCAAATCTCTAATCCAAAAGAATAGACTGCAGCAGTCCATAGGCCTCTCTTTCCGCAACTTGAAGCTTGGACAATTTTTTTACTATACAAAAATGGATTTAAATGTTATATATCTACTACTCAGTGAGTAGTCTGATATCTAATTTTACTATATAATAATCCATTCGTTTCTAATTAGAAGATTTTTTACAAAAATTTGTTTGTCTCTTAATTTATGATCCTCTAAAAATTTTAGATGTATTTATCACTCTTTTTTAAAAATATATCTCTTATAATAACTACCAATTTGTCTTAAAATATAAATAGTTAACATTGGATGTATTTATACAAAAGGTAATTTAGTAATATTTTTTTAGTAATATTTATACATGTTCCAGACAAATTTTTTTTTTTAATAAAAACTAATTAATAATCTTTTCATTCTATGTATTTGATCCTTTTATTTGTTGGTTTCATTTTTCTTAATCAATTAAGTAATCATTAACAACTCAATTTATCAAAAAATAATAATATTAATATTAAGAACTCAAAAGTTTATTAAAGTGGTGAATCAACGGTTCAAAGCAATTTTGCACAAATAATCAATAAAAAAACCCAAAATCGCCACATCAGATTAATAAAATAACAATAAAAAACAAATATTTTCATTGGTTGTCCATGCAAAATTGCTTTGAAGCGTCGGTTCACCACCTTTAAACTTTTTGTGTTAACCCTATAACTTTAGAGGAGGAAAGATACCTTTATAAATTAGAGTTGGTTTGGGTAAAGGTTGATAGTTCTTATGCACATTTTGTTCTTTTATTTTTTTAGCTATTGTTAGGCATTTTTATTTCTCACAAGTGTTTGGTCCAAAAGCATGGTGTCTCAAAGTATTCTAGCATGATCCGTAAATACAGCATGAAACACATTTTGTCACATTAACTTGTGAAAAAATTGTTGAATATACATATTAGTGTACAACTTAAAAGTTTCTATGAATTAGCCTCATGAATTCCATGAGGCTAATTCATGCACTTTGGTGTTTCAACCTGTATGTGGCATGTACATTTATTCAAGTTTCAAGTGACAAATGTGTGTACCCTGCAATTTACAACTTTGGTGACTCAAATTCAGATACTGGAGCAGCAAATGCAATATTTACAGGTGTTCAACCTCCAAATGGAATAAGCTTCTTTGGAAACATATCAGGAAGAGCTTCTGATGGCCGTCTCATAATTGATTTTATAAGTAAGTAGAAACAAATATGCAACTTTTTAAATTGTTTTTGCATGCATCAATGAAATAATAAATTTTTTCACTCATCTTTAACTGAGTCATTTGGACCGTATTGGCGTATTTTTATCGTTTTTTATCGGAAAATGTTCGCATAATGGTTCTTTTTCTTCTCCAACTCCGTTAACCCTTAGCTTAAAGGTTGTACCTTATGTTATGCATTACTTAATTCAGTCAAAAAATGTTATGCATTGCTTAATTTCACTAATTATCAATCAAAATATCATTATTGTGTAATTTTGTCTCACTTTTTCCATTCTACTGATAGGGTTCCATGATTTTCCCAGAACTTCCATAATAGTCTCCTAAGACCTAATTATACGATTTTGGTCTTCCGCTCAATTAAGAGCAAATAGTCATTTGGGTCTTTGGATTTAGGAGGTGTTGCCACTGAGACATTTGTGAATGTGTTTGCAGTTTTGGTAGATTCACAAATAATATGATGACGAGTTACGCTTCAAGGGACCGATGTGTTTGCATTGTAATTGTGTAAGAATGAGTGTTGAAGTATGGCTCATATATAGAGTGTTGTAAACTGAATCGTAGTAGTACTATATATAGAGCTTGTAACATTGAAACCCTAATTCTTATCGCAATAAAAGAAACGAAACTATAACTGCTCTATAGTGAGATAGGCACAATTGGCCGAATCGTGCGCTCATTGCCTTTTCTCTTTCGTTCTTTTATTTAATCTTTTGTTACTGGTTGTTGTTCTAACAGAGAGACTAAATTACACAATCATGAGTCTTAAAGTAGGGGAAATGAGGGTGAAAATTGGGAGAGCCTGACACTGCGATATTCAACAATGATGGAAATATTAGGGACTAAAATTGCTCACATGAAAGTGGGGACCAAAATCACACAGTCGTAATACGTATGTATTATAAGTTGAATTAAACCTTCTAGATATATGCAACTGAAGAATTGAAGCTACCTCATATATCTTTGTTGAATTTTGTGTGTTTGTGGGGACATATGCAGCTGAAGAACTGAAACTACCATATCTCAGTGCATATTTGAACTCAGTTGGATCAAATTACAGGCATGGTGCCAACTTTGCAGTAAGTGCTGCATCTATTCGTCCCCGTGGTTATCATCTATTCAATCTTGGACTTCAAGTATCGCAGTTCATATTGTTCAAGTCACACACCAAGCTTCTGTTTAATCAACTCTCTAATGACGGTTAGTTTTTTCCTGGACTTGTTTCTACTATGCCTTTTAGCGAACTGTTAATGAGTTTTGACACATCTTTATATTTATCAACATAATTAACCACATATTTAAACTTGGTTAACCATCTAAATTGTTATCGATTTGTCTATATTATAGTTGAGACATGAAAAAGAGTAAATGGTGATTTCTGGTAAATGATAATTCAGGGAAAGAACCACCTTTCAAAAGTAGTCTTCCAAGGCTCGAGGACTTCTCTAAAGCCCTTTACACAATTGATATTGGACAAAATGATCTTGCTTATGGTTTTCAATACACTTCAGAGGATCAAGTTCAAAGGTCAATTCCTGAAATATTGAGCAATTTCTCCCAAGCAGTGAAGGTAATTAGCCACCACCATTTTCCAATGTACATTATCATATAAAAATTTGATCAAGAGTAAATACTTGGTCCTTGAACTATTAAACTATTTTTTATTTGGTCCCTGAACTATAAAAATGTAACGAGTAGTCCCTAGACTATTCTTAATCTATCAAGTTAGTCCTTGAATTATCTCTCTCGCATACTTTAATGTAATTTAGGGATTCATTTTATGGATTAAGAATAGTTTAGAGACTATTCATCATATTTATATAGTTCACGGACCAAATAGGAGAGCAAGTGATAGTTTCGGGACAAAATTGAACGTTTATTCTTTGACTATAGAACTAAAACACTTGACATGGCTATATTTTAGCTACTATACAATGAAGGTGCAAGGGTGTTCTGGATACACAACACAGGTCCAATTGGATGTTTGCCCTTCAATTACTACACTTATGGGAAAAAGAAGGGTAATCTAGATGCCAATGACTGTGTAAAATCTCAAAACAAAATAGCTAAGGAGTTTAACAAGAAGCTAAAGAACCAAGTGTCTCAACTAAGGAAAGAACTCCTACAGGCCAAATTTACATATGTTGATATGTACAAAGCCAAATATGAACTAATCAGAAATGCAAGGAGCCAAGGTGATCTTTAAGTCTCTAAAAGAACACACCATTGAGTAGAATGCAATGTTTTCATTATCATCAAATTAGGAATGTTAGTCGTGTGCAGTCATAATTTCGTAACGCATAGCTGCATGCTGCCAACCACGTTGATGATTGGATTAAAGATTGGACGGTTCAAATTTTGATGCAGATTTAAAAAAAATATAAAATACGAGCTTGAAATTTGAATCGGCCGTTCTTGATCGGTAAACCACAAATGTGGCTGACTTAGTGCAGTCATGAGATTGTGACTGCACTGTCAGTCTTGATATATCAAGCATTCTCGAAACATCATATACGACATTTGTGTTAGTTATGATTAAAGTCAATATTTTTAACGACGTAACAATTTATGATTGGTTAATGGTATATTTTCTTTTCTTACTAACAATGCTATCGATTAAATACTTAGCTTTGATTTGTGACAGGTTTTGTGAGTCGTTTGGACTTCTGTCACAACCTTTACGGTATAAATGGAACTGTGAATAGATATCCATGTACAAATCCTTCTGAATATATTAGTTGGGATGGCATACACTACTCTCAAAGGGCAAACCAATTGGTTGCTGAAAAAATAATCTATGGATCATTCTCTCATCCACAAGTTCCAATTGGGAAGGCATGTTTCTAAGTTGTATAATTCAGTGAACATACATTTATTAGCTTGTCACTTAATATGAGATTAATATGAGATGTATGTCCATAAGTTATGGTTGTTAATTTTTATTAGGAAACAAGTAAAATGAAGAGAAAATGAATTGTTATTATTGAATGAAGTGTTTACAACTGATATATATACAAGAAGCTAAGGCTATGGTAAGCTATCATGAACATGCAGTAGAGTATAAACCCTAACTACAATAACTTGCGCAACAAGCAATAGAAAAACTAAGTGATATCATCACTGTGTAATATCCCCCCACAAGTTGGAGGTTGATAGATGTTTATCAAGCCCAACTTGGATAACAAAACATGAAAAGTCTTGGGAAGTAAAGCTTTGGTGAAGAAATCAGCTACTTGATCTTGGGAAGAAACTGGAAGTAGCTTGAGGATGCCAGAATTCAACTTCTCTCTGATCAAGTGACAATCAATCTCTAAGTGTTTGGTTCTTTCATGAAACACAGGGTTAGAGGCAATATGAATGGCACTCTGATTGTCACAATAAAGTACAGGAAGCTTGGAACAAGAGATATGCAGATCCCTGAGAAGGTAAAGAAGCCATTGAAGCTCACATGTGGCAGATGCAAGAGCTCTGTATTCAGCCTCAGAAGAGGATCTGGATACTGTGATCTGTTTCTTTGTCCTCCATGATATTAAAGAGCTTCCTAAGAAAAAACATTGACCAGAAATGGATTTTCTAGTGTCAAGGTATCCAGCCCAATCTGCATCTGAGAAGCCTTGCAATGTAAGGGAAGCATTTCTGGGAAAGAACAAGCCATTGCCAGGACACCCCTTAAGATATTTCAAAACTCTTAAAGCTGCATGATAATGAGCTTGAGTAGGTTTAGAGAGGAACTGACTCAATTGCTGTGTAATGAATGTGATGTCAGGTCTTGTAGTATTGAGATAAAGCAATCTACCCACCAATCTTCTATAGACAGGAACATCATCATATAATGGACCATAATCATGATGAAGTTTAATAGATGAATCAGAAGGAGTAGAAACAGGTTTGGAACCTATAGTGCCTGAATCATCCAGTAAATCCAAACAATACTTTCTCTGGCACAAAGAAATTCCTGATTTGGAATGTGCAACCTCAATACCCAAGAAGTATTTCAACTGACCTAAATCCTTGATTTTAAACAATGAATCCAAAACACATTTGATGTGAGTGAATTCCTGAAGATAGTTGCCTGCAAGGAGGATATCATCAACATAAACCAGAAGAATGGTGAAAGAGGATGATGTTTTCTTCACAAACAAGGAATGGTCAGAGGCAGCCTGCAGGTAGTCATGAGACAAGAGAGTGGAAGTTAATCTTTCATACCACTTTCTACTAGCTTGTTTCAAACCATATAAAGACTTTTGAAGTTTGCAGACTTGATTTGGTTTGTCAGTTTTAATGCCAGGAGGAACTATCATGTACACATCTTCTTGTAGTTCTCCATGAAGAAAGGCATTATTAACATCAAGTTGATGAAGATGCCAATTGAGGATTGAAGACAAAGCAATTACAAGCCTGACAGTTGTAAGCTTAGCAACTGGAGAATATGTGTCAAAGTAGTCCAAGCCTTCAATTTGGTTATAACCTTTGGCCACAAGTCTAGCCTTATATCTCTCAATAGAGCCATCAGCATGAAACTTGATTTTATAGACCCATCTGCAACCAATAGGCTTGACATTGGGTGGTAAATCCACAAGCTTCCAGGTGCCAGTTTTCTCAAGAGCATGAAGTTCAACTTGCATAGCATGCTTCCAACAATCATGTTTACTAGCTTCAGCATATGATTTTGGCTCAGGTTGTGAATGAAGGGACAACACAAAAGAAGAATGAGCATTAGATAATGAATGATGAGATACATAATTGGAAATGGGATATGTAGATGCATGAATGTTACTGCAAACATAATCTTGCAGATAAGAAGGAGTAGTAATGTTTCTAGATGAATGTCTGGAAACAAAAGGGGCAACAGGTGAAGTAATAGGAGTAGGAGGGGAGACAATAGGTGAAGACACTATATCATCAATAATAGGAGGCTGGGAAGGAGAAGTGTCAACAATAGGTGAAGGAGACTGATGAGAGAAATACTCCCAGTCAGGTGAGGTTGAAGAAGGTGAATGATGATGAGGAAGATGGTTCTCATGGAAGGTAACATGTCTAGAGACAAATATTTCTCTAGTATGCAGATCATAAAGAGTAAAACCCTTATAACCTCTCTTGTATCCCAAGAAAAGAGACTTTCTAGCTCTAGGTTGTAATTTGGTTATGTGAGAATGAAGAGTGGAAGCATAACATAGGCAACCAAAAACCTTAAACAAAGAAATATCAGGTAGTTTATTATGAAGCATGAAATAGGGAGATTGATTTTGCAATATAGGTGTAGGGACTCTATTGATAAGGAAAACAACATGATGAATAGCATATGACCAAAAGGAAGGAGGTAATTTTGATTGGTACAATAAAGCCCTACCAACATTGAGGATATGTTGATGTTTCCTCTCAACCCTACCATTTTGTTGTGGGGTTTCAACACAAGATTTTTGATGAATAATACCATGAGATGCATAAAAAATAGGTAAATGAAATTCAGGACCATTATCAGATCTTATAAATTTGGGAGTTGTATGAAAATGGTTTTTAATCATAAGAATAAAGTTTTGAACATGATGAGACACTTCAGATTTGGTTTTAAGGAGAATGATCCAAAGAAATCTGCTATGGTCATCCAAAATAGTAAGAAAGTATCTATGACCATGTACAGAAGCAACAAATAAAGGACCCCATATATCTAAATGTATAAGCTCAAAATTGGCAGAAGCATATGAAGAACTTGAAGTAAAAGGTAAATGCTTGTGCCTGGCAAAATGACAGAGATCACAAGTATCTTTATTATTAGAAGTAATATCAGGATACAAAAGAGACGTTTTATGGAGTCTCTGATGAGACAAATGACCAAGTCTAAAGTGCCACAAGGCATCATTAGGAACAAAATGATCATGTTTATTACAATTTGAAAGAGAAACATTATTACAAGAAACACTAGAAACAGAAGGGAACTTCATATGTGAAGGTTGACTTGAAGGATAAAACTTGTATAAGCCATCCTCTTGTTTAGCCAAACCAATCATCCTCAAAGACTGGTGGTCCTGTATGATACATTTATCAAGATAAAATTGAAAGAAACAAGTCATGGATTCACAAACTTTGGCTACAGAAATGAGATTGAGTTTAAAATGGGGTGAATAAAGAACATGAGAAAGAGTAAATTTGGAATTGAATGAAACTGTGCCAGCATGATGAGCTAAAACCAAGTTACCATTAGGTAAAGAAACATGCATAGGCTTAATTCTATAAAATGAACTAAAATATGAAAGATCACAACAAATGTGCTCATTAGCACCTGAATCAATAAGCCAAAAAGAAGGTTTACTTGTGAAAGAAGAAACAGAAGCAGATATACCTGCAGAAGTATCAGGTGTTGCAATGCTGGTGGAAGTGATATGATTTGAAGTAGCTTGTGAAGGAGGGGTTGCTGAAACCACCAAATTTGATTGTTGTAACATGGATACAAGCTGAGCAAGTTGTTCTTGAGAAAAACCAGCAGAAGGAGAACTTGCAGAAGCACCTGAACCAGAAGAAGATGTGGCACCAGTTTCTATATCTTCTTGACAAGCAGCATTAGCACGAGGCATAGATTTCTTAACATTGGGGCATCCATGCTTCATGTAACAAAAATCCACAGTGTGATTTGTACGGTTGCAAAAAGTGCAAAATCTAGTTGGTTTGTTACCTTGCCACGACCTTGGGGTTTCCTTGAATCAGAAGCATTGATCTGAACAGAGGAATCTTCAGTAACACTTAATGAAGTGAGAGAAGCATGATTACTCTCTTCTTGAACAACCAAAGAATAAACTTTGTTCAAAGAAGGAAGAGGATCAAGAAGAGGAACTTGAGTTCTTACAACAGAGAATTGATCATTTAAACCAGTTAGAAACTGCATTATTTGATCTTCATTCCTATGAAATTTAGCAGTTCTTGAAGCAATACAACGGCAAGGATGAACACAAACACAATTAGGGATTGGTCTGTGTGAAGATAGTTCTTCCCAAAGAGATTTCATTTCAGTGAAATACTCTAAAACACTCTTAGATCCTTGCTTCAAGTTGTTAATGGAGGAACGTAAATTTGCAATACGAATACGATCAATTTTGGAAAATCTTTCTTTCAAATCAAGCCAAACCTCAAGAGCAGTATCACAAAACACAATAGTTGGTGCAATAGATTCTGACACTGAATTGATAAGCCAAGATTGAACTAGATGATTGCAACGTTCCTAAGCTGAACGGTTCAAGTCATCTTCATCAGGCATAGGTATTGAACCATTGATGAATCCTAGTTTGTTCTTCGTGCCCAAAGAACGCTCAACAGCGCGACTCCATGCGATGTAATTGGAACCGGTGAGCTTAGGAGTAATAGAAAGAGAATTAGGATTCTCACTAGGATGAACAAAGTAAACTGATTCAGTATCAGGTGATGAATTACGAGGCGCCATAGAAGATTCAGAGAAGAATTCAAGTTGCAGAAAAACAGAGTATGAAAAGCTTCAATGAAGAAGATGAAGCAAAGCAAGAAAAAGGTGAATTTGGGAAAATCAAAGGCGCAACAAGGTTGAAACAACCACAAGCAACGAGAATCACGGTGGATAAACAAGAATCAACACCGGAAAACAAGAAAGAAACGATCAACAATGGTGATCGGAGAAGAGGAAGCAGCGGAGAAAAACGGTTACAAAACTGTTATGGATCGTAACAACCTTTCTCTTGTGAAGAGAAGGCGCGTGATACCATATTAGGAAACAAGTAAAATGAAGAGAAAATGAATTGTTATTATTGAATGAAGTGTTTACAACTGATATATATACAAGAAGCTAAGGCTATGGTAAGCTATCATGAACATGCAGTAGAGTATAAACCCTAACTACAATAACTTGCGCAGCAAGCAATAGAAAAACTAAGTGATATCATCACTGTGTAATAATTTTCAAGTCTTTGAATCAATAAACCAGAAATTTGTGTCAGAATAAACTCTACAACACCAACATTTTTGATTAAATGCATATCACTGGTATGACATCGACACATGTGTTCCTTCACTTTGAAAATAGCAGTTCATAAACAAACTTTTTTCATATACTCCTCATTGTGAATTTTGATATTGATATTATAATTATCTAAATCCAAAGACATAGACATTGATTTTCAACAATCACATACTAAAGTTGTCAAATAAAAGTTTGATTTCATAAATTTAGAGGGTGAAAAATGAAAATATATTAGAAAAATGTATTCAACACCAACTCTTTTAAACTAGCAAGTGTTTCAAGTCAAAGGTGGATAAGTTTAGTAGCATCGATACAACTATTAGCTGTGATTAGTCCATAAGTTTAGTAGAGTTAGTTTTGATTAGTTTTACTTGTGGATAAGTTTGTTAGTTTGGTACATGGTGCCTTACTCTCCAAGTCATGTATATATATAACTTGTAAACTCTTTTCATCTATCAATTAAAATCATAACAAACTTTCCAACACTTTCCTCTCTCTCCATGACAAACTCTCATTCTCTATTCTTCTTCTATTCTCAATATTCTTCCATTTAAGATTACTTGCAAAGCAAGATAGCAATAGCTGCGTTAATAGATACAAAGTGAGGCCAACAAATTGATACAAAGTGGAAGGAAGACGAGAATAAAATTAGTATCACCCATGCTTTTTTATTTTTTATTTTTACAAAAACAAACGATATTCATTCTTTCAATTACATCGATAAAATACAAATTTAAAGTTGCTAAAAACAATGCAGGATAAATCTGTGAACAAACTCACAACATCTATGTTAATAGCATCAAACGGTAGAATATTTATGCCTACAAACATGACTATATTCAAGTATCCGAAATACTCATGTTTGCAACGTTGACGACGCCAAAGTAATTGATCGAATCTGCACTTCCTCAAATCTAATCTTTCAATTTGGATCGAATAAACACCACATTGAGATGGAAAATAAAAAACAAACCGCACAAAGATGGTGAATCACAAAATCGAAAATATCTGAAAATCACTTATTTAACTAAATAAGAAAGAAAAGTGGTGACGGATAGGATTTGAGAAGGAGAAGAGTGAGAACTTTTATGAAATCTAATAATATGCTTTTGTATTTCTATGCATATCTCTTTTTCATGGTATCTTCACTACACCACCTTGTTTATCGGTTGGAACTTGCTAAATAAACAATTGAATATTGCCAACTTATAAATCAATTTAAATTGTGACGGACGGTTCAAAACAATTTTATACAGACAACCAATGAAACCACTTAGAAGTGGGATAAGGTAGTTACATTTGTTTTCTATTAATATTTTATTAATCTGATGTGGCGATTCTGGGTGTTTTCATTGGTTGTCTGTGCAAAATTGCTTTGAGCCATCGGTTCTAACCCTATAACTTTAGAGTTGGTTTGGGTGGTACGTAAAGGTTGATAATTCTTATGCACATTTTGTTGTTTTATTTTTTAGCTATTCTTAGGCATTTTTTTCTCCCAGGTGTTTGGTCCAAAAGCATGGTGTCTTTGGCACCACAAAGCATTAATTCAAGCGTGATCCGTAAATACAGCATGAAACAAATTCCATTTACTCTATTTAGATTAGATTTCCTTTCATGTCTTTCAACTCCATCCCATTTAACTTGTGACAAAATTGTCATTGTAACCTAAAGTTTCATGAATTAGCCTAATGAATTCCATGAGGTTAATTCATGTACTTTGGTGTTTGAACCTGTATGTGACATGTACATTTATTCAAGTTTCAAGTCATGAATGTGTGTACCCTGCAATTTATAACTTTGGTGACTCAAATTCAGATACTGGAACTGCATATGCAATTTTCAAACGTAATCAACCTCCTAATGGCATAAGCTTTGGAAACATATCTGGAAGAGCTTCTGATGGCCGTCTCATAATTGATTATATAAGTAAGTAGAAAGAAACATTATCTTACCTCTTTCAATTGTTTTTGCATGCATCAATGAAATAATCAAAAAATTTCACTCATCTTTAAATGAGTCATATGGACCGTATTGACGTATGTTTATCGGAAAATGTTAGCATATTTTCTTCAATTCTGTTGACCCTTAGCTTAAAGGTTGTATAGCTTATGTTATGCATTACTTAATTCAGTCAAAAAATGTTATACATTGCTTAATTTCACTCATATAATTTTAGTCTCCAGATTAGTCCTAATTGTATAATTTTGGTTTTTTGCTCAATTGGGAGAGAAGATTTTCAATAATGATGGAAATATTAGGGACTAAAATTGCTCTCATGAAAGTGGGGACCAAAATCACACAATCGTAATACTCGTGAATTAAACGTTAAATTAAACCTTCTAGTTATTTATGTAATAATTACTATGTGTGTGTTTGTTTATTTTTTGTGGATATATGCAACTGAAGAGTTGAAGCTACCTCATACCTTTGTTCAATTTTGTGTGTTTGTGTGCACATATGCAGCTGAAGAACTGAAGGCACCGTATCTAAGTGCATATTTGAACTCAGTTGGATCAAATTACAGGTATGGTGCCAACTTTGCAGCAGGCGGTGCATCGATTTGTCCTGGTAGCGGTTGGAGTCCATTCGATCTTGGACATCAAGTATCCCAATTCAGACAGTTCAAGTCACACACAATGATTCTGTTTAATAACGGTTAGTTTTCTGCATCTTTGCATTTTCTTGCTTGTTTCTATTATGCCTTTCAACGAACGATTAATGAGTCTTGACACCATATTTAAATTTTGTTAACTATCCAAACTGTTGTCAATTTTTGTTATGAATTATGTGTCAAAATATCACCTGTTTACAACAAAAACATTCAAAAATTATTCAGTATCCTCCGAATTTAATAATTTTCTACAATTTATATCAGAGTTGAGACATGAAAATGTAATAAATTGTTATTCCTGATGAATGATAATACAGAGACAGAACCATCTCTCAAAAGTGGTCTTCCAAGGCCTGAGGACTTCTCTAAGGCCCTTTACACAATTGATATCGGACTAAATGATCTTGCCTCTGGTTTTCTACGCTTTTCAGAAGAACAAGTTCAAAGGTCATTTCCTGAAATTTTGGGCAATTTCTCCCAAGCAGTGAAGGTAATTGGTAACATTATCATATTTTAGAGTCATTAAGGGATTCATTTGTTGGATTTAGAATAGTTTAGAGACTATTTATCATATTTATATAGTTCCGTAACCAAATTGGAGAGCGTGTGATAGTTTAAGGACAAAATTGTATGTTTAGGACTATAAAACTAAAATACTTGTCATGGCTATGTTTTAGCAACTATACAACGAAGGTGCAAGAGTGTTCTGGATACACAACGTCGGTCCAGTTGGATGTTTGCCCTTGAATTATTACTCTAATCAGAACAAGAAGAAGGGTAACCTAGATGCCAATGGCTGTGTGGAATCTGAGAACAAAATAACTCAGGAATTGAACAACAAGCTAAAGGATCAAGTGTCTCAACTAAGGAAAGAACTCGTACAGGCCAAATTTACATATGTTGATATGTACAAAGCCAAATATGAACTAATCAGCAATGCAAAGAGCCAAGGTGATCTTCATGTCTTTAAAAGAACACATCATTATCATCAAATTATGTGAGTCGTGTGCAGTCACAATTTCGTAACGCATAACTGCATGCAGCCAACCATGTTTACGATTAGATCAAAGATTGGACGGTTTAAATTTCAATGCGGATTTTGTTTTAAAAAAAAATATAAAATACAAGATTGAAATTTGAATTTTCTGTTCTTGATCGAACGACCACAAATGTGACTGACTTAGTGCAGTCACAAGATTATGACTACACACAACCCTAATCCTAAAATAAACCAACATCGTTAACTTACGAGTTCAATTTTGATACACTGTCAGTGTTAATATATCAAGCCATCATGAAACATCTACACAACTTTTGTGTTAGTTCTGATTAAAGTCAATATTTTTAGCGACGTGACAATTTATGATTAGTTGATGGTATATTTTCTTTTCGTACTAACTGTGCATATAAATTAAATACTTAGCCTTGATTTGTGACAGGATTTGTGAGTCTAATAGATTTCTGTTGCGGAAGTTACACCGGTAATTACAGCGTAAACTGTGGGATGAATACAAATTTATGTACAAATCCTTCTCAACATATTAGTTGGGATGGCATACACTACTCCCAAAGGGCAAACCAATTGATTGCTGAAAAAATCATCCATGGATCCTTCTCTGATCCAGTAGTTCCAATTGGGAAGGCATGTTTATAAGTTGTATAATTCAGTGGACATACATTCTATTAGTTTGTCACTTAATATGAGATGTTATACTGGTTAATTTTCTAGTTTCTGGAAATATGCACATTAATTAGTAAGAACAAACTCTAACTCAGCATAGCCACCATCCGACACTGATATGACATCGACACATGTGTTGAAGTGCATAAACGAACATTTTTCATTGTTACTTTTGGTATTATAATCAGTGGCGTATCCAGGACCCTGGATTAGGGGGTGCAAATTTTTTAACTTCATTAATTATTAATATTATGAATTTTAATATATACACACACACACACACACACACACACACACACAAACATACACATTGATCTATTCATTTCTCATTGTATCTAATTAGTATGCATCGACAATCGACATGACGATGTAAACTTATTTCACACATGCGTTTAATAATGTGTTGTTTGATCATTTACCATCGAAAACAATAAGTTGTCATATTCATTAATTGACATAGAAGCAGATCATTGAACGCATAGAAAATAACTTTAGAGTTGGTGCATAGAAATTAAACCCTTTTTCTTATTAATTTAAACTATAAATTTACATTTGTGTTACTTTTACCCACTAAGAATTCAAAAGAGTAATATCATTTACATTATATACAATTAATCATAATCATAGTCTTTATAAGAAAAAGAATTAAAAAAAATAGGAGTCAAAAAAATAGTGAGAGTGAAATAATTCCTCTGAAAAAAAGGAGTCAAAAGATTTTTGTTTTGAATAATATACATCACCTAACCTATATTTGCAAATATATAGAGTAAAAATGTGTTTGATTGGTGTAGTGGATGATTAATTGTAGATGCAGTGCAGATATAACACGAATTCGATACCAATGTTAATTTTGTTTTTGGCTTTTATATAAGTGATAAAAATTTCCAAATACTCATTCCTCATATTTATAATAACACTTGAAAAGTCAAAACATCTGTAGTACTATTAGTGGTACATGTGAGCGTCAGTGTGCACACCAAACAATGCAGAGCCTGCGCGTGTTAGTAATACCCAATCTAGGATGAGGTGGTGCAAAACAGAAACATCAGGGTGTGCAAATAGCAATGAAAGTAGGAAAACTGATGCAAATTTCAGAAATCCAGGGTGTGCAGATGCACACCCTCAATGCTACCTAGCTCTGCCCCTGATTATAATTAAAAAATTAAATAACAAAAAAAAATCCAAAGACTAGTCAAGATGTAGCTAGATTAAAACAAAATTACCAAAAAATAATAAAAAAACTGATTTTTGTGCACTTTAGTTGTTTACTTTTATCACTTTCAACAATCACATACAAAAGCTATTCAAAAATTGGGAAATCCAAATGTATAAGAAAAATGTATTCAACACCCAACTCTATAAAATTAATAATATATAGCTTCACTTCAAAGATGTGAGGCCAACAACTATGGAGGAGCTCAGTGTGTATCATTATTCGTATATACAAGTGGAAGGAAGAGAACAATAAATTATTATCTCCCATGCTTTTATATTTCTATTGACTACTTACTAAGAGTGGGTTAACTAGGTTTAAATGTTAATCCTAGTTAAAATAAGGTTAACACAAACTAATTTTAGGTATGTACGCCTAAACTTAACATAAGTATGTATAAATTGTTAACCTTTTGCTAGCTTAAATTAAGTTTAAGTATATTCACTTAAACTTAGTTTAGGTATGCACAATTTTTTTTTTGTCAAGTAGCCTAGCGGCTAGAGAAATTCACCTTAAAGGTGAATAAGTGGGGTGTCCGGGGTTCGAACCCCGGCCCCTGCATACAAATGCATTATCCCTTACCAAATGAGCTAAGCTCATGGGGACAGGTATGCACAAATGTTAACAGAAGGTTAACGTAGTTTAAATTTAAGAATGACTATGTCACTTAAAATAAAATTTAACATAAATTAAGTTATACATGTAAACTCAGTTTACGCAGGTACAAACTACTACCTTTACCATTTATTTTTATACACTATTGTATTTTTTGCCTTTCTCCAAGCTACTTTATTCAATTGAGGTTTGGAAGATGAAGAAGAGTGAGTTTCAATGAAGAGATGAGAAGGGGAGAGAAGAGAAGTGGTTTCAATGAGAAGAAGAGAAGTGTCTTGGGTTTTGGAAGGAATTCCACACAAATTATATTTTAGAAGATATGAAATGGTTTTTGTACAATTGAAAATTTATTTTGTTTTAAAGGTAGTTTAGTCATTTTAAATCATTTTAGGTGTAACTAGGTTTTATTGGAGTCTAACCAGAAATTTTCCTATTCGTGCCAAAAAAAATATAAACGATTGAAAAAATATTATTTTAAACTCTTTTCAAAAAATTACTGTTTTCCTTAAAAAAAAAATTACTATTTTAAGCTTAATATTATACCTATGTTAACGCTCAGTCAAAACAAAATATAAACGTAAAAAAGTATTTACATATAGAGTCAGGATCCGTTAACACCAGGTGTCAACGAATTCGTTGACACCAAATCTCAACCATCGATTTTATTTAATCTGAAGGCTCTCATTAACTCACTTAAATTGTGAACGTGAACCCCACCCTCTTTATTCTATTCTATCGTTCTATCTGAACTATCAGTATCACACCTCCTTCTACATTGTGTATACCTGCACTATCATCTCTTTCATCAATCAAATGTAATGCTCTCAGAAATTAAAAGCCCACCATTCAATTAGTGATGTAGATGAATTTAACCAAAGATGAAAGTAGAAATATGCTTAACCTAATTTCCTTTTGCAATTACAAATCAATTCCACATGTTATTTTGATCCATATTTTGTCCATGATCTGTTCTGATCGTCACCGGTAAACCTTAAACAAATTAATTCATTGAATCAAAATAGTGGAATCCCATGTCATATAATAATTTTTCATCAACGGATTGTTCAATTGATTTTGTCTACAAAATAATCAATACAAAATAATATGAATTGTTGTTGTTGGTGGATACACTTGATAGGGAAATAACTCATAGATGTTAGTGTGACTCCAAGGAGATGTTCTCGTGGACAATTATTTAATGGAAATTGTGCCCTTGAGTTAGATCAATTTTTCATAGAAGATGAAAGTAAGTTTAGCCGACAATGTTGATGCAAAAGAGAAGACGATGCGAAAAGGAATAAAGGGAATATCGTCACGTGCACCATTTAAGCGATTTAATGAGAACCGTTAGATTAAATAAAATCGATGGTTGAGATTTGGTGTCAACGAATTCGTTGACACCTGGTGTCAACGGATCCTGTCTCTTATATATAATGTAGATTAAACCTATTTTATTTTAAATTATAATTAACTAGAAAGGGTAAAGTTGGATTTTAGACAAAATAACAAGGGTAAAAATGGAAGAAAAAATGATAAGCTATAAGGTTAAACACTATTTAAAATAGAATCTAAAAAATAAACTATAAGCTCGTGAGAAACTTATAGTTTATCAAACTGACATTTTTATCCGACACAAACTTATCCACTATAAGCTAACTTCCTAAGAGGACCCTTAGAAGGATACTTTTATCGTTTTCAAAAACCAATATTACTTTTTGCCAAAAAAAAAAAAAAACCAATATCACTTCTCATTTAAAAAACAAACCAATATACACTTCGGTAGGGTTTCTATCTATTTTTCATCAGCAGCGGCCACAAACATGAGGCAACGATGTGCAACCAGAACAAGAAATCCTCTCAACCTGTTTACTCTATTAACGCTTTATTTGTTGTTAGAAATCCTTTATAGACTACCTGTGAAGTCACTCTTGAAACTCAAGTGTGTCTGTAAGTCCTTGAATGCGATAATTTCTGATCCCAAATTCGCTAAAGATCACCTTCGCTTGTCACAGACACGCCAATACCACCTCCTCATGTGCCCACGGGGTTTCTTAAAGAAAAGGAAGTTCATTCTCTATGATTCCCGACTTCCCTCTATTTTAAGAAGCTCACCTAGCACCATCCCAGAGACATTGCTCAAGTTCCCTTTAAACTCTCGTGACATTCAAGCTTGCGTGGTTGACTCTTGCGATGGCATCATCTGTTTCAAAATGTATGAAAGCAATTACAAACATCCTAATATGGTAGTATGGAACCCTTGTATTGGAAAATTGAAGACATTGCCACGTTTGAATCTACCTGGCCATGCATTGAAAACTGTTTGTAACATCGGGTATGATCGTTTCACTCATAATTACAAAGTAGTTGCTGTTTCTTGCTATCAATTTTATAACTTGAATAATTTTTGCAAAACTGAAGTGAAGGTTCATACTTTAGGTACCAATGTTTGGAGAAGGATTCCAGACTTCCCTTCTGATAAAAAGTATGAACCCGAATGGCTTGTAGGGAAGTTTGTAAGTGGCGCCATTCATTGGGCCATAAAATATCAAGATAATGACTACTCTTCATGGGTCATTCTTTCCCTTGATTTAGGTAACGAGTCTTATCAAGAGATTTCGCAACCTAATTATGGTCTAGATGAATCTCTCGAAAGCCTCAACTTGGGGGTTTCCAAGGATTGCCTATGCATCCTTGCTCACACCGACATTCTTTTGGATATTTGGGTTATGAAGGATTATGGAAACAAGGATTCTTGGACTAAATTGTTCACTGTTCCATACAGAGAATTCATTTATTATAACTATTCCAATCTGCTTTGTATTAATATAGAGGATGACCAAGTGTGGTTATACGATTGCGGTAAAGTATATGTCTACAATTTCAAGAATGGTACATTAAAGATTCCTGAGATTCAAGACTCCTCTATTATTAGGTTCTCCTCTAATATCTACGTTGAGAGTCTTATATCACCTTGACTTTATGTTATGTTGGTTCGAATTTTGGCCTACAATTACGAGTTTTGGTGTTTTCGAATTTAATTTGAGATGTTTCGGATGTTGGATGCTTGCATGTTATAAACTGTAGTTTTTTGCTATTTTTCTATCACTATTATTATTTCATCAAGATTGCTTAGCCTAGCCTTTGGATTTTGTTAACAGAATATGGAATGGAAAACGGTTTCTATGTATTCTTGACGCTTGTGTTTTAAAATCGTGTGGGTGAGATTAATCTTGTTCACAAAGGATTAAGAATTCAACAGATCTAACTGCCAGCAAAAAACCTTAAAGATGATTGAGTAGAGCATCCAAAATGGACTTGTAAATCATATTTCAGATATTTACTCTTCAAGATAATTAAACAGCAACATGCTAATTAGGATAATTTTTTGAATCTATGAATGGATCTGTTAAAATTTTAGGTGTTTGATCTATGAATTGTTGTTAGTGCTCAAATCTGCAAAGAAAATAGGGTCTGTTAATATAATGTTGTGTATGTGAATATATTTTGAACCGTGAGATAGATGGTTATGAATATATTTTGTTCTCTCTATTAACCTTTATCTTGCTAATGAGGTGGTTATACTTCAGCATTTGCTTTTTTTTTTTTTTTCTTACTATGAAGCACGACACAACACGTCCATTCCGGAAATAATTTGGGAAAACAAATTAATTGAATGTAATAACATGTGTCGATAGTGTCGTTTCATTGTTGGACACAGACACATGTTGGCACTAGACACCAATCAGAAGTGTCAGGGCAACCTAATTTTTTCTTCTTTTCTTCTTCAATACTTTTTCTACTGCTTGTATTGTTTTTCTTATGCTTCTACTGCTTTTGTTATGCTTATGTTAATCAAAAGATTTGTCCAAACTATGGTGATCCATACTATTGCCTTTGTTGCACTCTTCATTCTCAAAAACTTTACTCTGACTGACACTCTTAAATGTAAGTTCATATGTTGTACTCAGAAACATGTGTTCATCCCATCGCAAGGTAGTGCAGCCGGTAGTCAATGGTATTTTGGTTAAATCGGTCACTTCCAGCATAACATCATCGAACATAATGTTCCTCTGTAATTGTCCACCCCCCCCCCCCCCCGCCTCTTTGCTTCTCATCTTAACTACACTTTTTCTGGTTTTTCTCATTGTCTTGGAAAATTTAGGTCACGTCGACACAGAACGAGCAATTGAGGTGTAAGTGGTCTTCACTCTTGTTGCACCTTAATTGCTGCTGGCATGCCTTTACAATTCCGGTTACTACGCATCAAGAAGTGTCATAGTTCCCACCCTGCCTGGTATTGTTCCAAGAAGGGCAGTAAGTTTTGTGTTGTGTGTAGAAAAAATGATCTGACCCCCTTCTCTTTCTTCTGAGTCAATATATATGCCTCCTCCCTTCTTAACTACCCTTCCCTTGCAAATAGTTTAGATAATATTTTTATGCAGTTTCCTTTTTTTCTTCCAATTCCTGACTTTGTGCTGTATGTCCTATAGCCTGAAATTCTGTAATGCTCTGTGACTTGACATTGCATATTTTTTATTTATTTATTTTTTGATTTGTTAAAGCTAGGCTCTTCTTCACAGAATCATCATGATAAAATGAGATCACCAATTCATCATGAAGTATGCCATGCACTATTCCTTTGTAACAAGTCCTTTTTAATGCTAGCAATACACATATTAACATACTCGCTTTAATCGGTTAAAATTCACATGGGATCCATCAAATTTATATGGAACCAACATGATTTGGTGGTACTCATGTGAATTTTAACCAATCAAAGAGAGCGTGTTAGAAAGTGTGTGTTAAAGTACGTGTTGTTAGCATTCCTCAGTTAAACTTAAGAAGGGTATTTTCATATAATTGTTAAAATTAAATGTCCCGTCCATGTGAGGTAGAAAAAAGAAAAAAAATTAAAAAGTTAAGGAAAAAATGGTCAATTACCCCTATTACGTGGCATAACGTTCAGTCCACGTGGAGGTGCCATGTGTACCGTTAACTGCTACGTAATAGGGGTTAACGGTCAAAACAAATGAAGGGGATGATAGACTATAGTTTGACAAGTTCAGGTGGGTTTTGAAGTTTCTTAAAAGTCGAAGATTTTTACGAAAGTTACAATTTTGGAGAAATAATAATAATTAACAACAACAACAACAACAACAATAATAAAGAGAAAAACTTCAGTCTCATAAGTCCTAGCTCAACTAGGAAAAATGCCGAAATTGTTACGACGGACGTCATGACCGGGGTTCGAACCCCAATCCCTCTACTTTGTGTGTGTGAGTTTATGATGGTTTTGCCATCTCTTCTATCTACCAAAAAAAAAGAGAAAAAGAGAAAAACTTGATTAATTTCTTGTTAAAAAAAAATCGAATTCAAAGCCCAAAATCTATTAAAAAGCCCTTATACTGTTCATATGTCCAATTCATTCAGCTGATATAATCACGTGAGTAGGGTTTCTTATCATCGTCATCACCATAGAAAATCCTTGACAATCAGCCACAAACAGCCATGTTGACTGCCTTCCTAGCATCATCATCATCGCCACACCCACCTCGTAAAAGAAAACAAAACTTGTCAGACCCCCTCGGCATGTTTGCTATCTTATCGCTTGATTTGTTGTTGGAAATTTTGTACAAACTCCCTGTGAATTCACTCATGAAACTCAAGTGTGTTTGCAAGTCCTTGAATTCCATAACTTCGGATCGTAAATTCGCCAAAGATCACCTTCGCTTGTCACAGAAACGTAATTACCACCTTCTCATTTTCCCGTTGGGTTTCTTTTCAAAATGGAAGTGGGTTTCCTTTTTAGGAAAGGAGTTACTTCTCTTTGACTCGCTACTTTCCTGTGTTTTAAACAACTCCACCACCACCATCTCAGATACTAAGCTCAATTTTCCTCTAAATGCTTCTGGCATTCGTGTCGTCATAAGAAATTCTTGTGATGGCATCGTTTGTGTAGAAACGTACGATTGCAATAACGAGTATGGTAATATAGTAGTGTGGAACCCTTGTACTAGGAAATTCAATATATTGCCACCTTTGGAAAATATTCCTTACGTTTCAATTGAAACTATGTGTATATCCAGCATCGGGTGTGATCGTCTCACCGGTGATTACAAAGTAGTTGTTGTTATTTACTATATGTCTGAATATATTTCTAAAACTCAAGTTTGGGTTCATACTTTAGGCGCCAATTTTTGGAGAAGAGTTTCCAACTTCCCTTTTGAAATCATGGGTGTACCTGAACGGCATCCGGGGAAATTTGTAAGCGGCACCCTTAATTGGGTCATACTAGGTCAAGGGAATGACTCTCCACGGGTCATCCTTCCCTTGATTTAGGTAACGAGTCTTATCAAGAGATTTTACAGCCTGATTATGGTCTAGATGAGCCTCTGGAGCACTTCAACTTGGGGGTTTCCAGGGATTGCTTATGCATCCTTGCTCACACCAAAATATATTTGGATATTTGGCTTATGAAGGATTATGGCGATAAAGAATCTTGGACTAAATTGTTCACTTTTCCGTTCATGAAATTCCTTGGTTTTAGTGCCTGTGCCAAACTGCTTTATATTTCTGAGGCGGATGACCAAGTGGTGGTGGAGTTTTGGGATAAGGTATATGTTTACAATTACAAGAATGGTTCTGTAAAAATTCCTGATATTCAAGGCCACTCTTCTACTTTGTTCAACTCTTATGTCTACGTTGAAAGTCTCATATCACCTTGACCTACATGCTTTGGTATGTTGGCTCTCGAAGATTCTCCTCGTGTTTTTGTCTGTTATATCATTTATTTTATGTTGGTTTTAGTTTTGGTGCTGACTTTATAGTTCCATTTTAATTAATGGTCAATGTAATAATAACTTCAAAAATTGCTCTTAGAGATTGATGTGGTCATTTTTCTGATTCAATTCAATTATTAATATCTTTGTTAGATGCTTCTTTAGGTCTACCTGCAGCTTTTATTGATAAAGTGAAAATAATTGTTAAGTTGCCATTGCTCGATGAATCATTAGTACAATCGGATTTGAGTGCACATAATTGCTTTCGATGCAGACATGTTGATAATACAACATCACTTCAAGTTACTCATAAATATGGTATATTAATAAGTCTTGCACTATTGTTTATATATGTTATGGAAAATATAATAGTTAGAAACAAAGTGAAATTTCTCAATTTGGAGGCTTGCAAAGCTTAGTTTTGCAAAGTGGCTTTATGCTGCTTCTTTAGGAAGCATAGAAAGCATGAGTGCTTCTGCGTTTTTGGTTTGTTCAATCCATTCTTGCTTAATTATGCAATGTTTTTCTACTCTAGTACACTGCATTATTATATATGTATGCATATAGTTCTGTAGATCCACCTATTGCACTTTCTCATTTGCTACATTTGCACATGTGGAAACGGTGGCATATAGCTTTGTCAAATGTTAAATTTGGTACTCGGCACAAAAGAAGGGTAACTTGAGTTCCATGTTGTCAATCGCGCCGTTTTCTTGCTCGATCTTGGAGAAGGATAGCGGTGTCAAGTTCCTACGCCTTCGACCTGTGAGCCGCGCTAAACGTGTGAGATTGTCGCGTTGAAATTCCAGCACAATTGCAGAGTCACATCTGCCTTTAGGTTTATGGGGGAGAAATCTTTCAAATATCTCTTTTTTATTTTATTTTATTTTATATTTTGAGACCCTAATTTTAGACTCATTTTTATGGACCCAGGACAGTTGCCCTCTTCATCCTACCTCAGATAAAACCTTTCACAAGGCTCCATCTGCTGCTTCTACACAAGATAGGTTCCACCTCATACTCGTATATTAATTGATGTAGAGATCTATAAAATATGCCCGAGTCATGAAAGAAAAAAAAAAGGTTAGGATGTTAACGGGGCAAGGTCGGAGCGGGGAGTACATCCCCACTCCCTTCCCTGCCATCTATAATCATCCCAATTTCATCGTCTCATGGAGTATTCTCTCTACATCGACACGATTTCCGCGAGGACCCCATCAATATTATAGAAATTATCAAGTTTCTATTATTATCAATCAATCTGTAGCAAAAAATAAAATAAAGTTTAATCATAAAACAAATAAATATTTAAGATATTATTGTGAGTCTTGTGACAAACAATAAAATTCACATATAAACGAAATTTATATACATATTATGTGAAAATACAAATAATTATAATATATAAATTACTCCTCTAAAAGAAGAAATAAAAGTTCGATCCAGGAGTCCTTTAAGTTTAATGTTTGTACCGGATTAGTCCTTTAAGTCACACAATGTTTGCAACATTACCCTTCTCCATCCAACTGTGTTAAATGAGGCTTGTGTGGCTGTTAAACGATGATGTAGCAAAGTGAAATCATTAAAAGATCGTTTTTCTAGGTTAACTCCTATAAGTGTTGTCTCAATAATGGTTAGACCAGATTTTTACGCACTTTCTCATTCCTTCAATCTTCAAATAATGATACCAACGAATTTGATTACCTAAACTATGAACAATAGTGAGAACAATAATCCTATTTTTAAACTTCTTTTCATGTACTAAACTATTTTCTTCAACTTTCCTTTTTTCCTTCCAATTTCTGACTTAGCACAAAATCATCTTGACAAAATGAGATCATCAATTCATTATGAACAATGCTTCTTTTTCTCCCAAGAGTCCAATTTAAATCATTTCTATCCCAAGTCTTTTCTAGGCTTTGTTTTCTCCTAAAATCCTTTTCTTTTGTGACATGTTTCATTTTTAAAAACTTATTTGATGGTCGCAATAAATACATGTCATTTGTGCCACTTACTAATAACATTTCTCCCTTCACCAATTTTTTTGTTTTCGAAAAAACATGAATATCTTCACAAACAAGAACTGAACTAGATGATCCTTTAAAGTACCCGGAAAGCCAACCTAACACGTTTTGAAAACCACCTAACCCGCCAAACTGAACTAGATGATCCTTTAAAGTACCCGCAGTTACTGTTGAAAAACCAAGACATCTTGTTACCAACAACCAAAGAAATGAATTTAAATTATAAAGAAATGAATTTTTTTTTAAGGGTGGTTCAAAATTAGTATATATATCATAAAAATATTTCTTTATGTTAAAATAGATTAAAGTGTAGTGAATATTTAATTATTAAGGGAGGAGAGGTTGTAGTTCAAGCATCTTATAGGGAAGGGAAGTGTAAATTTCACTTTTCAAAGGAGGAACATAAGAGGAAAGGAAAGTGTAATTCTTGCTTTTGTTAGAGGAGGAAAGTCTAATTTACTCAATTATATATTATATTTGTTATATCGTTGGTATAATTTTAAAAAATAAGCATGTTGTTACAATAAGAAACCACAAACTTCTATACACGTAATTTTAATCAAAATCTAACTAATTTTATGAGAAAAGTATTGCTTATAATTTATACACGCTAAAGCAATAAAAATAGCGGACAAATGAACAAGAAGTGCAAGACCAATATATATAACTTTTTTTTTGGCGAATCCTCCTTTTTTGAGCAGGCAGATGTATATATAACTTTAAAAACCAATATTACTTCTTTCTCATAGAAAAAAAATATATCACTCTTCGGCAATATTTATCTTGGATATATTTATTCAAAAAAGAAAAAAAAACATCTTGGATATATATACACTTTGGTAGGGTTTCAATGTATTTTAACCCGTCACTACATAAGATATCTTGTTGATTAGCAGCGGCCACAAACCAGCCATGAGGCAACCATATGCAACCGGAACAAGAAATCCTCTCAACCTGCTTACTCTATTAACTCTCGATTTGTTGTTAGAAATCTTGTATAGGCTCCCTGTAAAGTCACTCTTGACACTCAAGTGTGTCTGTAAGTCCTTGAACTCAACAATTTCCGATCCCAAATTTGCTAAAGATCATCTTCGCTTGTCACAGACCCGCCAATACCACCTCCTCAGGTGCCCACTGGGTTTTGTAAAGAAAGAGGACTTCATTCTCTATGATTCCCGACTTCCCTCTATTTTAAGCAACTCACCTAGCACCATCCCAGAGACAGTGCTCAAGTTCCCTTTAAACTCCAGTGACAGTCATCATTATGCGATTGATTCTTGCGATGGCATCATCTGTTTCGCAATGCACGAATGCAATTTCAAACATTGTAATATGGTAGTATGGAACCCTTGTACCAGAAAATTTAAGACATTGCCAACTTTGAATCTACCTAGCCATACATTAAACACTTTATACGGCTTCGTGTACGATCGTTTCACTGATAATTACAAAGTAATTGCTGTTGCATGCTATCAATATAGTAACTCTTATAAATTATGCAAAACTCAAGTTAAGGTTCATACTTTAGGTACCAATATTTGGAGAAGGATTCCAGACTTCCCTTCTGAAAACAAGGGTATACCTGAAGGGTGTGTTGGAAAATTTGTAAGTGGTGCCATTCATTGGGCAATAAAAGATCATCAAGATAATGACTCTTCATGGGTCATTCTTTCCCTTGATATAAGTTTCGAGTCTTATCAAGAGATTTTGCAGCCTGATTATGGTATAGATGAACGGTTGTGTTACTTTCGCTTGGGTGTTTCTAGGGATTGCTTATGCGCCCTTGCTCATACTAATACTTTTTTGGATATTTGGATTATGACAGATTATGGAAAGAAAGGTTCTTGGACTAAATTGTTTACTGTTCCATTCACAAAATTCATTGATCATTACTATGCATGTCTGCTTTTTCTCTACGAGGGGAATGGCCAGGCGTTGCTATACTTTTGTGGTAAATTATATGTTTACAATTATAAGAATGGTACTGTTAAGATTCCTGAAATTCAAAGTCTCTCTTCTACTTGGTTCACCTCTAATGTCTATGTTGAGAGTCTCATATCACCTTGACCTACACTCTTTGTTATGTTGGGTCTCACAGATTCTCCACATGTGTTTTCGCCTTATATGTTATTTATTTTACGTTGCTTCGAGTTTTTTGCTTTTTTCTATCATTATTATTACATTAAGATAGCTTAGCCATTGGATTTTGTTGCTCTGTGTTTTAAATTTTTACTATTTTATCAATAAAGATTTTAATAGCTTAAACCATAGATATGATTGAGTAGAGCATCCGAAATGGACTTGGTAAATGATATTCTAATATTCACTCTTCAAATCAATTAAACGGCAACATGCTTAGGATAATTTTCTGAATCTATGAATAAATCTCTTAAAATTTATGTGTTTGAACCATGAGATAAATGGTTATGTACATTTCATAGGGCTAAACTAATGTGTATTACACATGTTGCTATTGTTCTTTGTAATATTTATTTACTCTCTTGAATTGATATTGCTTCATTCTTTTTGAGCATTAGCAATCACCCGATTAAGAGTTTCTGACAATTTCAATAATCCTTTATAGCCAAATATACTCGCAGAGTCGCATGGATTAAATCCCCAAGCTTAATTGTAGTTGTGTCATTATATACAATTGTGTAATTTACCAACGAGCAAATGATTAATACTAATACTATTAACCTTTATCTTTCTAATGAGGTGGTTATGCTTATGCTTCTGCTTTTTCTTGCTATGAAGCACAAACACGACACCGACTTGTCCGTTCGGAGAAATAATTTGAGAAAATAAGTTAACTGAATGTAACCACATCTGTTTGTCCTACCTAATTTCTTCTTCTTTTGCTTCTTCAATGCTTTTTCTACGCCTTGTTTTGTTATCGTCATGCTTCTACTAATTATGTTCAGCTTATCCTTCTTATGTTATGTTTATGCCTTTCTTCTTTGCCTTTTCCTTTGTTATTATTCTTGTTCAAAAAAGACTTGTCCAAACTGTGGCTCTATGCTTCGAGCACAGAACCAACCTGTGCGATCCACACTATTAGCTTTGTTGTGATCCTCATTCCCAAAAGATTTACTTCTACACTCTTGGTGGCAATTCCTTCAGTGGTGCAACCATTACCTTTGTTACCTGGTTAAATCGGTCACTTAACATCTTTTAACACAAAGTTCCTCTTCAACTATTGCCTCGTCACTTGGTTTCTCGTCTTAATTGCACTTCTAGTTTTTGTCATCGAGGGTTGAGTTTTCATTCATAACTAGTTACAAACCCGTGCTTCGCACGGGGTTCAGTAACGTATTTGACAAAATATTATATTGAAAGGATAGATTGCGAAATGACAGATAATTATAAATCATAATACAATATTTAGAGTACTCTTGCATTACGGATTACAAAATTAAATCTTCAAAATGGCTTGATCACGAGTAACAAATGAAAACATATTTAGTTAGCGGTAGAAACACTTTTGTAGTAATAATTGATATCTATCTATAAACCAATGAAAACCATATTACCAAAGCTACCTGATTTATATCATTTTGACTTTCAACTTCAACGTATATAAATCCTTTCACATTATCTACAGCAAAGGCAGATATTAACTGCAATTTAGTATCCAGTTCTTTCAGGTGAACAAATTTCTGCATCAGATAGATAGCTGAAAGCTTCTCTACTTGATTTATATCATTTTGTGTTTTAGCTTCAACGTATATAAATCTTTTCACATGATCTACAGGAAAGGATAGGAATGTCAATGGATAGCCATGGGTACGGATAATATGATACTCGTCCCCCGCCCCGTTGGATAAATTTGATACCCGTGCCAGCCCCGTATCCTCGTGGGTGCCCACTATACGGGTACCCGTGGGTATTGAATTACGTATTTTTTTAAAAAATTTAATCTAAAGGATAGATGTTTTAAACCACATTTAAAACATATTGTCATTGAAATATTATACAAAATATACATGCCAGCATACAACAACTTCCAAAAGATTAGAACTTTTCTTCAAGCAAGATTATTTCTACGAACCACCTCAACAAATAACATTGTAGGAGGAACACCCAAATCGAATAGCAGCTTGTCGCCCTCTTGTAGGTGATTGTCCCTAACAAACTGGAACCAACCTAGGATTTTTCAGCCTTGTTACGCTCAACGGTAATGAGGCGGCAATCATATTCCTGACCGGTAAGCAAATCAATCAACTGCATTGTCTTTCTTGTAGTTTTATTTTTCAAAGAAACAATTGCATTTTTCTCATTCTAGCAAATTAAAGGAAAGAGCAGAATATGAGTGAAAATGCAAACTTCATATTCATATATAAAAAAAAGGTAAAAAAATAAAAAAAAAAATCTAAGTTTGAAAAAAATCTAATCTAATATAACAATAAAAAAAGGGTCCTTAAACGCATGGTTATTTGATTTTTTTTTAAAAAATAATATAAAGGATGGAAAAAATCAAGAATAAAAGAAAATTGTCAAAGAATGGATAATAGTTACTATAGCCATTTTTTAATATCTAAATTTATTTGAATCTTGAAATAAAGGGAAATGGAGAGAAGTTTCTTTGCAACACTCTTTATAGTTCTCACACAAATTTTTTTTTTTTTTATGGTTCAAGTTAACGTTATAGTTCAAGTATCAGCTAACAAATACTGTTACAAAGTAAGTATCTGATATCTCATATAATCCATTAGATATTAAGTTGTTAAATAATGTGTGGCTTAGCAAAAACTTCTTTTACTCTAATTAAGATTAAGATTGTGATGATGATAAATGAATACGCTTAACACTAATGCAAAACATGCTGGCAGTGCCTGGCATTATAACTGAACTAAGGAACGAATCTCTGTGTGTGTGTGTGTGTCTATATATATATATATATATATATATATATATATATATATATATATATAAATATTCCATTCAAGAAATTCTTTTTTTGGTATTATTGTTAAAAGTAAGAAAGAGAGAGAAAAAAGTTGCAATTTTAAGTCCTTGTTTTATTTTATGTACCTTATTTGTGAAGACATGCAATGAAACACAAGCATTGAGAAAAAATAACTAACTCTGAACATCTATAAATTCTCGTTCCTTGAATCACACGTTCCCTTTTCTTTTTTCACTCCCATTTCTTTGGATTCTGTTCTTTCATTATTCTTGAAACTCAAAAAAAAAAATTGGCACAAGAAAATGCAACTCATCATTATCTAATGACATTACTCTTCATCATTATTTTCTTCTTAAGTATGGCTTCATGTGGTTATGGAGTTGGAGTCAAGTGGGGAACCATGGCCACTCACCAACTTCCTCCAAACAACGTCGTTAAAATGCTTCAAGAAAATGGCTTTGATAAACTCAAACTGTTTGATGCTGATGAATGGGTTATGACAGCTTTGTTAGGGACTGATATTGAGGTTATGTTAGCAATTCCTAATAATATGTTGGAAGAAATAAGCAAGGATCCTAAAGTTGCTGATTCTTGGGTTTATGAAAATGTCACCAGCTACTTGTACCCTGGTGGATTAAACATCAAGTTAAGCATTTTTTTTAATCCTATAACCATATTCAACATTCATTCATCACATTACATGCACATTATATCTTGCATTTTCTTTAATTTTTCCTTTACTCACTGTGCTTTTACCATGTCTTTCATTTTTCTTGGTCTAATTCTTGTTCAAAAAAAAAAAAGACATTGTAGATTACCAGTTTGTAGCAATGGTTTTTTGTACCTTTTCTGCTCATATTTCTGAAGGCTGCAGGAGTTGATATTGTACTTTTTCTAATGCCATATTCTGTCTATAATCTTCATCTATTTAGCTTCTTGAACTGACAGTGTTTAGTTGATTATATCTTAACTCTACATTTATGATACAAATATTGCAGATACATTGCACTTGGCAATGAACCTTTCCTCAAGGAATATAATGGAACATATCTAATGTACACTCTACCAGCTCTTAAGAATATACAAACATCTCTCAACAATGCAGGACTTGGTTCAAGCATCAAAGCCACAGTTCCATTCAATGCTGATGTATATTATTCACCAGACTCAAATCTAGAGCATAATCCTAAATCAAATAATAAGTTTAGGTTAATATTAGAAAATGATTTATTGAATAAGATATCTTATTGATCAAAATTTCAAAATGAAACTTCTTAAAATGTAAAGAAACAATCTCATAGAATTAATTATAAAGTAGAGGTCATAAAGAGCAATAAGTAAAATATACAGAACTTGATTCTCAACACCTACAATCATTCTTTCTTCCCATATCTGTCTCGGACTATATGACTAAACTGACTGTGTGAAAATATGAACTTAGGTGGAGGCCCCTCATGGTAAAAGCTTGGCATAGAGCTTGCTTTAAATTTTAAACTTCTCCTCAACTGTTTGATGGCTTCTTATTTCTCATCCTTAATCGTTGAACAAATTAGAGTGAGAAAACTAACATAAATTTATATCTATAAGAAGAAAAGAAGTAACAGAATGACAATGTAATTCATGGTTTTTTGAGATAATAAATAAATCCCTTTTTACCTTGCTTCTTTTTTATTCTTCTCAGCTTCCATTGCTTGATTTTGAATAGAACTATGACACAAATAAAAGGGGATGCTCCGATCAATTTGAGATGAAAACCCTATTGAAACAAAACTAATTAATCAACAAATTTTACCTCCTTTCTTCTTTGTGCACGTTCAGCTGACCAAAAGCTTGGAGCAGAAGCAACAGTCGCCCTGGATTTGAACGACCTCACAGAAATTGCAGTTCTTTACATGGTCACGGAGAAAATTATAAGATAAAGTAAAAAAAATATCATTGCTAGAATAAGGAAAACATGAGATGAGATTTTGACACCCTTTGACTATAAGGTTTATAAGAGCATTACCCAGAAGCAATTGAACATGAATCGTCCTCGTTAAAATGTTTCTTGTTATCAGGTTTCAATGGTTTCCTTGAAACTGAAGGAGACTTCAACTGCAAGGCACAAACAATCAAAACAAAAGTTTCGAAACTAACTCTGAGTACATAATAATAAATTAACCATAAACATTTCACTATCTGAATATCCTATGCCCATTGCACTATATAACAAAGAAGTGTCAGAACAAAAGAAATTGAATGGTTAAGTGAATGTACAATCTTTCACAAATAAGTTATAAAGTTAAATTGTTTCACAAAATCTTTCTATAGAAAACCAAAATCAATTATCTTACATAGGTATAGATTCAAGGCTGAAATAGAAATTAAAGAATGCTTCCAAAGGGTTTTACCCAAGTGATTTTATGAAATGGACTATATAGGTTCTATTGTTGAAATAATCTTTCACTTATATCTTGGAACATTACATATCTATTTTAACATAGATATATAAGAATACATATATTTTCCCCTATGTTCCAGTTAGAAAAATATTAAATTTAGAAATATAACAGAGTTCATTTTCAGTGTTTGTATAACTCATCTGAAGTGGAAAATTTCCCATCAAATCTGAGGGTTGAATGAACCTATCTATGAAAAACTCTTTGTTGCAAGAACCTTCCATTTCCATTGCACATGCTTTTGGTGAAATTGAAGATGTTCTTTGCTCATAGCTAGAAGCTGCATCTGATTTTGAACTCTCTGATTTCAAAAGGTTCAATTCATTGGATAATAATATCTCCGGTGCTTTCTCTTGACTCTTATTAGCATTTTCCTCTCCATTATTCTCAACCTCAGACAATGGTTTATGAGTCACAGGATCTATACCTTTTTGCCTCAGTCTCTTCTTCAAACATGAGTTCCATAGATTCATTTCATTGTCTGTCCTTCCCGGCAATTGCGCCGCAATTTGAGACCATCTGATAAGAAGAAAATGAACATAATTTTTTAAAACGGACAATATTAGTATTGTTAGTATTATACCGAGAGTGAGATCGAGCCCTCGACCTCCTTATCACTCTTGCTTAACCACAGGAGAAGATAAAAATAGGGACTAAGTTAGTAGTTGAAATTTACCTATTTCCTAGTACTGCATGAAGTTCAACAATGTGATTTTCTTCCTCTTGTGAGAATGTTCCTCTTTTTAAATCAGGTCTTAAGTAATTGATCCACCTAAGCCTGCAGCTCTTACCACATCTTTGCAAACCTGATAATATTAAACAAAAATTCAAAACTAAAAGATGATTAATAACAATTTTGACATTATATTATTATATGCTAATGGAGATAAAATTGGATAATTAATTTACCTGCTTGCTTAGGTACTGAACTCCAACATCCATGACCATACGTTGTTCTATCAGCAACAATATTTATTCTGCAGGTGGACTTTCATTTCATATCTAATATTCTATGGTATCTACGAATTTTGCTAACATGTATCTAATATTCTATTGTAACTATGAATTTTGCTAACATACCTTGTCTAGAATTGTTTCTATCACATCATCCGCCAACTTCATTTCAAACTCGAAAAGAAGTGCAATTAACATATGCTTGACCTGTCAGACATCACCAAATAAGGGAAAGAAAAGCAAATTCAAATTAAAATGATATCAATGAGAAGAGGATAAATGTCATAGCAGCAAAGAATAATGTCAAAAACCAAGACCAGAAAAAAAGTTTTCACTTAGGAATAAAATCATAAAATTCAGTGGATTAACAAACGTGTCATTTTCATTGAGGGTATATGAACAAATAATAATCATCTCACCTCTGGACGCTCTATAAAGCCAGTAATGTGCAAATCATAGAGCCTAAATGAGACTGCAGGAAAATCCCAAACATAATATATCAGGACAGACAGATCAAAGTGAGGAATTTAAGGTAAACAACAATAAGTGGAGGATTCAATTTTTAACTCACATTCTATATTGTCTTCTAGCGCTGCGTTCGGGTGGAAGACATTGAGAGATCTAACGAAGTCATCAAAATCAACAACACCCTTTCTCTTGACATCAAATAGATCAAAGATCTGCACGTATAAATTTCTGACATCGTATCAATGGATATCCAGTCAATTGAAAAAGTTATTTCACAAGAATGGCTTAGTTTCATCTTGGTAAATGAAAGAAGAGTCATGAGGGGACATTATTAAAAAGTCATCAAAAACAATATCACTGATATGAATGAAAGGATATCAATGATGCAAGCACAAATTCGCCAGGTAAACAACAATAAGTAGAGGAGATATTAAATTAGTGCAACATGAAAGAGTACCCTTTTAAATTAAATTATCTAAGTGCGAGTATAAGATTTTGACCATTCTTTATAAGACCTTCATTAGGATTGATGTTGACACTGAAAAGGATAAAAAATTTAGGTATCAATAAATACTCAATAGATTGGCATTCCATTTACTCATTGCGTTTAAGAAATTGAAAGATACTTACTCTGTCATGTAACACAAATAATCTGACTTATCCCAAGTCTGACTGAGCTGCTCCAAAAGTCCATTTGTTGTCCAGGAACCACCTTCACCGGAGAAGGCAGGTTGAGATGCAACTATCTTTTCTACAATAACAATACTATCATTCCTTTTTTTTTTTTGAAGAAGCCAATACTATCATTCCTAATTGTATCTCGTCTAGTATTAGCACTCCTCTAGCACAACATTCCGATCTCCGCTACATTGATTTACCTTCGTGTTGATTTTTATGGCTAACACTTCATCTCATACAACATTGCCAATGATATCAAACAATGCGCATGAAGAAATATAAGTTTCAAAGTAAAAAGAGTGTCTCATATTGCAAAGACGGAATTAAACATATTATTGTCATAATATTGTGTTCCAACAAAATGATGGAAATGCTGATACCTTTTTCAGATTCAAAATGCTTCTGAAGTGCAATAGCCCCGTTTGGGTGAAGAACTACCATCCTTGTAATATCAATTACTGCATACAAAAAGCATACATGAAGTAAGAAAACCATTTTCCTTAAGACCAGAGAAGTTTACTGATTAAGAAGCAGGCATACTATAAAACAAATTTGATCCAATGGTTTTACAGAGATAACAGCACAACACAAGAAATAAAATTCAGAAACTTCAACTGATCAGGAAATATAAATTCTCCCAAATAGTCTCGCAAATGTTTATGTTAGTAGATAACCTCAAATAAATCAATCCAAACATGCCTCTAGACAATAAATGCTACAACAATGGACTACCATAACACAACTAAGTTATGACAGAAAGTTATTAACAAATATAATGGACAAACGTTCCATGTTTTTGCAGCAAAGATCGACGAATCGACTGAGTAGGATGAACCTTGACCTGACATCCATTAAGCAATTGAAAGTCATGAAAAATCACAATTATTTAAAACAGATGAATTAAAGGTCCATAACCATGAGTCTCAGAGGCGTAGCTCAAGTGGTTGAACTAAACCACCCAAATGATTTTGAGAAGAAAGTCCAGGTTTTAAACTCTGGCTTCTAGCATATACATCCTCCGACCTTATATTTAACCGAAAAAGGTACATGTATTTGTATCAAATAGATGAACCTTTCTACTTATATTTAAGGTCGGAGGGAGTAATATACTAAAAATTAATATTTGCCTATAAAAAAAGTATATAACCATATGAGACCTTTTCATTTCTAATGTCTTCTACATCCAAACTAACAGGGGTTTCCATTGCAAAGAGGGCTAGTATTTGAAGTAGATGATTCTGCATAATATGTCTAATTATACCATAATTGTCAAAGTACCTACACATGGAACATATATGAAAATATATGAGAATCACCATTTTAAGATCATAAAAAGTGTAAATGCTGCAAAGGAAGAGAAGTTACCTGCCACGTCCTTCAGTACCAAAATCTTCTGAGAATATCAACTGTACATTTTTTATGTATTTCCTCGACCACAAAGGTTCAAAAATTAGATTTGAGAATCGGAGAACAAAAAGATTTTCCACAAGCTCTTTTCCAAGATAGTGATCGATCCTATATAATATTTTCCATTTTAAATAAAGCACTTTACAATCATTAAAATCTACAGATAATTAGACCATGTTTGGATTGGATTGTTTGAGTTTATCCACTGCCATAAACACTTCTAGGATTGTTTGAAGGAGCTCATGGAAACAATTTATGACATGTTTGTAAGTTGTTTTCAGCTTATTTTCATAAGCTCTCCAATATAGCTTATGAAAATAGATTATAGTTTATATGAAAACAATTTGACTTTTTTTTTTATCTTGTTATAGAAATAGCTTATATATAAGCACTTATATGATAAGTGTGAATGGTATAAGCGCTTAATATATCCAAACACAGTCAAAGTGTAGTTAGAAAACCTGAAAATTTGATCCTCAGTCAGATACTGCTTGAATGATCTTGTTAAAGCAGCTGAGGACGCAAATGATTATGTCATCGCTCTCTACACTGCTTGCCAACCCTTCCTTCTAACTTCTCAGCTATTTGAGCCCATTTTCTTTCACCATATTGCTTCACCAACCTTATCAGTTTCCTTTAATCATCATACCAAATAAAACATATTAATAAAATAAAAGTTTAGTACAAATCATATAGTTCTAAATTGCAGCACGCAGTTCGCATAGACATGATCAAAGTGTATCCAAAACCACAATCAAACAACAAAACAAACCAATAACCATCTCATAACCTCAAACCAACATAAACTGCTACCTTAGTAATCAAGAAAATCATTCTTTTGAGGCAGCAAACTCGATATACTTCCTTGACCCCAACCTTTTTCTACACGCTTCAGAATTTTCAATGCGATATTACTGCCAACATCCCTGTCAAGTAACAGAAAACATTTTGTCAAATTAAAAAAAAAAGTAACAGGGATCATATCATTAGGAAATATTTAGATATTACATGCATATAATTATAAAATAACATGATCCATAACATATCAAATCTTAGATAAATATTTTAGAACCTTTTTATTCACTATGTTGGCATGCTTCTTATGCTTCCTTTATCAACTGCTGCAATAAAAGAAACTTGCAGTTCTGGAGGAACCTGAACATATAATTCACTCAATTAGTAGAAGCAATATATGTGAAACATAAAAAAAAAATGAGTTAATCATCTGTCATTCAAAGCCACAAAGACATATAAATTGAAGTTATAAATTTTTGTAAATTTTTCTATACATGACCAATACTCACATGAAGACAATGAATTTGGTCCCATATCCAAATTCAAAGTAATCAATTTCAGAAAAATCTAACACTAAAACTGATCTGTAGAAACCAATTCCAGCACAGCAGTCCATAAAACCTATGATTGAATCATTCATATGAAATCAAACATTTCTGATTATTTTACTGTATGCAACCAGCTTATAACTGCAACTTATGCAACTGGTCCCGTCTAAAAATTCAAAATCAATAAATTATTAAAAATCCTGCACTGAAGCTATTTTCTGCAGTAATTTTAAGAAAAACCTAGCTCATTTTTATAATCTCCTTTTTCATATACAATAAGAATCACTTCACCATAAAACCCATTCAATCAAATTATTCCAGTGGCCAAATCAATAAACCTTTCAATCATGCTATCATTCACACAAAATCAATTTAGTAAAAATACACAAACAAATCAACGCAATAACTTCAATTCTTAAAATCAAACATGCATAATGAACAGTTTACTTTTCATCAATCAATTTCATGTCTCATAACCCCTAAATTAGTTGATTTAGATTATGCATGAGGGATGAGGGAAAGGAAAACCCACCTTTAATTCTTTATGGTGATGGCAGCAAGCTCTGGTGCTCTTGTTTCCTTAAGTTCCTAGCTTCCATCTCCAATTACTCAGTCTTGAAGAACCCCTAATTTTTCTTTAGTTACTTCTTCTTTCTCAGAACCCTAATTCCATTTCTTCTACTCTTCTCCCTCTGCCTCACTCTCGACCTCAGACCCCTCTTACCCAAACTTAACATTCTTCTCACAAATACTTCACAAATTTTCAATCAAACCCACATGCAAGATTAGAATTAGATTCAGCACTCAAACCAGAGAATATTACATTGATGAATTTAAGCATAATCACTTATACAATGAAAAAAGAAGCATAATCATGAATTCATGTTTTGGGACATATATTACTTTACTGTTTATTACTCAATTTCATAAAACCATAAAAATTCCCTTTTCCCCCAAATGAAAATCTAACTCTAAATTCATCAAATTTCTACATGCATGAGGGAAAGGAAACCAAAAACAACAAAAGCAAAAACATAATCACACCAAAAACAGAATCAACAACAAAAAAAACCCAGAATCACCAAAACACAAAAGCTAAAACAAAAATAAAACAGATTACACACAAAATTCATTCTATCTGAGACATGCATGGCATTAGATTGCTGAAAAACTAAATAAATTAATCAACCCCAGAAATTAACTTTGATGAAGAAGAAAATGAAAATGAAAAACAAAAGAAGAAGGGTTGTTACTACCTTTGATGAAGCAGAAATGAAAACGGAAGAAGGAAGAAGAAGGAAGAACATGAGTTTTAGGGAGAGAAATCGTTTCTCTCTTTCTCTCATCCCCTTTCTTTCTCTGCTTCCCGACGGACAGCACTTGTGTGACATTATGTCACGGTGACATTAAATCTGGACCACACAACACACATTGTCACACAACATCTGGACCACACAACACATACAACACATCTGGGCCACACAACCCAACACCTTTGTGTGACCCAGATTTAATGTCACCGTGACATAATGTCACACAAGTCTTGTCCCTTCCCGACCCTCTCTCTCTCTTTTCCCTTTTTTTTTTTTTTTCTCTCTTTACACATATATATAGGGCAAGCAAGGCAAATAATTATTTTACCAAAATACCCCCAATAAGGGCAAAATGGTAATTGGCATGGACATTCATTTTCCTATCTAGTTTAGTAGACACTTATCACCTTTTTATTTTCAAAGGGATGAAAATAGTATTTCACTCCCAAATAGTTTAGATAAGATATTTAAGCACTTTTTTCATTCCTTTGATCTTCAAATAATGATAAAAATAAATTTGATTACCAAAACTAAGAACAATAGTGAGAACAATAATGCTAGTGACTGAACTGTTTGTTGGGTCAGTGAGGGGAGCTTTGGGGGACCGTCCACATCGAGGCTAGAACAACCGCACAAGTGAGAGAGACGCCACACTCTTACCCAAAACCTGAAGGTCATGGGTTTATCTGGGTCCTCTTACTTATAAGGTATTCAACCTTTACTTTTTTATCCGATGTGAGACATATAACTCACACTTACACACAACACTGTTTCCCATTTTTAAACTTCTCTTAAAATTTCCATCTAGTCTACTTTCCTTTTTTTTCTTCAAATTTCTGACTTTGCATATGCATATAGATCCACCTACTGCCTTCATGATTTTCTCATTTGCTGAGTGGCTTTATGCTGCTAAGTTAGGAAGCATTGAAATCATGGGTGCTGCTGCGTCTTTCTACTATGGTACACTGCATTAGTAGATACGTATGAAAGAAGTTATGTAAATCCACCTACTGCCTTGACGATTTTCTCATTTTCCACATTTGCACTTGTGAAAACCGTGGCATGTAGCTTGATCAAATGTTAAATTTGGCACTGTGGTCAAATTTACTTTTTACCATTTGATTTATTCAATTATGTTGGAACACTGGTTAAAGTCTAGTGAGAAAATTGGAAAGAAAGAAAAACACTATGAGAAACTAGTGTGTGGGTATGTGACTTAAAAATGTCCCACATTGAAGAGTCACCCCAACTAGTAAGTGTTTATATAAGGGTGGGGTGACCTCCAAGGGTGTGCCCTTGGGGTACCCATTTTTGTGAACGGGTGAACGCTTACAAAAATGTATATATCACACGCGCGACGCCGCTGACCAGCCGGGCCGGGCTTGGGTCGTGGGTTAGAAAAATTGATATATATTTTTTGTCACTTGAAAATGTTAAATTAATTAATTAATTTTTCATTATACGAAAGCGTTACGCGTAACAAATTGATGTGTTACATTCCGACCCGATCCAAACCCGTATCCAGAAGCTTCCGGATATTTCCAATTAAGGAAACGCGTTTGCTTGAGGATTAAGCAAACTTAATCCCCAAGTCATGCGTAAAACGCGTTTGCTTAAGGATTAAGCAAACTTAATCCCCAAGTAATTCTCACGAACTCTGCCTATAAAAGGAGAGCTCGCCCCACTGATTCTTCACACCAAAATCTCACAGTTGATGCTTCCTGTGCGATTTTCTCTCTTCTCCCTTCGATTTTAAATCGTTCTTCTTCTTCTACTCCTTTCTGTCCCATCGGTTTCGAATAGAGCGGTTACGTACCATATCGAGTGGCTTCGATCAAACGATTGAACCATACTTTGAGGTGTAATTCTCGAGCGACTATATACTGTGCAGTATATACTCGTAACAGTGATCTGGGCTGTTTTATCCTGGAGACGGCGTGGTTGTTAGTCTACCTTGCACAAACTAGGGTAATGCCGCGAAACGTCTTAAAGAAAGCGACTCACCCAGTAATTTCGTTCGGTATAATTTTTTTTTTAAAACGAAAAACAACAATTTTAAGACGTTTCTGAAACCATGAATACCAACAACGAAATTACTGTATCTAGAACAGCTGTCGATTTCAACAAACCGTTTAAGTTTCACGGTAGTAACTTCAAGCGTTGGCAAACAAAGATGATGTTTTTTCTAACTACTAAAAAGGTTGCCCACGTCTTGAAGAACAACGTACCTGTGATACCATTGATGTCGGTTCCTATGGAAACGACTAGTAACGGTAAGACAGCAGTGGCTACAGATGCTTCTGTACCTGCGACAAATGCTGTGTTGGAAAGGCTTACTGCCGAACATGCTGAAAAGGTGAAACAGGCTGAAAAGGATATACTCCTCTGGCAACATGATGATTGCATGTGCAAGAACTATATTTTGAACTGTCTTGCGGATCATCTATATGATCTGCATCTTATTCATAAGACAGCTAAGGATGTTTGGGATTCTCTTCAGAATAAGTATAACACTGAAGAGGCTGGCTCAAAGAAATTTGCTGTGAGCCGGTACCTAAACTATAAGATGAACGACGAGAAATCTGTCGAAAAACAATCTCAGGAGCTTCAGAATATAGCTCATGAGATCTTTGTTGAAGGGATTCAATTACCTGAGCAGTTTCAGATTGCTGTTATAATTGATAAACTGCCCCCTGCTTGGAAGGACTTCAAGAATGCCCTTAGGCATAAGACTAAGGAATTGTCGCTTGAAAGTCTGATTACTCGACTTCGTATTGAAGAAAAGGCAAGAAAACAAAAATTGAATGAAGAGGTGTTGGCTGTCTCGAACAACAACACTAAAAAGAAATTTGTGGGTGCTGTTCTGAAGCCTACTGGCAAACAATTTAAGAATCAGAACCGCCCTGCAAATAAGAATTCCAATCGGAATATGAATGGGAACCCACCAAAGGTCCCAAGAGCTCAACCATCAAAGAATGACCCTGCTCAACCGGTTAATTGCTACAATTGCGGACAATCAGGTCATATGGCACGAAAGTGTAAAAACCCATCCACTAGACCGGCTCAAGCTCAGACTCACTTGACAACAAATGAGGAGCAGCCGTATACTGCAATGACAACTGAAGTCAACATGGTGGATGGATCTGATGATTGGTGGATCAACATGGTGTGTGAATCTGATGGTTGGTTCTTATTTGGCATGCACAACTCTGTCACATTAATAAACGAATCATTTCTAATATGAGCAATATCGGTTTAATTCCTAAGTTATCTTTGAATGAATGTCAGTTTTTTCTTTGAATGAATTTGAAAAATGTCAATGTTGTAGTCAAGCAAAAATAACAAACAGGATCTCATAAATCTGTAATAAGAGAAACCGAACCAATTGAATTAGTACATTCTGATATATGTGAACTTGATGGTAGTCTGACTAAAAACGGGCAAAGATACTTTATCACTTCTATTTATGATTGCTCTGACTACACTTATGTGTATTTAATGGAAAAAAAACAAAAGTGAAGCGCTTGATATGTTTAAAATATTTGTTAAGGAAATTGAAAATCAATTCAATAATAGAATCAAGCGTTATCATAGTGACAGAGGCACCAAATATTTATCACACACATCCAATGAGTATTATAAAGAGCACAGAATCATTCATGAAACAACTGCACCTTACTCTCCTGAGATGAACGGTAAAGCGGAAAGAAAAAATAGAACCTTTACCGAATTAGTAGTTGCTATCATGCTTAATTCTGGTGCAGCGCCTCATTGGTGGGAAGAAATTTTACTGACTGTTAGCTATGTGCTAAACAGAGTACCTAAAACTAAGAACAAAATTTCTCCTTATGAAATTTTGAAGAAAAGACAACCAAATTTGTCTTACATTCGAACATGGGGCTGTCTAGCCTATGAAAGGATTCCCAAAGAGAGTCAAACTAGCAAGTAGAGCCTATGAATGTGTATTCATTGGTTATGCCTTGAACAGTAAAGCATATAGGTTTTATGACCTAAAGGCTAAAGTGAGCATAGAATCAAATGACGCCGATTTCTATGTAACGAAATTTCCCTTTCTACCGAGATATGGTGGGGGTAATAGTGGGGGCGCAAACATGAACACTGCACCTGATCACAATCCACTAATCAGAAATAGTGATGAAAACATCATAACTGATGTTACAGAACTTCGAAGAAGTAAGAGAGCAAGAACTGCTGAAGAGTATGGACCTGAATATGTGGTCAATACATTAGAAGAGGATCCATCAAATCTTAAGGAAGCCATGTCTTCCTTGGATGCTGACCTATGGCAAGAAGCCATAAATGATGAGATGGATTCTCTACAGTCCAACGAAACTTGGCACTTGACTGAACTGCCTCCAGGCTGCAAACCAATAGGTTGTAAATGGATTTTGAAAAAGAAACTGAAACCTGATGGAACTGTTGATAAATACAAGGCACGCCTTGTAGCCAAAGGTTTCAGACAAAGAATAGATTTTTTCGATACCTACTCACCAGTTATTCGAATCACATCCATAAGGGTACTAATTTCCTTGGCTGCTGTTTATAACTTGATAGTACACCAAATGGATGTGAAAACTGCCTTTTTGAATGGTGAGTTGGAAGAAGAAATCTATATGGAACAACCTGAAGGTTTTGTAGTTCATGGACAGGAAAGCAAAGTCTATAAGTTAGACAAATCTCTGTATGGTCTAAAACAAGCCCCTAAGCAATGGCATGAAAAGTTTGACAACTTAATGATTTCGAATGAGTTCAAAGTGAATGAAAGTGACAAATGTATCTACTACAAGTATGATAAAAACATTTGCACTATCATATGTCTATATGTAGACGACCTACTCATATTTGGGTCAAACATTCCTGCCATAAATTCTGTGAAATCACTGTTGAGTAACAACTTTGATATGAAGGACCTAGGAGAAGCTGATGTAATTCTTGGCATCAAGATTACTAGAACAGATAAAGGAATTTCCTTGGATCAGTCTCATTATGTTGAGAAGATATTAAGGAAATACAACTACTTTGATTGTAAACCTGCAAGCACACCCTATGATCCAAGTGTAAAACTTTTTAAGAACACTGGAGATGGTGTTAGACAAACTGAATATGCGAGCATCATTGGCAGTCTCAGATATACCACTGATTGTACTAGACCAGACATTGCCTATGTCGTGGGACTCTTATGCAGATTTACAAGTAGGCCAAGCAAGGAGCATTGGCATGCTATTGAGAGAGTCATGAGATACCTGAAAGGGACTATGACATTAGGACTGCATTATCAAAAATATCCTGCTGTACTTGAAGGGTACAGTGATGCAGATTGGAACACCTTGTCGGATGATTCCAAAGCGACCAGCGGCTATATATTTAGCATAGCTGGAGGAGCTGTTTCTTGGAAGTCTAAGAAGCAGACCATTCTGGCTCAGTCCACAATGGAATCTGAGATGATAGCACTAGCTACTGCTAGTGAAAAAGCAAGTTGGCTAAGATCCTTGCTAGCTGAAATCCCTTTATGGGAGAAACCGTTACCAGCTGTGTTAATTCATTGTGATAGTACCGCGGCTATTGCAAAGATTAAGAATCGTTATTACAATGGTAAGAGACGACAGATAAGACGAAAACACAGCACGATTAGAGAGTGTATCTCTAATGGAGCGGTTAGAGTTGATTTTGTACGTACGAATGAAAACTTAGCTGATCCTTTGACGAAAGGACTTAATAGAGAGAAAGTCCAAGAAACATCCAGTAGGATGGGACTAATGCCTATAGCCCACAAATGATGGTAACCCGACCTATATAACTGGAGATCCCAAGACTTAGGTTCAATGGGTAAAAACAAGTCATGAAGTGGTAGAACATGCTATGAGAGAAAGAATATAGAAAGCATGATCCTGCAGCGAAAGAAGGATGAGGTAATAGTAACTCTTAATGAGATCTATACTCTATGTTGAGTGGGGTACACAGCTACAGGAGTACCCTTGATAGACTCACCTATACGAATGTGGAACTTAGGCCGGTCCTATGGAATTTTGAGGCAGAATTCCTAGAGCATTCGTTAAAACCGGGATACACGTGCAGGGCCTTAAAACGCACGGGCTTTTAGAATACACCTATGAAAAGGTTTGTGTGTGGATTCTATGTCTGAGATAGAGTTCAATGCTGTAAGCAACTCTTGTTAAATCAGAATACCTTCCACTATGCAAAGGTTCAAGTTGTTAACAACACCTTTGTATATTAGCAAATCTTATGGAAACGTTTTACGTTATTTCTCGAAACCATTTTGAAGTCAAGTGGGGGATTGTTGGAACACTAGTTAAAGTCTAGTGAGAAAATTGGAAAGAAAGAAAAACACTATGAGAAACTAGTGTGTGGGTATGTGACTTAAAAATGTCCCACATTGGAGAGTCACCCCAACTAGTAAGTGTTTATATAAGGGTGGGGTGACCTCCAAGGGTGTGCCCTTGGGGTACCCATTTTTGTGAACGGGTGAACGCTTACAAAAATGTATATATCACGCGCGACGACGACGCCGTCGTCCGTCCGACCGGCCGGGCCGGGCTTGGGTCGTGGGTCGTGGGTTAGAAAAATTGATATATATTTTTTGTCACTTGAAAATGTTAAATTAATTAATTAATTTTTCATTATACGAAAGCGTTACGCGTAACAAATTGATGTGTTACATTCCGACCCGATCCAAACCCGTATCCAGAAGCTTCCGGATATTTCCAATTAAGGAAACGCGTTTGCTTGAGGATTAAGCAAACTTAATCCCCAAGTCACGCGTAAAACGCGTTTGCTTAAGGATTAAGCAAACTTAATCCCCAAGTAATTCTCACGAACTCTGCCTATAAAAGGAGAGCTCGCCCCACTCATTCTTCAGACCAAAATCTCACAGTTGATGCTTCCTGTGCGATTTTCTCTCTTCTCCCTTCGATTTTAAATCGTTCTTCTTCTTCTACTCCTTTCTGTCCCATCGGTTTCGAATAGAGCGGTTACGTACCGTATCGAGTGGCTTCGATCAAACGATTGAACCATACTTTGAGGTGTAATTCTCGAGCGACTATATACTGTGCAGTATATACTAGTAACAGTGATCTGGGCTGTTTTATCCTAGAGACGGCGTGGTTGTTAATCTACCTTGCACAAACTAGGGTAGTGCCGCGAAACGTCTTAAAGAAAGCGACCTGGTCGTGACTCACCCAGTAATTTCGTTCGGTATAATTTTTTTTTTAAACGAAAAACAACAAATTAACTATTATGCGGTTGGGATAGAAGAAGGGTGACATGAGTTCCATATTATCAATCGCGCCGCTTTTGAAGAGATCTTGAAGAAGCATAGCGATGTCAAGTTCCACTGTGACGCCTTCCGTCTGTCATCCATGCTTACTGGTTCCAGATGTCGCGTTAAGATTGCATTCCAATTGCATATTCACATCTGCTTTTAAGGTTAAGGGGGAGAAATCTCTCAAATATCCCTTTTTTGTCTTTGCAATAGCAGTTATTCCGCTAGCAGCTATAGCGGTTTTGTGCAATATCCCAGATAAACAACATAACTTGAGTTTTACACATGCTTATATGGAATTCATTTTCGCAAACTAGGCCTTTGTCAAAAAATTAAATACTTTCTCAAACAATAATAACAACTTTCCATTTAAATATACTCAAGTAATTAACCTCAAATAATTTTCCATATGTTTGATTATTACGAATTATTTTTGGGTACATGTAACGTCCCAGACTGCTTACCGGGTTTTCAGCGTGTTTTGTCCTCACTCGCACGCTTACCGGGTTTTCAGCGTGTTTTGTCCTCACTCGCACGCTTACCGGGAAACTTCCCGGTAGGTCACCTGTAACATCCCGCTCGTCTGCTAATGGAAATTTTATCTGACAAACGTATCAGAGGACTAAGAGTCATAGAAAACAAGTTTGGTGAAGAATGTTATGAACGATGGAGGATATTATTAAGCGATATTAGTAAAGTATGGACTTATGTACTAGAGTCAAGCTAAACACGTTTAAAGCAAGGGCAATTGGGTAATTGCACGTGGTAAGGATATTTATTTGGTTTTCTTCCAAAATATCTCATTCCTTTCCATCTTTCCTCTCTCTAGGTTTGGGGAAAAAGGAATTTGCTCTTCCTTCTCTCTACTCTTCTCCATCGCCCTCTTCCCTCACTCACTCCATCAATCCTTTCCAAATCTTTCTCTTTTTATGGCAAGGTTCTAAATTATGTTCTCTCATCATCTCTTGAGTTAAGGAAACTTGGGGTTTTGTTTGATTTCTCTATGTCTCATCTCAAGAATGGATTCAAGATTTAGGGTTTGGTTTTGTGGTAATATGGAAGATGGTTCAAGCTAGGTTTACTTCAAGATTAAGAATCATGGTGTTTGTGTGTCAAGAAAGAGCAATAGGATGGATTGGATTAAGTCAAGGAAACAAGTGTTCAAGAGCTAGGATGGGAGATTGCTTGAGCTAGAGGCTTGGAGCTATCACAAGAACATGTCTAGGTGAGTTCCATAGATAGATTACCCACCTTTGGGATTGATTAATCTTGTAGAAAATCATGATTCTATGTTAGTTTAGATTTTATGGAACTTTAGTACCCCAAGCCAATCCTAGTTGTTTATATGTTAAAATTGCCATGATATATGTTTAAATAAGTCTATACATGTTGTTGGAAGAGTTTGGTGCATTACAGGGTCTAATTGGACGAATTTTGGGTCGAAAATGGCGAAAACCCGTAGCCGAAAACACCGATAACGCAAAATTCGCAGCGCTGCGCCTGTACAAGGGCGCTAGGCGCCCACACACAGGGAGCTAGCGCTAGGCGCCCTACTCCTGGCGCCAGGCGCCCCAGACAGGACAACGTTCGCGTTGTTCTGCGTTCGGGTGCTTGGGGGCAGTCGTGTGGGGGTCCGTAGCGATCGTTTCGACGTGTTCTTTTGCTGTTTTCACTTATTTTTCTACTGGAACAAGTTTGGCTTTATCAAATCATGGAATTTATAAATGGCTTGAAACTTGGGTTTATGGCATTTTCGGTCTTTAGAAATTATTGAAAATTTGCACACATCGTCAATTGATCCTTGCATCATTAATCGTGGCAATCTTAGCATGTAACACAAGGATGGCTCAAGAGAGTTTAAGCATGTTGGGGTAGCAATGAACTATGAAAGGGAATGTATGTAGAGCCTCGGCTTAGCTAGTCGAGAACTAGAAAGATAGCAAGAATCCCTAGAATGATAAGACGCGAAGTGTAATCTCTTCGCACATGAGCTAGAATAACTTAGCTAGTACGTAAGTTGTGGAATGATAAGTTATTTCTCTCCACCATGTTAAGTATGAATAAGTATAAGTTACCATTAATCGGATCGATCAAGGTTCCGAGGTAAACAAGCAAGTATGTATATGTTTAACTTATATGCGCGACAAGACCATGATTAATATGTGTAGGTGGCATGTCTCTTGCTATCCACATCAGGGGGATACAAGGGGTTCTCGTAATGAGAACGATTCAAGCCGTAAGGGACCCGCATGTCACCGAGTAAGCAAGACGTAGGTGTTCGTGTCTCTTGTTATCCACGCCAGGGGGATACGGGAGGTTCTCGACCTAAGGGGAACGGTTTAAGCCGCAAGGGACCCGCACGACACCGAGGGAGTCCGATGTACGTACATCGGTCATGTATGGGATTGATCTCGGGGTTACTCCACCCGGGACTATCCGTAAAATGAATCAAGATAATAACTGTTTGTTCAACGCTAACCTAATGAATGAACTTAGATACGTTTATGCACGATATGTTTATGTTATGTTTATGTAAGAATGAATTCATGCACGTTTATGTTTAAGAACAAGAGCATGAAATGCTATTAGACGAAAGCAAGATATGTATAGGACAAGTAAAGAAAGCTATGCCCGTGACGACCTTAGGTTTCCCTAATCGTCCGGATTAGAATCATGTCATGAATATGCTATGTATTTTATGTTTAGGCCTTGTTACGTATAGCGTACACTTGGCAATGCGGTTTAGGTTCCCTCAACCGCCATGACATGTATAGGTGAGAAGCCTATAACAAGTAAGATATGACTATGACGGCTCTAGTATGCACTACCGTCTAAGTCTGCAAGTCCCCACACACGTATAATCAACCGTCAGGTTGTAATGTAGACACGTGGTGACCGTAGGTTTTCCCTTGAGGTTGCCTATAGCCTAGGATTTAGGGGAACTCACTGAGACATTATGTCTCATCCCAATCCTTATTTGTTTCAGATAAGCAGGATGTTTATGCATGTTCGGAGCCGGATGAATATTACTTCAAGGGTTCGTTCGTAAAGTTGCAGGACGATATGGACATCAAGGATGTATTTTTATGTATGGATGAGTTGTGTTGTATTATTATTTATACGAACGTAACTTGATGTAAATATTATTCATTCGAAGTTTTTAATTGTTGTATATTTTAATGTATCCAGTACTAATATTAACGCACGTGCCAGACTTTCTAGATACGTCTGGTATGGGTGTTACAATTGGTATCAGAGCAGGTCGATTCAGACCGTGCCTTGGGTCATTAAATTACAACTAAGGTAGTGGGACCATTGGGTTCCGGGTAAAAGTTCTAATTATTGTTGTTAGTTGAGCCTGATCAACTCAATTTAGCATTCAACTATTAGAATGGATGCCTGAGAGCTGAATAGGACCCAGGAGGAACGAAGTATATGATGAAGAAGTTTTATCGTGCCAAAAGGTGGCCGGTGAACAAAGCAAGTAAAAGTGTGAATCCTCCGGGAATGTAAGGCATGTTAAGAAGGGACGTTCCGACAATGTCGGGTAAGATGTTAGCAATACTTCGTGTACCCGTAAGTGAAGAAGTATGATATATGTATCTAACTATGACCGAAATGTTCGGTAATAGTGATTGTTGGAACGGGTTTAAGATATTCTGGAATGTCAGTACAAGGTTACAAGATAGTTAGAAGTCGACATATGTTGACGGAGTCAGTAGTCTCTCAGGAATAACATGATATGTGAATGAAGTTAAGGACATGTAAGTTGTCAAGTTGTGTTAGTGGCGACGTAATGAGGAACGCTACTCGTAGTGGAGGAAGTTAAGGATTCAAGAGAAAGTTTTATGTTATCAGGAATAAGACATTGAATTCCGATGTGCCAAGAATTGTATCGAAAAAGGTTGATGTTGCCATGCATATGTTATAAAAATATTTCACGAAGATATGAATGTATGATGTGCATTGTATGCTTGAGAATAAGAATTTCATGTAAAGAATGTTTTCTGAAAAATAGAGTTGGAGAAGCTCACCAATAGCAAGTCTGGGACGAAATTTTCCGTTTTCTACCAATTTGTTCCTAGGGTTTGTAATGACTATTAGTGAGATGTCTTCACAATAAACTTTTATGTAAAGAAAATCTTTAATGACATCAAGTAACAAATGCATATCATACCCTAAGATTTTTTTTTTAAAGGAAAAGGCATGGGCAACCATCAACGAAATCGATACGGTTTAAGGTAACTTTGGAAGTTAATGTGTCAGGAGTCAAGACCAAGAGTATAGAATTCCGGCACTTAGAAGGAAGGTCACAGATGATTATGCATGAGGTATGAAGTAAGAAGTTAAAGCGGTGCAAAGTTATGAGAAATTACAAGGTTCACGGATTATGAGGAATTATGACGTATCGCTCGAACCTATGTTTTGCTTAATGGACTTGCTAAGGCTCATTATGAAGTTGAACTATAAAGTTTAAAGGATTTTAAAAAGATTTACGCGTATGGGTGATTGAAGTTGACTTTTGAAAATTCACGAGATTTTATAGGAACCGGTTTGCTACTACATTCGTAGAGCGGGCTAGACTTATTAGAGTCTAGATTTGGTGACACGTATGTGTTATCAACTCATTCTATGAATTTAGAGCAACGGCCGGAGCCAAAACTCAATATATTTATAAAGTAGGAAATTATCAACGTCAATGACCTGTGCGCTAGTTTACGAAGTTTTCTTTAAAAGAAAAATCAACGAGCAAGCATTGGTATGATTAAGCAAAATGTTGTATGCGAAGATACGAAGGTGCCATGCTAGAGGTTTAAGGAAGATATGTTCAAGTGTTAGAGGAGTTGTTAAAGGAATTCGAGTTTCCTCGGAAACAAGTTCAAGTGTGATATGTATGGTAAATACAACCAGCAAGAACGTAAGGTTTACCCCCAAGTCAAGTATTATGAGCATAAGATAAAATATCATGAGTTTTGAATTTACAAGACAAGAGTAAGGTTGTGATAGTGTTTGCAACATAGAAAATTTTGAGAATAGTTCAAGAGGTAAGTATACAAGTGATAAGCATGAATTGAAGTCTCAATTGCTCTAACGGGTTATATTGTTCGTTTAAACCAACCGGTGGGAATCAGAGTAGCGCCATGGAAGTTAATTGTTAATCACGAAACATGGTAAATTTAGTATGTATGAATCTTCGTGGAGAATGTTCGGTTGGAAAGGCAAGTTTAGCAGAAGCATCATAAGACAAGTGAGGAGTTCTTGGTGTGATAAGTAAGTATGGATGTTTACATAAATAGCATTAGCTAAGGTAAAAGTTTTAGGTATGTGTCATCACCTAAGTAAGATGATAATTGACAGTATATAAGGTTCAGAAGGTTTCCTCTTGTCATTCATATAATGATCACAGCATCAAGAATGAAGACCGGTTTCAGGAAAAGGTATTAATGCTCAAGCAATAACCGAATGAGATGATATGGTGAATCAAGTTATGTGTTCCTGAAGAAGAGGAACAAGTTGCCGTCAAGTGGGCCAAGGATCGTCTATGGTTTATGTTATGCAGTAATATGTGTCTGAACTACGTATAACAGTTAAGAAGGTAAGAATCCATCTTCGGAGTTAAGTATGTTATTATGAAAGGAGATGCAACTCTCGAGTTGTGTAATGGGAATCATACTTTCGTATGCGATACTTGTTGAGTGAAAACGATACTTGTTAAAATATGTTAAGTCATGATTTTAAAGCTTTTAACAGTTAAGACTGGTATGATGGAACTTGGGAACGATATTTTATTTAAACTCATGGAATTATACATTTTCGAAACTGATGAAATACATCGTAAGTGAACTCACTTAAGACATACAAAACTTCGGGACCAACTTGTCGTGGTCAAGTTTTGGGCGAGTGGTAAAATCTTTTCCCAAAAATGTCGAAACCCGTCCGGTGGTTCTGAGGCACCTTTATACAATCAGTTTTGGAAATGATAAAAATCTTTTTAGTCATGTATAAATTCGTTCCAAGAACCCGAATACCAAAGTTTAAGAAAATTTCTTTAAGCAAGATGCTAGAACACGTATCGTTATCATTTAACAAGTAGTGGCAATTCAAAGTATGCACACGTTATGGAAACGACAATGTCCGTATGAAGCCAATATCCTACGGAATACAAGGGAATGTGTTAAGAATGTATGATGTATATGCAAGTAAAATTGCTAGAAAGTTTCAAGAACATGTTAACCACAATGTTGGTTATTAGATTGTCAGACGAAGTAACAATTTGATTTCACATTCTCATGTCAAGTTATGTAAGTACCCATTAATTCAGGTGCAAAGAAATCTCATGAAGTTGGGATATTTCTTAAGACTCGGAAAGATATAAGAGATTCGTGGAATTGTTTATATGAGTAATGTATGTAAGAGGCATAAGTCGCAAAGTGCGGTAAGAAAGATTAGGAATGTATGAAAATATGTTTTAATGTTGCAAGTAAGCACGGCAGGGCAAACCTGGTTTCCGGTAGGATTCCAGTTAAAAGGCAAATCCTGAGTGTTCATGTTTATGATAAGATACCTTTATGAACGATTTATGTTAAGCGGATAAGATACGAGACCGAGACAATAAGTTTATGTGTAGCAAGGTAAGTTCTGAATTATGATATACTAAGAAAACTCTAAGTTTGAGTGATATTGGGACGAAGAAGGCTATGCTCAGTTGCATGTGGGTTAAGAAACAAGATGATTGGCAGTCGATCTCTAAATTTCGAGGACGAAATTTCTTTAAGGGGGGTAGAGTGTAACATCCCGCTCGTCTCCTAATGGAAATTTTATCTGACAAACGTATCAGAGGACTAAGAGTCATAGAAAACAAGTTTGGTGAAGAATGTTATGAACGATGGAGGATATTATTAAGCGATATTAGTAAAGTATGGACTTATGTACTAGAGTCAAGCTAAACACGTTTAAAGCAAGGGCAATTGGGTAATTGCACGTGGTAAGGATATTTATTTGGTTTTCTTCCAAAATATCTCTTTCCTTTCCATCTTTCCTCTCTCTAGGTTTGGGGAAAAAGGAATTTGCTCTTCCTTCTCTCTACTCTTCTCCATCGCCCTCTTCCCTCACTCACTCCATCAATCCTTTCCAAATCTTTCTCTTTTTATGGCAAGGTTCTAAATTATGTTCTCTCATCATCTCTTGAGTTAAGGAAACTTGGGGTTTTGTTTGATTTCTCTATGTCTCATCTCAAGAATGGATTCAAGATTTAGGGTTTGGTTTTGTGGTAATATGGAAGATGGTTCAAGCTAGGTTTACTTCAAGATTAAGAATCATGGTGTTTGTGTGTCAAGAAAGAGCAATAGGATGGATTGGATTAAGTCAAGGAAACAAGTGTTCAAGAGCTAGGATGGGAGATTGCTTGAGCTAGAGGCTTGGAGCTATCACAAGAACATGTCTAGGTGAGTTCCATAGATAGATTACCCACCTTTGGGATTGATTAATCTTGTAGAAAATCTTGATTCTATGTTAGTTTAGATTTTATGGAACTTTAGTACCCCAAGCCAATCCTAGTTGTTTATATGTTAAAATTGCCATGATATATGTTTAAATAAGTCTATACATGTTGTTGGAAGAGTTTGGTGCATTACAGGGTCTAATTGGACGAATTTTGGGTCGAAAATGGCGAAAACCCGTAGCCGAAAACACCGATAACGCAAAATTCGCAGCGCTGCGCCTGTACAAGGGCGCTAGGCGCCCACACACAGGGAGCTAGCGCTAAGCGCCCTACTCCTGGCGCCAGGCGCCCCAGACAGGACAACGTTCGCGTTGTTCTGCGTTCGGGTGCTTGGGGGCAGTCGTGTGGGGGTCCGTAGCGATCATTTCGACGTGTTCTTTTGCTGTTTTCACTTATTTTTCTACTGGAACAAGTTTGGCTTTATCAAATCATGGAATTTATAAATGGCTTGAAACTTGGGTTTATGGCATTTTCGGTCTTTAGAAATTATTGAAAATTTGCACACATCGTCAATTGATCCTTGCATCATTAATCGTGGCAATCTTAGCATGTAACACAAGGATGGCTCAAGAGAGTTTAAGCATGTTGGGGTAGCAATGAACTATGAAAGGGAATGTATGTAGAGCCTCGGCTTAGCTAGTCGAGAACTAGAAAGATAGCAAGAATCCCTAGAATGATAAGACGCGAAGTGTAATCTCTTCGCACATGAGCTAGAATAACTTAGCTAGTACGTAAGTTGTGGAATGATAAGTTATTTCTCTCCACCATGTTAAGTATGAATAAGTATAAGTTACCATTAATCGGATCGATCAAGGTTCCGAGGTAAACAAGCAAGTATGTATATGTTTAACTTATATGCGCGACAAGACCATGATTAATATGTGTAGGTGGCATGTCTCTTGCTATCCACATCAGGGGGATACAAGGGGTTCTCGTAATGAGAACGATTCAAGCCGTAAGGGACCCGCATGTCACCGAGTAAGCAAGACGTAGGTGTTCGTGTCTCTTGTTATCCACGCCAGGGGGATACGGGAGGTTCTCGACCTAAGGGGAACGGTTTAAGCCGCAAGGGACCCGCACGACACCGAGGGAGTCCGATGTACGTACATCGGTCATGTATGGGATTGATCTCGGGGTTACTCCACCCGGGACTATCCGTAAAATGAATCAAGATAATAACTGTTTGTTCAACGCTAACCTAATGAATGAACTTAGATACGTTTATGCACGATATGTTTATGTTATGTTTATGTAAGAATGAATTCATGCACGTTTATGTTTAAGAACAAGAGCATGAAATGCTATTAGACGAAAGCAAGATATGTATAGGACAAGTAAAGAAAGCTATGCCCGTGACGACCTTAGGTTTCCCTAATCGTCCGGATTAGAATCATGTCATGAATATGCTATGTATTTTATGTTTAGGCCTTGTTACGTATAGCGTACACTTGGCAATGCGGTTTAGGTTCCCTCAACCGCCATGACATGTATAGGTGAGAAGCCTATAACAAGTAAGATATGACTATGACGGCTCTAGTATGCACTACCGTCTAAGTCTGCAAGTCCCCACACACGTATAATCAACCGTCAGGTTGTAATGTAGACACGTGGTGACCGTAGGTTTTCCCTTGAGGTTGCCTATAGCCTAGGATTTAGGGGAACTCACTGAGACATTATGTCTCATCCCAATCCTTATTTGTTTCAGATAAGCAGGATGTTTATGCATGTTCGGAGCCGGATGAATATTACTTCAAGGGTTCGTTCGTAAAGTTGCAGGACGATATGGACATCAAGGATGTATTTTTATGTATGGATGAGTTGTGTTGTATTATTATTTATACGAACGTAACTTGATGTAAATATTATTCATTCGAAGTTTTTAATTGTTGTATATTTTAATGTATCCAGTACTAATATTAACGCACGTGCCAGACTTTCTAGATACGTCTGGTATGGGTGTTACATCACCCATCCCAAAATTGCTCCATGTCAAGCACGCTTAACTATGGAGTTCTTATGGAATGAGCTACCAAAAAGAAGATGCATCTTGTTGATATAGGTAGTACCAAACAATTCTTATAAGCCTCCCTTCAACCATGTAGTCCCATACCTACACGGCCTCAGGATCCCTCTCATTCCGATGTGATTCGGTTCCTCTATAGCTGTCGGAAGGCGCTCATTGTCGTGCCTTGTGCACCGGCGATCACTCCCCTGCTCTCGTCAGCTGTGGGTGTTACAGTACAATTATGAAATCTAGTCAATATGATATTAGTTAACTCATTTTTTATAGTAATTTCTTCAACTTCATATGCCTACCAAATCACCATTGTTAATGGCAGAATATATACACAGCTCAATGTTTTTACGTTTTATAAATTTAATATTCCCTTATGCAAAAGGTCTCTGTTACATACTACTTGGTAAAGACTTGTTTAGTTCTTAGAATCATGTCTACAATCTAGCACATGGTGGTGCAACCACTACCTTGGTTACCTGGTTCATGTGTCACACAAGACACGATAACATCATCTAACACATTGTTCCTATTCAATTGTTCCCCTTGCCTCTTAGTTTTTCGTCTTAACTGATCTTCTTCTAGTTTTTGTGATTGTTACTTTGGAAGATTCACGTAATGTCGACACAAAACGAGTTCTTGAGTTGAGTGTGTGAGTCGTCTTCACCCTTGTTGCACCTTTGTTGCTGGTGGCATGCCTTCAGATTACATGATTCGCCTTCACAATTCCGGTTGCAAAGCATCCAGAAGCATTTATCATTTGGACCAAGACAAACCTATATGCAGGACACAGAAGGATTGCTCTTTAGACTCTTAAGTGTTCCCCTTCTTGTAGAAGTGTTCCCCTTTTGCAGAAACGTAAGTTTAAGTGTAAAGTCGACAATATTAATATTGGACGATGAATTCAACTTGAAAGTTTCAGATTTTGGACTCTCCGGATTGGCTAACAGTCACGTGTAAACCTATTTACAGATGTTTTTATAACTCGAACAAGTTCATAAAAGTATTCATTCATAACACTGATCAGCTTTTTAAGCACTTTCTTATTCCTTCAATCTTCAAATTATGATACTAACGAGAATTTGATTACGTTAACTAAGAACAATAGTGAGAACGATAATGCTAGTGCATGAACTGTCTCCCATTTTTAAACTTCTCTTGAAATTTCCATTTTTTTCTTTCAATTTCTGACTTCACAAAATCATCATAAAAAAATGTCTTTAATTGGTTTTATGTACTCATTTCAATGATTAGTGTTTTTTATGTTCTCATTTGATTGATTTGATTATTTATGTATTCACTCTTGTTCCTAGGCCACGTAATTTTTTGTTTAAGGAATTGATTTATTTTATTCATTGCCTCTTTCTTTCATTAGTAAAAATGATGATGGTGGTGGCGAGGTGAGGTCAGGGTTTGAAATAGCGGGTGCGGTAATCATTGCGGTTAAATAGGGTTTTAAGTGATGGGGATCGTGTCGGGATCTCTGACATTGCGGAGAATTGCATTCAAATGTGCCCGATGAAGCCTAGCTAGTCGCAGCCACGTTGTGATTTTGGCAACATCGAAAAAATTTATGCCGCAGTCAACTAGGGTTTTAAGGGATGTCATTGAGCTTGCCATGAACTATTACTGCACTGAGAATGCCATTGAGTCTGCCATATAACATTAAATTGAAAAACAGGATTGAAGCAGAGATAAGAGGTAAAAAAAAGTGGTGATGATCGACATAAATTGGTAGTGATAAGTTGTGAGGACTCGATGCAAAGAATGAAATGTGCGTATGAATAAATCTTAATTATTCTATATGCTACAGATATTATGATACTTATTTATAAGAGTGTCAAAATTGCATATCATCAAAATTGCAATCTGAACATAACTGTGATAATGGTCTCAAAAAAAAAAATAGCTGCCCCCTCTTTACCATAACCCTTTTGCAAACTCTCCTTGGGACGTAAAGGTTTGTCGCACTATATTCAATATCGAAGTAACTAAAGTGAGACTTGATAAGTTGAATTTTCAGGTAAAAACAATCATCAAATCAATAAATTATTTTCTAACTAAAAACATGAAATGTGTCAACAAAGCATATATAGAAGAGAGTTATATCAAAAATATTTAAAATAAGATTAAAAATATATGTGCACAAAAATATTTAAAATATTATTAAAAATAATATTTAAAAATAAGATTAATAATATTTAAAATATTATTAATCTTATTTAAAAATATTTAAAATAAGATTAAAAATATATGTGCACAAAATATTATTAAAAATATTTAAAATATTATTAAAAATATATACTAATTGTAATATTTTTTATATTACAATTAAAAATATTTAAAATAACAAAAAATATCCATATACTAGTCAAGATGTAGCTCGATTAAAACAAAATTACCAAAAAAAAATGATTTTTGTGCACCTTAGTTCTTTACTTTTATCACTTTCAACAATCACATACAAAAGCTGTCAAATACAAGTTTGATTACAAAAATTACGAAATGCAAATGTATAAGAAAAATGTATTCAACACCCAACTCTATAAAATTAATAAGAGCTTCACTTCAAAGATGTGAGGCCAACAACTATGGAGGACCTCAGTGTGCAGCATTATTGGTATATCTACAAGTGGAAGGAAGACAACAAAAATTATTATCTCCCATGCTTTTATATTTCTATTGACTACTTACTAAGAGTGTGTTAACTAGGTTTAAGTGTTAATCCCAGGTTAACGAAATTTAAATTTACGCACACCATCACTTAAAATTTAAAATAAGGTTAACACAAACTAAGTTTAAGTATGTACGCTTAAACTTAACAAAAGTATGTACAAATTGTTAACATTTTGCATACTTAAACTTAGTTTAGGTATGCGCAAATGTTAACTGAAGGTTAACGTAGTTTAAATTTAAGAATGACTATATCACTTAAAATAAAGTTAACATAAATTAAGTTTAAGTGTGTACATATAAATTCAATTTAAGTATATACATGTAAACTCAGTTTACGTATGCACAAACTACTACCTTTACCATTTACTTTTATGGGCTATTTTTTTTTTCTTTCTCCAAACTACTTCATTCAATTGAGTTTTGGAAGATAAAGAAGAGTGAGTTTCCGTGAAGAGAAGAGAAGGGGAGAGAAGAGAACATGAGTGATTGTGTCCTAAGTTTGGGAAGGAGGAACACGCTGATTAGATTTTAGAAGATATGAAATGGTTTTGGTACAATTGAAAATTTATTTTGTTTTAAGGGTAGTTTAGTCATTTTAAATCATTTTATGGTGTAACTAGGTTTTATTGGAGTGTAACTAGAAATTTTCCTATTTGAATTCCTTTAAAAAAAATTAAACCTACTTTAACATAACAAAAAAAAATATTATTTTCAACTTTTAGGCCTATGTTAACGCTCAAGTCAAAAAAATATAAACGTGGAACGTAGAAAAGTATTTATAGTCCCCGTGAGCATAACTCAGTAGACAGGGAAATGCATTGTTATATGCAGGGACCGGAGTTCGAACCACGGACACCCCACTTATTCACCTTGAAAAGTTATTCTAGCCACTGGGCTACTTGACAAAAAAAAAAGTATTTATATATAATGTAAGATTAAACCTATTTTATTTTATATTATTATTAACTAGAAAGAGTAAAGTTGGATTTTAGAAAAAAAATAATAAGGGTAAGAATAGAAGAAAAAATTATAAGCTATAAGGTTAAACACTATTTAAAACAACGTTTAAAAAATAAGCTATAAGCTCGTGAAAAACTTATCGTTTACTCATAATAAAACAAACCAATATTACACTTCGGTAGGGTCAAGTGTATAATTTTATTTTTTTGAGGAAAGGGTTTCAAGTGTATATAAAACAACTTCCCTAAAAAAAATGTATATAAAAAAACTTGGTCCTTAAAAAAAAAAAATTTACTTAATCCATATATATACACTTCGGTAGGGTTTCAATGTATTTTACAGGTATACATAGTTCATCAGCAGCGGCCACAAACCAAACATGAGGCAACGATGTGCAACCAGAACAAGAAATCCTCTCAACCTGCTTACTTTATTAACACTCGATTTGTTGTTAGAAATCTTGTATAGGCTCCCTGTGAAGTCACTCTTGAAACTCAAGTGTGTCTGTAAGTCCTTGAATTCAATAATTTCCGATCCCAAATTCGCTAAAGATCACCTTCGCTTGTCACAGACCAACCATTACCACCTCCTCTTATGCCCATGGAGTTTGTTTTCAAGAAGGGAGTTAATTCTCTCGGATATATAACTTCCCTCTATTTTAAGCAACTCACCTGGCACCATCCCAGAGACAAAGCTCAAGATCCCTTTAAACCTTTGTGACAGTTATGCTCACGTGATTGACTCTTGCAATGGCATCGTCTTGTTAAGAAATTACAACAGCCGTTACAAATATGGTAATATGGTAGTATTGAACCCTTGTACCGGAAAATTGAAGGGATTGCCACCTTTAAACTTCTTTGGCAATATAATAAAAACTTTATACAGCTTCGGGTATGATCGTTTCACTGATAATTACAAAGTAATTTCTGTTGCATGCTATCAATATTACAAAAATTATGCATTTTGGAAAACTCATGTTAAGGTTCATACTTTAGGTAGCAATGTTTGGAGAAGGATTCCAGATTTTCCTTCTGAATACAAGGGAGAACCTGAAGGGCGGGTTGGGAAATTTGTAAGTGGCGCCATTCATTGGGTCATAAAAGATCAAGATAATGGCTCTTCACGGGTCATTCTTTCCCTTGATTTAGGTAGCGAGTCTTATCAAGAGATTTTGCAGCCTGATTATGGTCTAGATCATAGTCACAGAATTCGCTGTCCTTCAAGGGAACCGCGAATTGGTACGCGCGTTCCGGTTCGCGGTACTTTTGCGAACTGGTTCGTCCGAATTCGCATCTGAATTCGCAGAAAGCAACGTACCGGCAAGATGAAGAGAGAACCGTTCAAAATTCTCACAGTTTGTAATGGACACTCACCCTGCAACCCCAATAATTGCAGAAGCAGAACATAAGATTGCAAAGGAAAAGGAAGCGTGAAGCGGGACAATATTCAATTGCTGTAAATTAAGTGTTAAGAAATTGACATATGGAATAATTGGGTGCTGGACTGGAGAAAGAAGAACCGAAGAAGATGAAAAGTTTGTTTTTTTTGGTTCTGTAGATGAGAGAAAACGAAAGGTTAAAGAGAGAGAGAGGGGCCATTGATTTGGTAAAGTGAATTTAGGTTTTTTTTAAAGCTTTTGTTTTTCTTCTTTCTCGGTAACCAGGAATTTTTTTGGTGACTGTTATTATTATTGTATACGATGCATATGGGTATCTAAACTAATTTAATGGTTATTGCTAAACGATGCATAGGTAATTGCTCTTTTTTGTAAACGATGCATAGGTCTAAACTACTTTAATGGTTATTGTTAAAAAAAATAACAATAATTAAATTACTTTGTAAATAGTTGTGAGCTGTCAACAATAATTAAAAAAATAATTCTTGTAAAAAAAAAAATTAAAAAATAACAATAATTGAGTTACTTTGTAAATGGCAGTCAACGATGCTTTTTTTACTCTTTTTTTTTTATTTTGGAAAGACTTAATATTTTTACTCATGTGTTTTAATTTTTAACTAAATAATTTATTTTATTCACAACGTATCAAATAATATGTTAAAAACGTACCGCGAACCCAAATAGCGTACCGACTATGTATACCTCCTTCGAGGAACTTTGTATAGTGTTCTAAATAAGTATGTAAAGGATATGTTAAAAATTTAAAAGTTTAAGCACAATTAAGCAAATTTTAATTTTACAAGGACTAAAAGTATGTATTGGTCCCTGTTAAATTAAAATTTGTTTAATTATACTTAAACATTTATATTTTTAAATGATTTTTAACAGACATGTTAAGAACATTATAATAATCTCTTTTATAAAAAATTATAATTTTATAACATGTAAAAAACTTAATCATCCACAAAATAAAATTAACGAAAATTTGGACCTAAAAATAAAATTTTGAGCTAACTTATTGCGGTGGAACGTTTTATAATGTTTTAAAAAAGTATGTAAAAAATCATTAAAAAATTTAAAAATTTAAGCATAATTAAAACAATTTTAATTTAACAGGGACTAAAAACACTAACGGAAAATTTTGTATGGACTAAAAAGTCTGATTTGTTTTTATAGGGACTAAAAACAAAACTGCAGATATTTATAGAGACCAAAAACTTAATTAACCCTTAAATATTTTAAAAAAATATAACAAACACGGTTGAATAAAATAAATAAGCTAAGGTTGAACAAAATTTATTTTATTTAATGTTACCTCTACCTTTTATAGTGAAAATTAATTGATGGTAAAAACTGTGTATAATTAATCATGTTTGATGTTATAAGCACTTTTAGACATACCATCTTAATGTTAAACGGTATATATGCACTTTTTAATGAAGTTGGCGTTTAGAGTTTTTGTTTTAGGGTTAGGGTTAGGGTTTATTATATGAAGAGTATAGAGTTTAGGTTTATGGAGTATATGTTTAGGGAGTATAAACTAAACGTCGAATGAACCAATGTGATCATCCACAATGAAGAAATAGGATTTGGGATTTAGAGAGTATAAGGTTAGGGTTTATGGAGTATAAGGTTTAGGGAGTACTAACTAAAAGTCGAATGAACCAATATGATCATCCACAATGATTCAGTTGTTTAGGTTGAATTGTGAATCATTCAAATGTCTCTTAGGGTTTTGCATTTAGAGTTTATGTTTTAGGGTTAGGGTTAGGGTCAGGGTTTGGGATTTAGAGAGTATAAGGTTAGGGTTTATGGAGTATATGTTTAGGGAGTATAAACTAAACGTCGAACGAACCAATGTGATCATCCACAATGATTCAGTTGTTTAGGTTGAATTGTGAATCATTCAAATGTCTCTTAGGGTTTTGCATTTAGAGTTTATGTTTTAGGGTTAGGGTTAGGGTTAGGGTTTGGGATTTAGAGAGTATAAGGTTAGGGTTTATGGAGTATAAGGTTTAGGAAGTACTAACTAAAAGTCGAATGAACCAATATGATCATCCACAATGATTCAACTTAGTAGATTGAAATTTGATCAATTCGATCCGTTTTAATCATTTGCAATGATTCGACTTAGTAGATTGAAATGTTTTAAAAAAGTATGTAAAAAATCATTAAAAAATTTAAAAATTTAAGCATAATTAAAACAATTTTAATTTAACAGGGACTAAAAACACTAACGGAAAATTTTGTATGGACTAAAAAGTCTGATTTGTTTTTATAGGGACTAAAAACAAAACTGCAGATATTTATAGAGACCAAAAACTTAATTAACCCTTAAATATTTTAATAAAATATAACAAACACGGTTGAATAAAATAAATAAGCTAAGGTTGAACAAAATTTATTTTATTTAATGTTACCTCTACCTTTTATAGTGAAAATTAATTGATGGTAAAAACTGTGTATAATTAATCATGTTTGATGTTATAAGCACTTTTAGACATACCATCTTAATGTTAAACGGTATATATGCACTTTTTAATGAAGTTGGCGTTTAGAGTTTTTGTTTTAGGGTTAGGGTTAGGGTTTATTATATGAAGAGTATAGAGTTTAGGTTTATGGAGTATATGTTTAGGGAGTATAAACTAAACGTCGAATGAACCAATGTGATCATCCACAATGAAGAAATAGGATTTGGGATTTAGAGAGTATAAGGTTAGGGTTTATGGAGTATAAGGTTTAGGGAGTACTAACTAAAAGTCGAATGAACCAATATGATCATCCACAATGATTCAGTTGTTTAGGTTGAATTGTGAATCATTCAAATGTCTCTTAGGGTTTTGCATTTAGAGTTTATGTTTTAGGGTTAGGGTTAGGGTCAGGGTTTGGGATTTAGAGAGTATAAGGTTAGGGTTTATGGAGTATATGTTTAGGGAGTATAAACTAAACGTCGAACGAACCAATGTGATCATCCACAATGATTCAGTTGTTTAGGTTGAATTGTGAATCATTCAAATGTCTCTTAGGGTTTTGCATTTAGAGTTTATGTTTTAGGGTTAGGGTTAGGGTTAGGGTTTGGGATTTAGAGAGTATAAGGTTAGGGTTTATGGAGTATAAGGTTTAGGAAGTACTAACTAAAAGTCGAATGAACCAATATGATCATCCACAATGATTCAACTTAGTAGATTGAAATTTGATCAATTCGATCCGTTTTAATCATTTGCAATGATTCGACTTAGTAGATTGAAATGTTTTAAAAAAGTATGTAAAAAATCATTAAAAAATTTAAAAATTTAAGCATAATTAAAACAATTTTAATTTAACAGGGACTAAAAACACTAACGGAAAATTTTGTATGGACTAAAAAGTCTGATTTGTTTTTATAGGGACTAAAAACAAAACTGCAGATATTTATAGAGACCAAAAACTTAATTAACCCTTAAATATTTTAATAAAATATAACAAACACGGTTGAATAAAATAAATAAGCTAAGGTTGAACAAAATTTATTTTATTTAATGTTACCTCTACCTTTTATAGTGAAAATTAATTGATGGTAAAAACTGTGTATAATTAATCATGTTTGATGTTATAAGCACTTTTAGACATACCATCTTAATGTTAAACGGTATATATGCACTTTTTAATGAAGTTGGCGTTTAGAGTTTTTGTTTTAGGGTTAGGGTTAGGGTTTATTATATGAAGAGTATAGAGTTTAGGTTTATGGAGTATATGTTTAGGGAGTATAAACTAAACGTCGAATGAACCAATGTGATCATCCACAATGAAGAAATAGGATTTGGGATTTAGAGAGTATAAGGTTAGGGTTTATGGAGTATAAGGTTTAGGGAGTACTAACTAAAAGTCGAATGAACCAATATGATCATCCACAATGATTCAGTTGTTTAGGTTGAATTGTGAATCATTCAAATGTCTCTTAGGGTTTTGCATTTAGAGTTTATGTTTTAGGGTTAGGGTTAGGGTCAGGGTTTGGGATTTAGAGAGTATAAGGTTAGGGTTTATGGAGTATATGTTTAGGGAGTATAAACTAAACGTCGAACGAACCAATGTGATCATCCACAATGATTCAGTTGTTTAGGTTGAATTGTGAATCATTCAAATGTCTCTTAGGGTTTTGCATTTAGAGTTTATGTTTTAGGGTTAGGGTTAGGGTTAGGGTTTGGGATTTAGAGAGTATAAGGTTAGGGTTTATGGAGTATAAGGTTTAGGAAGTACTAACTAAAAGTCGAATGAACCAATATGATCATCCACAATGATTCAACTTAGTAGATTGAAATTTGATCAATTCGATCCGTTTTAATCATTTGCAATGATTCGACTTAGTAGATTGAAATGTTTTAAAAAAGTATGTAAAAAATCATTAAAAAATTTAAAAATTTAAGCATAATTAAAACAATTTTAATTTAACAGGGACTAAAAACACTAACGGAAAATTTTGTATGGACTAAAAAGTCTGATTTGTTTTTATAGGGACTAAAAACAAAACTGCAGATATTTATAGAGACCAAAAACTTAATTAACCCTTAAATATTTTAATAAAATATAACAAACACGGTTGAATAAAATAAATAAGCTAAGGTTGAACAAAATTTATTTTATTTAATGTTACCTCTACCTTTTATAGTGAAAATTAATTGATGGTAAAAACTGTGTATAATTAATCATGTTTGATGTTATAAGCACTTTTAGACATACCATCTTAATGTTAAACGGTATATATGCACTTTTTAATGAAGTTGGCGTTTAGAGTTTTTGTTTTAGGGTTAGGGTTAGGGTTTATTATATGAAGAGTATAGAGTTTAGGTTTATGGAGTATATGTTTAGGGAGTATAAACTAAACGTCGAATGAACCAATGTGATCATCCACAATGAAGAAATAGGATTTGGGATTTAGAGAGTATAAGGTTAGGGTTTATGGAGTATAAGGTTTAGGGAGTACTAACTAAAAGTCGAATGAACCAATATGATCATCCACAATGATTCAGTTGTTTAGGTTGAATTGTGAATCATTCAAATGTCTCTTAGGGTTTTGCATTTAGAGTTTATGTTTTAGGGTTAGGGTTAGGGTCAGGGTTTGGGATTTAGAGAGTATAAGGTTAGGGTTTATGGAGTATATGTTTAGGGAGTATAAACTAAACGTCGAACGAACCAATGTGATCATCCACAATGATTCAGTTGTTTAGGTTGAATTGTGAATCATTCAAATGTCTCTTAGGGTTTTGCATTTAGAGTTTATGTTTTAGGGTTAGGGTTAGGGTTAGGGTTTGGGATTTAGAGAGTATAAGGTTAGGGTTTATGGAGTATAAGGTTTAGGAAGTACTAACTAAAAGTCGAATGAACCAATATGATCATCCACAATGATTCAACTTAGTAGATTGAAATTTGATCAATTCGATCCGTTTTAATCATTTGCAATGATTCGACTTAGTAGATTGAAATGTGATCCATTCGATCCTTATTATAAAAACTTTTTACCAAAAAAAAAAATCATAGTCCTCCAAAATAATCACCGTAAAATATAAATAGGTACTAAAAATGAGTAAAAAAAATTAAAGATTAAACTTGAAACTTAACATTAAAGAATAAAAAAAAAATACATATATTATTCATTCAATTATGTGACCTTTTAGTCACTAACACAACTAATCCAGGAGGGGCAAAAAATTGGACATGTAAGCATTGCAGAAATGGCTACAACAGCTCATATACAAGAATTCATTATCATTTCTTTGGTGCTCCACCAGGAAAAAAAAGCGGCATTCAAAGATGTCCAACAATGATTACTGACAGAGAAGCTTATGCAAAACTTATAAAAAGAGTTCGAGAAGCAGAGAAATCTGGTGTGACTTCATCCTTAAAGTCTTCTACAATCACTAAAAGGGAAAAAGGAAGTTGCTCTAAGCCTCTTGAGGATGTGTTTCAGGTTATGGGAAGGGATGCTGTTGATATGAAGATAATGAGAGCATTGTGTGCAAATGGAATTCCATTTAATGTATTAAGAAATCCTCAATTTGTGGAAATGGTGACAGCCATCAACAGTGGACCTAAAGGCTACAAACCTCCTTCTTCAGAAAAGGCAAGAACAAATCTTTTAGATGAGTGCCAGAGATCTGTTGACAAAGATTTAGCTCCTATCAAAGACACTTGGTATCATCATGGTGTCTCTATTGTATCTGATGGATGGAGTAATGTAAAGCATAAGCCACTCATAAATGTTCTTGCTGTGAATAGCAGAGCTGCTATGTTCATGTATGCAGAAGACTTTTCCAGTATCGAAAAATCAGGGGTTGCTATTGCTGGATTTTTGATCAAAGCTATTGAAGAAATAGGACCATCCAATGTTCTGCAGGTTGTGACAGATAATGCTGCAAACTGTAAAGCTGCAGGGAATGAAGTACAAAAGGTATATAAACATATTTTTTGGTCTCCTTGTGTTGTTCATACGTTGAATTTGATTTTCAAAGACTTTGCTGGAAAATTTGAATGGCTGAGAAACACCTACAAACAAGGAAAGGCTATAGTTAAATACATATTGAATCATAGTCAGGTTTTAGCTATTTTTAGAGCAAACTCAAAATTGGAATTGCTGAAAGTTGCTAAAACTAGATTTGCTTCTCACTATATTCTACTTAGGCGTCTTCTTGAGTGTCGGGAAGCTCTAGCAACCACTGTAGTACTGAATAGTTGGAAAGAATGGGTTAGGAAAGGAGATGAAAACACTAGAAAGATGGGGGCTCTAGTTGCTGAGACAATTGCTAGTGAGAGTTTTTGGGAGGAAGTGAAGAATGTGGTTCGAATAACAAAACCAATTTATCTTTTAATTAAATTTGCTGATGGAGAAGGCCCTAAAATGGGAGAGTTTTATGAAAGAATGGATGTCATGCTTGGAGAAATAAATGAAATTATGAAAAACAACAAGTATGCAAGTTGTTCCTCTGAGATGGAATCGATAATTACTGCCAGATGGACAAAAATGAACTATACTATTCATTGTCTTGGATTTGCTCTAACCCCTAGATTTTACGATACAAATTACCTTGCAACACTTGCTCCAGGAGGTATAGCCAGAAAAGCTCCAAATCAAGATAAAGAAGTGGTCACCGCAGTGATGGAAGCCTTTGAAAAAATATCAGAAAATTCAGAGGAGCAAAAGTTGTTACGTGATCAGTTTGCTAGATTTCACACAAAGAAAGGAATATACGCAATGGCTGCAGCTCAGTTGGATGCGGTTACCATGGATGCTATTGATTGGTGGTCGACGTATGGATCAGAAACTCCCGAGCTAGCTCAGGTTGCAAAGAAGGTGCTCTCTCAGCCGATAAGTAGTTCATCTGCTGAAAGATCTTGGAGTACTTATTCCTACATTCACAGTGTAAAGAGGAATCGACTCAACTGTGAAAGAGCGGACAAGCTGGTGTATATTCATTCAAATATTCGCTTAGAGTCAAGATTTTCTGAGAGCTACAAGAATGGCCAGTTCAAAAATTGGGATATGGATCATGATGACACATACATGGGAGAATCTTCTATGAGGCAGCAAGATACAATCTTGGAATTGGACAATGAAATGAATGGAGGAGTGGATGATAACAGGAATGCAACAAGAAGGGATGCAATCAAGAGAGGAAAAAGAATTAAAAAGTGATAGTTTTAATGGGTGATTTTATCGTATCTTTGTTGAGAGGATTTGGCAGATTTTGGATGCAAATGCAGTTTCTTTGTTGAGAGAATTTAGCAGAATTTTTGGATGGAATAGATCAATGGGTGTGTGTTTCTATTGGTTGTTATATCAATTCTGTTTGCAATTGTGCTGTGATTGAACCACGTTGGGCTTTTAATATAATGAATGAATTTTTATTTGCTCTCTAAAAAAAATAGATTTCATTTTCTATTATATTTTTTGTTAATTAAATATTTTTTTATTAGTAACGTACCGATTATTATATTTGAACGTACCATGAACCAAAATAGCGTACCGACTCTGTATACCCCCCACGTACCTAGTTTTTTGAAAGTCGCGAACCGCGTACCCGAATTCGTACCACGTACCGAAGCGAATGGCGAACCGTGTGACTATGGTCTAGATGAACCTCTAGAGTGCTTCAAACTGGGGGTCTCGAGGGATTGCTTATGTGTCCTTGCTCACACCGACACTCTTTTGGATATTTGGATTATGAATGAATATGGAAATAAGGATTCTTGGACTAAATTGTTCACCGTTCCATACACAGAATTCATTGATTATTACTATGCCGGTCTGCTTTGTATCAATGAAGAGGATGACCAAGTGTTGCTAGACTTTTTCGGTAAATTATATGTTTACAATTACAAGAATGTTACTGTGAAGAAGATTCCGAAGATTCATGGACTCCCTTGTACTAACTTCTCCTCTAATGTATACGTTGAGAGTCTCATATCGCCTTGACCTACACGTTTTGCTATGTTGGGTCTCAGAGATTCTCCTTATGTGTTTTCGCCTTAAATGTTATTTATTTTATGTTGCTTCTAGTTTAGGTTGCGTTGAGTTTTTTGCAATTTTTCTGTCATTATTATTACATCAAGATAGCTTAGCCATTGGATTTTGTTGCTGTGTTTTAAATTTGTGTGGGTGAGATTAATCTTATTCATAAGTTACTATTTTATCAATAAATTTTTTATAGCTTAAACCACAGATATGATTGAGTAGAGCATCTGAAACGGACATAGTAAATGATGTTCTGATATTCACTCTCCAGAATAATAAAACAGCAACATGCTTAGGACAATTTTTTGAATCTATGAATATATCTCTTAATTTATGTGCCTGAATCTATGAATCGTTGTTAGTGCTCAAATCTGTAAAAATAAATAGGATCTATTAAAATGTGTTTGAAATTATTTTGCATTATGAGTTAGATTGTACTAAAATGTGTTTGAAATTATTTTGCATTATGAGTTAGATTGCTATTGTTCTATCCAATATTATGAGCATTAGACATCTGTTTTAGCTAAGAGAAATATATTGACTTGCATAGTCGCATGGATTAATCCCCTAGCTTAGTTGTAGTTGTGTAAATATATACAATCGTGTAATTTACCAAAGAACAATTGATTAACACTATTAACCTTTATCTTGCTAATAAACAGTGGTTATGCTTATGCTTCTGCTTTTTCTTGATATGAAGCACAAACAAGACACCGACTTGTCCTTTCAAGAAATAATTTGAGAAAATAAATTAAATGAATGTAATCACATTTGTTTGTGCTGCCTAATTTCTTCTTCTTCTTTTGCTTCTTCAATGCTTTTTCTACTGTTTGTTTTGTTATCGATGCTTCTACCGACTTTTTTTAGCTTCAGCTTCTTTTGTTATGCTTATGCCTTTCTTCATTGCCTTTTCCTTTCTTATTATTCTTGTTCAAAAACGACTTGTCCAAACTGTGGCTCTATGCTTTGAGCACAGAACCAACCTGTGGCGATCCACTCTATTACCTTTTTTATGATCCTCATTTCCAAAAGATTTACCTTGGTTACCTAGTTCATGTGTTCCTCTTCAATTGTTGCCCCGCCTCCTGTGTTCTCGTCTTAATTGCACTTCTTCTAGTTTTTGTCATTGAGTGTTTGAGTATTCGTTCATAACACTTATCACCTTTTAATTTTCAAAGGATCGAAATAGTATTTCCTTCGCATATAGTTTAGATTTATAAGCACTTTTTCTTCTTCATTCCTTCGTTTAGATTTTCAATTGAAACTATGTATTTATCCAGCAACGGGTGTGATCGTCTCACTGGTGATTACAAAGTAGTTGTTGTTAATTGCCCTCAATTACATATGTCTAAATGTATTTGCAAAACCACAGTTAGGGTTCATACTAGGTACCAATTTTTGGAGAAGAATTTCAGACTTCCTTCTAAAATCATTGGTAAATGGCACCCTTAATTGGGGGACCAAGGGAATCCGAGGAAGTCTGTAAGCATTCTTCATTTGGACCAAGACATCCTAATCGGTGGAGTGGAAGGCCTAGAGATTCATTTAGACACAAAGGGATTGCTCTTTAGACTCTTAACTGTTCCCCTTCTAGTAGAGGATTTCATCAGGACCCTTTTACAGCAATTTGTGTAAAGTCATCAAATTCAGAATGAAGGTTTCGGATTTTTGACTCTGCAGATTGGCTAACACTCATGTGTTTACCTATTTACAGATGTTTTTATAACTCGAACAAGTTCATAAAATAATTCATTCATAACACTTAAAATCTTTTTAAGCACTTTCTTATTCCTTGAATCTTCAAATAATGATACCAACGAATTTGATTACGTTAACCAAGAACAATAGTGAGAACAACAATGGTAGTGCCTGAACTGTCTCCCATTTTTTCTCTTGAAATTTCCGTTTACTATACTATCATCTTCTACTTTCCTTTTTTTCTTCCAATTTTTGACTTCACAAAATCATCATGACAAATGTCTTTTATTGGTTTTATGTAATCATTTCAGTGTTTAGTGTTTGGTGTTTTTGTGTACTCATTTGAATACTTTTTGTGCACTCTTATTGGTAGAGCATGCAATTTTTTGTTTAAGGATTTGATTTATTTTATTCATTGCCTCTTTCTTTCTTTGATTAGTAAAAGTGATGGTGGTGGTGGAAGGGTTTTAAATAGCGGTTGCGATAATGATCGCGGTTAAATATGGTTTTAAGTGAAGGGGTTCTGTCGCAAACTGTGACATTGAGGAGAATTGCGATCGAATGCTGCCGATGGACCCTAATCGCAGCGCGTTGTGGTTTTGGCAACATCATAAAATCTAATGCTGTGGTCAAATAGGGTTTTAAGGGATGCCATTCAGCCTGCCATGAACTATTCCTTCCATGAGAATGCCATTGAATCTGCCATGTTCAACCACTAACACATGTCGGTCACTGCGCATGCCTTCAATTCGAAGACAACAATAACATTGTAAAATTGGGATTTCAATAAGCTTTGTAAGAACCAGAAACAAAAGTTATTTGTGAAAAATATTGCTGCTATCTATGAGATTAATAAGACACTCAAATTAAAAAATGAATGACCATAAATATCTAACTGTGTGATAATGGTCACGAAAATATAGTTGGCAGCAAGTTGGTTTGCAAACTCTCCTTGGAATGTAAAGGTTTGGCAGCAAGTTGGTTTGTGGCACTATATTCAATATCGAAGTCACTGAATTGAGACTCAGTAAGTTCACTTTTCAGGTGCAGATAGCCCTGGATACAAACACATAATTGGATCACATGGTGTGTGTGTGTGTACACGACCAGTGACAGCGGCAACCATGGTGTGCGTAAATTAGGTCGAAGAAGCCACGAAAGATGGGATTATAGCAAGGAAGGAATGCATAGTGATATATAATGCATAATACATATTGCCTGGAAGATGCAATATAGCAACAAATAGATAGTCATAGTATATAATTACTTCTTGAATTTTTTTTCTTTTCACTATGCAAATGATTCCACATGCTTAGAAACTTTATATGAACTTCATGAAACAAACACATACAAAAATGTTTTCATATTTTTGTTTTCGCCAAAATCATCACAAAAATCCCGTAACAAAGGTCGCATCCAAGAATAACCAGCAAGAGAAGTTTAGTTTTTACAAACCTCAACAACTTTACAAGGGAAGAATGAGGATTTGTCTACATGTTTACAGATTGTTGAAAACTTAAAAAAACAAAGATCAATTCTATTCTAGGTTCACAAATTTAGACTTTGATAGTCACACCAAGAATTTCTTACATTAAAAATTCACAGAATTACATATCAAATATACTTGACCACCAAGAACCTTAATTGCTACTATTTCACAAAAATAAATGTTGATAGAATCTGCATAATCCAATACTCTACTGATATAACTTGCATAAATTAAGATGTGGAATTAGCCATTGAAGATAATAGCTTAGTAAAAGGGCCAAATTAAATTGGGATTAAGAGCAAACTGAAAACCAACAGTGACAAAAAAAGCTTATTTGCAACTTATAGTACAAAAGCTTTCTTACTTGGCCCTTTTAGGATAAACAACTTATAGCACAAAAGCTTGTATGTCTAATGGTACATAAGCTATTTCTATATCAAGATTTTAAAATAAACTTGTTTTTGTATATGTTATAAGCTGTTTTATAAGCTTAAATAAGTCAATAGATAAACTTATATAAGTCAATCCAAAATGACCCAAGTTTCTCTTCTTTCATGCCAATTACATATTCCAACATTTCAATCCACGATGCAGATCATTTTACTATTAAACCAGTTTGAGCAACTGGTATAAATATTTATGTTATTTAGCTTTTAAAATGACTTTGGATTAACTCAGCATAGTCTGTTGCAATATACCTACCAATTATTTCATCCATCTAAGAATTTTTTTAGTATCCAAAAACAAGCCCTTCTGGACAAGCGGATGTCTAGAAAGGTTTGGTGATAGAAACTAAAAAATCAAAGATGACTAAACGTGATTACTCCTAAAACAACAGAAAAGTGATATAAGTTCAGTATTTCTTCACCACAATTAGTCCATTTAATCATCTTCATCTATGAGTTTTTATTATCCAGAATTGTCACACCATTGTGAGTTGCTCACTGGTAAAAAAAATACTGGATAATAAGAAACACGCAGATAAAGGTGATGGACTTTCATAAACAAACAGAGAGAAGAAGTGAGTGATGAAAAGCAGGTCAGCGTGAGTATTTATTAGAGGAAGAGGAAGCACCGAGTTTTCTTGTATTTATCTCCATCGTTAGATTTGATGTAATCGACGGCCGAAATTCGTGATCCGTGCGTATTCCGTTACATAATAGTGAACGTTGATAATTATATTTCAACGGTTCGATTTTGTTATACTTCGGTTGTGCGGATCCTCATTTTCATTAGACTAAACCAACCAACTAATGAACTAAGGATATTTCTATGCAATGTGTCGCTTCCTCATTAAATCACAGCTATTTTTATTTTATTTTATTTTATCCAACAAAAAAAATCACAACTACATATATCTATTTTGTTTGTTAACTTTGTGATTTCATGCGAAAATGACCTAGTAAAATTTAGAGTTCGATCTAAAAATAGTAAATACTCAAAATAACAATTTATAAAAAAACACCGATATTGAAATCAGATAAAACAAAGTTATAGCCAAAGGGAATTACTGAATAACTTATTAGAATTGATATCACTTATATGTATGGTCCGATACTGAAGAACCCTATGGTCCGATACTGAAGAACCCTAGTTCGATACTTAATAGTAAGTCTTTTTTTTTTTAGGAAGTTAAAGTAGTCCACCTAAATTGACACTAGAAGGAATCGAACCTGAGACCTCGAGGAGGAGTACATTCCAGATCTCAAGTCAATACCACCGTGCCAACCCAAGTGGGTTTTTAATAGTAAGTTATTATCAAAAGATTTGTCAATGTGAACACATCTATTTGGATATTGAACACCTCAACCTTGCAATCTTTCTCTTAAACACATTTTAACCCTTTGTGGGACTTTCAAACTCCACAATTTTCTCCAATTTCTCTCCACCTTCAAATCACTATTATCAATGATATTCTTCATAATATGGTGATAGGATGACTTTTGACTATAATCACCATTCGAATTAAAGTTCCGCAATAATTGTTCTTGCCTACATCGTTAAAAGACATGTGCAATATGTTATCATCTTCTCTCGGTATAAATTAATACCGATCCAAATCCTCTTTCCAGGTATTATTCACTTGATCATGATCAAGAAATTCTGACACTCTCGCTTCTTCCATACCAATAAATATCGAATTGGTCACATGTCCACCGCCTTGGTCGTGCATTCAAGGATCCTTCTAGACGTAAATACTTGAATCATCACTCATACCCATCAAATTAGGCAATATTTGACCATTACATATGAAGCATGGATACCACTTCAAACAAAACTTCGGTTATGACCCAAAGTCGCATCAACAAAATCTCATCTTGAATAATATGTAGCTTTAAAGACTCTAGCAACTATAGTATATTGATTGGTGGACAATTTCCACCCCTGCTTGTTAAACCAAAAATGGATCGAAGAACAATGACATCTGATTTGAGTTTTATGATAAAAAATTATTTAAGAATAAGAATTATGCTAACAAGTGTCCAAAGGACACTCTTTAGCATTTTTCTAAGAATAATTGATACCTCTAATATTTGCCTCACATTCGGTATGCATATCCCAAGTTGCATCTCTTGCTTTAACAATTATCCGATTTAAAACCTAATTTAATTCCTTTTTAGTAATTAAAGGTGTTTAATTTTCTCATGGAGTAAATTTGTTACAGAGTTTTTCAAATGATTGAAATGGACCTTCATTGATTAAAAATTTGAACCTTATTTTTTGCCATGCTATATAATTTGAGTCAAATTTTAAAATGCATCTGTTATGTGTGTATGTATCTCTCTCCTTCTGTAGTCAAATCACATATTAGTGACATATATGGATATTTGGATATGGATTGAGAAGGGATTAAAGATTCAAAACTGTAGACACCACATTTTCGTGTATATATGCACATGGTGGAAGTGGATCCAAGACCAACAAACAAGAGCTTGTCAACACTGCTACTTTTTTGGTCCGTTGCCTTAGTTAGCAGGGGCATGGTGGAGTTCATGAATAGAAAATAAATTTAGGCATGCTTCATTGCTTAGTGGACCTCATTTAATGATATATATTTTGGTTGTTGTTGTATGCTTCATTGCTTCAAATTAAAGGAATTATTGTTTTATGGGTTATAAATAACTTTTTCCTCAAGTATGTTTGTGTGTCCTCAGCTAGAATTATTTTTTCTTCAATTTAATTCTAATTGGAACTTAGAATTTGGAGTTTGTTTCTGCTAGATTGAATACATTTACAAAATTAATTTATTCACAAATACAATTAATTACATCCACCCTCTCATCCTTGGATTCTTTTTTATTTATTTCTTCTCAATATTCTTGTGTCTCTTTTATCTTTGTTGGAACAGTGTTTGATTTTCACCTTATTTCCTTCTTTTATATAGAAGAATTGCTTTCTCTATTTTACAATCATTAATTGCTTGTCCTTTTTACCACTTGGTAGTGATGGTCCATACTTATGATGTAGGCAGTGTGCACTGTGGAGCATGTGTTGTGAGCCATTGTTTGCATAGAAAAGGAAATATGTACAGAGACATAGAAAAAGAGCCATAGACATGTAAAGAAGTGTTAAATCAATATATTTGAAAAATATTTTGTGATTTTTTCCGACAACAAATGATAATTTCATCCTCTAAAAAAACAAATAAATTTAAATCAATAGATATCTCTTATCCTATTGTTAATAAGTCCATATTGATAAAATCGCTTATATAAGATGTTTGGTAAGACAAGTTACCATAAATGGTTTGTAGAGTTTGAGACTTGGTTGGTTGATACTTGATACTAAACTTGATTGTTATCTAAGTCAAAGTTCACATTGGTTGCTCCATCCTTTCTTTCCAAATTTTCATTTAGCTAAACTTTTTTTTTAATCTTTTTTTGTGAGAAGAGCATTTGAATTCCACCTAACATGAACAAAACTCTTCTACCCTAGATTATCAACTATGACCATCAATATGAATGTTAGTAGTACCTACAATACCAATAATAATTTAATAACGAGTACGAGCTTATTATTAAATAATTAACTTTTTAAATTAAAAATTATATTTTTAAAAAAAAAAATATGAATGTTAGTACGTAGTACCTACAATACCAATAATAATTTAATAACGAGTACGAGCTTATTATTAACTTTTTAAATTAAAAATTATATTTTTTAGGAGTTTAAATCCGTTTCTTATAACTTTTAAAAAAAACAATGAGATTGTGTAAATAGTTTAAAAATTAGAATGGTAAAGACAAGCATTTGACTCACAAGAAAAACAATTAGGTTGTTAAAACTTTGAAGGAGGAACAGAACCCTAAATCATCCTTGTCTCTTGGAACTTCATGAATTTTTTAGTACATCCTAAAACCATGCAACTCTAGGCATATAGTTGTTGTCCAAAGGACACGATTTATGGATACTAAAAAACCAAAGATGACTAAATGTGATTACTCTCAAGAACAAAACCAAAAAAGTGATACGATCTAATTATTTCTTCATCACAAATAGCCCATTTAATTATCTTCGTCTATGAGTTTTTATTATCCAGAATGTCCACACTATTGTGAGTTGCGTGCTCACTAGTAAAAAATACTGGCTAACAAGAAACTCCTAGATGAAGGTGATGGACTTTCATAAACAAACATAGAGAAGAAGTGGGTGAAGAAAAGAAGGTCAGTGAAGGATTTTAGGGTTCAGATGAGTATTTATGAGAGGAAGAGGAAGAAGCACTGTGTTTTCTTGTTTGGATGTCCATCGTCAGATGTAACTTAATCGACGGCCGAAATTCGTGATCCGTGTGACTTTCTGCTAGATAATAATGAACGTTGATAATTATATTTCAACGGTTTGATTTTGTTTTACTTCGGTTGTGCGGATCCTCATTTCCTTTAGACTAAACCAACCAACTAAGGATATTTCTATGCAATGTGTGGCTTCCTCATTGGCTCCCAACTTTCTTTCTTTTTTTTTTTTTCAAAACTAATTTTTTTATCCAACAAAAAAATCTCAAATAAGTATATCTATTTTGTTTGTTAACTATCTGATTTAATGGGGAAATGACCTAGTAATTTGAAGTTTGATCTAGATAAAACATAAATTATTTATTTAAGAATTGAATTAAGTGTAGCTCAGTTGGTAGCTACCAGAGATAATTTGTGCAGGGGTCGGGGTTCGAACCCCGGATTCCCCACTTCTCCACACATAATGTGTGTGAATTTAGCCACTAACTAGGCTACTTGACCAAAAGAATTGAACTAATGTTCTTCCAAATAAATTATCACTAGAACTTTTACCCGTGGTACCGCCCGGGTCATAAAAAATGGAGAAGCTAATATATTGTGATATGATCCATTACATAGATAATAAAAGAATTAAGAACATACAATGGTTGTTCACACATTTTGGAAAATCTCTTTATACACTACATTTGAAGTGGTGTTAATACAGTCCTCATTGTCATCTGTTGATAATATTTTTAGGACATTATAAATGTAGTAGACAAAAGCAAACTTTTATAGTACAATCCCAACTTATAATTTTAATGTCATAATTTTAAATAGAACTATAAAAGCAGATTGTGCAATTGATTCAAAATATTTTTAGCGACATTGAGCAGCAATCCATAATTTTTTAACGAAAGAGATTTTTGCAAAAACACCACACAAATTATAAATTACTGAAACAAAGCAAATGTATTTTGATTCCTATCAGTTCTGTATGTAAGTTTAAAATATCTGTCATGATTCTATATTTATGTTATTTATATTGTGCACTTAGTTTTAATGATAAATTTCCTTGTAAATTATCATACGTCAACTATATCCTATTGTAAATCATCCTACCACTGCTTGTTATAATATTATGTTTAACTCCCAAAACAACTAACATAATTATGGCCGAATAAATTAAATTGATGGTAAGTTGAATAACTTATTATAAACTATATAAGAATAGAAGAACGAAAAAATTCAAAACAATTAGATATGACAGAAACAAATTTGCATAAATTGTAAATCCCTTCCTAGTAGTAAAATTTGTTGCTTGTTAAAATATTTGAGGGATGTAACAAAACGTAAAAATAACAAAACCTAAAAAAATTAGGGTTAGTATTAGGAGGAAAATATTAGGTTTAGTTGTTGCAGACTTAACAAAATTAATAAATAAGGATAAGAATATATTTGAGGGTTGTAACAAAATGTAAAAATAACAAAACCTAAAAAAATTAGGGTTAGTAGTAGGAGGGAAAATATTAGGTTTAGTTGCTGCAGACTTAACAAAACTAGATTGACGACCCGTGCGCCGCACGGGTCCTACCGACTAAAATAGTCACCAATGAATTACACTGTAATAAAAAAAATTGTAGTGAAATTTATCAAATGGTAAAAATTTATTAGACTATTGTTGTACTTTTTACAAAAATAAACTTTTCTAGTACCTTTGGGGATTATAAATGGTATCTGTCACAAACGGTTGATTCAACTTCTATCATTGTTAATGTATCGATTTTGTCTAGACTTTTATTTGTGTCTCACGCAACAATTGATTCATTCATTATGTAATACTAATCATAGGTTAGATTAAGATTAAATTAGAATAAAAATTTGAAGTACTAATAAAAGCAATCAGACTTTTTCACGTGATAATGCAAGGAAAATTACTCTTTTGCAATATATATATATATATATATATATATATATATATATATATATATATAGAACATTTTTTTAAAAGCAAAAAGTATAGAACATATCAATGAAATTTTTTAAAACAACTTTTATGGAAAAATTTCATCTGAAAATTGATTTTTATTTAAATATTATTTCTTCTATAAGCTTTACAAAAAAAAAAAATCAATTGTTATTGTCATGCAATATATTCCTCTATTGTTATTAAATACGAACATAGCGCATAAAAGCTGAAACTCGGACTCTTATATAGTCTCATTACAATCAACAAAATAAAATGACACCATTAAACACCCTATTATACCAATATATGACCCAAGAGCCACTTATATTACACATTAATTTATGAAAAGTGCTTCAAAAGTAACATTATACCAAATTAACATTATGATTATTTTACAATTGGACAATTTATAATAGTAACCAATTCAGATTTCCATTCCAGTACATACATGCTTATATCAATTCTATAAATTATTATACCAATATATGACCCAAGAGCCACTTATATTACACATTAATTTATGAAAAGTGCTTCAAAAGTAACATTATACCAAATTAACATTATGATTATTTTACAATTGGACAATTTATAATAGTAACCAATTCAGATTTCCATTCCAGTACATACATGCTTATATCAATTCTATAAATTAAAACTGATCGGTTACCTTAAGTTTGGATACCTTTGTTAATAGTTTGTTTGAGCAATCAAAACCTATTGCTTGCAAGTAAGTTTGGATAGTTAAATCAAACCTTATTACTTGATATCTTGAAAGCTTATTTAGTTTGGTATAGTGTAACATTTGTTAAATACCTTTAGACATAAATATTCAAATCAAACCAAATGAGATAGTAATAAAAGATATCTTGGAAAATTAAGACAAATGATATAAATTGTTTGGTATTAAAATAGAGTTCTAGCCTGCACCAACCTCCTGTTTTAATGATATATTTTCGCCCTTGAATTTCCCCCCTCCACGATCCATGGATAGAAGAATAGAGGGTTCATTTGTTTTGCAAGAATTTTTTTTTTTTTTGAGGAATTTTTTTGCAAGAATGAAAGCGTTTGGTATAACCATAATGTGTAATCCAGCCACTTGCCATCTGTCAATATAAGTATTTGTCTTTCTTCATGCGTTATTTATTACTATCTTGTCAATATTTTGATTTCGGTCTATATATTAAAAGCCATAGCCAATAAAAGAGCTAGTTTCTTTGTTTTTCTCAATCAGGGTTTGATTAATATTCCTAGCATATTTAGGAAAAGATAGAGAGCTTAGTTACAGTGAAACCTAAGAAGCTTAGTATTGAAAGAGGTGCTAATGAAGATGCATAATTTGCACCTTCACAAATCACAATTGCAATGTAATTATGAGATTGGTCTTATGGAGAATGTGTATTACTATGAACGTCAATTTGAAGGATTTTTTTTACCATGATTGCAAGGACGGCGTAACTTGCCCTTGTCTAAACTCTAAACTTTCTATCGGCTGATTTCCCTTTTGAGGCAGCCTGATTTTCCTTTTACATAGATGAAAATACCAAATACATTCGATCACTGTATTGGTGAAAACTTGATATATCATATGTTCAACGGGCAATATTACATTTAACTTAATCAACATGGCAATTCTTCACAGTTCGCCCAAATAATTATAGTGCCGTACTTTAAGGCCTTTTGTTCAGTCATAGGTGGCAAAAGAAAACTTGAACTACTTTTCTTATATCCATGCTTTATTTTCTGTTTAACTTATATTACAACATACTTGTTCTAAGCTATTGGAAATTGAATAGATGGAACTAAAGGGAATTGTGTAAAGGTGTTGACGAACCAATTAAACAAAAGAAGATGAATACATTAAAGGTCTGATTTTCTGATGTAAAACATAATGAATCAAACATTCAGCTAAAATGTGCTATTGAGATAGAAGTATAATCCTGCAAGAACTACAACTCCCACGGCAACTGCAATAGGAAGTGTTTTCCTGTTGAAATCAGCATAATAAATTATGTCAAAAACAGAAATAATTGGTGAGAGTCGACAAATTAAGCAATGCAAAAAGAAAATGACTATGGCTCACTAACCCAATTGCTTCATCTCTTTGGAGTTCAGCTTTTCTTACCTTTCTAACGCCTTTCTAACATCTGTTTCATTTGCTTTTTTGTTGACATCTGTTGCATAGGGCTCAAACCTTCGTTTAGGAGCACCACAAACTGCAAAACACCATTTTCAGACAATCATAATGCAATCTCAATGACCCCTATTTCTTTTGCTTCTTACAAAACGTCCCATTTTTCCTTTCTTATCAGTATAATATTAGACCTTAATAAACTTGGTAGAGAAAGAAATGAGAATCTTTATGATTGGTAGTGAAGCTCTGCTCTTAAGTTCTGAATTTGGTGGCACCATGATTTTATCGAAACTCTAAAATGTATTGCCTAAATTGTGGTAACAATTGTGATTCTGTCAAACTCACCATCAAATTCACTGAACCTAACATGCACTTAAGAATTTGAAATCACATTTTCAACTATAACCCAAGTAATCCATGACAGTTAATTCTGTTTCGTCAGCAGGCAATGAAGTCTGACAAAAAACCAAACCAAGACAGCTTCTGAAAGACATCTTCCACAAAACCAACTAAATATATATCTTACCAAATTGCCAAAAACCACATCAGAGGTTGTCAACTCCTTAACAATTGTGTGGTGAAACTTTGTGGGAAGAAAGAGAGTAGAAGCACCATTTGGACTGCTGGAGCAGTCGGAAGAACTTGCATACTCTTGCTGCAAAAGCCATAAAACGGAATAGAAACAGATTATAAACTTATAAAATGTCACTTACAATAGTAATGTCAAATTCCACGTGAAATGTTCTCAATTTCATCAAGTCATTAGGAACAACCTTGCTTACAACCCCACCAGCATTATTGTAACACATTAAAGATTAACAGTTCTATATAAATATTATCAATACACGTACAAACAGAAAGAAAGAAAATCAGCATACATTTCAAACTTATCGGTGCATCAATAGTTTCTTGATCCTTGGCAAATATGATAAAGTTATCCAAATCAGACATCTTACGTATTGGAATGGAAAGTAATGCATCATATGAGTTTGTTTAATACTGGCAAATTTGACTAACTCATGCAAATAAGCAAGTTTTAATATGCAGGTTACTTTGGAAACAAACATTGAACAAACAAAGTTGTGTTTAAAGGACCTGCAAACAAAAATCTGACACAAATATGTGGCAGATTAAAAGTGAAGTAGCTTGTTCACCCTCTACTCACACATTACACCAGCACAAAAACATCATCCCTATGGACCTTTTAACATCTTAAGCAAAACATATTAATTAGCTTTGTAACATCAGCAGAGCAGCCATGGCAGCCAATGCAGGGAATATACAACAACACATACAAATGGTAGATTAAAACAAAAAGATATGGCAGCCATGTCCGATATTTGTTTATGCTATTTTTACATACAAAATTAGTTACTAATCAAATTTGTCACAAAAGAGAAAGGAGAATCTGCCTTACGTGTTCAAACTCCGCTCATGAGCTGCATCCAATGTGATAAAAGAATAATCATTTTGCTTTTGATCAACTTAACTTTCTCGGATAAGAATACCATTTGTTAGGTACCTAATGGAAACGAATTGAATCGAATCAATGAACAATGATAACAACACAATTGAGAATTAGAGAATGATAACATGAAGCATGCTTTGACAAACATCCACTATTATTTTAGTCTGGCAATGAATAAAATATATCTTTCAATTAAAACTATAAATACACTACATTTAGACACATATGGATCTGTCAACTATATGCTACACTTTTCCAGTAGAAATAACCTATGCAATTTATCTATATATTTTAAAAACCTCCGTAGGTTGTGTTCATTATCCTTGTAGATGATTTGCCAATTGTTTCAATAACAAATTTGCATAAGATCAAAACAAATCACAGAGACAACAAAGTCGAAGAAGACATAAACCTAAAGGATATTAAATCACAAAGACAACAAAAGCGAAGAAGACATATTACCTTCAAAGTCTGAGAGTCCAGTGACATTTTTTTTTTATGTGAAAACACCTTTATGCCAACAGCCGCAAATCAAAATTTTCAGAAACTATAACTCCATTAGCTTCCATGACTAAGATCCAATCAAGAAGTTCTAGCCGATATTAAATCCCTTAAAAATGCAACCGAAATGCAATTAATTTATGACCAATCTAGCTGCAACATTTATAGAAATTAACAAAGAATTAGTATCCGAGACCAATTCATAAAATAAAATACCAATGACTCTGATCCACACAATATAAGATTCCAATGATAGTTACATCAAATAAACAATTTACGATCATAAAATTGTGGCCTGTCAAAACATTACTAACATTGCCCATAGCAAATTTCTCACAAAATTCGGCAGATACGACGTTCAAAAGAAGTAACAACACATAGATGCTATATAATAAACATTAAATTTTGGTTTATGCTTATGTCTCTATTTCATCATTTACATGATTTATAAGACAAAAACATTAAATCAAAACACAGAGTAACAAACATAAATGCTATATAAGTTGTCATTTAGAGTTTAGACCAAGTTACCTAATATAATAATCAAAAGTCTAACATTGATGATAAGTGGCAGAATATCAAATATATTACCTTTTCAACAACTTTTAAGCTTTTGGGAATCACTCCATGTGTCATATTTGAAGTTTACAAAGAGAGAACCTTAATAAACACCTACCTGTAAAATAAGAAATACGATAAAAATAGATGAGGACAATAAGATACCTTTAGAACTACAAAAAAGTAAGTACGATTTTCACTGGGCCTCACCATGAATGTCAAAATTCTGAAGGACAACTGCTCTTAGTTCATCGGGCTCCATCGGTGATACCATTTTCGGCCGCCAGAGAATTCTTTTTACTACTGTGCTCTTGTTCTTCTTCCATGATGTGCTGAAAAAAATAAAATAAGGTGAGATGGTGGAAAAAAATTGCAATAATTATTTTCAAATTGGCATCTGCGGCTATAAAACTAACTACATATCAACCAAGTGTAAACTAAATACTTGTAAAATGAAAAAACACCATTAAACTCGATATAGAGGGACATATAAAATCATCGATATCAGTGTAGAGTAATATCAACCTAGCATAAAACAATTAGTTGTAAAATGAAAAACACCAAAAAAAAAAAAGATAAAAACCTATGATATGATCATCTAAAAAAAACTGCAAAATAAGAAAACAAATTACAAATGAACCTCACCTGAAAAAGTATAGAAGCTTCAAACTTGACTTCCATATGGATGATTTCACATTTCACAACCTGTAAATAAGAGGAAAAACACAACAAATATTATAGTTCATACACAATCATTCAAACACTTTTACATACACCTTGTGGGTTGAAGAAATCAGCAACAGTGCATTTACAAAATATTGATTCATCGCATAAATACTACTGAAATTCAATAACCAGATAAGATGAAGAATTTTAACTGAAAAAACATTAGGTTAAACCTAAGCAATAATTTGATTGGAAAAACAAACGAAAATGAAGATGAGAGATGGAGAGAGAGGAACAAACTTTGAGTTGGAATATAAATAATTGATTGTCGGTGGCAGTGGATTCACCGGTAGTGAAGGGAGAGGATCGGTTGCATCAACGATGAATATGGTGTCGGAGCAGTCGAGTGAGTGAGAGAGAGATGCCTTCTAAACTGGATCAAAAAAGTGGAGAGGGATGTGAAACTCTGAGAAGAGTGTGAATCGCAGAATGAGAGAGAGGAGGAGGGGAAGGGTTTGAGTTATGATACGTTTGTTAGTATTCTGGCTAAAATTGTGGATCAGGTAGCATCTTTCATTTTTTTATTGGAATTAGTTATGTAAACAATTTTTTTTAAGTAATAAAAAATAGGAATATTAAGCAGAAAAAATAGTGGATAGTGGTTTGTTTTACGTATAGTTGTTAAGGAAAATAGGGCTATAGTTGTTTCGTAATTAAGCTTTAGGTCAGGGTTAAAACAGGAATTTTATTTGCTAGGGTTTAGGTAAAATTAGGGCGAAATTGTTTGCTTGGGACAACTTTTATATATAGAATAGATTAATAAATAAGGATATATTTGAGGGATGTAACAAAACCTAAAAATAACAAAACCTAAAAAAATTAGGGTTAGTATTAGGAGGGAAAATATTAGGTTTAGTTACTGCAGACTTAACAAAATTAATAAATAAGGATAAGGATGTAACAAAACGTAAAAATAACAAAGCCTAAAAAAATTAGGGTTAGTATTAGAAGGAAAATATTAGGTTTAGTTGTTGCAGACTTAACAAAATTAATAAATAAGGATAAGAATATATTTGAGGGATGTAACAAAATGTAAAAATAACAAAACCTAAAAAAATTAGGGTTAGTAGTAGGAGGGAAAATATTAGGTTTAGTTGTTGCAGACTTAACAAAATTAATAAATAAGGATATATTTGAGGGATGTAACAAAACATAAAAATAACAAAACCTAAAAAAATTAGGGTTAGTATTATGAGGGAAAATATCAAGTTTAGTTACTGCAGACTTAACAAAATTAATAAATAAGGATAAGGATGTAACAAAACGTAAAAATAACAAAACCTAAAAAAATTAGGGTTAGTATTAGGAGGGAAAATATTAGGTTTAGTTTCTGCAGACTTAACAAAATTAATAAATAAGGATAATGATATATTTGAAGGATGTAACAAAACGTAAAAATAACACAACCTAAAAAAATTAGGGTTAGTATTAGGAGGGAAAATATTAGGTTTAGTTGTTGCAGACTTAACAAAATTAATAAATAAGGATTTGATGAAATATATTGATCACTTGAGTACAATTAATTGTTTAGTAGATATATCTACTTTGATTTCATCCATCATACATTTTATTTGTCTTTTCCTATTAATTTTCTTATTTTATTTCAAAATGATTTTTCAATTTAATTTAATTATGTTAAATTAAAATTTAAGGTTATTTTGTTTTAATTTAATTTCTCATCAAAGTTCTCTTTATTATAATTTAGCATTGTAAGCACATGATGTATTTCCCTTTTGTAAATCTCGAATCAAAAAGTTTTTTAAAACAAGGGTATGACAATGTGCTTTGACTAGATGCGCAAAATTATTTGTTTGTCTTTGAATAAAACTTATCTTAATGTTTTATGTAGAATAAGCAAAACTTTACAATAATTTAGAATAACACCAAAATAGGAATTGGCACTGAATTTACTCCAGATACCGTTAAGCACTTGCTTACAATCAAGTTTAATAGACACTTGTAATAAACTCATGCTATCATCCAACCGATTGCCACCTTTAAGCTTAATGCATTTGCTTCCCGAGGTTGAGGTAACCTCTATACCAAGAAGTCTTGCTGCTATGAAGTCACCTTTATCGTTCCTCAAACACATCCCTATCCCATACAATCATTTCTCATGAAAAATTGACGCATCGATGTTGCACTTTAGCCACCCACCCACCACCCCCCCCCCCCCCCCCCCCCCCCCGGCCTTTGCCCGTAAATCATATCAACAATAATCCGATCCGAACATGAAGCTAAGACATCTTTCATTGGATCATATTATTCTAATCGACTGCATACATGCTTTAACTTGAACAAACTATCATGTGCTAGCTTTACCACCACACAAGTAGAGATCACAACATCATTTTAGAACCATCTATCCTATCAATTTTGCCATAAATAAAACTTCTTAGTACCACCTCGTTCCATGTTTTTTCAACTCTCGAACACCCAAAGAAAACATGTAATTTATTCTCAAAAGATCTGTCAGCGTAAACACATCTATTTGGACACTGAACACCTTGAGTTTGCAATCTATGTCTGGTCGGTAGACAGTCTATAATCGCCCTCCATAAACACACTTTAACTCTTTGTGGGACTTTTAAACTCCACAATTTTATCCAATTTCTCTGTACCATCATATTATTATTATCAATAATAATCTTCATAATATGGTTATAGGATGACTTAAGACTATAATCACAATTCGAAGTAAAGTTCTGCATCAATTGTTCTTGCCTACATCATCAAAAGACATGTACAATATATTATCAACTTCTCTCGGTATAAATTATACCGAACCAAATCCTCTTTCTAGTTATTATTCACTTTATCAATAAAATTTGATACTCTTACTTCATCCATACCAATAATCATCGGATTGGTCACATGTCCACCGTCTTGGTCATGCATTCAAGGATCCTTCTAGATGCAAATACTTGAATCATCATCTCCTACCCCGTCAAATTAGGCACTATTTGACCACTACTTATGAAACATGAATACTACACCAAACAAAACTTAGACTATGACCCAAAGTCGCATCAACAATCCTGAATGTTGTTGTATGCTTCATTGCTTAGAATAATTGGTCAACAGGACACTTCAAATTAAAGGAGTTATTGTTTTATGGGTTGAATGATTTTTTTCCTCAAGTATGTTTGTGTGTTTTCAAGTAGAAATATTTTTTCTTTAATTTATAAATTCCTCAAATATGGGTCCTAACTTTTGCACTTGCGAAATACGCTATCAGACACAAAGACCACAAAATTGTCTCATAACAATAACTTCAGACACCTTGTCTTATATTTTTTCTTAATGAAACTAAATGCAAAACATTTTCATTGACAATTTGACATGCATCGGTTTTATTTTCTAGGAGAATGCTAACCATTGCCCTTGGGGCATTGGATAAAGGGATAAAAATAGAAATATAACATTGGAAAATGGTGAAAAGTGATAAATTTAACTTTTTAAAAGTCAAAATATTTTGTTGAAACTAATGCAAACACTACTTATGACTTCCTTAACCATTGCCCTCAATGCTTAGCAAGACCCTATTTTCTAGGAGTATTATAAATAAACTAATCTTGAGGATGAATTACAACCCTCCATGTCCTCAACCAAAAAATGTCATTGGATTGAATCCTCATTATGATGAGGCCAGCCTTAACAATGCTTCTCCTCATTATGCCAATGACATTAAAGGTCTCCAAATAAGCAAAGATGGACAATAAATTTCTACCAAACTACTCACCAATACTTTTGTCATAAATGTTGGAGACATTTTTGAGGTATTTGATAGAATGCTATTCATATATCCTCATTATTTTACCCTTTTAATTGTTCATATGAGTTTCTAAGAATCAAAATCAAAATCAAATGATATGCATGAACAAATTTTATATTGAATTAATAAAATTACCGCCACTTGCAGCCAGGGGCGGATCTAAGATTGAATTGTTAGTGGGGCTAATTTTTTTTTGAAGGAAGTAAGACTACATTTTTTGGAGAAATAAATATTAATAGATAATGCACAACGTAAGTTACAAAATCTTATCTTAGAACTCGTGCGCGCGCACGCGCACACATTCACGCACACGCACGCGCGCACCATACATACATACATACATACATACATACATACATACATACATACATACATACATACATACATATACATACATACATACATATATATATATATATATATATATATATATATCAAAGTTGCAAAAAAAAAAACATTGCAAGCATTAAAGCTTATTGGAAGATAATCAAGTCAATTTGTTTGGAGTTCACAAGTTCGACTCTCACTAAGTTTATTTTTACAAGTAAATTTATTTTTTTATGTTGTTTATATTATCATGAAAAAATTATCAAAAAAACGCAAAAGTTAAAAGTTGAACCGACAACAACCAAACACAAACAGAAACACAAATGTCGCGCCACTAGACCAAAGAATAATGTCACATTATGTTTCGAAATAGAACATATATATTATATAATTATACTCTATATATTTAAAAAAAAATTATGCTCTGTATATAAAAAATAAAATAAAAAATAAAAAATGAATGGGCTGGGCTGGTGTGGCAATAGCCACACTCAGCCTCACACAGATCCGCCCTTGCTTGCAGCACCTAGTGGCCAAGGCCACTAGGTTAAAATTTTAAGTTTGTTTGACATCTTGATAGGTGGAAACACTTTTCCTCTTATTCAAACTCGAAATTTACAGTTGTGTTTGTGAGTTTTAAATTGTGCTTGTTTCACAAACTAATTTTTAGCCTCTACTTTTTTTTGTTTGAAGGAAGCCTCTAATTCATTGTTTGATTTATTTTTTGTAATATGTACAGAGAATTTGAGATTGATACCACTAAACTTGATTGTTATCTAAGTCAAAGTTCACATTGGTTGCTCCATCCTATCTTTCCAAATTTTCATTTCTCTAAACTTTTTTTTTTTATATCTTTTTGATCATGGTAAAAAGTTTATTAAAAACAAAGCAAATAGAAATCGAAAATTAGCATGATACTCAAGATGGTATAATATGGCTATGCATAACCTTTCAACGTTGACAATTTGTGAGAAGAGCATTTGAATTCCACCTAACATGAACAAAACTCTTCTACCCTAGATTATCATCTATGACCATCAATGTGAATGTTGTAGTACTGCCCTACAATACCAATAATAATTTAATAACTAGTATGAGCTTATTATTAAATAATTAACTTTTTAAATTAAAATTAATCTTTTGAACAGTAGGGCTAAACTAATGTATATTTATTTACTCTATGAGCATTAGCAATCATCCAATTAAGAGTTTCTGACAATTTCAATAATCCTTATAGCCAAGAGAAATATATATACTCGCATTGTCGCATGGATTAAATCCCTCTAAATCATTTAATCAAATCAGTTTTGGCTATCGGTTTAAATAGTCATGTTATTTGAAAGAAAAAAAAATTGAAACCCTAAAAGATTCAAGACATGGTCAGAGATATCATCCAATTATACAGATAGATAGATAGATAAATCTTAATAATGAACATAAAAAGTCAATTATATATTTATTTTTTTATTTTCAGTTGAACTCAAATACATGCACTACATACCCCCTATTTGTTAAATCTTTATTATAATTAAATTACCGAGTTGAGATTGAAACAATCCTTGTGGATACGAAAGAATCTTGGCAACATGCTTTCAATGTGGAAAATCCGGTCACATGAGAAATGAATGTCCTAAGCTTATGAAGAATAAGGGAGAATCTCAAGTAAAACCCATTTTGAAAGCAAAGAAAGAAGGACATCAATTCATATGAACTACTAGTGTAAATAATTTTACTTAACATTTCCATCAAATGTCACCAGTTAGATATTTTGCGTTAGTATATTTCTTTATTAGAAAATGATATTTGTGTTCTTTTTAACTTGACATTTAAACAAAAACATTTGCAAACAAGTGGATTATATTAGAAATTACACATGAAGAACCAAGTGATTGAACTCAGGTGGTTAATGAGGTGCACCAAACGACGGATCGTTTGGGAGAATCCTAGTTCGATTCTTGGATGAAACAATTCTTTACCAGACATTGCTTACCTTCCGAAATAACTCCGTATTACTATGGTCTCTTTCCCCTAGGAATTGCGAGTTTTTTTTTTAAATAAGGAATCAGTACTCCATCTATAAGTACCTCTTTGATTAATAAAAAAAATTCTCCTTATCCCAAATTAAAAAAATAAAGTGGATTAAGAAACTTGTATACATTTATAATCATGTAATCCATCTATAAGTAGAAGTGCGTGTGCATAATATTTTAGAATTGCTCTATGCTTTTAATTTGGATCTGAACACTCTTTTTTTTTCTTTTTTTCTTTTTACCAAATGGACATGAACACTCCTACGAACTAGAAGAAAATAAGAATGCATGTATCCCCCATGATACACAACTCTTTTTTATCATGTCATCATAACATAAACTATGTTCGAAAAGTAAATAAATTCAAAAAGATAAGAGAAACTGTTAATTAATAACTTATATTTTATTTCACATCATGTATAATATTAGACTATACATTGCCTAAGTACGCAATTCAGGTGCTAATAAATTGTTGGCAATGTTGGTTGATTTTGGGGGATCACAATCACACAGATATTGCTTACAAGTGCAACCATGATAATTTGGAAATTGTTGTTTACAGTCTTCGTCATTTTCACATAAGCGCTTAATGGGTTCGTTTGCCTCCGATTTCTTGCACATATCTACATACACAAATATCACAATATCATAATGATATTTAACGTAAAAATAGTCGATCATAAAATAACATGTTTTGTTAAATAAGATGTATGTATTAAGATAACATTTAGAAGAGATTATTTGTAAAGCATGATATATGACCTGATGCAATGATAACAAAAATCAATAAGATTGCAAATTTGGTAGCAGATGTTTTTCGGGTATCCATTTTCACAATGGGAGAAAACTTTAAGGTTTGACCTTTTGTAAACTAGAGATGGAAACATGCTTTATTTATAATAATTTCTATATAGTGATAATTTAATAATTTAAACATATTTTTATTATAAATCCTTTGACTATAATAAATATATCTTAAATTTATATTTTGACTATAATAAATATAGTCAAAATTTTACAAACATATTTTGACTAGAATAAATATATTTTGACTATATAGTCAATAATTATACTCCCTCCGATTCTATTTACAAGAGAAAGTTGACTTTTTAGATACATTGAATAATGTATGTATCTAGTCAAGAAACTAAATCAAATACATAAATTATTTAATGTATCTAAAAAATAAATTGTCTCTTGTAAATAGGACCGGAGGGAGTATAAATAAAGCATATTGACTATAATAAATATAATTTGTAAATAGGACTGGAGGAAGTATAAATAAAGCATATTGACTATAATAAATATAATAAAAAGTAGTTTGACTATATATTTTGACTATAATAAATATATTTTGACTATAATTGTATCTAAAAACATCAATTGTTTCTTGTAAATAGGACCGGAGGGAGTATATTTTGTCTATAATAAATTCTCCCGATGTTCCTTATTATAAGAAACAATCGACTTTTTAAGTACATTATGTAAATGATGTATCTAGTCTATATTTATAACAAGATACATCAATTACTCAATGAACATAAAAAGTCAATTGTCTCTTAAACCTTAAACAACTCTTTTAAAACATATCTTTTTAGTTGATTTTTTAGATTCATTGAGTAATTAATGTATTTGGTATAGAATATAGACCAAATACATCATTTATGCAATGAATCAAAAAAGTCAAATGTTTCTTATAAATAGGACCGGAGGGAGTATTTTTTTTTATCAAGCAACAAATTCAATAAGCTGACAAAGAGGGCGTGAACCCTTGACAATCAAAAACAATATATCAAGTTCTGTAATTATAAACCACATGAATCTCTAATTAGAGAGAGTGGATGTGAGCTCCACCGATGAGAGGACAAAAAATGACGACAATTTTGAAGGTGCCAAGTGAGGTTGCCACGTACCCCACAAAAAAGGATACTCATTCTTCTATCATTAATGTTCCTAAGTTGACGGTGAGACCTACGTTATCCTCCCTTGGTTAAGCATTAAATGTAATATACATATACAACATTAAATGTCAAATAAAGTCAATTTTTTCTATAAAAAATAAGTCAATTTTAATCCTAAGATAACTTTTAATACTTTAATTTTTATTTAATTATATTTAGGTGTTCAATCTTAACTAATTTACACTATAGGGGTTATAACAATTAAAATTTCAAATCAAATTTTTTTCATCTAGATGTCCTTAAATCCATCGGTTACATTAATAAAATATCTTCCATTCCAGATAACCTAGAACACCCAGAACGTGAGAACGAAAACACCCCCTTCATTCCAATTTCTTTTTCATTATTCTTCCCTATCGATCACTTCAAGTTTCTTCTTCATTGTTCTTCCATGTTGATCACTTCCTGTTTCTTCTTCATTCTTCTTCCCATTTTTAGTCAATTATATTTTTTTTGTTATATTGTTGATGTCATTGAAATAATCATGGTTAGTTTGATTTGTTATAACATGAAAATAACAAACTTTTTTGTTTGTTTAAGTCAAAGTCAAAATTTCATAAAAAACACCGTTCATAATTTTCAAACGTTAGCGCAATAAAAATAGCGGAAAGACGGACACGTGAGTGCCTCTTTTTTGCTAGTTAAAAAAAATATTGAATTTGGGAGTGAAATAAGGGTTAGGGGTTCAAAGGAATTTGGGGATGAAAGGGAGGAGAGGAAGCTCACCAAACCGACAAAAACATTTGATTTTCTTTTTAATAAATTTTCTGGGTTATTTTGCGCTTGATTGAAGTATTTATGAAGAAGATGAAGAGGAAGGAAGAGGATGAATAAAAGTAGAAATAAATTAGGTGTTGGTGGCTCACAGTTCATATAATACACCTATAATCAAATGGCTAAAATTATATCATGAATATTAGACATTAAAAAGATAATACAAAAGACCAATTTGATAAATTAAGATATAATTAAAGGACCAAATCATTTTAGCCAGCCTTAGTTTTCTAGTGATAGAAACTCCTACTTTTCTCTAAACTTTCTTTCTCCTTCATTCATCGAGGAGGGGTGGTTTTAGGTCATTTTTTGACCTACAATCACCCCTCTACATCTTTTTTCCCTTTTCTTTCAATCTAAATAAGTGGTTTTCACACATATCAAGTTTTTTCTTTTGTGTTTTTTTTTGTGTGATTTCACCGTCTAAGTGCGGCGTTGTGTTGTTCGTCGTCTTGTGAGGCGTTTGATTTTGCGTCTTGTCGCGGTGTTCGTTTAGTTCCTATTGAAAGATCAGCATCCGTCAATTACAAATTCAACCAATGATTTGGGCGTCAACGTTGCAGATTTGGAAACATGTGAATTTCGGTGACTTAGGTTTTATCATATTATTTGTAGGCATTTTGCCGTTTTATGCTATTAACTTGGGTTTTGTGAGTTTGTTCGCAGATTCACCCTTTACGTTTTTAGCGATGTTTATATCTGATGTACTCTATCGGTTTGAATGAATGAATATCGTTTTGTTTTTGTAAAAAAAAAAAAATCAAACTAAGGTTCTTCCAAATAAATTATCATTTGAAAAAATATATTAACCACTTGAGTAATATCAATTGTTTACTAGATATATCTACTTTAATTTATCCTTGTGAGTTTAGCTCAATTGATAGAGATAATGCATAATATATGAAAAGTCTGAGAATCAAATCCCGGACACTACCAAAAACAATATCTACTTTAATTTCATCCATCGAACATCTTATTTGTCTTCTTATTTTATTCAACAAGATTTTTCAATACTATTTAATTATTTTAAATTAAGGATATTTATTTTAATTATTTTTCTAATCAAAGGCCTCTTCAACATAATTTAGCATCGCAAGCACATGATGCAGTTACCTTTTGTGAATCCCCAACCAAAATTTTTTTCCAGCATTCCTATAGACAGCGAGAGGTATTATCCCGAATCCGTCAAGAATGAAAACAAGCCAATAAAAAACAGCTGTGAGCGAAAATCTTAGAAGGTGAGGAGAAAAAGATGGAAATCATAAATTAGTGAATGGATGGCATACATGCCACATGTGTCGAGAAATTCTCGAGATAGTGCTATTTCGCTTGAAATAGAATTTTTTATTAAACATGTGGAAAATTTCCGTCCCTTCTTGTTAAACCAAAAATAGGTCGAACAACAATGACCTCTGATTTGAGTTTTGATGATAGTAAGTTATGTAAGAATAGTTGATTTTCTAATATTTGCCTCACATTCATTACGTGAATCCCACGTTGCATCTCTTGCTTCAACCATTATCCGATTTAAAACCTAATTTAAAGGTGTCTAATTTTCTCTTGGAATAAATTGTGTTTAGAGAGTTTTTTCAATGATTAAAATGGAATAAATTACATATTAGTGACATATATGGATATTTGGATATGGATTGAGAAGGGATTAAAGATTCCAAACTGTACACACCACATTTTCGTGTATATATGCACATGGTGGATCAAAAACCAACAAACAATAAGGAGTTAGCTTAGTCTACACATAGTGGAGTTCATGAATAGAAAATAAATTTACACAAGCTTCATTGCTTAGTCTACCCCACTTAATGTATAAATTTTGATTGTTGTTGTATGTTTCCTTGCTTAGAATTTTTTTTCTTCAATTTAATTCTAATTTAAAGTTAATTTTAAGTTAGAGCTTAATTAATTTGTAGCTTCTAGTTTTTTTGTTTGACGGTAACCTCTTAATTAATTAAGCTCTTTAAATTAGAGCTTAATTAAACCCAAAAAGAAAAGAATTTAGAGCTTTTGTCTTTTTTTTTAATAGCAAATTCTAGCAAATTTAGAGCTTTTGTCTTGAAAATTAATTTGTAGCCTCTAGTTTTTTTGTTTGACGGTAACCTCTAATTGGTTGTTTGACTTTTTTTTTTAAAATGTATCCAAACATTAACTTACACTCATCCCATTTTTAATTAAAAACTGTTTTACAAAATTAATTAATTCATAAACACAATTAATTACATCCACCATCTTATTCTTGGATTCTTTTTTATTTATTTCTTTTCAATATTCTTGTGTCCAATTTATCTTTGTTAGTAATTACCAGTCCTTTTTACCATTTGGTAGTGATGGTCCACACTTATGATGCATATGTGCAGTGTGGTGCATGTGTTGTGAGCCATTGCTTGCAAAGAAAAGGAAACATGTACATAGACATAGAAAAAGAGTCATAGCCATATCATGGAAATGTCAACTACATGTATTTTTTTTTTCTTGTTACTATCTTAAAGCCATGCCTGTAAAGTAATTTTGGCTTTTTCATAATTAATGGATATTTTGTACTCTACTGGTAAATATTTTGGTTATTAAGTGTATTATTTGTATATAATTATGGCAAGGAAAATTTGGTTATGCATATTTGTAGATGCAATTTTAGCGTCAATTAGATGCTAGTGTTTAGCATTAAGGATTAGATGCTAGTGTTTATCATTAAGGTTTTTATTGTTGTCACATTTTTTTATAAGTCTAAGTTGCATAGTCTTTAACCAAGCAATTTGACTAATATGGTTTATATTCTTTAGTTAAAGACAAATTGGTCAAGAGAATCTAATTTCAAACTGAAAACAATATTTGGTTAAAATTTACTTATCTTCTGAACATTATTTCTCTTATACTTATGTCTATTGTATATCACTAAATCCTCAACAACATATGTTTCAGTGAAGAGAGGGATTCTTCTTGCTACTCATAACAAGGACTCCATAAATGTATATCACTAAAATATTACATGAACAAAATAGAATGTTTAGAATAATAATCATATCGGATTTATTTTTTGAAAAATGTTCAAAATGTTTTTATCCACCGTCACATTCATATTGTTGAAAAAGATGTCCAATATTGATAATTTAAAATCTAAATATCTTCTTAAAATATAGAGCAGTTTTAGAGATCACCGTAATAACAAGATTTCTAGTACTCCGTAGTGGTATAAACAAGAGATATGAAGATACAAAATAACAAGTGAGTGAGATTATAAAATTAAAAAAAAATTAAGGAGATTTAAGAGTGAAAAAGTTACCTAACAACTTTTAAGTACTTTCCAATTTAAACAAAATAGTATCTTTAAACAAAGACATTTGTTATAAACTATAAAAGCAAGAGTGATAGTAAAAAATAAATAACATTGCTAACATGATAGAATACCATAACTCATAGTGTCTTGGATTAACTACTTAGGATTGGCCGTCATCATACAGTAAACAAAATTACTTCATAGGATCACAATTACACTATTTTCTCTAAATGAATGTACACATTAACTTATATATTGTCGCAAGTACATATACGTGAATTAACGGATACAAGAATCAGAGGAAATAATAGAATTGCATTGTCTTCCGAAAAAAGAGCAAGCCACTGCCCACTAGGCCACTAGTGAGTGGTGAAAAAGAAGCAAAGATGTTATTTAAATACTAATAGGAGATGTCCAAGATCTAGGGATGATGATTGTGGATGCAACTCACTGAGAAAGAGATCCTACGATCCTAATTAATTTTGTTTTCCTTCAATGCAATCTGGGCCATTTAAAGAATCACAATCCTTGTTAAACCAATCCCACTTATAGCAACTCGCCATGTGTCGCAATATCATTCACCTTTTTTTTTATTTTTACCAAGGAGTACAACAAGGATTTCTTAACCAACCCCATGTGACATCTTTTTCTCATAAGATCTAAGGTTGGGAACATTTGTAAATACATCGGGTGAGTGAAAACCCTTGAGTGTCTTGTTCATCGGTGAGATTGGGAAAATGATAGAAATTACGGTTTGTTCATTATGAGCTTGTTGAAGCTAATTTCTTGTAACTTTTTTGTATCTCTTTGTAAGAACTCATTGATAGTGGATTGGAGAGATCAATCTCGCCCCTTTTGTATCCCTTTTGTATTCTCTATGTCAAGTTGGACAGATCTAGATAAACATTTCTTGGTGTGTTTGTTTCTCTTCTCTCTTTATCTTTTGCTTGTGGTTTTGTGCTTTTCACTTGATTCCTTGATTAAATCTAGGTTTGTTTTTGTTGTTGTTACTTGTGGTTACTTTGATAGTGGTTATACTACTTTCATTTACACATCATAGTTTTATTGATGTGATTTTGATTCCAAATTCACAACAAGTGTCACACGAAAGTCATACATTTACGGACTCACTCGTTCAATTTAAAATGTTGATGCTACATAGTTAATTAAGAATCCATTATTGCAGGTTCTCTAAGATTAAAAGTCAAAGGTATATAACCTATAGCATGAAGATTATCATCATAGGGTAGAAAGGAAAAAGTAATATATCAAAACTTAAGGTGCAAGAAAGTAACAGTAGCAAACATATAAACCCCACACTCATCAAACAAAGTTAGGACTATACTGTACATATGTGAATTGAGTTTCAACCATAGCTAGGTGACAAGGAAATGCCATTTGCATTTTTAAAAATTAAGAGCACGTTCTTAAATATTGTCAAATCGACATGAATCTTCAATACCACTTGCAACTCCAGCAGAAACTTATGATTAAATACTTTCCAAGTTGCCGAACTTAGTTCCTGTGCTATTATTCTCATAGCAAAAGTTATATCAAGTAAACGTTAGCCAAAATTATTCCATTTTTGTTGGAAAAAAAAATCAAAATTATTCCATTTTTGTTGGAAAAAAAAATCTTATAAAAGATAATATTTTAAATTACATGATACCTCTTTATTCAAAGTTTTCCCTCATTACAGACAAATACTCATGGTTTATCAATCAATGATTACTTTGTGGACAACCCTATTTTTTTTTTTTTTTTTGACAAAAGCCTATGCTTTGTTATTAATAACTAAATCAACTTCAACGGTTGAAAGTCAACAAAATGAAATGTAATTAGTGAAATATACGTTAACTTCACATTGTGTTTAGTACTCACAGCCAATGATGAATAGAAGATACTCCATAATGACACTTCATTTTTCCATTTCTAGTGTCGTAAATTAAGTTGAGTCTACTTAAGTTGCAATAGCATAGTGTTTAACCAAGTGATTAATAATTTGTATTTAGGGACAAATTGTGTGGCACGAGTTTGAATCCTAGCTAAAACAATCCACAATCTCTCTCATCTAAAATGCACTGATGTCACTAAAAGTAATGTCACCCAAACTTACATCCTAACCAACCTTTAGATTACCAAACGTCTTCTTCTCCTAAAAATCAGAGGGATAAAAGACCCATAAAGAAATTGTACAGCCTTTTGTCCATAATTCCAATTATTTACTCCTCATGGTCAACTTTGATATTATGATGATTGATGATTATCAAAATCCAAAGATTAGTCAAGATGTCGATAAAAAAATTATCGAGATTAATTCCCTAGTCCGTTTGCAGTCGGCATAGATAAAGAAAGATTAATTTCAACATTTCAATGGCATCTTCCAACATGTTTCATATTGCAAAGATAATTTAATTAGAAACCTAAATTTTTTGCATCACAGTCATCAAACATATGGAAAAATCTCCAATGAAGATAACTCTAGAAAATGTCATCAGAGTGAATACCACTACCCTCCATGTCCTCAACCAGAAAATGTCATCGGAGTGAATACTCGTTCTCATGCGGCAACCTTCTTTTCATGGCCTGAATTGTTCAAACTTCAAAACATTTCCCGTAGAAGATTACTACAAAGCATTCTTTTCATGCCAGCTACAAAGAAAAATCATGCCTTGATGTTATGAGAATAGTAAGTGATATAAGTATCGTAGGACTATGTTTTTGGTTAAAATAAACATGTTCTCTAGCTAGAAACAGTTACACCATATACGTAGTAGCTAAGGAACAAATGAACAACAATAATTTAATAATGTGGGTTTGTACTGAAAGGTCAAGATTAGTTGATACTGAAAAACCAATGATAACTAAATGTGATGCACACCCATTATTTCTTCGCAAGCAAATAGCCCATCTAATTATCTTCATCTATGAACTTTTCGTATCCAAAATCCACCATTTTGAACCTATACGGTTGCTCAATGGACAAAATTATGGATGACGATAAACTCATAGATGAAGGTAATGGACTTTCAAAAACATAGAATAAGTTGAGAAAACAAACTCTAATATGGCAGCAATAGGGAACGGTTCTAGGTTCACCTCAGTATTTAAGAGAGAGTCGCAATCCATGTGAAACCAAATCTCACCTATAGCAACTCGCCATGTGTCCCAATATCATTCGCCATTTTGTTTTTACCAAGGACAACAAGGGTTCCTTTAATTGACCCATGTGATATCTTATTCTCATGTTAATCTTAGGATAGAAGTCTCTAATTCATTGTTTGATCTATTTTTACATTAATTTATCTAAACATTCACTTACCCTCACCCCATTTTAGATGAAAATTGTTTCACAAAATTAATTCATTGACAAACACAATTAATTACATTCACCCTCTTATTCTTGGGTTCTTTTTTATTTATTTCTTTTCATTATTCTTGTGTCCCTTTTATCTTTGTTGCAACGGGGGGTTTGATTTTCACCTTATTTCCTTTTTTATACAGAAGAACTGCTTTCCCTTTTTTACTACTCCCTCCGTTTCAAAATGAGTGTCGCTTTAGCCAAAAAAAATTGTTTCAAAATGAGTGTCGCTTTCAGTTTCCAATGCAATAATAACTTTTTCTTTTCAATTGTACCCTCCAATTAATACTCTGCACACTACTTCCAAAATATTACTTTTAAAACTAACCAATAGTTAATAAGGATAATTTGGTAAAATAACCATTCTCTTTCTCTTAATCATTGCATTTCTTAATATGTGTGTAAACACCTAAAACGACACTCATTTTGAAACGGAGGGAGTACTAGACTTTTGACCCGTGCGACGCACGGGTCTAAATATAATATCTAATAAAGATACAATATTATTGAAAAATTCTCTAATATTCACTAAATGCATTTGAGTCTTACCAAAACTTCCCGTCCAATTCTATCGAATTTATAGATATTTCATTCAACTTATTTTTGTCTATCAACAAAGACAACCTTTTGGTAAACAAAAATTTGATGATAGTTCATGTACTATGGACAACAAATTAAACAAAGAATTATGATTTCTAATAAGAAACATAACATATATTAATAGGGTGTTCACATTTTCATATTAAACATTTATAGTAGCAGATCTTGAAACTGCTGAACAATTAAGTATCTTCAATCTTGTTGTGACTTGGGCATTGTTGTTTAATAAGTCTTTTGTGGACAAAGTGGATTATCAAAATATTGAACCAGTCTAGCATGATGAATCATTGTCTTTCTTATCTGTTGCAGTCTTCTTCTTTTATAATAATACAGCAAATAACGAAACACAATTAATAATTTAAATTGGACATGAAGTCCTGCTAGGACAGTTGCGCTACAAAAGGCTTTGAGCCAATTTACTTACAACTCTAACCAATTCATATCATTTCACTATCAACAAATACTTGTAGCTGCCATAGAAAAAAACATACCAATACGGCATATCACCTCCTTGATTCATACAAAGGCTACAATAGTTGATCCGATTGTGATGATCCGATTGAATCAATAGAGAAAAAATTTAAAAACAAAACATTATTAAGTCCTATATCATTTAAAATAATTAGCAGAAGGGGAACATTTATATCAATTAAACATGGATACGCAAATGATATATACTTGCAGTCTTAAATTGATATGAAATGGTCATTTTTTGGTCCAATTGAAGCTGGTTAAAATCCTTAGGATATAATATATATGATAAATGATTAAATTTGGCATCAAGGAATAACCTTTATAACAAAGACAAAAAATTGAACATGAAATAGAACGATTAACCTTAGGAATAGGAAGTATAGCTTCTACAAAAAGGATGATCAAGTAATAGTTAAAAATTCCTTAAAAAAAAAAGTAGTAGGTAAAAATAGAATCTAACAGTGAATTCAAAATAAATCGTACCAAGACATCCCAAACTAATTAACCAACTTCAAAATGCTGATGTGATGTAAATAACATAAAAATGAATGGATACTAAACATGTAAATCATATACCACAAAGAAAAATCATAAAAGGATTGTAAATGAATATAAGTTAGGGCCTTAATAATACCTACCAAACCCATTCTTGGCAAAAAGAGAACCTCATTCGGTCATCCCTTCATGAACAATCCTAACCTGCAACAAAACATCACCAGTTCAAAATCCCTAAATGCTTTTTTTTAAAATTGAATTCTATGTGTAAAAAAAGTAAACCTGCTAGAGTTTAAGCTGATGATGGAAACGTGAAAATTTCTCACTCATACCATATTTTCATACATTTATGTTAGAATAAGTTAGTGGAGGCAGTTATAGTATTAATTAGTGGAGGTAGTGATTAAGGTTTGAGCTGTCACCATGCAGCCTTGGAAAGACATATGCGCCGCCTATTTTTTTGGTACTGGAGTATACATCTGTTTTCTTGTATTTACGATGAGGATTATTAATTATGGTAGTTATTAACACGGTTTTAACAAATTTGAGCGGGATTAGGGTGTCTAAGGGTTGCAGAGTAATTAATGAGATGATTTGGGAGGGAAATTGGAGATTAGGGCTAACAGATTGTGCTTATCAGACTGCACAGGATTTTAATTAAGTAAGATTATTAACTGCCTGTCCTTTTACCACTTGGGAGTGATGTTATGATTCAGCCAGTCTGCATCGTTGTTGCATTTGTTGTGAGCCATTGTTTGCAAAGAAAATGAAAAATGTACAAAGAGATAGAAAAAGAGTCATAGACATATTATGGAAATATTAACTACACTGTATTATTTTGTAGTATTGCTATTGAGGCACAAGTCATCATTTTTTGGTGATACGTTGGATCCTCTTTGTTGTTGGACGAAATGATAGAAGCATGGTGCTTGTGTGACCAAAAAGTTACTCAAAAGAAACAATGGTAAAGTGGAGTGTATAAAATAAACAAGGAACAATGGTTTGGTAAGAAAAAACATTGTTATTTTGTCTTCCTTTAATTTCATTTTAGTCCCTGTAGTTAATTTGAAATAATAGTAGTTATCTAAAGCCAAGGACTAGCCAACAATGTATTCATGCTTGTCTTGTTCATAAGTAATATAACAAATGGTTACATCTCAAATGTGGTTAGAAGGACTAAATTTTCCAAAAGCACCAACGAGAAAGTAAAGTTTCAACATCCATTTGTTTACATAGAAAATTGAATTTCCACAATTTATATATTCAATTATACATAAACCAATACAGGCGTATAGAACTTTTCTGTACACTAAAGAGAAAAATAGACCTACAAAAACCAATGATATTTCAACGTTGAAATGGTATCATAAATAACTCCCTCCACATTGCCCTGTTCCAATTAACATCTTCCATGAACTTTTTATTATCCAAACATTAGTTATCTATTGTTTTTCGTAATCCACACTTTTTGTCTACTGTGCACATATGGATTGCAAAACACAAGATGACTGAATGTGATGCTCCATCAAATCGGTCCATGTTCCATAAAATCTATGATGCACACCAACTATTATAAAGGTTAACTCACGCATGGGTATTTTTGAAATTTCAGTTGGAAATGAGCAAAATATGTTGGGTAAAGAGCAGAATTCCAAATAAGGTTCATTTACTTTTTGAAAGTTGCTCAATATGTACTTCAATTGCACTTTTGATCGAGATGTAATTTCTGATCGGCGGTTTTCGTGTGTAAAGATCGATGGATCCTAACTTTTGATCGTCCTTTTTCATCCATGTGAACAATTTTGAGGTGTCTATTGAGAAACCATCTATTTTTTTCCCAATAAATTTAGCAACGAAAGACATATTAGATGACTAAATTGACTACTTAAAAATGATTTGATGACCAAAATAACTAACAAAAGAGATCTTTGCAGATATGTTTACAATTTCAATACAAGTAGAGATCAATGTGACAATAAGTTGCGCTTCGAGGAAGCAAAATTGTGGTTTGCGAAAAGTAATATGAGACATGATAAGTGGAAATAATTTAAAGTGCTAACCGATGATTTTTGAGGTGTGTTCTTTACCTTGTTTAGTTGTGTATAGTTTATCCTTTTTTTGGGGTGGGGTGGGGCGGTTGTGTTGAAAAAAATAAATAGGAAATTTGTGAATACCATCAATTTTTGTTGTCCTTTTAAACAATCATGTTGGACTAAGTTTATTCTCTAAAGGTCTCAGTTTCGATTATTCTTGGTGTTAATTTTGATGGCCTAAGATCATACATAGCTATGTTTTGACTTAAAGATATGACATGCCGCTATATCAAACAAATATTTGATATTCACATCCAGGGCCGTCTTAACAAATTCATAGGCCCGGTTTTAGTTTTATAAGGGATGCAAAAAAAATTAAATTATGGGCCCAAAAAAATTAAATAAGTCATTTAAAAAAAAAATATTATTAAAAATTACACTTTGGTGGGTGGGTGGATTTGAACCCATTACCTCTCACTCAACAAAAACTATCCTAGCCACTGAAGCACGCTAAACATATTGAAATTATTGGCTTTTAATAGATATATAACCATTATTTAGTGTCTTACATATTTTAAAAAAAAAAATTTGGGCCCAAAAAAATTGGAGGCCCGGTGCCATAGCCCAGCCCCGACGGGCTATGGGCCGGCCCTGTTCACATCGTGTTCATTCGTGCATCATATAGTAGTCATTTAATATGAGATGGGTTGCCATGCATTTTGTTGGTTAATTTTCAAGTTCTTGTTTCAATAAATTAACAAGAAATTTGTGTAACAATTGGTGACCCATGACATGTGCAAATACAAATCATAATATTGTTACTTTACTTTGGAAATGCTAGGTCACATTGTAGATTTAATTTCTTGAGCAAAAGAAAGGTTGCATTGTAGTTTCCAAAATAATGCCATATCTTTTAAACACGAGCCTTTTTCTTGCAGAAATTGAAGTGAAGAAACATAACTAGTTTTATGCAAACCAATTTTTCATTGGTAGTCTTGTGAATAATCAAGATTCAGTTTTCATGTCCAAGTTGATGCAAAAAAAAGTTTATATATGTCCGTGTCTCATGAATGAATTATTATTATATATACCTTGCTAACATAATCATAACACCATTATTGTCAAGGCTTATTTTGTTTATGAATGAGTACTAACTAATTAAATAATTTTGTTTGGGATGATTATAATAAAGGTGAGAAGGTGAATGAGACCATGTACTATACATTTTATTTATATGCCTATGCTTATCATAGTTAACATTGATATTGAGATTATATTGAACAAAATCTAAATACTACTCAAGATGTGGACAAATAAAAAATTTATCAAAATAAATTCCTTGGTCTGTTTGCAACAAAGATATTAATTTTATCTTTCATTACAATGTAGACATAGAAAAAGAGAGAGTAGTGTCATGTTCATAAGATCCTTGTAAAGTGTATGATTTCAAATGCGATTAGAAGCAAATGAATTTTGGTGCACTAGAACCAGCAGAGAAAGTGAAATTTCAATATCAATTTGTTTCTTAGATATTATTAGTTCCTCAGTTTTTATATACTCAATTATACAAGGAAGAAGAATATGAATATATATTGAAATAAACATCCTTCAACAAGGAAAAAAATATTAGAAGTGGAACCTATGTTTCAACTTTATTGCAAATTACTACCCCCCTATTATTTCATCCATCCATGTACTTTTTAGTAACCAGCAACCCTGTTCCGTTAGACATGTGGTTGCCCAACCGAATTGGAATTACTAGATACTAAAAAACCAAAGATGACTAAATCTGATACACAACTATTGATTCTTCACAACAAGTAGCCCTTCTAATTATCTTCATCCATGAACTTTTTAGTATCCAAAGTTCTTCCATGTTGTGAATCTGTGTGGTTGTTCAACATGAAAGATCTTTTGAATACTAAAAAATCAAAGATGACAAAAGGTGATACACCACCAACTTTGGCTATAGAGAGAAGAGAAGAAATGAAAAAAGAGCTCAATAAAAGATGCTAGGGTATTCCAGAACAGTGGCGGAAATGATGAGGGATTATAGGGTTCACTTGAGTATTTATGTATGGCACACTGAGCTTTCTAGTTTTGATCTCCATCGTCAGATTTTAATTAATCGACGGTCAGAATTCATGATCCGTGTGTATTCCACAAAACAATAATGAACGTTGATAAAGTATATTTTAACGGTCTCCAAGCTTTATTTGAGCTATTTCTGTGTGTTTTGGAGGATGTTGTACTTTTTTGTCGTCTTATCTTATAGTATACCTTTATTTTTATATTGTTTGTTATTTTTCTTTTTCTAGTTAGAAAAAATGATAATAGTCTTCGGAAACTCACACACATTTGTGATGGAGTCAATGCTTAAATCTCGATCATGACGTCTAACCTAATAATTTTGATATTTTATCAGTTGACCTAGGATTTGTGGATTTAAGGGTGTTGAGGTTTAGTTCGGTTGGTAAAATAAAAACAGCAAACCTAACTGAGAAATTAAGTCAAAATAATGGCATGAGCATATTTGAACCAAATGCGGTTTTTTTGGTTTCGATTTGGGTTGGTTCGGTTTGCAATTTTTTTTATTGATTTGTTTCAATTTTGAACACCCCTGGTGGACATTGTTTTCTAATTTCTAAATCAACCAAGAAAGAATATCTATGCTTCCATGTTAAATGAATTTTTAAAGCTCATTGGGAGGAGCTAGTCTCCAACGTTAGATAATTTATGTGATCCATAAAAATACTAAAGATTGCAAACCAATCAACACTCTTATTCCCCTCGAGCCATGTATGACCGATCAGCACTTGCCATCTCAAACTAAGTGGCTTTCGAATTTGGCAAACTAAACTCAAAATATGCCCATTGAACCTAAACTTATCATCATCATGTCTATAATAATATTTAAGTTGCTTTTCACAATTATATGAGAAATATTCTCCCGCCAAGCCATGTCTAGACCCAAGTATAAAAGCCCCACATTCTCAAATTAACACACTTAGTTTAAGTCTTTATTTGTTATCCAAAAATAGGACACTAACTTGATTCACAAGTTAGGAATTAAGATCAGCAATACACATAATTGTTTACATGAAAAAAATCAGATATACACATGTTTTTTTGTGAAACCATACGATCGTGCAACAATTTTCTGTAAACCCTTGTTCTAAGTAATCAACATGAGGATTCGGTTCTAAACTTTCTAGTGAGAGAAACTCCAACTTCTCTCTAAACTTTCTTTCCCCTTCGTTCATCGTTGAGGGATGGTTTTAGGTCATTTTTTGACCTAGAATCACCCCCTCTACATCTTTTTTCTCTTTTCTTTCAATCTAAATAAGTGGTTTTCACATAGATCAAGTTTCTTCTTTTGTGTTTTTTTTTGTGATTTCGTCGTCTAAGTGCGGCGTTGTGTTGTTCGTCGTCTTGTGCGGAGTTTGATTTCTAGTCTTGTCGTGGTGTTCGTTTAGTTCCTATTGAAAGATCGGCATCAGTCAATTACAAATTCAACAAATGATTTGGGCGTCAACGTTGCAGATCCGGAAGCATGTGAATTTCGGTGACTTAGGTTTTATCATATTTTTTGTAGGCATTTTGCCGTTTTATGCTATTAACTTGGGTGCTGTGAGTTTGTTCGCAGATTCACCCTTTACATTTTTAGCGATGTTTGTATTTGATGTACTCTATCGATTTGAATGAATGAATATCGTTTTGTTTTTGTAAAAAAAAAAAAAAAGTAATCAACATGAGGGCCTTCGATTTGTCTACACCCTTTGAAACCAATTGCATCAGTTAACTTTGCTTCATGGCAATAAAGATCGAAAGCTAAAATAGAGGGTTTCATAAGATTAAATTCACTCAACTTTGTGCCTTTACATATCGTTGATGGAGATATAGTATATTAAATTGTTGCAGGACTAACAATGAAGTATTGAAAATATTTAATTCGTAAACTTTGAGTAATTTTGGGTAGCCAAAAGGTGAAATGAAAGAAAACAATTTGCGTCAAAAGGCTTTCACGTGTCCACATCAACAAAGGGATAAGCCTAAACTTGGTTTAGTGAAATAATTTACCTTCCCACAGTGATGAATGGAAGATATTCCATAATGATACCCCTTTTGTCTTTTTTAGTGTACTAAATAAGATGAGTCAATTTAAGTTATACGGTGTTTAACCAAATGATTAGACTTGCGTGGTTGATGAGTTTAATTTAACGAAAAATCGTTAAAAAAACTCGAATTTGTGAATCTTAACTACAACCGGACTCTAAGAATACCAAAACCTCTTCCCTTGAGAGAAACCGAAGGGTTTGGCCATAATTTCATTTAAATACTCCTTTTGATTAATTTTGATGTTATAATTAGGGAAATGTTAAATACTCCTTAGGGCACTTGTTAAGGAGATCAAAGTAGAAACTGTCTTGAAAATTGTGTATTCAACCTATTGAAATATTAAAAAACAACTTTGTCAACATAATATTTAACAATTGTTTCCATTTTTAAATTTTTAGTTCAATTGATGGGGATATTGCATATTATATGTTGGGGCTAGGGTTCAAACCCCGGACACCCCACTTCTCCACTTTATAATGTGTGAGAGTTTGTATGAATAAATTTTGTCAAAAAAGCCAAACAAGCTCGCAAAAGTTGACATCAGAGAGAATCGAAACTAAGACACTGAGAGGATAGAAGTGCTATGAACATTATAAATGAATGCATTGGATTATTGGGTCATATTCTTAGACTCGGTAATATCATTGTAGTTCTCTGTCAAAAGAGTTCATCTATAACATAACATAAATATACATTTATGACTTATGTTACAAGTGAGCTCAATTTACAATGAGAAATACAATGATATGATAAGAACCAATAATATGTCCCGATAACCCACGTCCATTTATAATATACATAATATATTGTACTATTTTGAGATTAGAACATTAAAATTTAGGAAATAAAAAAAATCAATGAACATGTTACCTTCCCTTGCATCATATGTGCCTACTAGATTGCTATTGATTCTTAAGTTATCTGAATGCTATGGTCCATAATTTTTTTTCTTCCAATATTGTCATATCTTCTTCAAACAAATCTGCACCCTCATTTATAGCATAACATATTGGACACAAAGACCACAAAATTGTCTCATAACAATAACTTCAGACACCTTGTCTTATATTTTTTCTTAATGAAACTAAATGCAAAACATTTTCATTGACAATTTGACATGCATCGGTTTTATTTTCTAGGAGAATGCTAACCATTGCCCTTGGGGCATTGGATAAAGGGATAAAAATAGAAATATAGCATTGGAAAATGGTGAAAAGTGATAAATTTAACTTTTTAAAAGTCAAAATGTTTTTTTGAAACTAATGCAAACATGCTACTTATGACTTCCTTAACCATTGCCCTCAATGCTTAGCAAGACCCTATTTTCTAGGAGTATTATAAATAAACTAATCTTGAGGATGAATTACAACCCTCCATGTCCTCAACCAAAAAATGTCATTGGATTGAATCCTCATTATGATGAGGCCAGCCTTAACAATGCTTCTCCTCATTATGCCAATGACATTAAAGGTCTCCAAATAAGCAAAGATGGACAATAAATTTCTACCAAACTACTCACCAATACTTTTGTCATAAATGTTGGAGACATTTTTGAGGTATTTGATAGAATGCTATTCATATATCCTCCTTATTTTACCCTTTTAATTGTTCATATGAGTTTCTAAGAATCAAAATCAAATGCTATGCATGAACAAATTTTATATTGAATTAATAAAATTACCGCCACTTGCAACCAGGGGCGGATCTAAGATTGAATTGTTAGTGGGGCTAATTTTTTTTTTTGAAGGAAGTAAGACTACATTTTTTGGAGAAATAAATATTAATAGATAATGCACAACGTAAGTTACAAAATCTTATCTTAGAACTCGTGCGCGCGCACGCGCACACATTCACGCACACGCACGCGCGCGCCACACACACACACACATACATACATACATACATACATACATACATACATACATACATACATACATACATACATACATACATACATACATACATATATATACATATACATATATATACATACATATATATATATATATATATATATATATATATATATATCAAAGTTGAAAAAAAAAACATTGCAAGCATTAAAGCTTATTGGAAGATAATCAAGTCAATTTGTTTGGAGTTCACAAGTTCGACTCTCACTAAGTTTATTTTTACAAGTAAATTTATTTTTTTATGTTGTTTATATTATCATGAAAAAATTATCAAAAAAACGCAAAAGTTAAAAGTTGAACCGACAACAACCAAACACAAACACAAATGTCGCGCCACTAGACCAAAGAATAATGTCACATTATGTTTCGAAATAGAACATATATATTATATAATTATGCTCTATATATTTAAAAAAAAAATTATGCTCTGTATAAAAAAAAAAAAAAAAATGAATGGGCTGGGCTGGTGTGGCAATAGCCACACTCAGCCTCACACAGATCCGCCCTTGCTTGCAGCACCTAGTGGTCAAGGCAAAGTTAACAGCTCAATTTGAGTCAATAACAAGTCAATTACAATGTCGATGAATGAAACGAAATATCTAACGATTTGTACTTGAAATTGTTGAAATTACAAAAGTATTGCTGAAATTGAAAAATAATTCATCACTTTAGTCTCTTTGAAAAATCAATAAAGTTTTGCTTAGTTTCTTCAAAAAAAAAACTTTAGTCTCTTGGAGATGATTAAAAATACTAAATGGACTGACCCAAAAGATCTAATATAATCAATGATGTTCAATTTCAAGAATAATTTGGTTAAGTTATATGACCAACATTTGTGGGAAATCATGCATTAAAAAGTCTGTATTATTGAAGAAGAGCGTTTCATGCCTCTCAAGAAAGAAAAAAAAAGACATACTATGTCATACTTTAAAATGACATAGTATAATCTGAAGGTGAGAAAAACACAAGAAGGGGGGTTGAATTGTGTTTTGAAAAATTCTTCGTTTCTCCTAAAAACTGAACACACTGATCAGAAGCTAGGTGAGACAGCTTCTGAAGTGATAATCAGAATCTAAATGCAGCGGAATAAAACAGAGAGAGAGAAGAAGAACGACACAAAGCAATTATACTGGTTCCTTCCACAATCCGGAAGTAGTCCAGTCCCCCTTGCACTTCCAAGGAGATTTCACTATGAGTAATATCTGATTACAAATGCTCAAGCACACAAGCAAGAGACTTCCTTTGCTCAAGCACACAAGCTAGAGACTTCCTTTGCTCAAGAACACAATCAAGAGACTTCCTGCTCAAGCACAACTGTAAGAGACTTCCTAACTAAACAAAATTACACAGAAAATTGTTTAAGGTTGAACACTTGATATACAATCAGAGGTGCTCACAATACAAATCAAATACAGACTCAATGAACTTAAGAATTTCTAAGATATGACTTTGAGACACAGAAATTCTAAGTGAATGCAGAACAATTTCAGCAGAGGTTTGGTACTTGTGAAAATCTTGTGAGTCTTTCGTTTAGCGTTCTTGCATTACCAATTCTCTAGGTCTTCACTCCTTTATATAGAGGTGTGAAAGAGACGTTATGAAATTGCCAGCACACCAAAGAGTCGTTAGTGAAGCTTGATCTTTCACCAATGATCTTTTGCCTGATTTGGTTGTTGTCCTATGAAGAACCAATTTGAAATCCATTCCTTATCCAAAGGAACATATATGCAGGCGAGACCGTATTCTGGAGCTGTTTTCTTGTCTTGAAGCGTGGACACAAAACAGAGTAGTGGAGAACGTGGTTGTACAATTCGTACAAAGTACAATGTCAACGCTTTCGTCCAAAATGCAAGCACAAGCCTTCAAACACCTTTGAAATGACCGTTGCAAAATTCCACTAATCCTTTGTTTGTGTTTTCGAATCCAATGGACAGCTTTTGCATTGATAATTCTTCAATTCTTGAATCTTTTGCAAATCCAGTTGAGATTCAGCTTCTGGTGAAATAGCTTCTGATGAGGCAGCTTCTGATGATGCAGCTTCTGATGATATGACTTCTGCAGCTTCTGGTGACGCAGCTTCTGATGATGTGGCTTCTGGACCTCTTGTCTTCAGAAGCACTATTCTTCAGGAGCAGCTTACTTCAGGAGCGCTATTTCTTCAGGAGCAGCTTGACTTCAGGAGCGCTTTGCCTTCAGAATCATCTAAGCTTCATTTCCTTTGCTCTTTATTTGCTCATTCAGAACCAATGATGATGTAACTTTATAATTATGGTCCTGTACACTTGAACAAATATTAGCTAGTCCAATTTACAATTTTTAATACCTTGTTATCATCAAAACTCTTTAAGGTTCATTGTTAAACACATTTTGTTCCAACAATCTCCCCCTTTTTGATGATGACAAACAAAAGTATTTAAAATTGATCAATTGTTGTTAATCTAATTAACAAGTTGACTTTGGGGTTCTGAGGTTTGTAAGCTCAGAATCTGAGGTTTGTAAGCTCAAACTCCCCCTGAGTCTGATAGTATTTAAGGTGAGGTTTGTAAGCTCCCCCTAAGTTCTATCCAGGTTAATTAAATTCATTTTTCGCACAATAAAAAATATCAGAGCTTAAAAACAAAATTGAATCATTGAAGGAATTAACTTATAGATAAGAAGAATGGTTCAATTAATTTTACTTGAATTTTGATACTCCTTCGTTCGTTCATAGCTTATACCAATAAGGTAAAAAAAATGATAGAAGTTTTTCAAAAATTTCAAATGCCATTAATGGGGCTCAGAGCCTTTAAATACTTGTCACATATACTCCCCCTTTTGTCATTATCAAAAAAGATAAAAAAAAACATAAAAGACAAAAAGAGAGTATACAAGAAATTAATCAGATCAAAAATATATAAACACGAATATCTAAAATATCAGAAGCAGCTAAATAGTCAGAATCAGTAAGCATTCAGAAGCAAAGAGAATTAAAACAGAATGGTTTCAGAAGCAAGGACTAGGAATTCAAAACAAACAACAAACAAAAAGAAAAACACAAGGGTGTGCAACTAAGTGTTGGTTTGATGTTGTTTCTTCATCTCCTCCATTTCTTCAATCTTCTTCTGCAACAGTTCTTCAAGCTGTTGTTGCCTCTGGAGAAGAGCCTGTTCCCTTTCCTTAGCTTCTTGCTGCTGCTGTGCCATCTGTTTCTTCAGAAGCTTACACAACCTTGCTTCTCTGGTCAAGTAATCCGTTTCTAAGAAGAAAGGCTGGTTTGCCAGGAGCAGTGTAGAACTTCTTACTCTGAGACTCTGATTCAAATGCTCTATTAGTCTTCTGACTGAAGCTTGCTTGACTCTGATGCATTTAGCCTTGATATCTTCAATAAGCTCAGCTGCCCGGTTCTGAAGAGATGTCCAGGAGTCTTCATATGCACTTGTGAGATCAATTGTCCTTCGTTGATCCACAAGATTATGCAATCTACTAAGGATTGTCAGAAGCTCAGAATTAATATATCCAGATTCCAGGATGTTTGTGGGTGGTTGTTCAAGGATTTCAAGATCAGAATCACTGATTTCCAGATCTTGAACAGGGTTAGGAAGTGGAATGGTAAAGTGTGTTTGTGTGTTTGAAGATGAAGGCTGGTCAGAGGCAATGTGAGTGGTAGAGGTTGAGGCTTGAACATTGACTAGAGAGATGTCAACATCCATGGGAGTTGGTTGTGGGGAGTGTTCAATTTCAGTTGGTGGTTGTTGTGGTGAAGTTGATGTTTGAGTGTTGAGTTGGGGGTCAATGGTAGCTGTTGGTGATTGTGGGGGTGTTGTGGGTTTATGTGGTTCAGGTGTTTGTTGATGGGGGTTTTCTGAAACAACGTTTTCAGAAGCAGCTGCTTCTGGAGTTGCTTCAGAGGCCTTTTCTGAAGTAGATTTGTCTATGGGTAACTCACCTGAGTAATGGAGAGCAAGATTGTCTAAGACAGAAGTGTCTTCTATTGGTTCAGGTACAGATGGTGAAGAAGGTGAAATGGGGATAGAGGTGACTGGAATCTGAATTACCTGATCTGCAGGGCCAGCTTCAGAAGTGATCTTCTATGGATCAGCAGCTTGAGGAACTACTTCTGAAGTTCCCTCTTCTGGAGCATTTTCAAAAATGAGCATCATATCGTCTTCCTCATTGTCTTCAGTGGGCTTACCAGCAATGGCTCTTACTTCAGCCAATTTATCTTTGTAGAACCTATCACAGTCTTCCAATCCCAAAGCCTTGAGCTTTTCATCTCTTTGATGAGTGTATTGTGCTTTTAGATCCTTTTTGTCCGCAATAAGTTCAGAAGCACGTTCAACTGCCATCCTTTTCCTTATTGGAGTCATCTCAACCATAGGACTCACAAGTTGAAGGGGAGCCTTCTTCTTCTTCAGCTTGGGATCAGCCTCTTCTTTTTCCATTTCTTCAAGAGCTTCCTCCAGCTGCTCTTGAGTGATTACCAAGTCTGCCTTACCTTTTCTTCTCTTCTGAGGAATAGAAGCAGCACCAATCTTCTGCATCTTTCCTTTATCCTTGATAGAAACAGGTTTAGCTTCAGACTTAGCAACTTTAGCAATAGCAGCTTCTGACTCAGTACTGGTTCTGGCCTTCTTTCCTTTAGTAGGAGCAGCATCAGATTCAGAACTAGTTCTGGCCCTTTTCCCTTTAGGTGCATCAGAAACAGCAGCTTCTGACACAACAACTGCTTTGGCCTTCTTGCCTTTCCCTTTAGCAAGAGCAGCTTCCTCCTGAGACCTCGCATCTTCCTCCAAGACGTACTCAGCTACTAATCTAGCTAAGTGTTCAGGATTACTTTCCTTAACTATGGAAGGAAAGTCTCTGATAATTTCAGATTCTTCTGTGGTCAACTCCAACCATTTCTCATCTTTAGGAGCTGTCTTGAAAAAGTGCATTGAATGCAAAGTCTTGCTACTGATAGTCTTCTCTGCAGTAGAAACTTCGAAGCATTTATCAGAAGCATCCCTTGTTCTTCTCAACAAATCCAGCACTTTCCCTTGATAAAAGATCTCAGAGAGCAATCTTCCATAGGGCACTTGTTTCCTTCCTTTGACTGTGCTTTCATTAATAGCCCAGCAGAGATAATCCAATACATATCTTGGAAAGTTTATCTTTTCCAGATTGGTCATGAAATAGATTGCTAGCTTCTGTTGGTTGTTGGGTTGATCAGACCCACCTGCTCTTTGAAAGAAGCAATCATTGCTGAATTTCACCAACATTCTATTGTGAATCTCCATTTCAGAAGGCTTAGCATCTTTGTTTCCACCCAGAAGAGTGTTGTAGTAGTTTTGCAGAAGGACATCATCCTTCTTAACAATTTCTTGAAACCTTCCTTCTGCATCCATTCTACAAGCTTTAGCAACTATCTCCTCTGTGATGATTACAGGAATACCCATCACTTCAGACCTTATCTCAAGGCTACTGAAGGAAGTGGGATTCAACTCAATCTCCTTCTTTCCTTTCTTCGACCCAGCTGGTTTATCTGCTGCCTTCACAGGCTTTCTATTGACAATTTCAGCCCTTAACCAGAAATCTTTGACCAAGTTCACATATGTTGGCCCATTTAGCATGTTGAAGTAGCCAGACAGTTTCTGAGTTTCTACGTAGCCTTCCATGTCCACTTCGTACTTCTTGAGTGAAGTGAAGTCCACTGGTGATTCTACTTGGACGATTAAGGATTTCCATGGAATATCCATAGTCTTCTCTTTGTAGATGGACCCAGATTCTGATACGCTTTGCTTGTTTGATGTAGATTCTGAAACTTTTGAGCTTGATGATGCCATTTGATGATTGACGAAGATTTGAAGAAGATGAAGATTTTAGGGTTCTAAGGTTGAGAGAATGCGCTTACTTCGCAAGAGGTTTGAGAGCAAATGTGTTTGTTGTGAGTGAGTAGTGTGTGAATTGTCAAAGTGTTAAAAGTAAAACGATTGCAATTCAAAAGAGACAAACAAACATAACATTAATGACAAAATTGGGGGCGCGTGAAAAGTACTTTCAAAGCTATTAAATCATCATTGCCCTTTTAGTTATACACCAACACATACAGGCCACGTAAGAAGTTCACAGAGTGACTACCAAGTTAGTGGGCCAGAAGTTACTTTTTAAAAGGTAACTTCCAACGTTTCCACTAATTCAACTATTCAGAAGCAACAAATCCAGCTTCTGGACTTCAGATGCTGACGTCATCATCAGAAGCGAGTTTTCCTCAGAACCTCAATAAAGAGCTTCTGATGGACTACCGCTTCTGAACTAACTTCAGAACCTAAAATCCTATTCAGGAGCAAGCAAGCATTTAATCAGATACAAAGTGCATGTTCAAATTTTTCTTTATAAAATCAAATCTTTCAACAGTTAAAGGCTTAGTAAATATATCAGCCCATTGATTTTCAGTATCAATGAATTGTATATCTAAAATTCCTTTTTGAACATAATCTCTGTTAAAATGGTGTTTGATTTCAATGTGCTTCGCTCTTGAATGCAAAATTGGATTTTTAGACAAACAAATAGCAGCAGTATTATCACAATAAATGGGAATACTGTTAGCAGTCATCTGATAATCTTCCAACTGATGTTTCATCCAGAGTAGTTGTGTACAACAACTTGCAGCTGAAATGTATTCTGCTTCTGCTGTAGACATAGCAATAGTTGTTTGTCTTTTGCTAGCCCAGGATATAAGATTATCACCCAGAAATTGACAGTTGCCACTGGTTGACTTTCTTTCAATCCTATCACCAGCATAATCAGCATCACAGAATCCAATTAGCTTATAATCTAAGGATTTCCTATAAAGGAGTCCAAGATTAGTTGTTCCTTTCAAATACCTGAAGATTCTCTTGACAGAAGTCATATGAGATTCTCTAGGATCTGATTGGAATCTTGCACACAAGCATACACTGAATAAAATATCTGGCCTAGATGCAGTGAGGTATAATAAAGAACCAATCATACCTCTATACAGCTTCTGATCTACTTTAACTCCTTCATCTTCTTTGCTTAAGTTGCACGTGGGGTGCATTGGAGTGTTCATCACTTTACAATCTTCAAGTTTGAACTTCTTCAGAAGCTCCTTTGTGTACTTTGATTGATGAACATAGACTCCATCTTTGCATTGATTGATTTGAATGCCAAGGAAGAACTTCAGCTCTCCTATCATGCTCATTTCAAATTCATCCTGCATCAACTCAGAAAATTCCTTGCAAAGAGATGCATTAGTAGAACCAAATATTATATCATCAACATATATTTGCACAACAAGAATATCTTTCCCAAGGGTCCTTCTGAAGAGTGTAGTATCAACCTGTCCTCTTTTAAAATCATTTTTGATTAAGAAATTACTTAGTCTATCATACCAAGCTCTGGGAGCTTGTTTCAAGCCATATAGTGATTTCTTCAGTTTAAAAACATGGTCAGGATATTTAATATCCTCAAATCCAGGAGGTTGCTTGACATACACTTCTTCTTCTATGACACCATTTAGAAAAGCACTCTTGACATCCATTTGATATAATATTATGCCATGATTAACTGCATAGGAAAGAAGTAACCTGATTGCTTCCAATCTTGCAACTGGAGCAAACGTTTCAGTGTAATCAATGCCTTCTTGTTGACTATACCCTTGTGCAACAAGCCTGGCTTTGTTTCTTGTTACTTCACCTTGCTCATTCAGCTTGTTTCTGAATACCCATTTTGTTCCAATAATGTTCTTGTGCTGAGGTTTGGGTACCAGATCCCACACATCATTTCTTTGAAATTGATTCAACTCTTCTTGCATAGCTAGGATCCATCCATCATCTGAAAGTGCTTCATCAACTGTTGTAGGTTCAATCATTGAGATTAGTCCAATCATTGACTCCTCTTGTCTGAAATGTGATCTTGTTCTTCTTGGACTATCCTTGTTTCCAATGATTAGCTCCTCAGGATGTGAAGACTTGTGTTTGAATGTGTTTCTGGGAGGATCTGCTTGATGTGAGCCATCTTGTGCTTCATCAGAAGCAGCTTCATCTTGTGCTTCTGATGTGGGTTCAGCTTCTGGACTATCTTCAGACTCAGCTATCTGATCAGGTTCTGGAGTAGCTTCAGGAACCTGTATCTCTGCAGAACTTTCACCTTGCTTTGAAGTTTTATCTTCAAGCTCCTTGTCATCAAATTTAACGTGCATAGATTCTTCAACACAAAGTGTTTCTGAATTATACACTCTGTATGCCTTTGACCTTTCAGAGTAACCTAAAAAGATTCCCCTTTGGGCCTTGGCATCAAATTTCTTTAGGTAGAGCTTGTTGTTCAGAATGTAACATGTACATCCAAATTGATGAAAGTAAGAGATATTGGGTTTTCTTCCTTTAAAGAGTTCATATGCTGTTTTCTCCAAAATAGGTCTAATATAGATCCTGTTCTGAACATAGCATGCTGTATTCACTGCTTCTGCCCAAAAATGTTTTGGTAAATTGTTTTCATGAATCATGGTTCTGGCCATTTCTTGTAAAGTTCTATTCTTTCTCTCTACAACCCCATTTTGTTGTGGTGTTCTAGGAGAAGAGAACTCATGGAAAATTCCATGTTTTTCACAAAAAGATTCAAATGGCTCATTTTCAAATTCTCCACCATGATCACTTCTGACTTTCAAAATTTTTGATTCTTTTTCAGATTGAATTTGAGTGCAGAGGCTACTGAATACATCACACGCAACATCTTTACTCTTTATGAATTTCACCCAAGTCCATCTGCTGTAATCATCAACAATGACTAATCCATATCTACTTCCATATAGGGATGCAGTACTCACTGGTCCAAATAAATCAATATGGAGTAATTCTAAAGGTCTTGAGGTTGAAACAATGTCTTTGGTTTTAAAAGATGATTTCACAATTTTCCCTCTCTGACATGCACCACAGAGTGCATCTGAATGATAGTCAATGTCTGGTAGCCCTTTCACAAGTTGTAACTTACTAAGCTTAGAGATTAACCTCCAGTTAGCATGTCCCAACCTTCTGTGCCACATCCATTTCTTATCATTCACTGATAGTAGGCAAACCACCTTCTGATCAGCCAGTTCAGAAAAATTGATTTTATAGACATTGTCAACTCTCTTTCCCTTGAACACAATGGATTTGTCTTTCTTGTTGATTACTGTACAGTTGGGTTTTTCAAAAAGCACATCATAACCATTATCACAAAATTGACTAATGCTCAAAAGGTTATGTTCAAGACCATCTACCAACCATACATTATTAATTGAGGTAGAGGAATTACCAATAGTTCCTGTACCTATGATCTTGCCTGACTGGTTGCCCCCAAATTTCACACTTCCTCCCTCTTTCATTGTTAGGCTGAGGAACATGGACTTGTCTCCTGTCATGTGTCTTGAGCAACCGCTGTCTAGGTACCATGATCTTTGCTTTGGCACTGCTCTTAGACATACCTGCATCATTGACATTTTTAGATTTAGGTACCCATTGTTCTATGGGTCCTGGAAGGTTAGTACTTAAGGCTTTACTCTTCACTTCTTGTACCTTGTGCTGTGAGTTGGGTTGCTTCTGATTAACCATCACCTTAGGTTTTGGTACTTCAGAAGCAGTAACTATCTTCTTCTGAAACTTAGACTTCAGAACCCCAGATTTTGGTTTCACCAGACTCTGAGGAATAGGTTCTGATCTTTTCAGGATCCTGACCTTTGAAGTCTTGGAATCAGATTTGATCATAGCCTTTGACTTAGAGTTCTTTGGCGTTGAAGTAATCTTAGCCTTAGGACTAGAAGCTTCAGGTTCTGATTGAACAACAGTTTCCAACTCAGCCCCTTCTGGTACAAAGAATGTTTTCAGACCTTCCTTGATGCATTCACAACAAGATTTTAGATTGGTTTTCTCAAGTTTCACTTCTGGAAAACCAATTCCTCTGCCATTGTTCTTGTAAATGCTATAAATCATAGAAGCTACTCTGCTTCTGTCAATGCCAGATATAATAAAATCTTCAAGAGCAATTTCATGGTTACTTAAAGGTTTTTCATTACACTTTTCTTGTAGCTTCTGACATAAGAACCTGAGCTGATCTTCATATGTTTTACACATGAAGTCAAAGTCCCTAAGTCCTTGTTCAGAAGCTTTCAGATCCAATAGAGTTGATTTTTGCTGTTGTACCAAATCAGCATATTTTTCTTTTAAATCCTTCAACTCATTGGTTCTTACTTCAAAATGTGTAAGAAGTTCTTTAAGTGACTCAACAAGTTCATCTCTGGGAATTTTGGAATATACCTCGTTTTCATCTTCTGAGTCTGAATCTGATCCAGCTTCTGAAGTTGCTGTTGCTACCAACCCAACAGCTACCTTTGCATCTTCATCAGCTTCCTCTTTATCAGATCCAGATTCACTACCCAAATCATCCCAGGTTGCCATTAAACTCTGCTTAATCTGCTTCTTGAGTTTGCTTGGTTTAAATGTAGACCTCTTTGACTTGTCCTTTGACTTTTCTCTTTGAAGATCAGGGCATTCAGCAATGAAGTGTCCAGGCTTCTTACAGTTGAAGCATCCCTTCTGATCTTCTTTCTTTGAGCTTCTGGAGTTACCCCTTCTGGAGAGAAACTTTCTGTTCTTCTTGGCCAGATATTGAAGTCTGTTTGAGAGCATGGCCATTTCAGCAGCATCTGGTTCAGAATCTGAACTTGACTGTTCTTCCTCTTCAGATTCAACTACTTTGAGAGCTTTTGATGACTTGCCTTTGGATGGAAGAGCTATTGATTTACTCTTCTTAGTAGACTCATGTTCATTAAGACTTAACTCATGAACTTTGAGAGAACTAACAAGATCTTCGACACTTAAAGTGTTTAAATCTTTAGCTTCCTCAATGGCAGTCACTTTTGGTCTCCATCTGGCAGGTAAGCTTCTGAGTATCTTGCTTACATGATCAGAAGCAACATAGCTCTTCTTTAGAATCTGTAGCCCAGAAACTAAGGTTTGAAACCTTGAGTACATCTCCTCAATAGTTTCATCATCCTTCATCTTGAATAACTCATACTGATGTACAAGCAGGAGAGCCTTTGCTTCTTTGACCTTCTTGCTCCCTTCATAATTTGAACAGAGAGAAGCAAACATAGCTTTAGCAGTGGATTTGTCACTCATCTTCATATACTCTGCTTTGGGTATGGCAGTGACAAGGGCTCCTCTGATAATATGATGCTTCTTGTAAAGTTTCCTCAGTTCTGGAGTATGTTTCTTTCTATCCACAGCAGCTCCTTCTTCATCAAGGACTAAATCACCAACACCATCTTCCAGAATATCCCATAATTCTTCATCCAGGCTCATGATGTAACTGTAAAAGTTGGTCTTCCACCAAGAGAACTCTTCAGCATCTCCATTGAACTTTGGAACTTTTCCAACACTGGTTTTCTTACTATCACTATAATCATGTGAGACATGTTTATAGCTAGTATCACTAGGACCAGTAGGAGGAGGAGTAGACATGTTTTTCTCAGATCTTTGACTGTTGCACGGTTAAGTGATACACAACAAACCAGGCTCTGATACCAATTGAAGGTGAGAAAAACACAAGAAGGGGGGTTGAATTGTGTTTTGAAAAATTCTTCGTTTCTCCTAAAAACTGAACACACTGATCAGAAGCTAGGTGAGACAGCTTCTGAAGTGATAATCAGAATCTAAATGCAGCGGAATAAAACAGAGAGAGAGAAGAAGAACGACACAAAGCAATTATACTGGTTCCTTCCACAATCCGGAAGTAGTCCAGTCCCCCTTGCACTTCCAAGGAGATTTCACTATGAGTAATATCTGATTACAAATGCTCAAGCACACAAGCAAGAGACTTCCTTTGCTCAAGCACACAAGCTAGAGACTTCCTTTGCTCAAGAACACAATCAAGAGACTTCCTGCTCAAGCACAACTGCAAGAGACTTCCTAACTAAACAAAATTACACAGAAAATTGTTTAAGGTTGAACACTTGATATACAATCAGAGGTGCTCACAATACAAATCAGATACAGACTCAATGAACTTAAGAATTTCTAAGATATGACTTTGAGACACAGAAATTCTAAGTGAATGCAGAACAATTTCAGCAGAGGTTTGGTACTTGTGAAAATCTTGTGAGTCTTTCGTTTAGCGTTCTTGCATTACCAATTCTCTAGGTCTTCACTCCTTTATATAGAGGTGTGAAAGAGACGTTATGAAATTGCCAGCACACCAAAGAGTCGTTAGTGAAGCTTGATCTTTCACCAATGATCTTTTGCCTGATTTGGTTGTTGTCCTATGAAGAACCAATTTGAAATCCATTCCTTATCCAAAGGAACATATATGCAGGCGAGACCGTATTCTGGAGCTGTTTTCTTGTCTTGAAGCGTGGACACAAAACAGAGTAGTGGAGAACGTGGTTGTACAATTCGTACAAAGTACAATGTCAACGCTTTCGTCCAAAATGCAAGCACAAGCCTTCAAACACCTTTGAAATGACCGTTGCAAAATTCCACTAATCCTTTGTTTGTGTTTTCGAATCCAATGGACAGCTTTTGCATTGATAATTCTTCAATTCTTGAATCTTTTGCAAATCCAGTTGAGATTCAGCTTCTGGTGAAATAGCTTCTGATGAGGCAGCTTCTGATGATGCAGCTTCTGATGATATGACTTCTGCAGCTTCTGGTGACGCAGCTTCTGATGATGTGGCTTCTGGACCTCTTGTCTTCAGAAGCACTATTCTTCAGGAGCAGCTTACTTCAGGAGCGCTATTTCTTCAGGAGCAGCTTGACTTCAGGAGCGCTTTGCCTTCAGAATCATCTAAGCTTCATTTCCTTTGCTCTTTATTTGCTCATTCAGAACCAATGATGATGTAACTTTATAATTATGGTCCTGTACACTTGAACAAATATTAGCTAGTCCAATTTACAATTTTTAATACCTTGTTATCATCAAAACTCTTTAAGGTTCATTGTTAAACACATTTTGTTCCAACATAATCACTTAGTCCCTGCATCTCGTTTTATCAATTTTGTTTCCAATAATTGTCTCTCTAAAAATAATTATTTAGTGAAAAACACATTATATTCATGAAAATTAGAATAAAAAATAAATAACATAACACCACCCAACCATGGAGTATAGTAATCCAGAACAAAATAACTTAACAATATTGTTCCATTATTTATTTGCAAGCAAATAGTCCTTCTATTTATCTTCATCTGCGAACTCTTAGTATCCAAAATTCACCATTTTAAACCTTTGTGGTTGCTCAATGAAATTTTTGTTGGATACTAAAAAATTGGCAGATGAAGGTGATGGACTTTCAAAATGAGAGAGAATAAGTTGAGAAAACAAACAAGCTCAGTAATAATGGCTTGTTTATAATGCCGAAATTGTTAGGCCGGATGTCATGACCGGGGTTCGAACCCCGGTACCTCCACTTGTGTGTGTGAGTTTATAATGGCTTTGCTATTTCGTCTATCTACCAAAAAAAAAACAATAGATACATACAAGGGTGGTGAAGGGTTTCACCTCACTATTTAAGACAATCACAATACATGTGAAATCAATCCCGCCAATAGCAGCTTACCATGTGTCGCAATATCATTCGCTTTTGTTTTTAGCAAGGATAATGCATGTGATATCTTTTTCTCATCACTCCTCCACCATTTGATTTGCATTAATTTCTTGTTGTTCAATCCTAGTCATTCAATAAAAGCACAATCCTTGACACCCTTTTTGCACCAATCAAAACTTTACTAATTGTCCTTCTACCTCAACTACTCCCTCATTCACCTAATGTATTTTTATTTGGTATTAATCATTTTGATCTTGAATGTTGAATGAGTAGTTACACTAGTTTTTTAATGTATCAAAATTTTAAAATAATATCTGATCATTATGTTAGTCAAAATAGTCATGTACATTAAAATGTCTCGTTAATATTGTTAAATTAATCTCTTAATATGCTTATTATCACACTAGTCTTTACAAGTACTTACTCACTGTCAACATTAAGAGATTATTTTAACTAAAAAAATGCATAATCAAAGACTTTTTTAAAATTTTGATACATGAAATAATTGTGCTTACTCGTCATACATTCAAAGATCAAAACGACTATTACTCCTTTTTTGTTTGCAATCAAAACTCACCTTGAACCAAGTGATACTTTCACAACAAGATACGGGCTTAAGGGAAGTGGGCCAAATTTTTTTGGGTTACAAACAACTTTTTTATGAGAGTTTATTGTTCCACCATACTTGCTTTTTGTGCCCCCTACTATATATTTTGGATTATATATTTCAATATGTGTAGGTACGTTCAAAAAAACTATTTTTTCGAATTTTAGAATATGATATATGGTGTGCGAGAAGCTTAAATGGTGGGAAAAGAAACTCATTTTTCCGCTACGATTCTTAAAAGCCCCACTAAAACTATAAGAAAAGAACCTAACTCATTTTTCGAAAGCTTTTCTCTTCCACCTCTACGGGTCTTAAGAGAAAAAAAAAACTTTCAGATTCACTTTTATTTTATAAACATACGAAATCATACGATTTCACAAACCAAATTTTGCATATTTAGTTTATAAACCAAATTTGCATAAGTCATCAACTTGTTGATCAATTTCACAAACAATGCAATTTAATAAAATAACATTTTTTTTATGTTAACTCTCATATTCTTAGATAAAAGGATCCCTATTAAAATACCTATTTATCACTAAAAGTGAATTTTATCACTAAAATAACACATAAAATAAGACGATTGATCAATATTTTAGTAAATAAAATCCAATAAATATTATTTTTAAAATACCTTAGTTTCTTTTACGTAATAGACTATTTTTCGTGGTGTACACTAAACTTGGACCCTTAACCTGTTTTATAGTATATCAGTCGAGTGTTTAGATCGAAAAATACAATTAGTTCAATAATTACCTCACATACGAGTGTTTCGATCGAAAAATACAATTAGTTCAATAATTACCTCACATACGTTGAGTCGTCCAGTCTAGTGCGGCGTGAATATCAGACGAATGTTGATGGCAATCAATATTCGGATTGCAATCAATATGATTTTTTTTTATTGAAACTTATGCACTCTCAATTTGAACAATTCGTTTGAGATGCGCCTTTAAGCTCACCTATGAATCATGTATGGTACTTTTTTTTTTGAAGGGGTATATGGTACATTTTGATTAAAAAAACAGCTTTTAAAAATATTTTATCAAATGGCCAGTCATTTTTTAAAAAAAGCATGGTTGATTTAAAGAATATGTTTAACGCATCAGAATTTTTTTCAAATGGCCGGTCATTTGGCACATTTAAATAAGATGCATGTTTTTCAAGGGAGGGTAGTGTCTCATGTGACCTATGGTGGACAAATGTTTAAAAATCATTAAAACACTTTGACGAAAGATGTCACCACCTCCGAGTAGAAGTTCAAAGCCCCCCATGCTCTTACGACTAAAACATATACATAGCCTATGTTGCTTCGACGAAAAGAAGAGAAATTAACATAAATTGAGTTTTAAAACACTAATATTTGTTATTTTATATATAGAGAAAACGACATTGATTGGGTCATTGTCTCACTCCCGAGGACAATAATAATTCGAGTGGTTAATGATCAACTCCAGTTAAAGATGAATCGTCCGGGAGAACCCAAATTCGAATTGTGCCTAAAATAATCCTTAGGCAAATTTTACTTATCTATTGGAAGAACTCTGGATTACTAGGATCTCATTCCTCTGGGAACCCAACAGTTAAAAGATCGGAAAAAAAAAATGGAAGTGTCAGTCCATAATTTCTTTTATATACTCCTTATAGTGAATTTCGATATTAATGAATAAAGCTAAGAACACACTCTCTTTTATGGATTAAAATTCATTATGTATGCCCGTATAAATTTGGTGGGACCCATCTAACTTTCAACCATTAGAACAATGTGTTTGAATGTGTACGTTAGAGACTCTGTTTCCAACACTCCTCTATATTATAATTATTTAAAGCCAAAAGATTAGTGAAGATGTTGACATCTAAAAAAAAACCAAAATGAATTTCCTGGTTTGTTTTTAGCTTAGATGTTTACTTTTTATCTTGCATTACAATGTAAGCATAGAAAGAGAAGATAGTTAGTGTCACATTCATGCTTGTAATGTTCATAACATCCTTGACTATAACAAATAAGCAACTGAATTTTCCAATATGTGTTTTGGTGTAGCAGCACCATCAGAGAAAGTGAAGTTTCAACATCCATATACTTAGAAAATTGTATTTCAACCATTTATACATTCAATTATACAAATAAGAATATGAATAATATATAAATTTCCTATAGACATAGTAACTTATGTGAACATCCTTAAACAAGGAAAAATATTGAAAGTGGAAAAAATTCACTCTTTGTTATTGTATTTTATATATACAGCCTCAGATTCATAGAACTTTAATGCCATTGTCTTTCATAATTTGAGAGTTGGAATCAAGAAGATTTTCCAATGATCTTTTTGATTTCCTGTTCCTTGCTCTTCCTGCTTCTTTTAACAACTCGGCCAACCTACGTTTCTCATCATCGACATCAGGGTTCGCTGTTCCTAGCTTCTCTTCTCTCATTCCAACAACATATTCCAACATTTCAATCGCATCATCGACTCTGCAAATCATTATAATTAACATGAAATGTTAGCAATCAAAACCTCAAAAATTCTAGTACTCGACAAAACTATGTTACATATGTCGATGTTATTCTGCTTGTAATATGTTATTTGACATGGTATAAATATAAAACAATGCATTGGTAAAACACCGATGAACCGATATAATCCAAACTGCACATGAGACCGAGATAGTACTATGTCGAGATCAGAACAAAACAATGCAAGGAGATTTAAGGGTCAATGACCATGTTACCTTCCCATTGCATCATAGGTTCCTGCAAGATTGCTATAAACTCCTAAGGTATCTGGATGATAAGGACCATACTCCTTTTCCAAAATAGTCCTAGCCTCTTCGAACAAGTCTGCAGCCTCGTTAATAGCATACCTTTGGACACAAGCAAGTCCCATTTGGTTCAATGCAATTCCAAACAAAGCCGATTTTTTCTCGCCGCTAGCACGAAATTTCGCGACAGAACTTTTAAAGATGTTATAAGAATCAGAATAGTTCCCTAACATATAATACATGACTCCCATTTGTGCTTCAATTCCAGCAATAGTACTGTGTTGACCAGGAACATTGTTGTATATCTTCAATGCTTTTTTGAGTAACTTCAAACCCTTTTCTATATCATTCATGGATTGATAAATTGCAGCAACATCTATCAATCCATTAGCAATCTCTTCTAGAGAGATTCCGGGTTTTTTCTTCCCGAAAATCCGAAGGGCGTTTTCACAGTAAGTTTTTGATTCCTTGAACTTGCCTATTTTGTTGTATAGATCAGCTAATCTTACAAAAACAGAAGCAACTGTTGGGTGATTCTCTCCTTTGGTTGATTTGAAAACTGTTAAAGCTTTCTGATAAGAAAATATCGCTTCATCATAGCGCGCCAACGATAAATAAGCATCGCCTATGCTACAATCAACCGAAGCAACGTCTAGTTCCTGACGGTTTTCCGCCATAACCACGCTTGCCAAAACATAATGCTCTAAAGCACTTTCATAATCACCTTTTGAGTCACAGATGAGTCCCATCAATCTCCGATCAGCCGCTTCTTCAAACGATGCAGGCAAACCGTTTCCCTTGTGAATATCAAGAGCCATTTGACACAGCTTCTTAGCTTCATCAAACTGCAGTGCTTGAACATGTGCCTCGGCTACATACCGACATGTCTCACCGAATCGAGGATCAGTTTCCCCTAAGACCTGCCCTTGAATTTCAAGTCCTGCTGTATAAAACAGTAGAGAATTCTCAATATTTCCCATCATTGCATAAGTATCACCTAATTGCATACACCCTGCAAACTTAGCTAGTGCATGATCTTGACCATGCTCTAACACAGGAACATCAATCGAACGCTCGAGAATTGGTATGGCCTCACTGTACTGTCCTAAATTACAGTAAATTGTGGCCAATACATGAAGACACATCACCAATTCCAAACTTGGTTTACCATCTTCATTACATAATTCAAATGATTTCAAAGCTCTAAGACCAAAATTGAGAGCCTTGTTCGGATTCTCACCCTTAGATATCATATCTCTTGTTATCTTTAACAAGAAAGGTCCGAGATCAGGATTATCTAACTCGTCAACAATACCGTCCTTCAAACCAAGCCTCTTATGCTTCCTCATCATATTGTAAAAACCATTTCCTTTTCTAGTTCCCTTCTCATTCCTCTTATGCAAACTTCTACTTTTTGCAGCCGACTTTGACGATTCTTCACCGATCCTTGTGCTTGAAGAAACAATAACTTTCTCAATAGCATCAACATTCGGATCCTCTTTATTTTCTGTTGTCACAATCTCTTTTCTAATCTCCAAATCACCAATATATCCAACAAGATGACCCAATTCTGAATCAATCCTTGATTCTTCGCCATATGAGTAAAAACTAGCCCTTGAAGGTGATTGATCAGAACTTCTCATTTCATAAACATTGGTATACAATTGTTCAATTGAAGTATCTACAACACCATCAATAGCTAAATCAATTGAATCACTTTGAATACTTCTTGGACTTAGTGTACTCCTTGGTGATGCTTGTTGAGCAGTAAAGTTATCCTTATGAGGTGTATAGTTTTCACTAATTTCTTCTGTTGCATTATTCATGTTGTATTCTTCCATAGTTATTGCAGGCATTGAATTCAATGCTACAGTCACCTAAAATTGATCAAGGAAACAGTAAAAAGAAGGAATAAAAACTTTGAAATTCTTCTAAGGCACTGTCTGGAATTTCTATAATGAATGATAAAAAAAAAGTCAAATTGTTTTTATATATGGCATAAGTTGTTTTCATAAGCTATTCCGGAGAGTTTATAGAAATAAGCCGAAAACAACTTATGGACATGATCATAAGCTATTCCTATAAGCTCTCTCAAACAGTTTAACAATTTGCTTATGTAAGTAAATAAGCTCAAATAAACCAATCCAAACAAGCTCTAAATAGGAAAACATAAGTAAATAAGCTCAAATAAACCAATCCAAACAAGCTCTAAATAGGAAAACAAGAACTAAAAACTTAAGAAAAGAATCAGAATACACCATACATTCAATGTTGGTTTAAGGTCTCAACTTTCAATAACAAAATCAAAAGCCAAATTTGATTTTGAAACTCTCCTAAATTGGAAAAAAAGAACCAGAAAAGATTCATAGTACACTATACATTTAGGCCCTGTTTGGATAAATAGCTTAATTAAGAGCTTATAGCATAAGTGCTTTATAAGTTATCCTAAAGAGCTTATGAACATGTCTATAAGTAATCTCATTAACGGAATCAAGAGCCAAATTTCACTTTACAGAAACAAGCCTCCAACATAAAAGTCAAAACTCAAAACCATTCATAACTTCAGGTTATCCAAATTTCATTTCAATAAAAAAAGCAAAAGATTGAATAAGAAGAAACAGAAAAGAAAACAAAAAGTAAAAGAGAAATGAATCAAACTTTATAACTCATCACAGCAAACAGAAAACAAAAAGATAAAAAGCAAATTATTCCACCTGGTTTGATTGCTTGGCATAGCTTCTTCACAGATTCTCTCTTTCCTATTACACAACACAAAAAAACTTTTCTTCTGAAATTCCATTTTTGTCAGTGATCAAACTCATGGTTTTAAACTTTGGCCGCGATTGCGGTTACACTGCAAACCTTTATATTGCGGCAAAATGCAAAAAATGCGGTTATGATGCTGTTGCGGAGACTTCAAAATCATTCATACTGCAGACCGCAATTTAAAACCATGATCAAACTCAATGAAAACAGAAAAGAAAGAAAAAAAAAAACCAATGTGAACACAAGAAAATCAACGAAGACAGAAACTCATAGAGAACATGAAACTGAACTCAATAAAAACATGAACTGAAACATAATCATAATAACAAAAACAACATAAGAAAGACAATAAATGTTACCTTTTAGTATTCTCCAAAGAATGAAACCCAAAACTTTACAAGGTTGTTTATAATTTGTGTATGTGTTATGTTAAAAATGAATTTAGATGAAGATATATGAGTCAATGCATAATGCATATATGTATAATTTGTATTGGAGGATATTGATATTCATTTATATCTATCTATATATATACACATGCACATGTGAGCTGTGTTACAAGACTTGTTTATGGTAGATAATGAAATTTTGATGAAATGGTGAGGGTATAATGGGAATTTTAATGGATTTATTGAGATTTTCTAGATAAATATGCATGTGTGTGAGTGTCGAAGCATAGAGTTGGAATTTTGAAGCAAAAACTTAGGAAGGTGACGTCTCTCCCACTCCATTCCTATTCTTTCATTGTATTTTTTAAAAATGAAAAATAATAGTGAATTTTCTTAAGTAACAATTTTCGATTGTTTCTCAAAATTTGATCTTATTTAGATAAACTTTTATGGCTAAAAATAAGTAGTTGCATTGGCAGGACCTATAGCCTAGATGGAAAAAAAATATAAACATGTTTCATAAGAAAAAAATATAAACATGTTTCATAAGCTAAAATTGATTATCACAAGAACTCTAAAGTCAACTATATTATCGATAAAGGTTATAAAAAAACTATATTATTGATAAAATTTTAAGAATTCCATTTTTTTTTTATAGAATTCTAAATAGTTAGTGTGATAATAACTAACTATTAAATATTAGAAGACCTTGCCAAAAAAGTATTAGTTGATTTTATCACCAATATAAAAAAAACTAATAGATGATTAACGCTCTTTGATCTTTAAGATTTTTACAGATTCTAGTGAGTTTTGAGATCCAACTTATTTAAAAAAAAAAACCATTTAGAAATTATTCAAACAAATTGATAATTATCCATGAGCACTTGATGAGATGATACAAGTTCTCTTTGGTTTAACCAAAGTTTCTATTTTCGAATTTAACCTTAGAAATGCAACAATGTTAAATATTTTGAGAAAGATTTTTGTCATCTATTGTGATTCTATCCGACTTGAGAATAGGTCTCTCTGCAATTGTGAATACAAGATACCTTAATCACGCTAAAAAATAAACTTCAACACCATTGCTATTGAGTCGTATATTTTTTTTGCCTGAATCAAGTATTCTATGCGTTTAACTGTCGAGACTAATTCTTCTAACGAGACAAAGACTACAATGGGTGGCTTAACTATTGAATATTGTATTAAATATTTTTTTTATCAAGAGTAATGTATTAAAATATACATCGTAGTATAATGAATAATTCAAGAAAATTAAATAAATTGTTTAGAGAAAATTAATTAAATCTGAAACTAGCGGTTGAAACGTAAGAAGCATAAGGTGGCGGGATTAACGGCTTTTAGAAGCAAAAAGACTAGTGACAATTTTAACATAACCGTGTAGTGTCGTTGGTGAAGGTGAAAGTACAAGTAAAAAGTTGCCACGTGGCAGAAAATGATAGCAATGATTGGTTAGAATTTATCCAAGAAGTGGGCCACATCCAGCTGCAATGAAGCTGGTAACTGGTTAGCAGACATGATGGACCCCTCATACCAAGCCATTTATGTGGGCCTGCTAGGGTAGTAGGACCCACTTCCTAAAAGTTACATTACATATTCCTCGGGTGGCACTTTGGTGACATTAATGTCACCGTACCATTGCATCTGGGCCACACATTGTCATTGCCATTGCATCTGGGCCACACAACACATCTAATGTCACCCAATGTGTGACCCAGATTTAATGTCACCGTGACATTAATGTCACACAAGTATTTCCCCATATTCCTCCATAGGTACGAATATGATTCTATTTGCTCCCTCAGTCTCTAAATAATTGTCGTTTAAAGTTTATGCACGACTATTAAGGAAATGATTAATTGTGTTGATTTTGATGGTAAAATTAATATCATTTACTAAAACATCCTTATTAATTGTAGTTAGTGGAGTAGTTAAGTTTGATGAAATTCAATAAATAAGGGTATAATAATGGAAAAAAATAATAAATGTTGCATTGATATTCTAAAGTGACAATTATTTTGATAAAAAGAAAAAATTGTAAAGAGACAATTATTGTGAGACGGAGGGAGTACATGCTTAAGAAGATAAAGAGGAAAAGAATATTAATGGGGAAATTTTGGAAATGATGAAGGTAGTCATGAGATTGGGTTTGATTTAGGTAGATCAATATATTTTGTGTTTTTTTTATTGCATTTTTTTTGTGTAATGTAGGGACCAACTTCTCGAATTAGGGATTAACTTCTTGAATTAAACAAAGTACATTGAACCAAAAACTTTATATCTCTTTCGTTTTTTAACTCAAAAATTTTAATGTTGAATTTTTCGAAGTTGAAGTGGAACTCATATCTAAAGAGATTTGAATCTTCTCTTTCAAACTGCTTTGAAGTATTTGGTTTTATACTTATAAAAAGAGTATATGTGTTTATATAAATTCATCATTTAATTTAGGGTTAATTAAGTTTTTAGTCCCTATAAATATTCACAGTTTTGTTTTTAGTCCCTACAAAATAAAATTGCACTTTTTAGTCCCTATAAAATTTTCCGTCAGCATTTTTAGTCCCTATAAAAAAATTTCATCAGCATTTTAGTCCCTGTCAAAAATTTCCATCAAGATTTTTGGTCCTAAAAATGCTTAAGAAAAATGTCACAAGGACTAAAAAGTGTGATTTTATTTTGTAGGGACTAAAAACAAAACTGTGAATATTTATAGGGACTAAAAACTTAATTAACCCTTTAATTTATTTAATTTAATCTAGGGTTAATTAAGTTTTTAGTCCCTATAAATATTCACATTTTTGTTTTTAGTCCCTACAAAATAAAATCACACTTTTTAGTCCCTGTGACATTTTCCTTAAGCATTTTAGGGACCAAAAATGTTGATGGAATTTTTTTATAGGGACTAAAAATGCTGACGGAAAATTTTATAGGTACTAAAAACACTAACGGAAAATCTTGTAGGGACTAAAAACTGTGATTTATTTTTATAAGGACTAAAAACAAAACTGCAGATATTTATAGGGACCAAAAACTTAATTAACCCTTTAATCTATATAGGGTTAATTAAGTTTTTAGTCCCTATAAATATTTACAGTTTTGTGTTTAGTCCCTACAAAATAAAATCACACTTTTTAGTCCCTGTGACATTTTCCTTAAGCATTTTAGGGACCAAAAATCTTGATGGAAATTTTTGACAGGGACTAAAATGCTGATGGAAAATTTTTATAGGGACTAAAAATGCTAACGGAAAATTTTATAGGGACTAAAAAGTGCGATTTTATTTTGTAGGGACCAAAAACAAAATTCTGAATATTTATAGGGACCATTTACTTAATTAACCCATCTATATTTGTTTAGATCTTAGAACATCGATAATGCGAAAACTTTCTCCATTTATAAATGTTTTATGGAGTTCTAAGTTTTGTACGTGAAATATGATTTTTGACAAACAAAACGATATATCTTTAAAATAATGTATGCATATAAAATTAAAATTAATAATAATTTAAATATTTTTTTAAAAAGCATATAATTAGGACGAATTGAAAAAAAAATGACAAAAGGATGTAGTGAATATTTTAAGAAGACCAATCAAAGAATATTATTAGATACTCAATTCCTTCAAAAAAAAAAAATTATTAGATACTCAACAACGCTTAGATGTGATGACAAATGTCTTTTCTAGTTTAATCAATGTTTGAAGTTCGAACACACAAATTTAGACATACAACAAAGTTAAAACTTTTAAGGAGAATTTACCGTCTATTTAAACCACACAAGACTAAAGAGATTAGTCTATGCAGTTGGATGCGAATCATTCCCACTTGACACGAAAAAGAGTCTGTTATACGATACACAATTTGTAAAAAAAGAAAAAAAGAAAATACAATTGTTCCCTTAAAAAGAAACACAATTGTTTGTTATTGAAGCTAATTAATTACTTATACATCACCCAAATAAAAATGCCCCTCTCCAAAATCTAAGAATGGGTATCCTAATTCACTCTATGTATACCTCTTATCCCTTCTCAAATCAAATATACAAGCCTCTTGTGTCAATTATAGACAGCCAATAACCAATTTATTATTTCAATGAATTAGTTGGTTATAGGCAAAGAAAAATAATTCAATGTAGAGTCTTCTTTCATTCCCAACAAATTCAATGAAATCAGTCAAAGAAACCAAATCAAGACACAAATCAAATCACAACTATTGTTGAGGAAACAATAACAACTTTGTGACCTTCACTAGAATACAAATTAACTTGACATTATTATTTTTCTATATGATATAATCATTGAAATGTGTATTATCTAGCATAAAAAAAATGTGTACATGTGTGACGGTGCAAACCCTCCTCCAGTTGTTAGAACTAAAAGGTAGGTAAGAATCTAATTAATGTATAACTTTAATTAATCAATGATAATGCTATTTGAAGTTTCCTAAAGATAATGAAAACACATATAAACAAGACTTGATAGGAATAAGAAGCTACTTTTTTGTTTAATATTTTCTTTGAATGAGTTGTGTTCTTAAAGAAATAAACAATGTCCTATAAAGAAGCAGACACTATCTTAATCAGGTGATGTATAATTTTTCATATAGGAAGTTGACGATTCACCAATTCCATGATAGGGAATCTCTTAAAAATGATACACCAACGACAATTTCATTTTTTTGTGTATGCTATGTTTACCTAAAAACTTATATTGGATTTAATGGGATGTCTCATCCTAACCACTAGTAAACAACAATGCCCATACCTACTAACTTTGTCTAAAGGAAATAGAAGTTGCATTAATAGAAGGATATTGATATTCTCTATTTACACCTCATGAATTTTTGGTCATACCGCTAACTGATAAATATATTTTAGTCTCTATTAATTTTCAACTATTACTTTTTTAATTTATCTTCATATGTCTATCCTCTCATCTTTTTTCCTCCTTTTCCTGTCTATGTATTTATAGGAAATAATGGATGTCCTTAAAAAAACAAGGAAACAATGGATGTCAAAAAACCAAACTTCAGAAACAACACAGAAATGTGGGCCTTTCCAAGAGGAATCCTGCTCTTTACCCAAACAGTAATGCTCATTCCCAAAGTAAATTACATTAATGCCCTTACGCATGTTAAGTCACGCCACGCAAGTTAACATGCGTTAGTTATAACGGTAACGCAACTTAAGTTGCGCAGCGTAACTTAAGTTGCGCAGCGTTACTTAAGTTGGTTATCAGCAACACAGAACCTCCATTCCTCCATTTCTCAACTTTTGAAAAACGAAATTTTCACCCCCAACTCCAAATTTCACCATTCTTGCGCCATTCAAACCAAATTTCGTCCATATTATCAAGTAAGTGATTATTATACTACTTCTTTGCATTATTTTGGTTGAAATTTTCGAATTTGTGTAGAAAATTAACATTTTTAGGTTTTTAAAAAAAATGTCTTGCATGTTAAAGATTATGGTTGTTAGTGATGATTGAACTTAGGAATTGTTGTTTAGATGTTGTTTAGGGTACAATGTGGTAGTTTAGGGTTTTGAAAATGCTAGATTACATAGTTGTTTGAAAAATGCACACTACGTGTTCGGTGAAATGTCTCAATGATAATTTTTTGGTTTTATTGGATTGTTAATGATGTAATTATTTAGAGTTATGTTTGTTAATGTTGAGTATAGTTAATTTGACTGCAATGTGGTAGTTTATGGATTCAAATGACACCGTCGACATTATAGTGTTGTTGTTGTATTGTTAAAGATTACATGTGAAAATGTGTTAAATTTTATTTGATATTTGTGCAGATATGTCTGAGCAGGAGAGGCCTGATAGGCTTAGATTAGGGAGGATGGCCCCTACTAGTAGTGCACGTAGGGAGAAGCAAGCATTACATCCTCCGGAGGGTCGAGGGAGAGGGAGAGGTCGAGGGAGAGTGGGGGCCACGAGTCTTGCTACTAGTAGTGCTACTGTTGATGCTGCGGGGGGATCGACGTCACAGACGGGTGCATCCCAGATTATGGACCCCCCACAGTATCAGCATCAGTTTGAGGAGCTGGCTTATCAGGATCAGCACTATCAGGAGCAGGCTGGATTTCAGCCGGGTTATCACTATCAGGAGGGGTATCAGCCTGAACATCAGTTTCAGGAGGGGTATCAGCCTGAGCATCAGTTTGTCGACCCTCCTCAGCAGCAGCATCCTGAGCAGCCTCCCCAGCAGCATCATCCTGAGCAGAATATATTCTACGTATAATATTTTACGTATAATATATTCTACGTATAATATTCTACGTATAATATATTCTACGTATAATATTCTACGTATAATATTTTACGTATAATATATATAGTTTATTCTACGTATAATATTCTACGTAGAATATATTCTACGTATAATATTTTACGTATAATATATATAGTTTATTATTTCATGTTTATTTTACGTAGAATATTTATAGTTTATTATTTCATGTTTATTTTACGTAGAATATTTATAGTTTATTATTTCATGTTTATTTTACGTAGAATATTTATAGTTTATTATTTCATGTATATTTAACATATTTAATTATATTTTTGTTGTATTTCAGTTGCAAGCGGATCGTAAGATGAAAGGCATCTCTCACGGGAGGAAACTGAAGCTTTCTTCCCTGTCCCTTCCAATGCCGGCAGATGCTAACCCTTGGTTCTGGAAACCGGTTGATAGATCGGGTCTAAGGCCCCTCCTTCTGACTGGGTACGACAACATCTCCCACGGTTTAGTGTGTGCCATGGCTGAGAGATGACATCAGGAGACCAGCAGCTTCCATCTGCCTGTTGGGGAGATGACCATCACACTGGATGATGTCACTTGTCTCCTAGGCATCCCCGTCGCCGGACGGCTCATTCATGAGGAGGATTTAGATCATAACACATCTATGGATATGCTGGTGACCCACCTGCTGTTTTCGGTGGAGGCTGCGGTTGGGTATGTGACTGATTTTGGTGCATCTGTCTCATACACGGCCCTGAAAGACCAGTATGACTACCTGTTGAATAGGTGCAACCATTTGCTGGGGCAGGATTTATCAGAGGAGGAGGAGCAGGAGCTGAGTCGTATTAGGCCCGCCTGTGTGAAGGCGTTTTTGTTGCTCTTGCTTGGCTACACCCTTTTTGCCGACAAGAACAGCAAAACCATTAGTCTGTTGTGGATGCTTGCCATTCGGGATTTGGCTAACATAAGCACGTGGTCATGAGGCGCGTTGGGACTTGCTTTCTTGTATGAGCAGCTGAATCTTACCTCAGACGCAAATGTTGGCTCAGTTGGTGGTTACATGAGCTTGCTTGTGGTAATATATTTTTTCCTCTTTTTTTAAGTTAAACATAAATGTATACGTGCTTGTTATGACATGTATATATTTTGTCTCTTTGTGTTTGCAGGGATGGGTTATAGCTCACTTCAGACATGTGGTTCCGAGGTCCAAATATTTAGATTACGACCGGGAGGACCCGTATGTGGGTAGATGGAAACCTCAAAGGGAGTTTGCTCATGCTGATGACTTCAGAGGCTTGTTGGACTCGATGGAGCATTGTCATGTCACCTGGAGGCCGTACGAGCACCGACGAGACGTGACGCCTTTTCATGACGTGTGCTGGTACTCCGGATGGATCATGGCATGCAGTCAGAGGATGGTGCGTCACTTGCCGGAGCGGGTGCTGAGGCAGTACGGACATGTTCAGAGGGTTCCCCGACCTCCTACTGATGTTATGCCTTTTGCCGCAGCAGATGTGGCTGCTGCCTTCTTGGAGTTTGCTCTTCATGTCGTTCCCCACCAGCGGAGGGGTCGCCAGATCGCAGACGACGAGCCTTGGAAGCATACAGAGAGGTACGTGAGGTGGTTCTACCGTGTGTCCCATCCTCTCATCGTCAACCCTGCTCCAGAGCCTGATATTGTCATGCTGAGACCTGTCTACCAGGATATTCTTGTTGACCAGGAGTGGGCCAGACATCCTCCCGATCCATTGCAGGTCATCGGCAGCATGAGAGAGAGAGAGTGGAGCATGCGATGAGGATTCCAGAGGTGGTTACTAATCCACTCTTCTTTGGCATTTTGGAGGGCCTCCGTACCGACTATAGTGTGTTTGAGCAGCATCCGGTTCCGAGGAGGAGGTCTAGGAGTCCACAGGAGGACCGGTAGTGTTAGGACTACATTTTAGGACCAGTAGTGTTAGGACTACATTTTATGACTTTTTTTTGGATATATTTGTAGTATTTTCTCGACTTTTTGGTTGTATGATATATACATTTGCGCGGTTGCGCCTCTTTATGACATTTGCATTTTATCGTTAAAATTGCATTTCTAAATTATTGTTGAATGAATGCATGTTCTCTAAATTAAGAGTTTTGGTTGAATCAATGAATACATGTACTGTAAACAGGGAATGAAGGAACAAAACAGTAGCTAGTGCCACTGCCATTGCTGTTTTGGTGCCACTGCCAGTCTGTTCTGTTGCGAGCAGTGCACCAGCAGCAGCGCAAGTTAAGTCACGCTAGTTTTAGTACTAGCGTGAGTTAAGTTGCGTGTGTTGAGTTGCGTGTTTTGAAGTACACAAGCAGCCGCGTGGCTTAAGTCACGTAGCGTAGCTTAACTCACGTGAAACTTTGTACTAGCGTAAGTTAAGTCACGCTACGTGACTTAAGTTACGTTAGGTTTGTACTTGCGCATGTTAACATGCGTAGGGGTAAATAGGTAATTTACTTTGGGAATGAGCATTACTGTTTGGGTAAAGAGCAGGTTTCTTCCAAGAGAGTTGCTGAGAGGCCCAAATGGTGGGAAAATTTTGTGGATCACTAAGATATCATTGAAGAAATTTTTGACTATTACTTTCTCCACCCCATGTATTTCTAGCGCATCTTATTTTTTTTATTTATGAAAATGCCCATGTGTTTTTCGAATTTGATAATCCAAATTGAGTTTTACCTTTGTTTTGGGGTGGAAAAATGAGTTTTTCACCAATTAGGATTATAAAAATCTGAACACCCCAGAAAATAGGGCGTGTTCCTTGGTTTTTTCGGATTATAGAATCCGAACACCCATTAAACACCCTTGATCATATTGCTCCAAAACTTTCCCTGAAAATATGGAAAAAAAAATCAATGATCAAGACTCTCTTATGGACTTCGCCCCTCGAAATCCAAAATTCAATCGTTTAGACTCCTTTTTAATTTTTTTTTCATATTTTTAGAAAAATCCGAAAATTTTTGCATTAGTTCTATTTGATTTTTAAAATTTTTGGTTGTATTTTTATATGTTTTTGATTTGATTTGACATGTTTTATCATTTTTTACTTTAATGAGAGAGATTTTGATTGCTATTTATGTAGAAGCATATTTCGGATTAAATAATCCGAATACATTCAAATTGTGTTCGGATTATATAATTTGAAACCCCATGGACAATTTTGTAAATAAAATAGGGCGTGTGAGAAGGTTAAGATGAGAAAAGTAATAGTTGAATTTTTTTACCAGTTAGACACATAAAGGGACAATAAAATGTAGGGGTGAGCGTCATTCTTTTTATCACGCATCATTTTATTTCAATGTGAGCTTTATCTCAATACTAATAGAGCTATTGGGAAAATAAGAGTCCATTTCCATTTCCTCAGACAGTGGAGGCATTTTCCTATCTCAATACTAACAGAGTGGAAGCATTTTATTGCTGATTAATCAGGTACATCAATTCCCATGGCTTTTGAAAGTTTGTTTGTGTGATTGTGTAGTAATAAATCACTTACGAGACATGTTTGTTGTTTTTTATATTTACCTTTATGGTTTATGTTTCTGTTCTGGCTAAAGTATAGGACATCAGAATTCTATTAGCCAAACAGGAGAGTCCAAAATCCGAAACATGCGCGTTGAATTCTGTCCAATAATATATTTGTTTATTTAACATCTGTAAATAGGTGTGCGCGTGTGCGTGGGCGTGCAAAAGAATGCAAGTAAGCGAGTGCTTGATTTCAGCAGAATTTCTCTTTCTTTGGTCTGCTTCTCCCGGTAGTTAGATTCTATTTGGATTTTCTGTTGTACCTTACACAGGCTGCTCCAAAAGGAACGGTCCTCTATTACAAAGACAGCAAACAAATCATCTATTGAGTAATCCCTTTGTGTCAACACTCAATACGACCAGAATTTCAACAATGACAAATACTAGAAGGAGTGTATTTAAGTGGCGAAACCATGATGCGAGGGGAACAATTGAAGAGCAGCACTTTTTTAGATGATCGTATGTTTAAAGACAGTGATTGGTTTAACCAAATATAATTGACTACCAGCATGTCTTGCGTGACATATGGATTGAGGACTTGATTCTAAGTACAACATAGGAACTACAATTGAGAGCATGGATCGCCACAATTTGGTTCTGTGTTCAAAGGATATGGAACAGTTTGGACAAGTCTTTTGTGAACAAAAATAATGACAAAGGAAAAGACACAGAAGAAAGGCATAGCTAAAATGAAAACTAATTTTTCTTCTTGTGTGTTTTAAACTTGAAAAAAAAAAAAAAAAATCTACGATATAAGGTGTTATTAATATAAAGAGAAGCATATGCAGAATAGAAAATAGAAGCAAAACAGAAGTAGAAGAGGCAGAAGCAGAACAAAAGTAGAGCAGTAGCAGAAAAGAAGCAAGAGAGACAGAAACCAAATATTTCATGTTATTATGCGATGAGTCCTTGCGCTTCATGAGCAAGATAAAAATAAATTAAGAAAACAGTGACCAAGTTACTTCCACGATAATCAGTGGCACATTTAAAACTATCATCAAACCATCACAAAAATAAAACGGACATCATGAAAATTGATCATTAGCAAACTCTGTTGCTATAATAAGAATAATTACCTTTCACATTATTTGACAAGTTCACAACCCCAAAATTTAGAGCAATCGGAAACGTAACATTCAATGCTAAGATTTAACAATAGCTGAAAATATGCAGGCGTGCAACATCTGAAACATCTCAAATTCTCCTCAGTTGTTCATTATTAAACAAAAAATAAAGCATATAACATCATCCTCACATTCAGGTAGTCAAATTAAGGATTAATTCCATAAACTTACAGACCCTGAGTAACGTATCATCGAAATAGTGAAATAAAGAGTTAATATTATATTGATCATGAATTAACATGAATCTATAAATTCAGCACCAAACAATAGAACCAATAAAATGTAAGTCATGGTGATACAAGACTCTCAACGTAGACATTAGAGTTGAGGACATTAAAGGGTAACGGAGAAGAAGGGAGGCCTTGAATATTATGAATCTTTACAGTACCATTCTTGTAATTATAAGCATATACCTTCCTTTGAATCTCTAGAAAAACTTGGTCATTCTCCTCAGAAATATAAAGCATATTGGCCCGGACGTCATTATATCCAAGGATGTTCAGTTTCGCAAATGGAACAGTGAACAATTTAGTCCAAGAATCTTCACTTCCATAATCCGTCATAACCCATGTATCCAAAATAGTTCCGTTTTGAGCAAGGACGCATAAGCAATCATTGGAAACCCCCAAGCTCAAGTTAAACGGAGGAGCATAATCAGGCAGCAAAATCTCTTGGTAAGACTCTTTTTCTAAATCAAGAGAGAGAATAATCCATGAAGAGTGTTTTCTTTGATCTCGCCGTATGGCCCAATTAATGGTGCCACTTAAAAATATCCCATGACACCAATCGGCTACATCCATGATTTCAGAAGGGAAGTCTGGGATCCTTTTCCAAAAATTAGTACCTAAAGTATGAACCCTAACTTCAGTTTTGCTAAAACAGTTGGTTATATCAGATCGATAGCATGTAACAGCAAGTACTTTGTAATTATCAATGGAACTATCATACCCGATGCTGTAACCAGTTTTATATGGTAGTTTCTCCAAAGGTGGCAATATCTTGAATTTCCTAATATAAGGGTTCCATGCTACGAGATTTTGATGTTCCTTGCAGTCAAATGTGTCGAAAAAGATGATGCCATCGCAAGAGTCAATGATGAGAACATGAAGGTTAGAAGAGTTTAGAGGGAATTTGAGTATTGTCTCCGGGATGATGGTGTTGTTAATTCTTAAGTTGTCAAAAACAAATGGAAGTCGGGAATCAAAGAGAAGGTACTCCGTTAAACGGCTTGGGCATAGGACGGCAAGGTGGTAATGGCGGGTCCGTGACAAGCGAAGGTGACCTTTTGTGAAGTTGGGATCAGAAATAATTGAATTCAAGAGCTTGCAGACACACTTGAGTGTCAATAGTGATTTCACAGGGAGCCTGTGAAAGATTTCTAACACCAGATCAAGTGATAACAGAGCAAACATGCCGAGGGTGTCTGACGAGTTTTGATTTCTTTCTGTAGTCAACAGCTGATGAATGAAGTATTCAACATCGTTGTTAAACCTTGTGAGTACCTGTGAAAAAAAAACTAAATAGGGTTAGGGTTAGGGTCAGAAGATTTCACGAGGAGAGTGATTTCAATATGAACGCATTGGGCTTAAGAAACTACCACGTGTAGTGGTTTTATTATATTTTTAAGGAAAATCAAAAGTAAAATATTTGAAGGATATTCAAGATATAGAATGGTAAGATAAAAAAAATACTATCTATACGATCAAGTGTTCATTTTCTAGTAAAGATTACTTTTAAGCATTTTACAAACATTATTTGGGTTGAAGAAACGTCTTCTTCTATTTCAATTGTGGCATTTGACTTACAACTAGGGGGTGGGAATAGGTCAGGCCCCCGTCAGGGGCCTATTGCTCGACCTACTAAAATTTCGGCTCGACCTAGCTCGTTTAATAAATGAGTCAAGCTTGAGCTTTTTAAAAAGCCTATTAATTTAATCAAGCCAGACTTATGCTTATAAAAATGCCTATCAAGCCTATCAGGCCGGTCCGTATATGAGTATATCACATTTTTCCATATTTATTTATATTTATATATATCAAAAAGAATTAATGATCCTTCAAATTCTCAGACTTTATGCATTTTCTTATCAGATTGAAGATTTTTTTGCTTTTTTTTTTGTCGAATTATTGATTTTGTTTTCAGTTTCGTACTGCTTGGAAGCTTGTTAAGTTGTCATTTAAGACTCGTATGGTTATTTTATTTCTATGAACTGTTAAAACTTGCTACTGAAATGCCTAAGGTCAAGTATGGTTATTAGATTAAGTTTGAAATCCTTGCTGTTATCAGACATTATTATTCTTGAGTTTCTTTCCATCTATAAATTTTACAATTGTGTTCTATTAGTTAAATTTGTATCTAATTAATGTTTAACTCTATATTAATTATGTTGCACAAATTGAAAGGAAAAAAATTGATGAACAAACTCTGTTTGAAATTTGTAACATAAACTAGGCTTTTAGACATGCTAATAGGCCAAACCATGCTTTTAAAAAGGCCATGTCAGGCTTAAAATAAAGCCTTTGATAGGTAAAAGGCCAAGACTTAGGCTTTATTTTTTTCAACTAGGCCTGGCCTATTTAACCAAAGCCCGGCTCGGCCCGGCTCATTCCCACCCCTACTTACAACCACCTCATATTTAATAAAATTAGACTATTCAAAACAAAAACAAAAATTGCAACACCTTTTGTCAAAAAAATTAAAATTACAACATCTAATAATTTTTTTGGGTATAGCCTATTTTTAATATACAAAAATAACCCTCAAATAGTTTTCCTCTTAAATCAAATCCATTAGTTATGACTCTAAATATTTTTGTGGGTCACTATAAATATGTCTTTGTTTAATTTTCAAAGTCAAAGGGTCTATTACCATCAAAGTCAAACTAATCTCAAACATCATATCTTCCTATCACAATATTTATTTATTCCTTTTTTTTTTTTTATAAAAAATAAACCGGTCAGATGGGTGCTGGATTATAGGATAATACTTAAGTGTGCGAAAATAATTGTCGCACAATCCACGCGAAGGAGCTGTAGCATTAAGGACAGTCCGATATCTCTCTTTCTCATTCAGCCAAAATGACAACTTATCCTTGAAATAAGTCGTGGGTGCTATATTGTGCTGATGTTACCACCGCTCACTATTCACTATGCAAATTTTGCCTCTCCACTAATTGAAAACAGTGCTGCAGAATCAGACAAAAATAAACATAGCAGAGGTATTTATAGTCTTTACACTGCAGTGGTTGTAGTGGTAGTAAGTAACCACAGTGACTGATAACCGCAACTATTAGGCGGAAAATTATTGCAACAACCAATCCATAAGGCTCTTCTGTGAAAGCAATGACGACTATCAACGGCGGCGACGGTACCGATGGCGGCGACAAAACAAAGAGGTTGCAGAAAGGCTACCGGTGGTGGCAGTCTAGCAGCCACCCAAGCAGGCGGTTCCAATTCCATAATGAAAATATTATATTTTGACCATTTTTTTTAATGAAATTTAGCCTTTAAGTAATGTAGTTAGCACGTTAAGTTACTTATTCGTGCGCTATGTGCGAGAGAAATCTTCGCACTATTTAGCACTACTCTGGATTATATGGTACACTTTAAAATTTATGTGTTCTGATACAACAAACAACCTTCAATCTCATATCTCCTTTCTCTCCCTCTCATCCAAACTTCTCTTACAAGATGTTGCCTTGTTGTTGGTGGTGCGACGCCGTCTTGCTTGTGTACAACAGTGGTTTAGCCTCTCGCCGGCAGACCTTGTTTTATACCTTTTCTCTTCCGGCAGCCAATCTTACATGCACAACCTCAATAGTTTTCTGTCGGCGTTCTTCTCTTCGCCGCCATTCAACTACAAGGCTTATGTTGTGCTTCCGGTCTTCTGGTTCGTTGAAGCTCGACTATAGGGGTCGTGTTTTAAAGGTTCTATTCCAGATTCGTCGTCTCCTCTGCGTCGAAGGGTGGGTTCTATATTTATTTGTATTGTTGTTTGTTTTTGTGGGTTTATGTTGCTCTTTGTTTCCCTTTTTGTGCAGCTGTTCTGTTTCGGGGAAGATGAAGATATGGGTGGTGGTTTACGTGATTCTGTCTCAACTTGCTGTTTGAAAATCTTGAAAATGGATTTTCCTGGAATTGAGATTGGGTTCTTTGGTTCTGGTCATCCTGCGGTGTTTAGTTGTTGTGTCCCGTAATATGGGTTCAACAATAATTATTCGCCTGTGCGTAGATGCTCCGTGTCGATGGTACTAGTCGCTTATCGTACGTTAAAGACTTTATGTGTTGCGGTACTAGGTTCTTATTGTTGGAACTTGGATCGCTTGTGTCGGCAGACGATTCATTCGCCTATTTAGATACTCTAAATGCTCACTCTACATTTTTTTTTGCAATTCAGTTTCACGCCCATACGTGGGTTCGCTAGGTCTCGTTTGTGTCGGCAAACGATTCATTCGCCTATTTAGATGCTCTGAATGCTCACTCTACATTTTTTTTTTGCAATTCGGTTTCATGCCCATACGTGAGTTCACTAGACTGTCCGTGGAAGTGATTATTATTTATAGCTGTTTTCTTTTTATACCATGAATATACTGAATTGTTGTATTACCAGTTACAAGCTGTTTTCGTGGTTTATTGGGTCAGGTACTTCCTAGTCTTTTCAATTTAATTTTTATTTTGGCTTAAAAAAAAGATACACCCGATCTTTAAACTAAAAAGTAAATGTTTATTTTTAAATAAAATAAAATAGTTTCTATCATTTACAAGTAACGGCGAAATAACTAAATTTTATTTATCAAGTAACGGCGAAATAAAATTTAATTTTTAAATTTTTTATTACTCATAATAATGAATATTGATTATTTTTTATGAAAATTAAAAAACAAATTAGTGTGATTCTTAAAAACATTAATGAAACAATGTTTTTTTTTCTTATGAAATGATATTTCGTAAAATATAATAGTCGTCATATAACTGTTTATTTAATAAAAACGATTGTTGTTTGATTGATTTAGGCAATGAGTATATCAATATACTTTGATAGACTTTTAGCAAGTGTACTAAACTATCGAAGTAATAATTAAATTCGTATCCATGAGGACTGTTGTTAACTTCTACTCAACAACTTCATTATCATAAAGGTTGTATGAAATTAAGGGTTTCCCAAGACAGTTCGTTTAGTTTCATAAGCTTATAACAATGTAAATAAAAGTGTTTGATAATTAGCTATGTTGGGTAAGCAAGGCTGGAAGTTTCAGACAGAACCAGATTCCCTTGTGTCTCGCATTTTTAAGGCATGTTATTTCCCCAACACTTCCTACCTCACGGCTATTATTGGTCATAATCCGAGCTACGTGTGGCGTAGTATCCTCCGGGCACGTTTCATCGTTCGAGGAGGAGCGCGTTGGAGTATTGGCAACGGAGACCATATTCCTATTTTAAATGAGCCGTGGCTGCTCAATGGCGAATCTATCCCAAGTAACATACCTGGAGCTACTTTTGTGAGTCACGCCTCGATAAATAATCTCATAGATCCATACTTTAAACGGTGGAATGTTCCTGTTGTCCGACAAGTTTTTAGCGAGGATTTAGCTTCTAAAATCCTTAACACTCCTCTTTTTGAGCAGGTTCAACATGATACTCTTATCTGGAAGGCCGAGAAGAACGGGCGTTATTCTGTGCGTAGTGCGTACTGCTTATGTGTCAGTGAGTTAGTAGATTTGTCCCACCTTCATAAACCGGGATATTGGAATGGAATTTGGAGACTTAAAACCCCCCCGAAAGTTAAAAATTTGATTTGGCGCATGTGTCGGGGCTGTTTACCAACTCGTGTTCGGTTGTTGGATAAAGGTGTTCAGTGTACCACTCAGTGTGTAAGTTGTGATTCTAATCATGAGGATCTAGTTCATGTATTTTTTGAGTGCTCTTTTGCTGTTCAGGTCTGGTCTATGGCAGGTTTATGGCGAGAGGTTCAAGGTGCGGTGACATCGTTGCCTTCGGCCATTGAGGCTATTTTTGCTTTGTTACAATCTTTATCCGTTTCGCTTTCTCAACGGATGGCTGCAATTTTTTGGAGCCTTTGGAAGCATAGAAACATAAAGGTGTGGGAAGACATTACGGAGACTTGTGTAACAGTTGTGGAAAGAGCGCGGTCCCTGACTGACGAGTGGACGCTTGCGAATGGCCTTGCTGCTGTAAACTTGACTGCAGCCTCTGCTGGTACGCATATAGCAGCTGTTAACACTGCTCCTTCTGCTGTAACAGCTGCTGCTCCTTCTGTAACAGCTGCTGCCCCTGCTGTACCAGTTGTTGCTCATGCTGGTTTTCAACTAGCAGCTGCTAGTACTGCTGCAAACGATGTGCCAGCTGCTGCCCAGCTGCGATGGCAGCCTCCTGAGCATGGACGTATGAAATGTAATGTTGACGCGGAGTTCTCTAGTCACCGGAACAAAACAGGAATTGGTATTTGCATACGTGATGAAGGGGGAGTTTTTGTGTTGGCTAGAACAATTAACTTTATCGGTGTTTATCCGGTGGACGTTGGGGAAGCTTTGGGCCTTTACCATGCGCTTCAATGGGCTAGCGATATGCACCTTGATAACATTGATTTTGAAGTCGACTCTAAAACCACAAAAGACGCTCTTTATTCGGGTCGGGAAGATATAACTGAAGTTGGAAATATCATCACAGCCTCCCGGTCTTTGCTTTTGTCCAAGTTTACCAACTCTAGGGTGGAGTTTGTTAGGCGACAAGCTAATGTGGTGGCTCATACTCTTGCAAGAGAAGCCACATTTCTCGCTAGTCCCGCTATTTATTTTCATATACCCAATTGTATTGAAACTTTGATTATTAATGAAATGCTATAAGCACCTTTCCCTCAAAAAAAAAAAAAAGTGTTTGATAATTAGATTAAACGGATAATCAAGCCTTTGAATCCTCTGTTGTGCAATGTGAATGGTTTACCTTCTCTTTTCTCTCGATGTTAACCTAGCTTTACGATAGATTAACTTAATAGTTTTGATCAATCTCTTGACTCAAAACCCTTTCCTAAACTATCACCTCTTAATCTCTTTAAGTCGATTGAATAATTTCGGAAGCAAAGTTCTAGTTCGTTAATCCTATTGTCATAACTGCCAACTTCCTATCTCTAGTTTCATATGTAAAGTTAATCAGCATTATTAGTTCAGGTTTAAAAGCTAGGGTTAGTAGTCAATTAATATCCAAGATCAATTCATATAACTACGACGCTAAGGTTAATAGTCATGCACAATTATATGAAAATCATTAAACTCAAACAATTCTGAATAAAGACTAGGTTCCATTGATATAAAAGAGAGTTTTAGGCAAATAACATGATCACAAATTACAACAGATTCATCTTTGGCTTAATCAATCTATAGTTTACCTACTCATAATAACTAATTAGCAAATTACAACATAGAAAATGATTGAACATACGTTGGTTTGAGATCCAGTACCGTTCTTCAGCTCCTTGGCGCTTTCTATGCTCAATAATACTCCAAAAATCCGAACCCTTCCTTTGGAAACAAATCTAGCTTTTATAGAAAAAAAATTATGCCAGGCAAAAATCGTGCTCCGATCGTAATAGATTGTGGCATGATTTGATCATTAAAACAGATCCAAACCATACACTCCCAAAACTGTAGCATGATTTCATACGATTGGGCTACAATTTTTTACTAATGAAAAACTCTCAAAACTTGTCCAAAATCGTGCTCCAAAGCTCATAAATCGTGGCACAATTTCTCCTATCTTTGGACACTTGAAATCTGTTCTTTGCAGCCTCAAATACTTGCAAAATCACGTGAACTCAGCTCAAAATGTACAAAAAGAGTACAATAAAACAATGTGTGACCTAGCGTCATCATACTTCAATTTGTGGGGATGTACTATATAAGTTCATAAACTTGTTTCAAACGTTGTAACCAAAAATAAACTTGTTTCAAACGACATAAATTATCCAATCAAATCATAAAAACTTCAACAAAAGAATTATCATAAAACAAAAGTTTAAAGTGTCTAAAGTTATTAAAATTACAAAACCCAAAAAGAAAATTAATATTATGAAAATTGGATAAGATCGGAGTATGATCGAAATTAATTAACTTGAATTTACCTCTACTTGGAGGTCCTAGGGGAATTTGATCCCTTTTTATTCACCTTTGAATTCTTCGATTAGAGATACTTTATATATTGGTACTAAAATATGAACTTCTTTAGTCTTAATCTTCCGGTTTCTAAAGAAAGGGAGTTCCAATGATCCAAAGTTCAACTAGAAGATAAGACATAAGTAAAATCTAACTAAAAATTGTTGTAATTTTAAAAAATAATTGGATAACTCCTCCATTAATCCATTATTCAATATATAAGTTTGTTTATGTAATACATTTTTTTTGTGCGGCTTTATATAATCTATTATTTCTTATCTCTTATCTCTTATATACATATATCTCATAATCAATAAAATGAGCAGTACATGTGATACTTATTTAATTTTTTATTCCAAAAACAGGTGATAGTGAGAAGGCAATGAAGGCTGTTAAAGAAGGATGAAAAGTTGCAACAATATTGCAACCGGGAACACCGCCAGCTATCCCTTTCTTACTCACTTCAGATGGAGCACTGTTACATAAATTGCAACCTTACTTGGAGAATGGCAAAGTGAAGCCAATACTGGACCCTAACAGTCCTTTTCCATTTTCTTAGACAGTGGAAGCATTTTCCTATCTCAATACTAATAGAGCTATTGGGAAAATATATGTACATCCCATTCCACGAGCTTGATTAATCAGGCATAGTGTGTATGTGTGATTATGTAGTAATAAATCACTTAAGAGATATGTTTGTTATTTTTTATATTTACCTTTATGGTTTATGTTCTGTTTTGGCTAAAGTATAGGACATGTGACAGTACTTTGCTTTTTGTAATAAATCACATAAACAGTCTTGATATAAACTCTATTGCTTTTTGTGACATATGACTGAGTCCTGTGTTAGCCAATCAAGAGATCCAAAATCCGTAACTTTCGTGTTGAATTCTTTGTCTACTAATATATTTGTTGACTTAACATTTGTAAATAGGTGTGTGCACGTATGCGCGCGCACAGAAGAATGCAAGTAAGCAAGTGCTTGATTTCAGTAAAATTTCTCTTTCTTTGGCATGGACTTTGTGATGGTTTTCTATTTCGATTTTCTTTTGTACCTTACATAGGTTGCTGCAAAAGGATTCCAGGAAAGGAATCCTCTACAGAACAATCCGATTGTGTCAACATAACTTGAATTTTAACAATGACAAACACTAGAAGTGCAGGTAAGAGGAGAAACCAAGATGCGAGGGGAACAATTGAAGAAGAGTAGCATTTTTTCAGATAATTGTATGTTTAAAGGCAGGGATCGGTTTAACCAAATATCATCGATTACCAGCATGTCTTGTTTGACACATTGATTGAGGACTTGATTCTAAGTACATCATAGGAACTACCATTGAGAGTGTGGATCGCCACAATTTTGTGAACACAAATAATGACGAAGGGATAGGACATAGAAGAAAGGTATAGCTAAAATGGAAAGTAATTTTTCTACTTGTGTGTTTAAAACATAAATAAAGAAACAAATCTATGATACAAGGTGTCAATATAAGGAGAAGCATAAGCAGACTAGAAAGTAGAAGCAAAGCAGAAGTACAAGAACCAGAAGCAGAACATATAGAAGCAAAGGTATCAGTATCAGTATCAGAAGTAGAGCACAAGCAGAAAAGAAGCAAAAGAAACGGAAACCAAATACCGAATATTTCATGTTATTACGCGATGAGTCCTTGTGCGTCATAAGCAAGATAAAAATAAATTAAGAAAATAGTGACCGAGTTACTTCCACAATAATCAGTGGCACATTTAAAACTATCATCAAACCATCACAAAAATAAAACCCACATCATGAAGATTTATCATTAGCAAACTCTGTTGCTAAAATAAATAATTACCTTTCACATTCTTTGACAAGTTCACAAGCCCAAAACTTAGAGCAACCGGAAACGTAACATTCAATGCTAAGATTTAACAATAGCTTAAAACATGCAGGAGTGCAACATCTGAAACATCTCAAATTCTCTTCAGTTGTTCAATATTAAAGCATATAACATCATCCTCACATTCAGGTAGGCAAATTAAGGATTAATTGCATAATTTAACAGAAACTGAGTAACGTATCATCCAAATAGCAAAATAAAGAGTTAATATCATATTGATCATGAATTAACAAAGAATCTATAAATGACATAACAAACGAAAACACATGAGTAAAATATTCGAGAGCCAACATAGCAAAGCATGTAAGTCATGGTGATACAAGGCTCTCAACGTAGACAGTAGAGGTGAACTTATTAAAGAGTAACGGAGTAGAAGGGAGGCCTTGAATATTAGGAGTCTCTACAATACCATTCTTGTAATTATAAGCATATACCTTCTGTTTAATATCTATCAAAACTTGGTCATTCTCCTCAGAAATGCAAAGCATATCGCCCTGGACGCCATTATATCGAAGAAATTTCATGAATGGAACGGTGAATAATTTAGTCCATGATTCTTTATTTCCATATTCATTCATAACCCAACCATCCAAAATAGTTTCGTTTTGAGCAAGGATGCATAAGCAATCATTGGAAACCCCCAAGCTCAAGTTAAACATAGGAGCATTATCAGGCAGCGAAATCTCTTGATAAAAATCTTTTCTTAAATCAAGAGAGAGAATAACCCATGAAGAGTGTTTTGTTTTATCTCTTCGTACTCGTATGGCCCAATTAATGGTGCCACTTACAAATATCCCACGACACCAATATGCTCCATACATGATTTCATAAGGGAAGTCTGGGATCCTTTTCCAGAAATTAGTACCTAAAGTATGAACCCTAACTTGAGTTTTGACAAAACCGTTAGTTATATCAAATCGATGGCATGTAGCAGCAACTACTTTGTAATTATCAATAGAACTATCATACCCGATGCTGTAACCAGTTTGTAATGTATCCTTTGGTAGATTTTCCAAAGGTGGCAATATCTTGAATTTCCTAGTACAAGGGTTCCATACTACCAGATCAACATGGTTATGATTGTGGTCGACAGTTTTGAAACAAATGATGCCATTGCAAGAGTCGCTTATTATGACAGTACGAATTTTAGAATTAGAACGGTTTAGAGGGAATTTGAGCATTGTCTCCGGGCTGATGGTGTTGCTAATTCTTGAGTTGTCAAAAACAGATGGAAGTCGGTAATTAAAGAGAAGGAACTCCTTTTCTGAAAAGAAACCCCTTCCGCATAGGACGGCAAGGTGGTAATGGCGGGTCCGTGACAAGCGAAGGTGATCTTTGGCGAAGTTGGGATCAGAAATAATTGAATTCAAGAGCTTGCAGACACATTTGAGTGTCAATAGTGACTTCACAGAGAGCCTGTACAGGATTTCTAACACCAGATCAAGCGATAACAGAGCAAACATGCCGAGGGTGTCTGACGAGTTTTGATTTCTTTTGGTATTCAACATGGTTGTTAAACCTAGCGAGTATCCGTAAAAAACAACTAAATAGGGTTAGGGTTAGGGTAAGATGACTTCACGAGGAGAGTGATTTCAATACTAGACTTCCGGAGCTGATTATTTTTTTGAAAGATTGGGGAGCTGAATATGTTTTTGGAGTATGAATCCTCCAAAATATCTAATGATATCCAAAAATATTAGAAACGATTCCCTAAAAATATTAGTATGTTTTCCTATAATCTATGCTAAATATAAAAAAATTGGGGATTTTGGGCTAACTTTTTTGTTATTCCAATTATACTCTTAAACAAATTTTCATATAATAATGTTATATTGTTAGTGTAATTAAAAAAGATAAAAACTTTTGTTATATTTGTTTTATTATTGTTGTCATTGAAAAAGATAAATATGGTTTGTTGAGTTTGTTACATTTGAAAGTTACAAATATTTATACTTATATTACTATAAAAAAAGTCTATACTTATAATTTTAATCTATATATATCAAAACATTTATATAAAACGTCGTTTGTAATTTACACCCCAAATTTCTATAAAGTATTGTTGATAATTTACACGCCAGTACTATAAAGAAAATATCGTTGACCATAACGTGAAAGCCCATTTTTCTGCTAGTACTATGTATAAAGAAAATAGGCTTAAAATTAAAGCTGTCAAAATGGGCTACCCGGCCCGCGTCGGGCCGGCCCATGACGGGCTTGGGCTTTGGCGGGTCGGGCCAAAAAGGCCCAGAAGATAAACGGGCTCAAAAATATTTGCCCAAGCCCGGCCCTTTGCGGGCTTCGGGCTTTCCGGCCAGCCCGGTTATAACTTTAAGTTTTTAATAAAAAAATTACACTAAAAAATACCAATCAATGCTAAACTTTCCAAATTACCAATGTTAATTTGTCATGTGCCAAATATTACATATTAAAATAGACAAATAAAAATGCAAATTAAATAAATTTATCAAAAAAATCAAGAAAAATATCAAATTTATCAATGTCCAGCAAATTCATGAACCTAATTGGTCATATCTCATGAGTTTAGAAACCATTGAAAGTGCTTCAATGACTACTTATAAATTTGAAATAGTAACAATAAGAAATAGTAACAATAAGGAACTTATTTGCTGAGATTTCACTCTGCTAACATACCATCATTAGTTTTCGGCAACCATATTTTAACTTTCAATATCAATTTTATTCGTAGTCTAAAGACGAAATATTTATTTATAAAAGCCATTATTTTTTCCATTAATAAAAATTAGGGGAAATTGCACTAACCTCCCTTAAGGTTTCATTGAATATCACAAACACCCCCTCTAGTTTTAAACTCAACATTCACCTCCCTCAAAGGGTTAACACAGTTAGTAATGTTAAATATTTCTCAGTTATGTGATTTTCCCGCTAGGATTAATGATGAAAATTAGGGATTGAAAAATCAAGAAACTCCCAAATTAATTTGCAAAGAGCAAGAAACCACTAGGTGCCGATTCACAACCTTATTCCCTCAACTTACATTTTTAACGAATTCATTATATTTTAACACATCGACATGGCAAGTTTCCAATGTTAAACTCTAATATGGATACAAATTTGATTTGAGGCTTTTTCTCACATCAACCTTTATTTTATCACTCTCACCTGCATGCTTCTTTCCAAAATCCCAATTACTTCGGTGATATATGTTAAGCTTTTGATAACCATCAAATCAAATAAGTAATGAAATGATGAGAAGCACTGTTAGATTAATCACATCGTGCTTATGAAATGGTAGAAAATATTTGATTTGCCATGCGAAATGAAGAAATTGCAGGAAAAGAGTAACATGCCTTCAATGTAGAGTGCCCCAGGTGAGTAGCATGTTCTATTTAACAGAGTCAAACGGCGTTAACAAAAGAGGGTGGTCTATGTCAATTGGAAAGTTAATTAAGGGAGGTGAGTGCCGAGTTTAAAACTAGAGGGGGTGTTTGTGATATTCAATGAAACCTCGAGGGAGGTGAGTGCAATTTTCCCTAAAAATTAAAGCCAATAAAATTGGTTTTGAGATGATTGATCTTTAGCTTTTCCATCATCATATACACCAATCTACTAATTAAGGACTGATAAAATAAAGTATGCTTTTCACCTCAGTGTACAAAGCCTACATCAAGTTAATCTCAACAGTGACTTTTTTTCCTTTCTTTTTTTCTGAACCTGATGGTGGACTGGGCCGTAGGAAATTATAAATTATAATAATAAAAAATAATTATAAAATAAACGGGCTACCCGCGGCCTGGTCGGGCTAGTCCGCGACGGGCTCGGGCTAAAAAGGCTCGGTTTTAAACGGGCCTAATTTTTTATGTTCAAGCCCGGCTTTTTTCGTGCTTTTACGCCCCGGCCTGGCAGGCCCGACCCGTTTTGACAGCTCTACTTAAAATACATGAGTTTGAGCTGCCTTTTTCATTACCTATTTTTTTCCGTTGATTTAAATTATTTTATTTACTATTTTATTCTTTAATAATATTATTTTCCATTCTAATTAAAAAAATTAACTCCCACTAATATAAGAAATATTCCACTACAATGGAAATATTGTTATTAATATTATAAATACATGGACATAGATTTTGGGTTGAATTTTTTATAACACACATCACCCAGAGAATCAGCCAAAGAATTTTTTAAAAATTGCTCTGTACACACCTAGGATTAGGGATGGCAAAGCGGGCCGGCCCGCCCCATTTAGGTCCGCCCCGTCTAAGCCCGCTAAAAACGAGACGAGACGAGTCGAATCAAATTTTGTGACCGAGTCCAAAATCTCACCCCGTCCCGTTTAGTGGCGGGCTTGCGAGTTGGCGGACCGGCCCGCCAAACAAAAACTTTTTTATAATTTTTTTTTTACAATTAATTGTTACAAAAAAACTATGTTGCTTTTATCGTAAAAAAATATAAAAGAATATGTAGCGAGTAAATTTGTGAAAAACAAGATAATTATCGAATTCAACATCATAACTAACAGCAAAATAAGGTAAATGCGCAACATAAAACAAATCATAAAATAAATCTAACAACCAAATTATAAAATAAGTCTCAAAATAAATAAACTCAACAACCAAGATAAATCTAAAAGCATAAAATAAGTCTTAAAATATATCTAACAACCAAAATAAATCCAGAAACATAAAATAAGACTCAAAATAACAAATTGAAACACGAGTTAAGCATGCCTCCCCGCCACGCCCCATGCCAGTCCCGTTTCCAAAGAGTTAAGCGGGTTGGCCCGCCCCGCCCCGTGCCCACCCCGTATTTTAACGAGACGAGACGAGTCGAGCCAACCATAGAAAGCGAATTCAAAACTTCAACTCAGCCCGCCAAAAATAGCGGGCCAAACGGGCCGACCCGGCGGGTCAGACCCGTTTTGCCACCCCTACCTAGGATGGCTCACAAACACATCAAGTTTTTGAAAATATCTTCAACGTTAGTTAACTTTCATTCGTTGCATAACGGGACTTAGAAGTCGTTCCCTCATGAACAGGAGTTACGATGAGTTGTTGCAGAGTTATGATATATCTGACAAAGTTCACTTGTATTAGTACTACATTTCTCTATCACACCTGTAATACCCGTTCCATCCTTTCCAAAAGTTAATTTTTTTGTTGTTGCAAAAAGTGTGTCAAAGAAAGATTGCTAAAGTGTTTATACACTCATTTGACATCAAGAAACATGTATTGCATTTTTTAACCCATTTACATTTATGTTTTTTTTCAAGAAGCTAAATTAGTCCAACCTAAATTGGTATGAGAGAGTTTCAATAAGTTAATTAGTCCAACCTAAATTGGTATCAGAGATAATCGAACCTGAGACCTTGAGGAGGAGCACACTCCAAAGTCCAAGCCAACCCAACTGGGTTGATTTTTTTATTTTATAATTTAGTTTTTTTGTCTATGTTTTGTTATTTATTTATTTATATTTATGGTGGCTGAACATGCGGTTTAGAATTCTATTGAGTCAAAACCAAAAATTCTTGATACTTTCAGTGAGTTTAAACCTTTTATTGTTGAAGCTTCAGTCAAATTGAAATCAAACATTGTTGAAGCTTCCATCAAATTGAAATCAAACATTGTTGAAGTTTTGGTTGATTTGAAACCAAATGTTAATTCTAAAGATAACATTGTTGCTCCAAAGGTTTCAAAACTTCTTGATAATGAAGTTTATACTAGTGATTAATTCGGAGTTCAAAGTTTAAAGCAAATACCAAATTCAAGTTTTATAGATATAACATTCATACATGTGGAAGTAAACTATGTGAGCTGTGCATTGAGTGGCATGAAATTGCAATCTATGTTTCTTTACCAGTGTTAAGGTAGAAGAGAAATAAAGAAAATTAAGCAATTCATCTGCATCTCAAGAGGACTCTTTCAAACAAGATCTCATAATCTTTTTCCACAAAAAGGGAATAATGAAGTCTTATTATTGTGAAATGAACATAGATTATAATGATTCGTGCATTGTAATATACTACTCATCCCATCCCCCTTTAAGCATGTGGTTAGGGGCTTGATTCCTTACTATTGCATATGGGAAAAATCCGATTGGAAAGGAAGAACTCATCTTGTGTGTCCCACAAGTTTTCCGATGAAGATTAGTCATTACTAAACGACAGAGGAAACTTCGTGCAACATCATAATAACCCAAAAAGTATATACTACTCATCCTATCTATAAATAATAGCTAAAATTGATTGGCATCATTACACAACAGTCAACAAGACAAAGTTCAACTTACAAAGTCTCATCCAATCTATATTACCTCTAATTAATCTTTTATCTCTTTTTCTTTTAAAACCCTAAATAGGAAAGTGATCATGGCAACCACACCTAGTATTCCATCACATACTAAAGCTTGGGTTTATTCTCAATATGGTAACATAGAAGATGTTTTAAAGTTTAATCCAAATGTACCTACACCTCACACCAAGGAAGATAAAGTGCTCATCAAGATTGTGGATGCAGCCCTTATTCCTGTTGATATTAAGAGGGCTCTTGGTCATTTCAAGGATTGACTCTCCTTTACCAGTAAGATTTCAATTACCTATTATGATCTAAAAATGAAATTTGGTCCCAATAAATATATAATTTTTTTAGTCCTATAAAATATGTTCTTAGTTTTTAGTCATTTAAAAAAAAAATTACACTGTCAATCAATTTTAATCGGTAGATCATGAAAAATGTCTACTTAAATGATAATTACTTCTAAACACATACATATGATTGATTGTAATTTTTGACACTATAAAACACCAACAAAGTATCAAAATTAAAGTTACAAATATAATGATAGAATGACATGTTGGTTCTTTGTCAGAGGAAGAAAAATTCTCACAAACTATCAAATTTGAGTTTTGTTGAAGCTGCTAGCATCCCTTTAGCAATAATAACTGCTTATCAATGACTTGAAAGAGTTGAGTTTTCTTCCGGTAAATCTCTACTTGTTCTTGGACGTGCTGGAGGAGTTGGATCTCATATTATTCAAGTATGAAGTCTATACTAGGTTATAAGATGAGTTTTTTTTGTCTTAATCCTTTGGTTCCCACGAAAAGGTGATAATAAATTAGCAAGTGTACTAATAAATATCGAAGTAATAAATAATTCGTATCCACAGGGACTGTTCTAATCTTTACTTGGCAATTTCATTAATATTCAAGATGTATGTAAATAAGGTGGTTGCATTAGGCAAATTGATTTTGGTTGCAATGATAAATAAATAACTGAAAAATAAAATTGGTTTTGAAATAATTTTAGAGAAATGACTAGGTCATTCGATTCATCTATACATCACTCATTAGTAACCTGTTTCTTAAGCATACGAATGTCACAAAGTCAACGACGAATTAACAAATTAACTTAGGTCAATCCCTTGATCCTAAGTCCTCTCATCTAATCACAATTCCCAAATTCCTTAGGTGAACCTATAATCATAAAAGGCTATTGAGTCCGTTAATTCAATTATCACTATCTAAAAACGCTCCATCCCTAGATTGTCCGTTAGATAGAACAGCATAAATATTAATTTCCGAGATACACGCTAGTGTCAGTAGTCATATATTCTCTTAGAACAATTATATTGGGTCAGAATCATAAGAGCATTAAGAACAAAATATACTGAATAAACTAGATTGACATTCATAAACGTAAGAGTTTCAGGTTACATTACATGAGCTAGTACAGAATCATCTCTTGACCTAATCAATAGAAATTAGCTAGACATGATCAAATATATAAACAACATAGTAAAGAAAATAAACCGATAGAGTTATGTCGTTGTCGACGTTGCTCCTCAATTTTCTTTCAATCGGTGTTGTTCTTCGTTTTCATCTCCATGTGCAAGCCTTTTTTCTTCTTCTCGTGTTGCGTGAATGAGTCACCAAAAGCGTTTCTTTCCAAAACCTGAATACCCAAAACGTGAAGGCTGCTCCCCTCCTTATATACATAGTTTGCCGAACCGTGATGCTCATATCCCATGACCTGATTCACTTCTTTTTTGGTATAAACCCACGTTTGCTTTTATCTTTGGCCCACTGGCTTTTGTATTCACACCTCCATCTAATTAATAGATCAACCTAGTGTACACCAATTTCTTTCAATTTATCCAATGATCCATCCCTCCTCATGTTTCTTTTGACTCTCGTTAGCCTCTAAGGTATGTGACACCTTCCTTATTTCATTTGGTCATTGACCATAATAATAATAATAATAGACACTAATACACTGCTTGACTCAATAAATTAGAAAATGACAATTTATTTAAATTGACTCCAAATTAAATACTAAACTAATAAAATAGACTAAAAACTTCACTAAAAAGACTCTGAAAATATGGAATGACGGATTGTCATCACAACCCCAAACTTGAACCGTTACTTGCCCTCAAGGAACAAACTTGTTAAATGAAAAATGACAGTAAAATAACAATTACCTAATCAAGCGATAGTACCCAAAAGTTCAACACCTTACTAGCTAAAGATGAGCTAGTTTGACTTGTACGCATCCACCAATTCACAACTCCACGCAAAAATATGAAAGGGGTTCACACACAGTCGACATGCAATCTACATATTACCATACGCTTGAAAAGTTTCTAAACGTCAATCAAAATCAATGTCAATGCACACTTTGAGGTCTTAAAGGGTTATAACGGGGCTTAGGTGAAGGTGGGATAATATTTGGATAAGTAGGCTACACAACATTTGAGTTAGGCACTCCTACGGAAATTAAAGCACAAATTCAATCCATCATTCACCTTTGGAACAACAATTCTTGTAAAGGTAGTAGAGAACACTTGTAACTATTGGGACAATCGAGTTTAAAGTTACTCGGATTTTCAGTGTTTTGTCCCTTTTTCATTTTTTTTTTTTGATACACCATTTTTGTGTGTATTTTTCATGATAATGTTCTTTCTTTGTTCTCTAGTACCCCCACCCCAAACTTAGTTAGTTGCAAATTCCAATAGCAACCCCAAACTTATTATTTAGCAACATTCTACAATGCCTAACTCAGAAAAAACAATATGGGACAAGTCCTAAAAATATCTAAGCTTGTAATGCAGTTTGTCACCGAACAAAAAGTTCTAAACCTACCGGCTCAATTTGGCTAAGAAAAGGATAAAATATAACAATTAAAATCAGAGTAGGCTTCAAAAAGGCTCACAGGACCAAGCACTTTTGCCTCAGTGTGCTAATGACAAAAATCAATCGACAGTAAAGAAACAATGCAAGTTCTAGAAATGTAAAAGCATGGAACACTCTATATTAGTAAATTGAAAAAAAAAATAAAATTTGGCCATGAACCTTACAGTTTAGATTTCTGGGAGTTGTGACTACCTATCTTTAACTGTCGTCCACTTCTCCTTTGAATTTCAAGTCACTACCTCCTTATGAACTTTTTGAAATACCACTTGAATAAGCAATTGTTACTAAACTGGAAAAAGTCAAGAAACAAGAAAATTCATTAATAATAAACAAGCAAACAATTAAAGTTACTGAAAAAGGGAATTAAACTGACACGACTGACATCTGACAAGTTATTGAAAAAAAAAAAATAAGAACTGATGTGGACTTTGATTTTTTTTTTGTCCATCTTTTCACTTTTTTTTTCTTCATTTTTTTTACTGAATAAAAATACCTACAAAATAAAAAACATTAAAAAAATAAAGGATGGGTTGCCTCCCACCAAGCGCTTTCTTTTACGTCATTAAGCTTGACGCCTCAGCCACTGTTAGGGTGGCAAATATGAAAGAAAGAATATATCATCTTTTTTCTTCCTTTTTCTTGGTAGGAATTCCATGAACTTCATACAAAGAAGCAAATGCTCCCATGATCCAACTGCTAGACTTTCAGCATTTGAGCTCTCCCACCATAAAGAAGAATAGATATACCTTTGCAAAGAAATGATTTCTTTCAACCCCATTGGTTGAGACTTCAGGTAGAGACCAACACTCCTCATTTGTGGATTTTCTTCCACCACAACATGACACTCAGTCTCCATCTCAACCAGCTGCTTCTCACATTCATTCGCTTTCCCAACAAGATCACCACACTGAACTTCAAATTTCTCAAATGAAACTTGATTTAATATCAAGAAATCATCTAAAATATTTTGAAGCTGAGTATTGTAATCGATGTTGATAAGCTCTTTCAGCCCTTCGCAATCTGTACCCTGATGATTCGCCTCATGATCACATCTCGCATTTAATCTTGAGATTTGATTCTCCCGTTGTTCTATCTTCCAAGAAAGCAAATGTTTTTCATACTCCAACGTAACAATCTCCTCTGTGTCATAAAGGTGTAACCTGTCTACTAACCTGTCTATCATAGCTGCAAAACTTAGATAAACTTTTTAGCAGCAAAGTACAATGAGATATGAAGAGCATAAATCATAATATATATTTTTTCAATTTTTTAATATATAGACAAAAAATGTAAATGACAGAAATCCTAAACAGTAACGAAATTTCCAAGCTGAAATAATTCAACAGTCCCCGGCAACGGCGCCAAAAACTTGATAATAAATTAGCAAGTGTACTAATAAATATCGAAGTAATAAATAATTCGTATCCACAGGGACTGTTCTAATCTTTACTTGGCAATTTCATTAATATTCAAGATGTATGTAAATAAGGTGGTTGCATTAGGCAAATTGATTTTGGTTGCAATGATAAATAAATAACTGAAAAATAAAATTGGTTTTGAAATAATTTTAGAGAAATGACTAGGTCATTCGATTCATCTATACATCACTCATTAGTAACCTGTTTCTTAAGCATACGAATGTCACAAAGTCAACGACGAATTAACAAATTAACTTAGGTCAATCCCTTGATCCTAAGTCCTCTCATCTAATCACAATTCCCTAATTCCTTAGGTGAACCTATAATCATAAAAGGCTATTGAGTCCGTTAATTCAATTATCACTATCTAACAACGCTCCATCCCTAGATTGTCCGTTAGATAGAACAGCATAAATATTTCCGAGATACACGCTAGTGTCAGTAGTCATATATTCTCTTAGAACAATTATATTGGGTCAGAATCATAAGAGCATTAAGAACAAAATATACTGAATAAACTAGATTGACATTCATAAACGTAAGAGTTTCAGGTTACATTACATGAGCTAGTACAGAATCATCTCTTGACCTAATCAATAGAAATTAGCTAGACATGATCAAATATATAAACAACATAGTAAAGAAAATAAACCGATAGAGTTATGTCGTTGTCGACGTTGCTCCTCAATTTTCTTTCAATCGGTGTTGTTCTTCGTTTTCATCTCCATGTGCAAGCCTTTTTTCTTCTTCTCGTGTTGCGTGAATGAGTCACCAAAAGCGTTTCTTTCCAAAACCTGAATACCCAAAACGTGAAGGCTGCTCCCCTCCTTATATACATAGTTTGCCGAACCGTGATGCTCATATCCCATGACCTGATTCACTTCTTTTTTGGTATAAACCCACGTTTGCTTTTATCTTTGGCCCACTGGCTTTTGTATTCACACCTCCATCTAATTAATAGATCAACCTAGTGTACACCAATTTCTTTCAATTTATCCAATGATCCATCCCTCCTCATGTTTCTTTTGACTCTCGTTAGCCTCTAAGGTATGTGACACCTTCCTTATTTCATTTGGTCATTGACCATAATAATAATAATAGACACTAATACACTGCTTGACTCAATAAATTAGAAAATGACAATTTATTTAAATTGACTCCAAATTAAATACTAAACTAATAAAATAGACTAAAAACTTCACTAAAAAGACTCTGAAAATATGGAATGACGGATTGTCATCAAAAGGGACCCTGGTAATTCATAGGTTTAACCAATAGATAAGTAGAGTCCGACTAAAGACTGTTCCAACCAGAAATTGAACGGGTTCTTCCAAACAATTTTTCTTTAACTCCTCCATTGTTCAATATAAGTTTGTTTTTGTAATACAATTAATATACAATGAAGTATTTTAATTTTCTTCCAAACAATTTGTCTTTAACTCCTCCATTAATCCATTGTCTTTATCCTCTAATGGCATGCAGTAATTTTTTGTGTGACTATAGCACAACAAAACTTGGATTTTTGAGGAAGTAGAAGCCCAATATTGGACCCTAAGAGTCCATTTCCATTTCCTCAGACGGTGGAAGCATTTTCCTATCTCAATACTAATAGAGCTATTGGGAAAATAGTTGTACATCCCATTTCATGAGCTTGATTAATAAGGTACATCAATTCCCATGGCTTTTGAAAGTTTGTTTGTGTAGTAATAAATCACTTAAGAGATATGTTTGTTGTTTTTTATATTTACCCTTATGCCTAAAGTATAGGACATCAGAATTCTATTGCTTTTTGGGACACTGACACATGACTAAGTCCTGTGTAATCAGGAGAGTCCAAAATCCAAAAATTTCGTGTTGAATTCTGTCCAATAATCTATTTGTTTATTTAACATCTGTAAATAGGTGTGCGGGCGCGCGAAAGAATTCAAGTAAGCGAGTGCTTGTTTTCAGCAAAATTTCTCTTTCTCCCGGTACTTAGATTCTATGAAGGGCTTTGTGATGGTTTTCCATTTGGATTTTCTGTCGCACCTTACACAGGCTTCTCCAAAAGGAATGGTTCTCTCTATTATAAAGGCAGCAAAAGAATCCTCTATTGAGCAATCCCTTTGTGTCAACATGACTTGAATATTAACAATGACAAACACTAGAAGGAGTGCATTTAAGAGGACAACGCAAGAGGCCAGCGGAACGATTGAGGGACTATTTTGGATGATTGTATGTTGAAAGGCAGTGATCGATTTAACCAAATATCATTGCTTACCGGCATGTTTTGGGGACGCATGAACCAGGTAACCAAGGTAATGGCTGCGCAACCGTGTGTTTGACTGAGGGCATGATTCTAAGTACAACATAGGAACTACCATTGAGAGTGTGAATCGCCACAATTTGGTTCTGAGCTGAAAGGATATGGAACCTTGTAGAGGCACAGTTAGACAGCTCTTTTGTGAAAAAGAATAATGACAACGGAAAAGACACAGAAGAAAGGAATAGCTAAAATGAAAACTAATTTTTCTTATTGTGTGTTTTAAACTTAAAAAAAAAAAAATAGAAAATCTATGATACAAGGTGTTATTAATATAAAGAGAAGCATATGCAGAATAGAAAATAGAAGCAAAACAGAACTAGAAGAGGCAAAAGCCGAACAGATAGAAGCAAAAGTATCAGTATCAGAAATGTAAGAAGAATCAGAAATAGAACAGAAGTAAAAGTATTTCATGTTTTTATGCCATGAGTCCTTGCGCTTCCACAATAATCAGTGGAACATTTAAAACTATCATCAAACCATCACAAAAATAAAACCCACATCATGAATATTTATCATTAGCAAACTCTGTTGCTATAATAAGAATAATTACTTTTCACATTCGTTGGCAAGTTCACATCACAAGCCCAAAACTTAGAGCAACTGGCAACGTAACATTCAATGCTAAGATTTAACAATAGCTGAAAATATGCAGGCGTGCAACATCTGAAACATCTCAAATTCTCCTCAGTTGTTCATTATTAAACAAAAAATAAAGTATATAACATCATCCTCACATTCAAGTAGGCAAATTAAGGAATAATTCCATTAATTAACTAACAAAAACTGAGTAATGTATAATCCAAATAGAAAAATAAAGAGTTAATCTTATAATGACCGTGATTTAACATGAGTCTATAAAGTCAACAACAAAAAGTAGAACCAATATAAATAAACGACATAACAGACGAATAAACTTGCGGAAAATCTTCAAGAGCCAACATAGCAAAGCATGTAGGTCATAGTGATACAAGACTCTCAACGTAGACATTAGAGGTGAACTTCTTAAAGGGTAATGAGGTAGAAGGGAGGCCTTGAATATTAGGAATCTTTACAGTACCATTCTTGTAATTGTAAGCATATACCTTCAGTTGAATATCTATCAAAACTAGGTTATCCTCCTCAGAAATGCAAAGCATAGAGGCCCGGGAGCCATTATATCCAAGAAATTTCATGGATGGAACAGCGAACAATTTAGTCCAAGATTCTTTATTTCCATATTCATTCATAACCCAACCATCCAAAATAGTTTTGTTTTGAGCAAGGATGCATAGGCAATCATTGGAAACCCCCAAGCTCAAGTTAAACAAAGGACCATACTCAGGCTGCGAAATCTCTTGATAAGACTCTTTTCTTAAATCAAGAGAGAGAATAACCCATGAAGAGTGTTTTCCTCGTATGGCCCAATTAATGGCGCCACTTACAAATATCCCACGATAACAACAGGCTACATACATGATTTCAATGGGAAAGTCTGGGATCCTTTTCCAAAAATTAGTACCTAAAGTATGAACACTAACTTGAGTTTTGACAAAACCCTTAGTATCTAATTGATGGCATGTAACAGCAACTACTTTGTAATTATCAATGGAACTATCATACCCAATGCTGTACCTAGTTTGAAATGTCTCCTTAGGTAGATTTTCCAAAGGTGGCAATATCTTGAATTTGCTTGTACAAGGGTTCCATACTACCAGATCAACATGGTTATTATTGATGTCGGTCGTTTTGAAACAAATGATGCCGTTGCAAGAGCCAAATATGAAAGCACGATTGTTAGAAGGGTTTAGAGGGAATTTGAGCATTGTCTCCGGGATGATGGCGGTGCTAGCTGTTGAGTTGTCAAAAACAGATGGAAGTCGGAAATCAAAGAGAAGGTAATACCTTTTTGAAAAGGAACGCGAACACATCTGGCATAGGATGAGGTGGTAATGGCGGGTCTGTGACAAGTGGAGGTGATCTTTCGTGAAGTTGGGATCGGAAATAATGGAATTCAAGGGCTTGCAGACAGACTTGAGTATCAAGAGTGACTTCACAGGGAGCCTATACAAGATTTCTAACACCAGATCGAGCGATAACAAAGTAAACATGCCGAGGTGGTTTGACATGGTTGTTAACATGGTTGGTGATGATGCTGCCATGGAGGTAGTCAACCGGTTGGTGTTAAACAACAACTAAATAAGGTTAGGGTTAGGGTTTTTAAAAGAGAAATGATATTTTGACAACCACTTTTTGACAACTTTTGGACAACTTTCTCTCTCATACTCACATGATGTTGTTATCCTCTCTTTTCCTTTTTCTCTCTCCATTGTTTTTGACCAATAAGAAATGAGAAAAACAAGGTTGTCATCAAATGGATGTCAAAATATCATTACTCTTTTTAAAATAAGAAGACTCGCAAAGGGAAAGAAGACTTCACGAGGAGAGTGATCTCAATATGAACGAATTGGGCTTAGGAAACATATGACACGCACAGAATAAACACTACTACGTGTAGTGGTTTTATTATATATATATATATATATATATATATATATATATATATATATATATATATATATATATATTGACTTTTTTCTAGTTACACCTCTAAAACCTGGTAGTAAGGCAAGTAAGAAAAGAGCTAAGTCTCACAATGGCAAAAGCACTGATGGCATCACAAGTAGTGACCACATCCAAACTCGTTCCAAAAAGGGTGTAATCAAAAGCAACCCCAAATATGTTTGACTGTCATGAGATATGTTGCCTGGCAGATTAGTTTCTTGGCAGCTTATGGTTTAAGAGCATAGATTTAGCTAGCAGTTTTCTTTGCTTCTTAGCATATATGTTGTTTTAGTTGAGATGGTCATAGTTGACCTGCTTTTATGTTGTAATAAGGTTCAGGCCTACTCCTGCTTTGCATTTTAATTTTTCTAGCTTTGATAAAAAAAAAAAGTTACACTTCTAAAACATTCGGTTTCACCCAAATTTCTTTTATAATCTTTATCTTTATCTTTATATATATAAATGTTAGAAAGTTAGCCCTAATGCTAATCTCGTTTTTTTTTGGTGGGTCTATGTAATTTTTATGAAAAAAAAATGAATTTCCGAGGAATCAAACCAGGTAACATATGCTTACACTTCACAACTTTAACCACTATGCCACTTCCATTTTTGTTGAAACATTGTTGCTTCCCAAAGTGATATACATGACTAAAACATTTTTTTTAAAAGCCACAACCTCCCTAGCGGTTCCTTTTCTCATAACAGTTATTTTTTTATTATTAGCGGTTCCTTTATTGATAGCAATTCTTTTTCATTATTATTTAATATTATTATTATCATCATCATCATCATCATCATTATCATAATTCATTTTTCTTCTTCTTTCGATTATGATCAATTTTTTGGTGTACACTTACAACGTGTTACGATATTAAAGCTGCATCTTCAAAATTGTTGATAATTTGATTGATCCAGATGATAATTTTATCATTAGAAACTTTAATTTTTACTATAAATTTGCCAGCCTCTTTGTTTTTCCTATATTATATTATTACTTGAAATTATTTATTCTGACTTTTTATTTGCGAAAATCACTACAGTAGATTATAACATTACTTTGTTTTGGCAAAATAATGACTTTAATTCCATGTTCATTTTTATTGATTTCCATATTCATTTTTGTTGATGCATTTAATTTGCTTCTTTGAGATTGTGTATTTTGATCACTCTCAATGATCACTTAATTTGATTGTTTCTGAGTTCAAATGTAACTCTACAAGTAATAAGCCAATTTGATATTTTATATATGAAACTCTACAAAAACCGTGCATCGCACGGGTTAGAGTCTAGTTTAATATAATTCCAAAATAGCCCTTAGTCTCATATTAGTTTTACAAACCTTATATGTTCATATTTCAATCTTACCATTCATCTCTCTCATGAACATCCATGAAGATGACTAAACTTGAGAAGAGATTATAAATTGAAATACAAAACCTTCCATTAAAATTCATCGCAAAACTACGTTAATTTTTAGCAGATTTTATGTTGTTTTTGTACGGCTGCAAATTATACCTGTTCACGTATGTCGTCTTTCATAAACATATTAACACCTAACTGAACTCAATTCACGTGGAATTGAGATTCTCATTATACATGAATTAAACTTCAATTTAATTCACCTATGGAATTCAATTTCAATTATATTGTATTTGCCACGGCTCTTCTTTCATGAATTTGTTTTGCCTTTTTAATTTTTCATTTGATGTGTATTGTTTGTATTTGATTTGGGGGAATTAGTCACTTTAGTCCCTGAATGGGGAACGATTCGTCAATTTAGTCCCTGAATGCAGATAATATGCAAAACAGTCCCTGGTCAATTTCAGGGACTAAAGTGACTAACGAAGTCTACATTCAGGGACTAAATTGACTAACGGTGTCTGCATTCAGGGACTAAATTGACTAACAAAGTCTACATTCAGGGACTATTTTGCAATTTATCTTCATTCAGGGACTAAATTGACGAATCGTTCCCCATTCAGGGACTAAAGTGACTAATTCCCCATTTGATTTGCCTGCATCAATTGATTTGGTGATATTGAACTTACATATCACTTATGTTTTGTTTTATTTATACTTGAATTGAGTTCACCTTAATCTCTTTTGTTTTGTTTTAATTGTACATGGATTTAATTTAGTACCCCGAGACTTAAGTCACATAGAGGTATTTTTGGAAGTTTGATTGGGAGCGAGCAATTTTTGATGGAAGAAGAGCAGAATTCTTAGAAATTTCGTCTACCTTAATCAATTAAAATGATAATGAGTGAAATTTTGAAAAGAAAGTAGAGGTATTTTTATTAAATTAGGGTGTAACCTGAAATTAATGTGGTGTAATTAGAAATAATCATTTTTTTTTTGTCAAGCGTGTAGTGGTTTGATTGTATTTTTAAGAAAAATCAAAAACAAAATAAATTTAGGATATTCAAGATATAATATGTTAATATATTGCGTTTTCAAAAAGATAAATTAAAGTATCCAAAAAAAAAAGTCACCTAAAAAAAAGATAAAAAAAGTATCCAATTGTACAAAAAAAGAAAGTGCGTTTAGCAGACACGGACATCAGGTTAACGATATATGTTTTAACATAGTCATTAATTTTAGAGAAATGATATTTGAACATCTATTTGGTGACAACTTTTGTGACATCTTTCTCTCTCAAACTCACGTTAATTTTTACTTTATCTCTCTATTTCTATGGTTACCGTGCCAATACTACTTTTTCTTTGTAAATTATAGTTGTCTAATAACTTGTCACTAAATTGGTAGTTCAAATAACATTTCTCTTAATTTTAATAGCAAGTACAACACAGCTGAAGGGAGACACAACAGTTCCTGATTTAGTTTTCATGATTTCCTCCCGAATCATTCTCATCAAATCTCATAGCTGGGATTAATGGTCACGACAACTCCCAATACTTTTTTTTTTTGAAGAAACTCTCAACACTCTTATGTAGGTGCAGTAACCGAGGATTGCATCACATTCGTCGTGTAGCTAATCAAGCTGTTCATTTTTTAGTGAAGTTTTATTTTAAGCATTGTATAGATCTTATTTGGTCGAAGAAACATCTTCTTGTATTTATGTAGTTGTAGCATTTGACTTACAACCACCTCATCATTTTTTGGTGCAGCCTATTTTCAATACACCTAAATTACCCTCACATAGTTTTTCTCTTAAATCAAATCCATTAATGAGGACTCAATTGCTATAAATATATATGTCTTTCAAGTTTAAATAGTAGCGATTATGGAATGAATCCTATAGCAAAGGGTCTATCTTTATCTTTATATAATACAAAAGGATACTTCTATGAGCATAAGTACACGTGGCGCCTCATTTTGCTTCTACCATTTAATGCTCCTCCAACAAATTTTTTGCAATGCATTAGACCTTTGATCAAGAAAGTTGACTTAATTGTGTATTATGTATCCATTGCATTTAATATTTTTATCAACCAATTAGAATGGATCATGACTCATAATTTTTTTTCTTAACCAATCAAAATAGATCATGACTCATTTATATTTTATGAGCCAATCAAAATTGATCTTGACATGATTTTTTTCCTATATATAGACAATTTGTTTTTCATTATCTTCATCTACCATCTTCCTCTCATAAAATAAAAGACATTTTGTGTCCATAATTTAGGTTTCGAGTATACTTTTTATGATTGTTTTTCATTCTGGTTGTATTTATGTGCTTTTTGTTATAACATGTTGGTGTGAAAATTCTGTATTTAGTTTTCCTTCATTTTTTTTATCCAGTTCCTTTTTTTTTTTTCTCTTCTTCTAATTAACTATTTGCATTTTCAGGGTAACAAAATTCATGCTATTGTATGAAGAAATATGATCTATAAATTTGAGAAGGATTTGAAGGAAGGAAAGGTCTACTTTGATATTGCGCTACAAATCTTGGATCTTATCAAACAACGAAACATGACTACAAACAAAATTTTTAGTTTAACACAAAAATGAAATTATGCGGAGTGAATAGTGTACCTTCAGATATTTCAGTTCAGATATTGATTTGGTGTTTCTTATTATGTCATTTATATGTATAATACTTTTATTTTGTTCGGATTAGTTTTTTCATCACAACATTATTTTCGATCTTAAAGAGGTAGTACAATCTATTTGGAGGCTTTGATAAACTTTTTTTTTTTTTTTAAAGAATGAGGCTTTGATAAACTTGATCATTTGTTATTTACACAAGTACAAAAAAGCAACCATTTTTAGAAAACTCCAATATTGTTTTAAACAATTATAAATTTGAAACAATTAATTGGACTCAAAGTGGTTAATGAGTTCTACTAAAGGATGAATTATTTAAGAAAAATAATTTTTGTTAAGACTTTAATTTTCTTTTTGCTCGAATTACCCGGGTCCTTTTCCTCTGGGACCGGAGGGTTAACCCCAACAACAAAAAAACATATTAGATTTTTTCCACTATATTTTTAAACAAGTCTATGAATAACAAGATAAATGATACACATAAAAGTATCAATCATGCAAGATAAATGTCTTTTGTTACTAAATGATTAATGATACACATAAATGCATCAATCATGCAAGATAAATATGGAAGCTATTTGTTTGACCAAATAAATGAAGGATATTATTATGAATGTGTTATGAATAATTGAAAAAGACATTTGTACACCCTCCGGTCACTAATATAAGCAAAAGTTTGATTTTTAGATTCATTCATTAAATGACGTATGTAGTCTTTATTATAGACTACATACGTCATTTAATGAATTAATCTAAAAATTAAACCTTTGCTTATATTAGTGACCGGAGGGTGTACTTTATATGTGTCATCACTTATATTATATGTCATTCAAATGTTAACATATGTCAATGATAATTTCCAAGCCAAACAGATTCAAACACTTTAAAAATGAACAAGATGTAAAAAAAAATTAGCATTTATCTACAATATTCTTTTCTTTTTTTTCCGAATATTACAAGTTTTTTTTATGGTATATCAATGTGAAAAATGCTTGTTTTCCCGAATTGGAACCTCGGGACAATTTCCCGAGCGCTTATTTCAGCAAAATCAGTCAATTTCTGCCTTAAATTACACCCATGCCCCCCCTTGTTTTGTGGCCATGAAGCAATTATATTGGTTAATTCATCTATCGGGATGTGCTCGGGATAAAACCCCTCGGGAAAAATAGCATGGCTGTATCAATGTATGCAACAAAATAATAGTAAATGCAAAAAAAAAAAAATATATATATAATCAAAACCGTGTATATTAATGTATATGCTCTTTGCTAAAACCATTTATTATTATTGAATGAATATGCATGTTTTTTTTTTTTTTTGCTAATGAAATTTTTATTTTGTTTTTTGTTACTGCTAACGAATGAATATGCATGTTTGAACCCAAAAAAGTAGTATAGAATATGAATGGCCTAGACATTTAAGAAAAAAATCGTATACTATCTATAAAAATGAATGAAACGAGCTTTCAAAACCTCTATAAAGGTAGTATTATAAAAATAGAAATGATAGCAACACACACTTTTCAACATACCTTTTTTATTGTTTGCAATTCGCACATGTTCCACCAAATCATGTGAGACCCATATAAATTTGGTGGAACTCAAGTGAGTTTTAACCAATCAAAAGAGTGTGTTAAAAAAATGTATATTAAAATGTGTGTTACTAGCATTCCTCATTATGCAAAAGAAATGAAATTATTTTCCATGAAAACCGGTAAAGGTTATTGTCCCCTTTTTCTTATTTGATTTCTTCAATTTAATTGCAATCAACATTTGGTCTTCACGGTTTTTTTGTCAATCATAGACATTGATAAAATCAAATGTACGTATTTTCCAAATGGAAAGGAATTATTTAGGAAAAACCTTGCATTGAATTATATCATCAGAATAAAAGTTGAAAATTAATATATTTTAATGTATATGTTAATTGTGGGTGTTTACTAATTTGTTAAATAAATGTCTTTCTTTGTGAGAAAAACATCCGCAATGCAAAATATATTCTTTTATTTTTTTTTCAAATGTATTTGGTAGTTTTGAATATGTCCACCAACAAGCATATTTTTCTTTTGGTGAATTTTAATGGAATGCTTACTAACAAGTATATATACATCATCGTTCATAAAAAAATAAATAATACACATCATCGTAAATATAGATATTTTCTTCAGTTTGATGTAAATATGATTTATTTTCAATTTAAATGACTGAATAAGTATACCACTTCTTTTTACGATCACACCTCTTAATTAAGGGAATGTTTAATATGACGTTTCTTTTTACCATTTCTTTTTTACTTAATTAAAAAAATATCACATCATTTAAAATGTTAAATAAATATGTAATTTATCAGCTCAAGTAACACATCAATATTTTTCCATGGTTACTTTCCAGCAAATAGCCAAATACCAAAAGTCTTCTCATGGATAATCACATTAGGCTAAGAGTAACCACAAAGATGAAATTGGCACCACATCTCCGTCCTAATCTTTAACGCACTAGGTATATAAGTCATCTCTGTTTTATCTTGGTTTTCGGGTGTCAAACATTGATTACGTTTGAACCTTTTTAACCGGTGATATCTTATTTTTTCTTGGGAAGGGAAAAAGTAAGCAAAACCCTTGAGAATCGAGGTCCGGGAGTTGTTTTCGCTACGGGAAGGTGTTAGGCACCCATAACGACTATAGTACCCTATAGGAACCGTCTCCATTTTCTACGCGCGCGCTTTATTTTTAAATGCTATTTGAAAGTGTTTATTTAGACCTAAGAGTTTCTAAGTGAAGAATTAGAGGGAGGAGAATGTGTTTGAATTTTTGTTTTATTTGAATTGAAGGAATTTTGTCCTTGCCTACGTACCCGTTTAAGGGATCAAATCCACCGTAGTTCTCTTCCAAAAAATGTTTTTGTTTTTGTTGGTTGATTTTAAGTTTGAAAATTGGAGTTTGAAGAATGGAGATTGAGAGGCCTTAAAGGCATGGGGTTTAAGAAAAAAAGTGGGGTTTGATTAGTTATTTTGCAAAAGAAAGGTCAAGTATGATTAAGATTCATTGAAATTTTGATTAAGAAAATAAAGGGGAAAATCAATGGGGTTTGGACCCCAAGGTTTATTAAGAAAAATATTTGAGTGATGTTGTTCAAGTTTTTTGGAAAATTGATTTTTCTAAGCGTAAATCCTAAGCATTCATCTAAACATACAATCCTAAACATACGTCTAAACATGCATATCCTAGCCATATACCTAAAGTGATGTGTGTGCATGTGTCGGTGCTTGTGTCGGTGTACATCATTAGAGTCCATAGTCCTTATTACATCATTGGCCTAGATACATTCTATGGTCTTGCAAGAAATTTAAAGGCATAAAGTAAAATATTACAAAATTCCTAAGTCTTTACATTCTAAGCCTTGGTACAAATTAAATTGCAAGAAAAATAGAGATGAACATGGGATGAGATGGGAATGCTTATGAAATGATGAACAAAATTGTTAGTAATATAAGACACAAAATGATAGAAGAAATAGGCAAGAAAATATTAAGCGAACCAATGAGAATTAGCACTAAAAAGTGGCAAAGACATGCCTAAAATTTACCATGATATGAAAGCAAGATCATGACCTACAATTTTCATATCCTTTGCAAATTTCCAAAGAGTTTTTATTTCAGCACATGACATGAAAATTGTAAGGCCACATCAAGCTTCCAAAGTTTTGGCATACTTTAGACCTATTTTGCACTAATTTTGCACATAGTAATATTCAAACAATTCACAACACAAGATAGTAATATCACACATCACAAACAGCACCAAATATTCCAGATCAACAACAAACAATGCCTCAAAATTACTCTTTAAGCACCAATTATCATGGGCCAAAATCTTGGAATTAAAATGTGCAAAAAAGTTTAACAAAATATGATAAAAAAACAACACAAACACACAATTTCCCATGTATTTTCCCATCAATTTTCAGCATGCAAAATTTAGCAAGAAACAATCCTAAATCATTTAACAAAAATACTATGAGGACTCACCAAATTTTGCAAGTTTTTTAACAAGATTTTTCCAACAAAAATTAGAAGAAAACAAGTGAGCAATGCAAAATAATTTTCTAAAATTTCTCTGATCAAAATTTACATGCAATATGCCAAGATTGATCAAAAAAATACAAGAAAATTAATAGCAATTTTTTTAGAATTTTTTGACAAAGTTTTGAAGCATGCAAAGGTGTAAAAAGTGAAAGCAGTGTGTAAAATAGCAATAAATTAGCAAGAAAACGAAATTCAGCAAACACAGACCCAAGCCCAAAGGTTTGAGTTGAATCTGGGTGATCCAATTGCCTTACAGCCATCAGATCAACCCAACTCCACCTCAAACCCTAGATCCAAGGGTTGAGGGCGCGTGGCACACCATAATGGGACTAGAGCGCACAGAAACAGATGATCCTATGCATACACGTCATGCAGGATCAGATCCAACGATCTAGAACACCAGGAACACCATAAGCTCACAGTACGCGCGCACGTGGGGGAACAGAGGGTATAAAAGCATGGCAACTACACACAGCCTCACAATTCACACTTCTTTCTCTCTCTAAGTCGTTTCTAGAGAGAGAGGCTCTGAGAATAGGTGATCGGAGAAGACGAACAGAATTTGCTCCGGTGCGGTGGTTCGCCGGCGGCGCCACCGTGCCGGAGCATTTTTTTTGTGTTTCAAAAATCTTTTTACATCAAAATGTTCGTCTCATCCTCCTCATTCTACTTCTGGCCTTGATTTTTGCATATTAAGGCTTAATAACCCTAGATCTACGAGGACATAATCGGACCAAAATTTGTATTTGAACAAAGAACAAGGGGAACGAGCTTACCCGTGAGTTCGATTTGGAGATTTGGGATGAATTACAAAGAAGCTTCAGAGATTCTTCGAATCTTTGTGAAGCATGAATCAAAATTTCCCTTCGTTCGTACTTTCTGACCTTCGTGTTCTTTCTTTTTATGCTACTGGCTTCTTTGTGTTCTTCAATCCATTTTCAGTTTGATGTTTGTGTTGTTGTGTGAATCTGCGCTCGTACTCATGCTGTGATGTTGTTACGAGCCTGGATCTTGAATGTTAGGGTTTGAGGAATTCGCTTCTTGGTGAATTTTGATTTTGAAGGAAACAATTTGTGATGATTTGAGGTGGAATTTTGTTGATCTGGAGCGAATTAGCCTCTGGAACTTGAAGAATTCGTATGAATGTTCATGGAGATTCATGCAACATTCATATTGTTCTTGAGTTTTTGGCTTCTTTGATCCGTTTTTTGGTGGAGAGAGAAGGAAAATTCTGTTTTGATGATGTGTACTGTAATGATTACTGAATGTGACTTTGACTGATGAGTTGGCTTATTTATAGCTGACACATGTGCAACCTGGACCAGTAAGATAATGACACGTGTGCTGGACTCATAACAAACTTTTGGACCTATTTATAATTATTAAAAATTGGGGACTAAAATGCAAAATGACACAAAGGACTAAAAAGTAATTAATAATAAAATTGGTAAAAAACGTAATTTGGAAATAACGTAAAGTGAAACGATTAAAAAATGACAAAACGGACTAAAACGAACCAATTACTTAAATGAGGTACTTTAAAGTAACCTCTCTCTGCCGAAATTTCGTGTGAAATGACCAAAATGCCCCTGGGGCTAAAACGACTAAAAATGACTCAGATGCAAATTTTAAAATGGATTTTCAACAGGAAATTAAGCAAGAACTTATACAAGCAAAATTTAAAAGACTCAGAGACAATTTTAAGAGATTAGACAGAGCTTTAACACTTGAAAAGACTAAAATGCCCCTAGGGGCTAAACTGACTCAAAATGACTTCAAGTGCAATTTTTGAAATGGATTTTGACATAGAATTGAAATGAGGACTTATTCAAACTATTTGAAAGGACTCAAACAAATTTTTAAAAGACTGAAAGAAATTTTAACATAGGAAATGACTAAAATACCCTTCTATGTGAATTTTGCAAATAATATTGAAATAAAATGCAAAGAAAGATGTAATTGATCAGAGACATATCAAATGACTTGAAATACAAGAAAAGAAGAATTGAGTTAGTATTTTTAGGTCCAAAATTAGGGTATAACAATCTCATTTACATGTTTCTCACCACATACTCTTGCATCCAATATGAAGTTTTAACTCATATATCACATATTAAGTTATTAACATATCTCCTTTACGTGTGAGACTTTGTACATTTGTAATCTGGTAACATAACCAAATAAGATTAGAGAAAACATAACATGCTATAAAAGTGGGTTGGTGGTGATTTAATGGATGAATGTTTTTATTCTTTTCATTCATGAGAAGAGAGAAAGTAAATTAGAAAAAGATAGAAGACAAAAAAGCAATTCAAACATGAGAGAGATGATAAGAAAAAAAGAAATGATTGTGCTTTGTCTATGAGAGTATATAGAATAGAGTGAATTCCTGGTGATTTACGAGTTTGTTGAAGGAGTTCGAAATTTTTTAGTATATGTTTTACCAAAAAATTAAACTAAATAAAAAAAGTCACATTGTTTTAATAATAAATACAACAACCCTTTATTTTGTCAAATTAGCAGAACACATGCAATTTTTCATTGTCAAATCCAACCAAAGATCAAAAGTGAATGAATTTGAAATAATAGACGTTAAATAAAAGATATAGCATGAAAGTGAATAACAGCCAATAGCTAAAATTTAAGATAAAAAATTAACAAATGTCATCCAATACCTAACAAAGTAGTTTATCATAATTTTGGGATAATGTTCAGAATTTCAGATGAGCCTACATTAAGTTAGATCACCATATTAGGTCAAAAGCAACCATATAAGTGAGATTGCCACACCACATCTTCACAAAAAATCTTAAGTCATTAAGTATATGTGTCATCTCACTTATATGTTGTTCAAAATCTACTATTTTATCCAATGTAGAACATCAACTCACACTTGATACATTAACATATGTTAATCAAGTGTATGACTATCCACATCTGTAAATATGTGACATAATCAAATAAGGTCAATCGTAGGCACATCATGTTCAAAAAGGTAGTTTGATAGTGATTTCATGGAGGCAAATTTATGTTTATTTATTTCATGATAATAGAGAAAGGAAATTAAAAAGAAAAAATAGAATACGAAAAAAGAATTTGAACATGATAAAAATGATTAGGGTAAAAATATATGTAGCATGCTTTATCCGAAAAATTATTGGGAATAAACTGAGTTGCCGGTAATTATATGGGTTTGTTGAAGGGGTTGAAGATTTTTGGGTAATTATTTTACCAAAAAATTAGACTTAATTAACAAAGCGTCACGTCATTTTCAAATGTCTAATAAGCATGTGCTTTGTCAACTAACATAACACATCTGCATTTTTCCATTGTAACATCCCACTAAAGACCAAATGTAAAGTAATTTTAAATGATAAAGGTTGAATATAAAATGGCATGAGAGCGAATGACATCCAAAAACTATATTTAAGTTAAAAAATAAATAAAAAATGACATCTAAACACCAACAAAATAGTTCATCTTAATGTTGGGACAATCACACAATGGAGATTGACACCACATATCGACTTAAAATATCTAATGAGCTTATGAGTATGTATTTTTTTTTTCAACTCAGCATAACACTTCTACATTTTTCAATTCTTAGATCCCACCAAAAACTAAAAGTAAAATGGTTTGAAATAATAGATATTGATTAAAAAAAACATCATCAAAGCAAATGACATCCCTAAACTACAAATTTTAAGATGAAAAAATTTAATAAATGATATCCAAAACTAACTAAATAGTTCATCATAATATGTGTCTTCTGAGGGAGCTTATTTTTCTTTTTTATTTTATATATAATCAATTTAGGCTAAGATCAACCACAAAAGTAAGATTCACACCACATCTTCATCTAAAATCTTAAGACATTATGTACATAAGTTATCTCACTTATATTTTCCTCACCATCTACCATTGAATTCAATGTGAAACTTTAACTCACATATGACACATTAACATCTCTCTTAAATGTGAGACTTTTTGCATGTGTAATATGGTGACATATCCAAATTATAAGGACAAACTGAGACCTAACATGAAAAAGGAATTTTTTACATGAGATATGTAAAAAAAATGAGTTGCTTGCAATTTTGTAGGTATGTTGAAGGATTAGGAGATTTTGGGGTAATTACTTTACGAAAAAAATAGACTCAATTAAAAAACGTCACATCATTTTAAAATTTCTAATAGGTATATATTTTCGTAAACTCAAAATAATACATTTATCTTTTTTCATTATCAGAATTCACAAAAGACCAAAGTCAAAGAGTTTGAAATAAGGAATGCTGAATAAAAAAACAATGAGCGTGAATGAAATTCAATAACTAAAATTTAAGATAAAAAAGTTAAACAAATGACATATAAAAACTAACAAAACAGTTCATCATGATTTTGGGACTTCTAGGGGATTATGCATAGAGTTTGATCACCGTCTTAGATTAAGAGAAACCTCACAAGTGAGATTGATATCATATCTTCGTCCAAAACCTTTAGGCATCAGGAGTCATCTCACTTATATGATGTTCAAAATCTATTATTCCATCCAATACAGAACTTTAATACACATTTGATAAATTATCATTCAACTATCCACCTCCGTAATTACATGACGTATTTAAATATGGTCAATTGAAATCACAAAATGTTCAAAAAAATTAGTTGGCAGTGGTTTCATGGGGAGGGGTTTATGTTTCTTTCTTCCATGAGAAGAAATAAAGAAAATTAAAAGCAAAAAAAAAAAAAATCAAAAAAGGAATTAAAACACAAGGGAAGATAGGCGAAAGAAAATAAGTATTGTGCATTTTTTTTGTGAGAGTATAGAGAATATTGTGAGTTGCTGGTTATTTTATGGGTTGGTTGAAGGAGTCCGAGATTTTTGGGTAATTATTTTACCAAAAAATTAGATTCAATTAAACAAACGTCACATGATTTTTTTTTATTAAGAAAAACGTTACATGATTTTAAATTGTCTAATAAATATATATTTTTGTCAACTCAGCATAACACAACGACAATTTACCATTTTCACCTGCTACAAAAGTGAATAAATTAAAATAATAGACGTTGAATGAAAAAAAAAACATATTGAAGAGAATGCCACATAAAAACTAAACTTTAAGATGAAAATAAACAAATGACATCTAAAAACTAAAAAAACCGGTTAATAACAATATTGTGATTTTCGCATAATCCTACATTGAGTTTGATCATCTCAACATACAAAGATAATCCAAACACGTGAGTTTGACACCACATCTTAACCTAAACCTTAAGAAATTATGTATATGGATCATATCACTTATATGTTGCTCAACATCTACTCTCACATCCAATGTGAAACTTTAGCTCACAGTCAGCACATTAACATATCTCACTTAAGTATAAGACTCTCCGCAGCCGACATTTGTCACTGGGATTCACCCATGCTTCATTCGCAAAGTCGAACCGAGTTATAATATCATCATTGAACCTTATGGAAAGAGTCAGCACTGGTGTTAATCTACTCATTAGACATAGAGCAACCACATAAATGAGAATAATACATCTTCATTCAATGTTTTAATTACGACGAAATTCTAGCCCGTGCTTGGCACACGGGTGTCCATACTAGTTATCATCAAACTAATATCAGACACGATATTTCCCTGTCACAATATTTAATTATTCCTCTTTTTTTTTTAACGAAAAATAAATCGTATAGATGGTTATTGGATTATATGGTACACTCTTGTATGTTCCGGTACACCCAATATTTAAATACGATATTTCCCTGTCACAATATTTAATTATTCCTATTTTTTTTTTTAACGAAAAATAAATCGTATAGATGGTTATTGGATTATATGGTACACTCTTGTATGTTCCGGTACACCCAATATTTAAATAAAAAGCTAAATGTTTTTCTTAAAAAATATTTATTCTTTCATTTTTAATTATAATAACTAAATCTTATTCCCTTTAAAAAAACTAAACCTTATTCACCATAAGTGTCGCCAATTTTTTTTTAAATTTTTATAAAAAATGAAACAATATGATATTCCATAAATATAAAAGTCGTCAAATACTTGTATATTTTCTAAAAAGGAGCGCTATTTTATTGATTTATGAAATGAGCATACCAATACACTTCAATTATGGGTGTACCGTAGAAGCTCTCAAAAGAAAAGTTTTAAAAGTACATTTCACCAAAAGTGTCGCCAAATTTTTTTTTTTTTAATTTTTATAAAAAATGAAACAATATGATATTCCATAAATATAAAAGTCGTCAAATACTTGTATATTTTCTAAAAAGGAGCGCTATTTTATTGATTTATGAAATGAGTATACCAATACACTTCAATTTATGGGTGTACCGTAGAAGCTCTCAAAAGAAGAGTTTTAAAAGTACATACAAAAAAAAAAGATAATTTATTCAAAATTGGATAAGATCAGGTAAGATCGAAATAAATTAAAATCGGGTAAGATTGAAATAAATTAACTTGAATTTACCTCGAATTGGAGGTCCTAGAGGAGTACAATCCCATTTTATTCACCTTTGAATACATCGATCTAAAGATACTTTATACTATCAATAAAAGAAGAACTTCTTTCATCTTAATCCTCCATTTTCTAAAGGAATGGAGTTCTAGTAATCTGAAGTTCAACTAGAGGATAACTAAAATCTAAGCAATTTTTTTTTCTTCAATTTTTGAAAATAATTAGTCCATAATTTCGTCATTGATCCATATTATTCAAAATATAAGTTGGTATACAGTTTTTCTTTGGAACGGATTTATATAATTAGTATATATAATATAGTACTTAATTTGGCAAATAGATGAAATGACAAATAAACATTGAAATATACAGAGACAAGTGGAGGGGCCAGAGTTCGAGCCCAGGTCATGGCGTCCGGCCTAACTATTTAAACTTTTTTATTAGTTGAGTTAGGACTTGTGGACTATAATGTAGTATTTTATCCTCCAATAAAATGCAGTTATTCTTTGTGTTTCTATAGCTAGGCAGGTATGTTTTTGAGGCATGTAGAAACTTGAATTTTTGAATAAGTTGGAAGCAGACTCTCTCGGTATGGAATTTCGAAGAATTTATAGAAAAATATGATGTGTCTATGATGCGGTAGGTAATACATTTAATTGAATTTGGATCTATATTAATATGTTTTATTATTATGTCTAAGTTCATTTTTTTAAGGACGTGTATGTTTTTCATGTATACAATAATTAAATATGTTTATAGTGTATGTAAAAATCTATTTCTTGATTGACCAAAAAAGAATACAATTTCTCCAGACAAACAGAGCGAAAAAGACAGTAGCAGCACAAGAAAACCTGCAGAAACCATCTCTCCGGACCAGAATTTTTCTTCTGGTATAGCTATAAAACCATCGGAATCTGATGCTGAAAAAACAGAATCGGGTACGCACAACAAAAAGAGCTGCAATAGCACATAGAGCGAAAAACATAGCATACAAGGGTTCCCTAAATTCTTCATTTTAAATTTACTCAAGCCCCATCACCACGATAAATCTTTAATCTAGTCCGCCACTATATATCACCACCGAATCCTTAACTCCATCTGAAATTTATAGTAGCTGTGCACCAAATGGTCTATCTGAATCGAAACTAGCGATTAATTCATAGAATTCAAAGTTTTGTTTACAAAATCCAGATGCTAATCAAGGATTGAAGCATTTTACTTACCTAAGCAAATGCCATTCAAGTTTTATAATCAAATGCCATACAAGGAGTAGCAAACTACGCGAGGTTTGCATTAAGTGTCTTGCGCAATTGCAATCTTTGTTGCTATATAAAATAAATATTTCTTTACCAATGTTCAGTAAAAGATAAAAATTAGAAAAAGAAGCAATCCCTGTGCACCAGACCTATGGTTTATATGCTTCCTAATAAGGAAAATACGTTCTCTAACCTTCCTATCTAAGCAGCATAAAGCCGCTCTGCAAAACTAAGCTCCGGAAGCCTCCAAATCGAGAAATTTCACTTTGTTTCTAACTATTATATTTTCCATAAACATATATAAATAATAGTGCACAACTTATTTATAAAACATATCTAAGACTAACTTGCAGTTCAGCATATCAGCATGCCTGAAAGCAATTATGTGCACACAAAATTACCAATGCTACTAACGATTCATCAAACAATGGCAACTTCACCATTAAGTTCACTTCATCAATATAAATATCGGTCACTAGATTTCAAACGAAGAGATTGAATCAGAAAAATGAGCACATGAAACTCTAGGAGCAATTTTTGAAGTTATTATTACATTTACCATTAATTAACACCGAACTATAAAGTCGTGACCAAAAACTAGAAGCAACATAAAATAAATATATAATAGACAAAAACACACGAAGGGAGTCTTCAATAGCCAACATAGCAAGGTATGTAGGTTTGTAATAATATTAAGCTCAAGGTGATATGAGACTCTCAACGTAGACATGAGAGTCGAACAAAGTAGAAGGGAGCCCTTGAATCTCAAGACTCTTTACGGTACCATTCTTGTAATCATAAACATACAACTTATAACTAATCTCCAACAACACTTGGTCATCTTCCTCGTAAATATAAACGAGATTGGCATAGACATCCTCAAAGGGAACAGTGAACAAATCCTCAAAGGGAACAGTGAACAATTTAGTCCAAGAATCTTTATTTCCATAATCCTTCATAGCCCAAATATCCAAAAAAGATATGGTGTGAGCTAGGATGCATAAGCAATCCCTGGAAACCCCCACGCCGAGGTAACACAAAGGTTTATCTAATTCATAATCAGGCTGTGAAATTTCTTGATACGACTCGTTACCTAAATCAAGAGAAAGAATGACAAATGAAAAGCCATTCTCATGATATCGTTGTATGACCCAGTTAATGCTGCCACTTAACTTCCCAGCACGCCCTTCGAGTATACCCATGATTTCGGAAGGAAAGTCTGGAATCCTTCTCCAAAAATTTGTCCCTAAAGTATGAACCCTTACTTGAGTTTTGCAAAAAGTACTAAACATATGATATTCATAGGAAATAACAACAACTACTTTGTAATTACCAGTAAAATGATCATACACGATATTATATTTAAATGTGGTGCTCATTGAAGAGTAAGGTAGATTTTCCAAAGGTGGCAATATCTTGAATTTCCTGGTACAAGGGTTCCATACCATAGTCACATAATTCGCGGTTCGTTCCGGTACGCGGTACGGGTACGGGTTCGCGGTACGCGACAGGAGAAGAATTCGGTACGTATAGGGGTATACAGCTTCGGTACGCTCCGGTTCGTAGTAGTAATAATACCTAAATAAATATAGTGAGCTATAAAAAAAAAGTATTTTTTTACCTAATTTCTTCTACCAAGTTTCTCACTCTCCACTCTTTGTTCATGTTCTTCTCACTCAGTCCTCAACTCATGGTGATTCATTTTATATTTACTTTGTAGTCTAAACCTTTTTTTCAACCAATCAGCGGTAACCATGCTTTGGTACGCTTGGTTCGCTGGTTTGTACGTACCAATACGCCGAAGTACCCGAATTCGGTACTCACGTACCAATTCGCAATTCTTCCTTGATTACAAGAATTATGTGACTATGTTCCATACTACCAGATTGTGATTCTCATAATTGGAGTCTTGTGTGCTGAAACAGATGATGCCATCACAAGAATCCTCTATGATAGCAATAATGCTATAGGCGCTTAGAGGAAAGTTAAGCTTAGTATCCGGGATGGCCGTAGTGTTGTTGTTTAAAACATAGGGAAGTGAGGAATCAAAGAAATTGAACTCCTTTCTTAAAAACAAACCCCACTTCCGTTTTGAAATGAAATCCGTCGGACAAATGACGAGGTGGTAATCGCGGGTATGCGACAAGCGAAGGTGGTCTTTAGCAAATTTGGGATCGGAAATTATGGAATTCAAGTACTTGGAGACACACTTGAGTTTCATAAGTGACTTAACAGAGAGTTTATACAAGATTTCCAACAACAAATCAAGTGATAATAGAGTAAGGAGGCAGATATGATTTCTTCTCTCGGTCGTCAATAGTTTCCTCATGGTTGTTGTGGCCGCATGCATTCTTAGTAATTGTCAAGTGTTTATTTAAAAATTAAAATAGATTGAAACCCTAGTGAGATGACTGAAACCCTACTGCATGGTTGCTTGAAAAGTAGCCCAATACATTTTCTTTTCTTGAAGAAGTAGCCCAATACTATTAATTTCGGAAAAGCATTAGGATTTGCAAAATATTATAATTTTTATTTTTTTTTGTCAAGTACGCGTGGCTTGAAATTCAGTTATGATCGCAGGGACGGATCTAGAAATTTGTGTAAGTGGGGTCAATATCATATCAATAAAATTTATATAAAAACTAGCGAAATGACGGGCACTCACGTGCCCATCTTTCCGCTCTTTTGATTGCACTAACGTTTGAAAATTATGGACGATGTTTTTGTTTTTATTATGAAATTTTTATTTTGATTAAAACTATATAAATGTTTGTTGCTATTTTTGAATGACACAAACAACAATCTTTATTATAGAAAAAGTTGTTTAAGGGTATAATTTGGATAATGAAAAAGTAAGTATAAATATACCCACCTAGTTTGTTATACTTTTTAAATGATAGAGGAAAAACAATCAGACATATATATTTATATCGTGTTTGTTACATTTTTTAATATTTAAATTTATTCTTATCTGTTTGTTACATTGTTATTTGAATTGAATATTAAGGGCATTTTTGAAAAGAAAAATCCAACCCAAAAAAACTGAAAGAGGTTGTTTTCTGTATATATAGTATAGAATAGATATATAAATATGTGATCGTTAAATATTTATATAAGTTCTGTTTATAATTGCTTTTAAATGTTGTTTAAAGAAATTGCTTTTAAATGTTGATATTTTTTCATTTCTAACGTATTAAAAAAATATAACATTGATTAATTATTTTTCCAACGAATGAACGTCAATCATACTCATAAGTCATTTTTCAACAAATATAGATAGTACTTTATAGTATAATAATAGTTTTAGGGTCTTGTTAACAAATGTCATACGAACATTGAATAGGGATTCCATAAAAGAAATTTTTATCTAAGAAATAGTAATTACTTTTATCAGTTTAATAATTACAACACTATTTTTATGTGAAATAACTTTTTATTTTCTAAATTAACACTCTTAGGACACTCATTAGCATCTTTGTAATTTGTTATAATGTTTTTTTTTGTCTTAGATGAAGTGGTAAACCAGTGAAATTAAACTCATACGCAACTGTGAGGTCTCGGGTTCGAACCCGAATCATGAAGTCCGACCTTGCAATTTCGGCATTTGCCGGTTGAGTTAGGACTTCTAGACTAATTTGTTATAATGTTATAAATGAGTTACATGAAGAAAATAATAATATATAAGTGGAGTCAAATTATATAAATATCAAAATGCTGGTTAAAAAATATGATAGGCAATTGGGGTCAGATGACCCCCCCCCCCCCCCTCCCCTTACCCTCAATTCGTTGTTGTATGATCGTGAATAAATGTGGTATCCAATGTTTGAACCATGACCCTGCAAATTTAATTCAGCGTCCATATAAACCGAGGCTTATGGACCTATATTTGTCAAATATTATTAATATTTTTTTAGTAATTAAGATATTTGCTTAAATGTGCAAGATCCAATGGCTCAGAAAAGTGGAGGGAAAAATAGGGGGAAAATATTAGGGCAACAATAGCTTGAGGGGTTAAGCTTTAGTAATTAAGATATTTGCTTCATAAAAAAAAAGGCAAGAGGATAGGAATAAAATGTTGGAACAAAATGTGTTTAACAATGAACCTTAAAGAGTTTTGATGATAACAAGGTATTAAAAATTGTAAATTGGACTAGCTAATATTTGTTCAAGTGTACAGGATCATAGTTAAAAAGTTACATCATTTATTGGTTCTGAATGAGAAAATAAAGAGCAAAAGGAATCAACAATTTGAAGCTTAGACGCTCCTGAAGGCAACGTGCTACTGAAGAGAAAAAACGCTCCTGAAGTAAAGCCGCTTCTGAAGTAAGAATAGTGCTCCTGAAGAATAGTGCTCCTGAAGACAAGAGGTCCAGAAGCCACATCATCAGAAGCTGCATCATCAGAAGCTGCATTATCAGAAGCTGCCTTATCAGAAGTCATTTCACCAGAAGCTGAAGATCAACTGGATTTGAAAAGATTCAAGGATTGAAGAATCATCACTGCAAAAGCTGTCTATTGGATTCGAAAACACAACAAAAGATTAGTGGAATTTTGCAACGGTCATTTCAAAGGTGTTTGAAGGGATGTGCTTGCAATTTGGATGAAAGCGTTGACATTGTACTATTGTACGAACTGTACAACCACCTTCTCTACTACTCTGTTTTGTGTCCACGCTACAAGACAAGAAAACAGCTCCAGAATACGGTTTCGCCTGCATAGATGTTCCTTTGGATAAGGAATGGATTTCAAATTGGTTCTTCATAGGACAACAACCAAATCAGGCAAAAGATCATTGGTGAAAGATCAAGCTTCAACAACGACTCTTTGATGTGCTGGCAATTTCACAACGTCTCTTTCACACCTCTATATAAAGGAGTGAAGACTTAGAGAATTGGTAATGCTGAACTAAAGACTCACAACATTTTTACAAGTGCCAAACCTCTGCTAAAATTGTTCTGCATTCACTTAGAATTTCTGTGTCTCAAAGTCATATCTTAGAAATTCTTAAGTCATTGAGTCTGTATCTGATTTGTATTGTGAGCACCTCTGATTGTATATCAAGTGTTCAACCTTAAACAATTTTCTGTGTAATTTTGTTTAGTTAGAAGTCTCTTGCAGTTGTGCTTGAGCAGGAAGTCTCTTGATTGTGTTCTTGAGCAAAGGAAGTCTTTTGCTTGTGTGCTTGAGCAAAGGAAGTCTCTTGCTTGTGTGCTTGAGCAATTGTAATCAGATATTACTCTTAGTGAAATCTCCTTGGAAGTGCAAGGGGGACTGGACTACTTCCGGATTGTGGAAGGAACCAGTATAATTGCTTTGTGTCTTTCTTCTTTTCTCTCTCTGTTTTATTCCGCTGCATTTAGATTCTGATTACCACTTCAGAAGCTGTCTCACTTAGCTTCTGACCAGTGTGTTCAGTTTGTAGGAGAAATGAAGAATTTTCCAAAACACAATTCAACCCCCCTTCTTGTGTTTTTCTCACCTTCATAAAATTGGTGCGATGCAATTTTTTAGATGGAATTTGTTATGTTATATAATTACAAACCTAAAAGTGTAGAAAATATTTGATTAAAAAAAAAAGGAGGATATGAATGAAATTTGTTAGGTTAAAAAATAAGGATTCGGCTGACCAAAATTATAGCAAACTTGATTACAAAATTCGGCTGGCATTAAGTAAGATGATCAATGGCTAAAATTGAATGGCGCCTAAATATGCAAGATCCAATGGCTGAGAAAAGTGGAGGGAAAAATGTGGGGAAAATATTAGGGCAACAAAAGCTTGAGGGGTTAAGCTTTAGTAATTAAGATTATCAATGACTAAAATTGAATGACGCCTAAATGCGCAAGATCCAATGGCTCAGAAAAGTGGAGGGAAAAATAGGGGGAAAATATTAGGGCAACAATAGCTTGAGGGGTTAAGCTTTAGTAATTAAGATATTTGCTTCATAAAAAAAAAAAGGCAAGAGGATAGGAATAAAATTGGTGCGATGCAATTTTTTAGATGGAATTTGTTATGTTATATAATTGCAAACCTAAAAGTGTAGAAAATATTTGATTCAAGAAAAAAAAAAGAGGATATGAATGAAATTGTTAGGTTAAAAAATAAGGATTCGGCTGGCCAAAATTATAGCAAACTTGATAACAAAATTCGGCTTGCATTAAGTAAGATGATCAATGGCTAAAATTGAATGACGCCTAAATATGCAAGATCCAATGGCTCAGAAAAGTGGAGGGAAAAATGGGGGGAAAATATTAGGGCAACAATAGCTTGAGGGGTTAAGCTTTAGTAATTAAGATTAAGTTAGAAAGTTAGAAGATAAAAGCAGCAATCCATGTGCATTAGAATCGGATTCTTTCAAGCATGACCTTCATTAATTTTCCGTTTCTATTCTAAATTTTATACTTAAAAGGAACAGATGGAAGAAGTAAAATAATTTGTTAAGTTGGTTTAAGAGTGTTGCAAACAGAATCACACACTTTTTTTTTTTAACAGCAAAAATTTATTAACCTAGTCCCTGCACAAGACGAACATTTACCAACAGGTAGAAAATACAAAGCAAAGACGCCGTATATAGGCGAAACATCCAAAAAATATTCTTAAAAACACCAATGCAAACACCACCTAATCAACGGCTACCACCAACACCAATAAGAAATTTGACAACCAAAAACCAAAATCACCTAAAAATAATCCGAATCCCCACACATCCTCGTGAATGATAACATAAACAAATTTGAATCACCTATCATCTGTTGCTCACTAAAATCCCTCCAAACAAACCAACCAATCAAAAACCCGAAAACATAACTGCATCTTCTAATCACCACATCTAAACCCAAAATAATTCCTCAAAAAAGACTTATTCTAACACTCATTCGGATTAAACCACCAATCAATCCCAGCCTACCCGAGAAGACATCATAACAAACCCAAAACATGCGCCAAGAAACTGACTCCCACACATCATGATTAATTAAGTTAAAATATGCTAATTAAAGCAAAACACCTCTTCATATTAACACAAGGTAACATACATTGTTGAAGCATAGCAATTACTAGATGACAACAAGGTAAACAAGCAGCAGGAGATGGCTTAATTTCAATCAAATCAAGTTAACGATAAAAATCATGACAGAAAAATGCTCTTCATGACAGAAATGCAAGAAGTCATTAAAGAAAACTTCAAAATCATACTCCTAGGGAAAAATGAAAATAATTATGACAGAACAAAAGTAAAAGGCCTCAAGTGTACTGTAATTTCGACGTTAACATCCCAATGAAACTGCAAGCTAGGTATCTATTAGCCGTACAAGTGTGGATAATGGAATTCAAATATACGTAATAAAAGATCAATAAATTTCAAAGGAAGAGACTCAAAAAATTGAGCAAATGAGCACATGAAACTCTTAAGAGAATTTTTTAAAGGTATTATTACATTGACCATTACTTATCATGAAACTGTAAGTCAGCACTAAAACTAGAACCAAGCAACATATAATAAAGGACATAACAAAAAAGAAACACGTGAGGAGAATCTTCGAGAGCCAACATAGCAAAGTATTAAAGTCAAGGTGATATGAGACTCTCAATGTAGACATAATTAGAGGTAAACCTAGTAGAAGGGAGGTCTTGAATCTCGGGAATCTGTACAGTACGATTCTTGTAATTGTAAACATACACTTTGTAACATAAGTCCAGGAACACAAGGCCGTCCTCCTCAGAAATATAAACCAGGTTGACAAAATCAACACCATTATAACCAAGTTCCGTGAACGGAACAGTGAACAATTTACTCCAAGAATCTTTATTTCCATAATCCTTCATAACCCAAAAATCCAACAAATCTTTAGTGTGAGCAAGAATGCATAAGCAATTCCTAGAAACCCCCAAGCTGAAATCATGCAGAGGATCGGCTAGACCAAAATCAGGCTGCATAATCTTTTGATAAGACTCGTTTCCTAAATCAAGAGAAAGAATGACCCATGAGGAGACCTTCTCTTGATCTTTTATGGCCCAGTTAATGGTGCCACTTACAAATTTCCCCACATGCCCTTTGGGTGCACCCATGATTTCAGAAGGGAAGTCTGAAATCCTTCTCCAAATATCGGTACCTAAAGTATGAACCCTAACTTGAGTTTTGAAAAAGTTAGAAGAGCTATAAACTTGATAGCGATAAACAGCAACTACTTTGTAATTATCAATGAACCGATCATACCCGATGCTGTATAAAGGTTTTAATGCAAGGGCAGGTCGATACAAAGGTGGCAATACCTTTAATTTCCTCGTGCAAGGGTTCCATACTACAAGATTACCATGGTTGTAATTGCCGTTTTGAAAACATATGATGCCATCGCAGGAGCCAATAATGATATGACTATCGTCAGAAGTGTTTAGGAGAATGTCATAACGATTGGTCCGTGACAAGCGAAGTTGATCTTTGGCAAATTTAGGATTGGAAATAATGGAATTCAAGGACTTGCAGACACACTTGAGAATCAATAGTGACTTCACAGGGAGCCTGTACATGATTTCTAACAATAAATTGAGCGATAACATATCAAACAGGCCGAGCAGGTCAGAAGAGTTTTGTTTTCTTACGGAGGGAGTTAATGGTTGCCTCATGGTTGGTTGCTTGATTGTGACGGTAACAAAGTGAGTGTGAAGGGGTTAATCCAACAATACACGCGATTGAATTGAAACCCTAACTGGAGCTTTTAATGTGAAGGGTTGTTTGTTTGTGACACACAACATAAACGCCTTTATAGAGGATTTTGGGCTTTGAACTATATGAGCTTTTCGAGAAAACTATTTGATGAGGAATTATTTTTAGGCCCTCTCAATATCTCTTACGCCTCTTAAAATTCTTTTTTAACTCCTTATATATATAAAGAGATATCAAATTACACCAAAGAAATGTTACGTCGTTCAATATTATTTTACTCGATTCATATTTTTTAAATTCGACTATTAAATTGTAGGTTTATATCATATACTTCCTCCGTTCTTTTTTAAGTGTCGTTTTGGAATATTAACACCAAATTAGCGAAATGTATTTTTACACATTTTCTTTCTATTATACCCTCATATTAATCCACCAATAAATTCTTATTATTTTTCACACACTTCTCTTTCAATAAATTTAATATATTATCTATCTCTCATAACAAACAATCGTTAGTTACGATCATTTTCTTCAACAATTTTTTTTTTTTTTTGCACAATCTTTTTCTCATAACAAACTAGTTTAGAGACCCGGCGTTGCCCGGGTTAGATATTAAATAAGTTTTATAAGTTTGTGTGCACGAATACACGTGTCAGTATATTAGATTGAATTTATTTAAATTTACAATTATAATAATATCATAAAAATAAATATAAATATTTCAAAAAAAATTAAAAATAAATATAAATGATGAGATGAATGTCCAATGCAAGAATAAAAAGTGTAACAAAATCAATAATGAATTAGTCCAAGTGGTAATAGTTTTGGGTCCTTTAAACATGGACTATTACTTTCCCACCTCATTGCCTTCTCCCGCGCCCTGTAAAATTTCTAAAAATGCCCTTGTGCATTCCGGATTTTAAAATTTGGATTCATGTTTACTATTTTGGATTTTATAATCCGGACAATTCTTATGTATAATCAGCCATCAGACTCTCTCACATTTCAACAGTTTTCAGTTTTCCTTTTAAAAACAACAAAAAACTAAGTAAAAACTGCTAAAAACCTGTCAAATAAAATCATAAAAATATAAAAATGGTACCAAAAAATTCTAAAAATCAAATAAAACTAATGGAAATTTTTTCGAATTTTTCTGAGAATATGAAAAATTAATAAAAATGAAAAATGGTTCTAAACGATGGAATTTTAGATTTTGAGGGGCGGAGTCCCGTAAGAAGTCCCTTCTATGGGAGTCATGGTCCTTGAATTTTTTCTGATTTTCTGGCGATGTTTCGGAGCAATCCGATCAAGTAGCCCGAAAACCCGATTTTTGTTAAATAAAATATTGGTTAAATAAAATAGAAAAAATAATAAAAATATTGAGAATGAATGTGGAAGTGACATGTGGCATAAAAAACCTTACTTTATATATATACTATTGATTGATTGATTGATGTGTAGTTTGTTGAGATAAAAAATACTGAGTGCATAAGATCAAAAGTTTGTTGAGATATTTATGTTAAATAAAATAGAAAAAATAATAAAAATATTGAGAATGAATGTGGAAGTGACATGTGGCATAAAAAACCTTACTTTATATATATACTATTGATTGATTGATTGATGTGTAGTTTGTTGAGATAAAAAATACTGAGTGCATAAGATCAAAAGTTTGTTGAGATATTTATGTTAAATAAAATAGAAAAAATAATAAAAATATTGAGAATGAATGTGGAAGTGACATGTGGCATAAAAAACCTTACTTTATATATATACTATTGATTGATTGATTGATGTGTAGTTTGTTGAGATAAAAAATACTGAGTGCATAAGATCAAAAGTTTGTTGAGATATTTATGTTAAATAAAATAGAAAAAATAATAAAAATATTGAGAATGAATGTGGAAGTGACATGTGGCATAAAAAACCTTACTTTATATATATACTATTGATTGATTGATTGATGTGTAGTTTGTTGAGATAAAAAATACTGAGTGCATAAGATCAAAAGTTTGTTGAGATATTTATGTTAAATAAAATAGAAAAAATAATAAAAATATTGAGAATGAATGTGGAAGTGACATGTGGCATAAAAAACCTTACTTTATATATATACTATTGATTGATTGATTGATGTGTAGTTTGTTGAGATAAAAAATACTGAGTGCATAAGATCAAAAGTTTGTTGAGATATTTATGTTAAATAAAATAGAAAAAATAATAAAAATATTGAGAATGAATGTGGAAGTGACATGTGGCATAAAAAACCTTACTTTATATATATACTATTGATTGATTGATTGATGTGTAGTTTGTTGAGATAAAAAATACTGAGTGCATAAGATCAAAAGTTTGTTGAGATATTTATGTTAAATAAAATAGAAAAAATAATAAAAATATTGAGAATGAATGTGGAAGTGACATGTGGCATAAAAAACCTTACTTTATATATATACTATTGATTGATTGATTGATGTGTAGTTTGTTGAGATAAAAAATACTGAGTGCATAAGATCAAAAGTTTGTTGAGATATTTATGTTAAATAAAATAGAAAAAATAATAAAAATATTGAGAATGAATGTGGAAGTGACATGTGGCATAAAAAACCTTACTTTATATATATACTATTGATTGATTGATTGATGTGTAGTTTGTTGAGATAAAAAATACTGAGTGCATAAGATCAAAAGTTTGTTGAGATATTTATGTTAAATAAAATAGAAAAAATAATAAAAATATTGAGAATGAATGTGGAAGTGACATGTGGCATAAAAAACCTTACTTTATATATATACTATTGATTGATTGATTGATGTGTAGTTTGTTGAGATAAAAAATACTGAGTGCATAAGATCAAAAGTTTGTTGAGATATTTATGTTAAATAAAATAGAAAAAATAATAAAAATATTGAGAATGAATGTGGAAGTGACATGTGGCATAAAAAACCTTACTTTATATATATACTATTGATTGATTGATTGATGTGTAGTTTGTTGAGATAAAAAATACTGAGTGCATAAGATCAAAAGTTTGTTGAGATATTTATGTTAAATAAAATAGAAAAAATAATAAAAATATTGAGAATGAATGTGGAAGTGACATGTGGCATAAAAAACCTTACTTTATATATATACTATTGATTGATTGATTGATGTGTAGTTTGTTGAGATAAAAAATACTGAGTGCATAAGATCAAAAGTTTGTTGAGATATTTATGTTAAATAAAATAGAAAAAATAATAAAAATATTGAGAATGAATGTGGAAGTGACATGTGGCATAAAAAACCTTACTTTATATATATACTATTGATTGATTGATTGATGTGTAGTTTGTTGAGATAAAAAATACTTAGTGCATAAGATCAAAAGTTTGTTGAGATATTTATGTTAAATAAAATAGAAAAAATAATAAAAATATTGAGAATGAATGTGGAAGTGACATGTGGCATAAAAAACCTTACTTTATATATATACTATTGATTGATTGATTGATGTGTAGTTTGTTGAGATAAAAAATACTGAGTCCATAAGATCAAAAGTTTGTTGAGATATTTATGTTAAATAAAATAGAAAAAATAATAAAAATATTGAGAATGAATGTGGAAGTGACATGTGGCATAAAAAACCTTACTTTATATATATATACTATTGATTGATTGATTGATGTGTAGTTTGTTGAGATAAAAAATACTGAGTGCATAAGATCAAAAGTTTGTTGAGATATTTATGTTAAATAAAATAGAAAAAATAATAAAAATATTGAGAATGAATGTGGAAGTGACATGTGGCATAAAAAACCTTACTTTATATATATACTATTGATTGATTGATTGATGTGTAGTTTGTTGAGATAAAAAATACTTAGTGCATAAGATCAAAAGTTTGTTGAGATATTTATGTTAAATAAAATAGAAAAAATAATAAAAATATTGAGAATGAATGTGGAAGTGACATGTGGCATAAAAAACCTTACTTTATATATATACTATTGATTGATTGATTGATGTGTAGTTTGTTGAGATAAAAAATACTGAGTGCATAAGATCAAAAGTTTGTTGAGATATTTATGTTAAATAAAATAGAAAAAATAATAAAAATATTGAGAATGAATGTGGAAGTGACATGTGGCATAAAAAACCTTACTTTATATATATACTATTGATTGATTGATTGATGTGTAGTTTGTTGAGATAAAAAATCCTGAGTGCATAAGATCAAAAGTTTGTTGAGATATTTATGTTAAATGAAATAGAAAAAATAATAAAAATATTGAGAATGAATGTGGAAGTGACATGTGGCATAAAAAACCTTACTTTATATATATACTATTGATTGATTGATGTGTAGTTTGTTGAGATAAAAAATACTGAGTGCATAAGATCAAAAGTTTGTTGAGATATTTATGTTAAATAAAATAGAAAAAATAATAAAAATATTGAGAATGAATGTGGAAGTGACATGTGGCATAAAAAACCTTACTTTATATATATACTATTGATTGATTGATTGATGTGTAGTTTGTTGAGATAAAAAATCCTGAGTGCATAAGATCAAAAGTTTGTTGAGATATTTATGTTAAATGAAATAGAAAAAATAATAAAAATATTGAGAATGAATGTGGAAGTGACATGTGGCATAAAAAACCTTACTTTATATATATATACTATTGATTGATTGATTGATGTGTAGTTTGTTGAGATAAAAAATACTGAGTGCATAAGATCAAAAGTTTGTTGAGATATTTATGTTAAATAAAATAGAAAAAATAATAAAAATATTGAGAATGAATGTGGAAGTGACATGTGGCATAAAAAACCTTACTTTATATATATACTATTGATTGATTGATTGATGTGTAGTTTGTTGAGATAAAAAATACTGAGTGCATAAGATCAAAAGTTTGTTGAGATATTTATGTTAAATAAAATAGAAAAAATAATAAAAATATTGAGAATGAATGTGGAAGTGACATGTGGCATAAAAAACCTTACTTTATATATATACTATTGATTGATTGATTGATGTGTAGTTTGTTGAGATAAAAAATACTTAGTGCATAAGATCAAAAGTTTGTTGAGATATTTATGTTAAATAAAATAGAAAAAATAATAAAAATATTGAGAATGAATGTGGAAGTGACATGTGGCATAAAAAACCTTACTTTATATATATACTATTGATTGATTGATTGATGTGTAGTTTGTTGAGATAAAAAATACTGAGTCCATAAGATCAAAAGTTTGTTGAGATATTTATGTTAAATAAAATAGAAAAAATAATAAAAATATTGAGAATGAATGTGGAAGTGACATGTGGCATAAAAAACCTTACTTTATATATATATACTATTGATTGATTGATTGATGTGTAGTTTGTTGAGATAAAAAATACTGAGTGCATAAGATCAAAAGTTTGTTGAGATATTTATGTTAAATAAAATAGAAAAAATAATAAAAATATTGAGAATGAATGTGGAAGTGACATGTGGCATAAAAAACCTTACTTTATATATATACTATTGATTGATTGATTGATGTGTAGTTTGTTGAGATAAAAAATACTTAGTGCATAAGATCAAAAGTTTGTTGAGATATTTATGTTAAATAAAATAGAAAAAATAATAAAAATATTGAGAATGAATGTGGAAGTGACATGTGGCATAAAAAACCTTACTTTATATATATACTATTGATTGATTGATTGATGTGTAGTTTGTTGAGATAAAAAATACTGAGTGCATAAGATCAAAAGTTTGTTGAGATATTTATGTTAAATAAAATAGAAAAAATAATAAAAATATTGAGAATGAATGTGGAAGTGACATGTGGCATAAAAAACCTTACTTTATATATATACTATTGATTGATTGATTGATGTGTAGTTTGTTGAGATAAAAAATCCTGAGTGCATAAGATCAAAAGTTTGTTGAGATATTTATGTTAAATGAAATAGAAAAAATAATAAAAATATTGAGAATGAATGTGGAAGTGACATGTGGCATAAAAAACCTTACTTTATATATATACTATTGATTGATTGATGTGTAGTTTGTTGAGATAAAAAATACTGAGTGCATAAGATCAAAAGTTTGTTGAGATATTTATGTTAAATAAAATAGAAAAAATAATAAAAATATTGAGAATGAATGTGGAAGTGACATGTGGCATAAAAAACCTTACTTTATATATATACTATTGATTGATTGATTGATGTGTAGTTTGTTGAGATAAAAAATCCTGAGTGCATAAGATCAAAAGTTTGTTGAGATATTTATGTTAAATGAAATAGAAAAAATAATAAAAATATTGAGAATGAATGTGGAAGTGACATGTGGCATAAAAAACCTTACTTTATATATATACTATTGATTGATTGATGTGTAGTTTGTTGAGATAAAAAATACTGAGTGCATAAGATCAAAAGTTTGTTGAGATATTTATGTTAAATAAAATAGAAAAAATAATAAAAATATTGAGAATGAATGTGGAAGTGACATGTGGCATAAAAAACCTTACTTTATATATATACTATTGATTGATTGATTGATGTGTAGTTTGTTGAGATAAAAAATCCTGAGTGCATAAGATCAAAAGTTTGTTGAGATATTTATGTTAAATGAAATAGAAAAAATAATAAAAATATTGAGAATGAATGTGGAAGTGACATGTGGCATAAAAAACCTTACTTTATATATATACTATTGATTGATTGATGTGTAGTTTGTTGAGATAAAAAATACTGAGTGCATAAGATCAAAAGTTTGTTGAGATATTTATGTTAAATAAAATAGAAAAAATAATAAAAATATTGAGAATGAATGTGGAAGTGACATGTGGCATAAAAAACCTTACTTTATATATATACTATTGATTGATTGATTGATGTGTAGTTTGTTGAGATAAAAAATCCTGAGTGCATAAGATCAAAAGTTTGTTGAGATATTTATGTTAAATGAAATAGAAAAAATAATAAAAATATTGAGAATGAATGTGGAAGTGACATGTGGCATAAAAAACCTTACTTTATATATATATACTATTGATTGATTGATGTGTAGTTTGTTGAGATAAAAAATACTGAGTGCATAAGATCAAAAGTTTGTTGAGATATTTATGTTAAATAAAATAGAAAAAATAATAAAAATATTGAGAATGAATGTGGAAGTGACATGTGGCATAAAAAACCTTACTTTATATATATACTATTGATTGATTGATTGATGTGTAGTTTGTTGAGATAAAAAATCCTGAGTGCATAAGATCAAAAGTTTGTTGAGATATTTATGTTAAATGAAATAGAAAAAATAATAAAAATATTGAGAATGAATGTGGAAGTGACATGTGGCATAAAAAACCTTACTTTATATATATACTATTGATTGATTGATGTGTAGTTTGTTGAGATAAAAAATACTGAGTGCATAAGATCAAAAGTTTGTTGAGATATTTATGTTAAATAAAATAGAAAAAATAATAAAAATATTGAGAATGAATGTGGAAGTGACATGTGGCATAAAAAACCTTACTTTATATATATACTATTGATTGATTGATTGATGTGTAGTTTGTTGAGATAAAAAATACTGAGTGCATAAGATCAAAAGTTTGTTGAGATATTTATGTTAAATAAAATAGAAAAAATAATAAAAATATTGAGAATGAATGTGGAAGTGACATGTGGCATAAAAAACCTTACTTTATATATATACTATTGATTGATTGATTGATGTGTAGTTTGTTGAGATAAAAAATACTGAGTGCATAAGATCAAAAGTTTGTTGAGATATTTATGTTAAATAAAATAGAAAAAATAATAAAAATATTGAGAATGAATGTGGAAGTGACATGTGGCATAAAAAACCTTACTTTATATATATACTATTGATTGATTGATTGATGTGTAGTTTGTTGAGATAAAAAATACTGAGTGCATAAGATCAAAAGTTTGTTGAGATATTTATGTTAAATAAAATAGAAAAAATAATAAAAATATTGAGAATGAATGTGGAAGTGACATGTGGCATAAAAAACCTTACTTTATATATATACTATTGATTGATTGATTGATGTGTAGTTTGTTGAGATAAAAAATACTGAGTGCATAAGATCAAAAGTTTGTTGAGATATTTATGTTAAATAAAATAGAAAAAATAATAAAAATATTGAGAATGAATGTGGAAGTGACATGTGGCATAAAAAACCTTACTTTATATATATACTATTGATTGATTGATTGATGTGTAGTTTGTTGAGATAAAAAATACTGAGTGCATAAGATCAAAAGTTTGTTGAGATATTTATGTTAAATAAAATAGAAAAAATAATAAAAATATTGAGAATGAATGTGGAAGTGACATGTGGCATAAAAAACCTTACTTTATATATATACTATTGATTGATTGATTGATGTGTAGTTTGTTGAGATAAAAAATACTGAGTGCATAAGATCAAAAGTTTGTTGAGATATTTATGTTAAATAAAATAGAAAAAATAATAAAAATATTGAGAATGAATGTGGAAGTGACATGTGGCATAAAAAACCTTACTTTATATATATACTATTGATTGATTGATTGATGTGTAGTTTGTTGAGATAAAAAATACTGAGTGCATAAGATCAAAAGTTTGTTGAGATATTTATGTTAAATAAAATAGAAAAAATAATAAAAATATTGAGAATGAATGTGGAAGTGACATGTGGCATAAAAAACCTTACTTTATATATATACTATTGATTGATTGATTGATGTGTAGTTTGTTGAGATAAAAAATCCTGAGTGCATAAGATCAAAAGTTTGTTGAGATATTTATGTTAAATGAAATAGAAAAAATAATAAAAATATTGAGAATGAATGTGGAAGTGACATGTGGCATAAAAAACCTTACTTTATATATATACTATTGATTGATTGATGTGTAGTTTGTTGAGATAAAAAATACTGAGTGCATAAGATCAAAAGTTTGTTGAGATATTTATGTTAAATAAAATAGAAAAAATAATAAAAATATTGAGAATGAATGTGGAAGTGACATGTGGCATAAAAAACCTTACTTTATATATATACTATTGATTGATTGATTGATGTGTAGTTTGTTGAGATAAAAAATCCTGAGTGCATAAGATCAAAAGTTTGTTGAGATATTTATGTTAAATGAAATAGAAAAAATAATAAAAATATTGAGAATGAATGTGGAAGTGACATGTGGCATAAAAAACCTTACTTTATATATATACTATTGATTGATTGATGTGTAGTTTGTTGAGATAAAAAATACTGAGTGCATAAGATCAAAAGTTTGTTGAGATATTTATGTTAAATAAAATAGAAAAAATAATAAAAATATTGAGAATGAATGTGGAAGTGACATGTGGCATAAAAAACCTTACTTTATATATATACTATTGATTGATTGATTGATGTGTAGTTTGTTGAGATAAAAAATCCTGAGTGCATAAGATCAAAAGTTTGTTGAGATATTTATGTTAAATGAAATAGAAAAAATAATAAAAATATTGAGAATGAATGTGGAAGTGACATGTGGCATAAAAAACCTTACTTTATATATATACTATTGATTGATTGATGTGTAGTTTGTTGAGATAAAAAATACTGAGTGCATAAGATCAAAAGTTTGTTGAGATATTTATGTTAAATAAAATAGAAAAAATAATAAAAATATTGAGAATGAATGTGGAAGTGACATGTGGCATAAAAAACCTTACTTTATATATATACTATTGATTGATTGATTGATGTGTAGTTTGTTGAGATAAAAAATCCTGAGTGCATAAGATCAAAAGTTTGTTGAGATATTTATGTTAAATGAAATAGAAAAAATAATAAAAATATTGAGAATGAATGTGGAAGTGACATGTGGCATAAAAAACCTTACTTTATATATATATACTATTGATTGATTGATGTGTAGTTTGTTGAGATAAAAAATACTGAGTGCATAAGATCAAAAGTTTGTTGAGATATTTATGTTAAATAAAATAGAAAAAATAATAAAAATATTGAGAATGAATGTGGAAGTGACATGTGGCATAAAAAACCTTACTTTATATATATACTATTGATTGATTGATTGATGTGTAGTTTGTTGAGATAAAAAATCCTGAGTGCATAAGATCAAAAGTTTGTTGAGATATTTATGTTAAATGAAATAGAAAAAATAATAAAAATATTGAGAATGAATGTGGAAGTGACATGTGGCATAAAAAACCTTACTTTATATATATACTATTGATTGATTGATGTGTAGTTTGTTGAGATAAAAAATACTGAGTGCATAAGATCAAAAGTTTGTTGAGATATTTATGTTAAATAAAATAGAAAAAATAATAAAAATATTGAGAATGAATGTGGAAGTGACATGTGGCATAAAAAACCTTACTTTATATATATACTATTGATTGATTGATTGATGTGTAGTTTGTTGAGATAAAAAATACTGAGTGCATAAGATCAAAAGTTTGTTGAGATATTTATGTTAAATAAAATAGAAAAAATAATAAAAATATTGAGAATGAATGTGGAAGTGACATGTGGCATAAAAAACCTTACTTTATATATATACTATTGATTGATTGATTGATGTGTAGTTTGTTGAGATAAAAAATAATGAGTGCATAAGATCAAAAGTTTGTTGAGATATTTATGTTAAATAAAATAGAAAAAATAATAAAAATATTGAGAATGAATGTGGAAGTGACATGTGGCATAAAAAACCTTACTTTATATATATACTATTGATTGATTGATTGATGTGTAGTTTGTTGAGATAAAAAATACTGAGTGCATAAGATCAAAAGTTTGTTGAGATATTTATGTTAAATAAAATAGAAAAAATAATAAAAATATTGAGAATGAATGTGGAAGTGACATGTGGCATAAAAAACCTTACTTTATATATATACTATTGATTGATTGATTGATGTGTAGTTTGTTGAGATAAAAAATACTTAGTGCATAAGATCAAAAGTTTGTTGAGATATTTATGTTAAATAAAATAGAAAAAATAATAAAAATATTGAGAATGAATGTGGAAGTGACATGTGGCATAAAAAACCTTACTTTATATATATACTATTGATTGATTGATTGATGTGTAGTTTGTTGAGATAAAAAATACTGAGTGCATAAGATCAAAAGTTTGTTGAGATATTTATGTTAAATAAAATAGAAAAAATAATAAAAATATTGAGAATGAATGTGGAAGTGACATGTGGCATAAAAAACCTTACTTTATATATATACTATTGATTGATTGATTGATGTGTAGTTTGTTGAGATAAAAAATACTGAGTGCATAAGATCAAAAGTTTGTTGAGATATTTATGTTAAATAAAATAGAAAAAATAATAAAAATATTGAGAATGAATGTGGAAGTGACATGTGGCATAAAAAACCTTACTTTATATATATACTATTGATTGATTGATTGATGTGTAGTTTGTTGAGATAAAAAATACTGAGTGCATAAGATCAAAAGTTTGTTGAGATATTTATGTTAAATAAAATAGAAAAAATAATAAAAATATTGAGAATGAATGTGGAAGTGACATGTGGCATAAAAAACCTTACTTTATATATATACTATTGATTGATTGATTGATGTGTAGTTTGTTGAGATAAAAAATACTGAGTGCATAAGATCAAAAGTTTGTTGAGATATTTATGTTAAATAAAATAGAAAAAATAATAAAAATATTGAGAATGAATGTGGAAGTGACATGTGGCATAAAAAACCTTACTTTATATATATACTATTGATTGATTGATTGATGTGTAGTTTGTTGAGATAAAAAATACTGAGTGCATAAGATCAAAAGTTTGTTGAGATATTTATGTTAAATAAAATAGAAAAAATAATAAAAATATTGAGAATGAATGTGGAAGTGACATGTGGCATAAAAAACCTTACTTTATATATATACTATTGATTGATTGATTGATGTGTAGTTTGTTGAGATAAAAAATACTTAGTGCATAAGATCAAAAGTTTGTTGAGATATTTATGTTAAATAAAATAGAAAAAATAATAAAAATATTGAGAATGAATGTGGAAGTGACATGTGGCATAAAAAACCTTACTTTATATATATACTATTGATTGATTGATTGATGTGTAGTTTGTTGAGATAAAAAATACTGAGTGCATAAGATCAAAAGTTTGTTGAGATATTTATGTTAAATAAAATAGAAAAAATAATAAAAATATTGAGAATGAATGTGGAAGTGACATGTGGCATAAAAAACCTTACTTTATATATATACTATTGATTGATTGATTGATGTGTAGTTTGTTGAGATAAAAAATACTGAGTGCATAAGATCAAAAGTTTGTTGAGATATTTATGTTAAATAAAATAGAAAAAATAATAAAAATATTGAGAATGAATGTGGAAGTGACATGTGGCATAAAAAACCTTACTTTATATATATACTATTGATTGATTGATTGATGTGTAGTTTGTTGAGATAAAAAATACTGAGTGCATAAGATCAAAAGTTTGTTGAGATATTTATGTTAAATAAAATAGAAAAAATAATAAAAATATTGAGAATGAATGTGGAAGTGACATGTGGCATAAAAAACCTTACTTTATATATATACTATTGATTGATTGATTGATGTGTAGTTTGTTGAGATAAAAAATACTTAGTGCATAAGATCAAAAGTTTGTTGAGATATTTATGTTAAATAAAATAGAAAAAATAATAAAAATATTGAGAATGAATGTGGAAGTGACATGTGGCATAAAAAACCTTACTTTATATATATACTATTGATTGATTGATTGATGTGTAGTTTGTTGAGATAAAAAATACTGAGTGCATAAGATCAAAAGTTTGTTGAGATATTTATGTTAAATAAAATAGAAAAAATAATAAAAATATTGAGAATGAATGTGGAAGTGACATGTGGCATAAAAAACCTTACTTTATATATATACTATTGATTGATTGATTGATGTGTAGTTTGTTGAGATAAAAAATACTTAGTGCATAAGATCAAAAGTTTGTTGAGATATTTATGTTAAATAAAATAGAAAAAATAATAAAAATATTGAGAATGAATGTGGAAGTGACATGTGGCATAAAAAACCTTACTTTATATATATACTATTGATTGATTGATTGATGTGTAGTTTGTTGAGATAAAAAATATTGAGTGCATAAGATCAAAAGTTTGTTGAGATATTTATGTTAAATAAAATAGAAAAAATAATAAAAATATTGAGAATGAATGTGGAAGTGACATGTGGCATAAAAAACCTTACTTTATATATATACTATTGATAATTGTCAATTTTCCAAATAAATATTGTGCACATCTCTTTAATTATTTTAAGTCAACTTTCAACCAGTCTTCCACTTTTTCTTCCTTTTGAATATTCATAGAGCCTTTTATTTATTTTTTTTCTCTTTTAGATCTGTTATTTTACTTTGCACTTGAAATTTTTAAAAATCACTACTCATCTTATTTATACAATTTTAACTCATCATTGAACCATTATTATAGGTAACAAAATTTTGTTTAAATTTGAAGATAAAAAGAAACAAACTTTGTTTAAAAAATAACAAACAAACTTTGTTTAAAAAAAATTAGTTTTCCAAATATATTGCATTAATTAGTTTTATTGAAAAGAATAAGAGTAATTGATAAAGGGTATATAATTGACAAGTTGTATCATTAAAATACGAAAACGACAGTTAAATATGAACGTTAAATCCGCACTTAAACGACAATTAAAAAGGAATGGAGTATATCGTCAATGTAAATTTTTACAAAAATCTAACATCATTTGAAATGTTTTTTAGGATCACCAAGATTAACAGTATTCTTTAAAAACGCATAAATGTTAATCTTGATGGGTCTAAAAACATACCAAATCATTTCATATTTATGATAAAAATTACATGGATGATATATAAGATACGAGGAAGATGACATTCACTAGTGAGACACATAGGTTATTTTGGTAACAATAATGTTTATTAATGGAGGTTATTTGAAGTTTAACGGAAAGTTAATAAAATTAATATGTATTTTAGTGCAGTAGTAAAGGAGGGGAATGTGTGTTTTAAAACATCAAAGGAGCGGAGTTTAATATCTCTATCTTTTAGGGGAAGTGAATCAATGTAGTAATTTACTCTTATTGCCGTTTCAAAAAAAATATATTAATTTACTCTTATTTAAAATGGCAAAATTAGTTCTGGCCTCCATTAGCTTAAAATAAAATCAAGTGAAGATTTCGTCATTTTTTTAATATCATTTTTGTCTTTTTGATCAATTTGGATATGAAGTTTTAAGATTTAAATATATGATTTTATTTCAATATGAGCTATTAGTGTTGAAATTTGTGGTATTTCACTCATGTTTTCATATAAATTTTAGATTTGATGCTTTAAAATTTATCTGCAAACTTCTTTTCAAAAAAAAAAAATTTATCTGCAAACATAAAAAAAAAAAAAAAAAAAGGATGAAATTGTTATCTTTTAAAGGATGAAATTGTTATCTTAAAATAAGATAAGAGTCGAAGAGTGTACCATTTAAAATTCATGACATAAATCCTCCCGACGACACTTGGTACACAAATAATTCTATTCTTGAAGTGTAAGACCATAAGTTCTATAAAAAATTATTATCCCTGTCTTTAGATACTATGGCTACTTCCATTGAGGTTACTTATATGCCTAGGATCCAAGATAGTAAAGAGAATTGCCATTCCAAATATGGTTAGATAGATTTCAAAGTGTCTTCTTTAAGCATTTTTGGGATTTGATTTGATTGGTGATGACATTGTCACTCTAGTTTCACAAGTATTCGAGTAGGTTATTTTGATCCCTCTCTTGCTGAAACACTAATAGGCTTAGATTGACCTAAACACTTAGGTCTATTTACACCAATTATCCTTTGTAACCCTATTTACAAACTCATCTCGGAAGTGATTGTTAATTGTATGGGACCCATTTAGAAGCATGTGCATGTGACTAGAAATGGTAGTATGTTTTTCACTTTTTTTTTTGTTTGCAGATGGAATTCAATTCCTACTTATTATCAATATACTAATACATTGGCTGCCTTCTGGTATTTATTATAATCAAATTGATAAAGTCACTCAAAATTTCATTTGCAAGGGAGGATCGAAATAAAGTATTTAACTCTCGGGAGGCTAATATTGCATGCAATGCTTGGTAAATTGGTGTAAGTCATAATTTCAGTCAATAGAGTTATAGAGAAGTTGTTAATCGTTTAAGGGATATTTTGCAATGTTTTCAAAGTCATGTAATCTTGTTTCTTCCATAAATAAGAGAATTTCATAGGTGTTTTCGAGTGTTTTATTGAAAAATCATGTAATTCGGCAAAATAATACATCTCATGGAAGTTGTGGAAGACCTGGAATGAAGTTTAAGAAGCCTATAAAGACATTACAAGTTGGAAAGTTTGCTCCAAGTCCCAAGACCAAATGGGAAAAAGAAAACACTCAAAATTAAAAGACAAAGAAAAAGGTCAAACTGACATGGAGGTTGAGGGCACATGGCTCGTGTGTGCCTCATGTTCCCCAAGTGCGTGGGACGGAGAGCTGTTTTCTCTCTGTGAGCTATCACGTGTCTTCTGCCTCCCTCCACGTGCAGCACGCGAGCTGTTCGGGGAAAATACATCATTTTGCGTATTCAATTCCTACTGAAAATACATCGAGTTGTTCCAAGTCCCAAGACCAAATGGGAGAAAGAAAACACTCAAAAAGACAAAAAAAAAAGGTAAAACTGACATTGGAGGTTGAGAGCACATGGCTCGTGTGAGCCGCATGTTCCCCAAGTGCATGGGATGGAGAGTTGTTTTCTCTCTGTGAGCTATCACGTGTCTTCTGCCTCCCTCCACATTCAGCACGCGAGTTGTTCAGGGAAAATACATCATTTTTCGTATTTTCTCTACGGATTTGGAGAAAAAGCTCAGTCTCTCAACCTAAACCCAGCTAAAAATATGCTTATAAATACAACACCTTTCATTAACAAATATTCATTCATAACAAGAGGAAGACAAAGCGCTAGGAGCATCAAGAAGGAGTCTCTCATCAATCTTTGTTCTTAGATTATGTTTTATTTCTTTTGTATTATGTCTTTTGTTACCATGAGTTACTAAACAACTTTGGATTAGGGTTCTAAGATGATTCTCTATTTATTTGTTGGATTTTATTAATGCAATTTTTTTATTTAGTTATTGTAACACTCTATCCCAAAAAAAAAAATTTAAATTAAAAATACAAATAACATTAAATCATATAAGGGTGTCACACACTCTCATCATACATACACTTCAATTCAACTAAAAGTAGTACAACGGAACTATATAACAAGTTTATTCATACTATTTCAACAAAATCAACTTATTTTCGAAAGAGAAGAATCTCAACATTAAAGTTTTGACAGTAAATTAAATCTCAATTCCCCAGTGTTACAGACCAGAGCAATGACTGAAAATACACTCCTAAGAAAAGAAAGAGTGACGAGAAAGACTTCTCGTCGTGCTCCAAGCTCGCAGTGTCTAAGGTTCGTCATCCTATGTATTTGTACCCCATAAGGGAGCATGCATCCAACCCACTGCTAGAGGGTGAATATTTATCCAAAATAGAAGATTGGATAAAACTAATGAATCGATTTTAGATATTACACACCGAAGACATCAACAAATCATGTATTCATATCATTCATGCACATCATTAAATAATTAGCATTACAATCATTACATCATTTAATAATTACAAAAGAACATTTATTACTTCGACCTATATCAATTATCCATTTAGAAATTCACATCATTTCTGGCATGACATTTGGGTCGGGGAAGTTCCTTTGAAAATTAAATTTCCCCGCCTTTTTGACTTGTCTGTAGACAAGGAGTGCTCGGTGGAGAAGATGTGGAGGGCTTTAGGGGCGGCAGAGGGGAGGGAGAGATTGTGGCGTCGGCGGTTGTTTGCTTGGGAGGAGGAGGGTGTGAGGGAGTGTTCTGTGTTATTCCATAACCTTGTTTTTCAGGAAAATGTTGACGACTCTTGGACGTGGCTGCTAGATCCGATACATGGTTATTCGGTTCGGGGGGCTTACCGTTTCCTTACTACCACGGGCGATTTGGGGGACGGGCATCAGGCTATCGACATTTGGCATCAGCAGATTCCTTCTAAGGTGTCGGTGTTTGTGTGGCGCCTTCTTCGTGACAGACTCCCAACTAAGGATAATTTGGTTCGACGGAGGGTCCTTTCTCTTGAGGACGCAGGTTGTGCTTCTGGTTGTGGGAGTTCAGAGACCGCAAATCACTTTTTTTTGGGCTGTGACATCTTTGGTTCTCTTTGGTCTCAGGTTCGGTTGTGGTTGGGTATTACTACAGTTTTACATGGAGGTATTATTCAACACTTTAGACAATTTATTTACATGCCTGGTTTGAATAGATCTACACATCTGTTTTTCAAAATTATTTGGTTTACCACAGTTTGGGTTCTTTGGAAAGAGAGGAACGACCGCGTGTTCAACAACACGTCGTCGACACCATTGGTGCTTATTGAAAAGGTTAAGTTGACATCTTTTTTATGGTTAAAGTCAAAACAGGAAACTTGTATGTATAGTTATCATGATTGGTGGATGAATCCGCTCCAGTGTATGGGCGTCCACTTGTAATTTTGTTTGTCTGTTTTGTTCGTTGGTGTTTTGCTTTGGCTACCATCGATTCTTTGTAAATACTCTTGAGTGGTTGTCCTCTTTTGCACGCCTTGTGCGGGGATAACTGCAGTTGGTTTATATATATCATTTTTGTTTGTTCAAAAAAAAGAAATTCACATCATTTAATAACATATATAAAACACCGACAATCATATACATTATCATCATTCAATAATTACTCAAATACACTACGTCATCTATCACATTAAAACACATCATCAGTTGGCACATCAAATATACGACATCAAATAAAATATCAATACACAACAACAATTAATTAATTTTACATCATTCACAGAATCATTAATTTCAAATACATCAATAATGCACATATTATTTACAACAACATCAACATGTATATGAGAAGATGTAATTCATCCATACGATCTATATGCATACCAGTACCGGTTTCTAATCGTTATTTGTTTGTTAAAGATGTGTTACTAAACATACATATGTCATTCGTCATTTTTCATGGTCCTAAATATGATATGATGCATGAGAGAAGACTCGCTAAATACTACATATTAGCACATCATCAATAACTCACAATTACAACAAAATTCATCTTATCAAACTTATCATTTATAGACAAGGTATGTTTTGTCATTACTCGTCATTAGGGATGGGAATAGGCTAGGCCGAGCTAGGCTTTGCAAGGCCTAAGCCTGGTCTGCCATATTTTTTTTAAAGCTTAAGCCTGGCTTGTGGCCTGTCATAGGCCAACTTTTTAGGCCTGAGTCTGGCCTTCTGAAAGCATGATATGACCTACTAGCCTGTTTAAAAGCATATATCTTATGAACATCTTTAAATAAGCAATGTGATCTAACTTTAAATAAGCAATGTGATCTAAGTTTAAATGGACTAGCGAACTAATAGTTCAATTATATTAAACTCTCTTTTGATAATCAACACGAGGTTTTAGGGAATTCGACTATATATTGTATCATATTTCTATTCTAGTTTATAATAATACATTTATATATGCAAAAAATTAATATATACTAATAAAGTTTAAATTATTGAAAAAGTTTATAAATTTATATTTTAATTCAAAGTACAAAGTATAATGTAATAATAAATAATATTATTCATATTAAATAGGTCGGCCTAATAGGCTTAAGAGGCTTTTTGAGAGACCTGTGACCTGGCCTTTTAAGCTAAATAGGCTTAAAAAAAAGCCTTGGCCTTCTCTATTTAAGAAGAAAGTCTGGCCTGGCCTGGCCTGTCATAGGCTAGGCCGTAGGCCCCTGTAGGTCGGCATGGCCTATTCCCATCCCTACTCGCCATCATAAGCATCATTTACGACATCATTATACAAAATCATCATTTCGTCATTACTCATCGTCATAAAATAATATTTATATCTCGTCAAGGCTCAACATCATCAATTATGTTTAACTTACCAACTAACAACTCCTTACTCTTACTCATAATCTTAATAAAAAATCAACACTCCATCTCAAAATCTATTATCGCCTATAACACCAATCATTCCCATAATCTTAATTTCATTGTAATTTAAAATCTTTATCTCGTTTTATCATTATTGTTTATAACCTCATCAATTCTCACAACAAATCTCCAGTATATTTTGAGGTTTCGTTCCCCCATTATCGATCATTATTATTATCGTCAATCATTATAAATCAGTATCATGATTATTCATTTTTATTCGTCTCACTCTACTCTAGTTGATTCCTATCTTAAACCTACCATCATTACAATATCTAGCTCACCCTATACTCACACCATTTACCCCATTAAATCTTTACGTAATTCAATGTTTTCCCTCACCACCATTATTATTCCTTACATAATTCATTACTTAACACGCATCTTCCTCTTTTCAATTAAACTTCGTCTTATCGCCCCTCTCAACATCATCGATCTTCTTATTCGGCCACACTCTAATTTTTATTAAAATAAAAAATTTTATAAAACCTACTTTTCATAATTTATATGCATTGACGTAAAAAAAAACGGATAGACGGACACAAGTGCCCGTATAAACACTAATTAATTATAAATAAAAACAACTTACATTAAATAATTTTGACCAATATTTATATGGTTGTATCATTATATAATTGAAACTCAAAAACTAAGTACCAACTTATATGGTTGAACCTTTTTCTGGACGAATTTCACCTCCATAATGTATCTCTATGTAAATGAACACCATAATTATTGGGAATTTGAATATCAACTTCCTACTTTGGTTGAACAGTTTTCTCTTACAAATTTGCTCTTAATATGATAAACTTTTGTTTTACTCAGATTTAAATAAATTTAGACAACAAGCAAGGTGGATAGAACTCCAGATAGTACACCATAGTTGCTAGAACCTCATTTTGAGTCTTCGAATTTTCAACCGAATCGTGCATTCAAGATAAGGCATGTGCTCCTTTAATCTCTAAGCTAGGTTTGTACACAACCTCAAACTGATACCCTATAAGCTTTGCAACCCAATGCGCTGCAACAATAATTATTTAAAGTTCTTTTGGGCATGGTTCCATTGGCGACGTACCCGTCCTGATGGTGGTAAAGTTCTCTAACCTTCTTCCCGGTCGGTTTACTTTGTAAGATGTTTTCCATATTTGGTTACCCTCAAACAGCCCTTAAGATGCAGCAGGTACGACGTTTAATTAAATGTCGTATATTGTTGCTAAAGAAAAAGTGTTTGCTCACAAACCACCAATCAAATTTGAGTTTGGTTGAAACTGCTAAAGAAAAAGAGTTTGAATTTTCTTCCAGTACATCTAGACTTGTTCGATTACTTGTTATTCACTTTTGTATTTGATAAAAACTAGGCTGATATATTTCTATACCTTTGCAATCGGAGTTGTAAATAAAGGCGAATCTTGTAATCTAAAGGCGTGACACCAACGACAAAGGTGCAACAAGGGTGAAGACTACTGACACACTCTCAAGTGCTTGTTTTGTGTCAACATGACCTGAATTTTAACAATGACAAATAGTATAAGAAGTGCAGTTAAAAGGAGAAACAAAGAGGTGAGGGGAACAATTGAAGAGCAACGCTTTTTTAGATGATTTAAGTAAATATCATTGCTTACCAACATGCCTTGTGTGACACATGAACTAAAGGTGCCTGCACCACCATGCGTTGAATCGAACTCAAACTTCTGTCAAACATAACCATAGATGAATCATACACAAGCTAAACAAAATAACAATAAACTCAGAATTAAGGATTAATTCTATAAACTAACAGAAAGTGAGTAATGTATCATCAAATAGAAAAAAATAAAGCTATTACTATATTGACCATGAATTAACATGAAGATATAAAGTCAGCATCCAAAACTAGAAACAAAATAAATAAATAGAATAACAGAAGAAAACATATTTGGAGAATATTCAAGAGTCAGCATAGGAAAGCAATAAGGTTAAGGTGATGTGAGACTCTCAACATAGACATTAGAGGTAAAGCTATTAGAAGGGAGGCCTTGAATCTTTAGAATCTTTAGAGTACGATTCTTGTAATTGTAAACATATACCTCATAGTTTATGTCGAAGAACACTTGGCCATCCTTCTCGGAAATATAAATCAGACTGAAAAAACCAATACCATTGTAACAAAGTTCCACGAACGGAATGGTGAACAATTTATTCCAAGAGTCTTTATTTCCGTAATCCTTCATAACCCAAATATCCAAAAAATCTTTAGTGTGAGCAAGGATGCATAAGCAATCCCTAGAAACTCCCAAGCTTAAGTCATGCAGAGGATCATCTAGACCAAAATCGGGCTGCAAAGTCACTTGATAAGACTCATTTCCTAAATCGAGAGAAAGAATAACCCATGAAGAGCAAATGATCGCTTGATTTCTTATGGCCCAATTAATGGTGCCACTTACATGTTTCCCAACATACCCTTTAGGAACACCTATGATTTCAGAAGGGAAGTCTGAAATCCTTCTCCAAAAATTGGTACCTAAAGTATGAACCCTAACTTGAGTTTTACAAAAATTAAAAGAGCTACGACATTGATCGCGATTAACAGCAACTACTTTGTATTTATCAATGAAACGATCATATCCGATGGTGTATATAGTTTGAGTTGCACGATTATGTAGATTTTCCAAAGGTGGCAATATCTTGACTTTCCCGGTGTAAGGGTTTCTTACTACAAGATTAACATGATTGTAATCACGGGTTTCGAAACATATGATGCCATCGCAAGAGTCAACTATGATACAAGGATTGTCACAAGGTTTTATAGGGAAGTTGAGCTTTGTCCATGGGATGGTGCTAGTTGAGTCGTTTAAACCAAAAGGAAGTGGTGACTCAAAGAGATTGAACTCTTCTGAAAATAAACCACAAGGGCATAGTAGGAGGTTGTAATGGCGGGTCCGTAACAAGCGAAGGTGATCTTTGACGAATTTAGGATCGGAAATAATGGAATTCAAGGGCTTGCAGACACACTTGAGTTTCGATAGTGACTTCACAGGGAGCCTGTACATGATGTCTAACAACAAATCGGACGATAACATAGCAAACATTCCGAGCCGTTCGGACGAGTTTTGTTTTCTTTTACGGTGGTGATGGACAGGATGTGGTAATGATGCTATGGATGGAGTTAATGTTTGCATCATGGTTGCTTGTTTGTGACGGCAACAGAGTGAGTGAGATCGAAGGGTTAATCAAAAGTGTACCGTACACGATTGAATTGAAATTTGAAACCCTAACTAGAGCTATTAACATGAATCTATTGGACACGCACAACATAAACGCTTTTATACATATATTTTTGGGCTTTTTTATTTGTTACACATTTTTGGGCTTTTATACAACAGATATGTTCGAGAAAACAAACATCACCCGGACTTGAGTAAGAGATATTTCGCAATTTTATTTTGTAACAAAATATATTTAACTTTTTTTAATAAAACCAATAATATAACAAATTTAATAAAAAAAAAACAGGATAACATTAATATAAAAAAATTGTTTAAAGGTATAATTCAAAGTGTAAAAGTCAGCCCAAAACATCTGTATCTTTACTAGCGTTGGGCACTCCCTGTCTATCTGATCTTTATATTGCGCTAATGCGTATAAATCACAAGCAATAGTTGGGCACTCCCTGTCTATCTGATTTTCATATTGCGCTAATGCGTATAGATCACAAGCAATAGTTTTTATAAAATTTTGATTAAAATTATAGGCATAGATAATAGATATTTCGCTATTTCCAAAAAAAAAAATCGCACTTTTATATTGTAATAAATTATACTTATTTTTCTCAATGGTACCAATAATATAACAAATATAACATCTTTCAAAAAAAATATAGCAAATATAATACAAATTCTTATCTTTTTGAATGACACTGGCAAAATAGCATTATTATTGTAAAATTTGCTTAAGTGTATAATTGGAAGTAGAAAAAGACAATCCAAAAGAGCCTATTTTCTTTATATATAGTACTAATGTATTTACCCGGCGTTGCCCGGGTTAGACATATTCAAGAAGAGAAAAAAAATCTATGTATGATATCTGCAAATAAAATTTATCACAGATTGGTATAGGATGAATATCTTAATAAATACACACAAATATAATAAAATATACCATATTATAAATACTCGTAAATTTATAGATGCACATACAGATAAAATTAACTGGATTTAGTAAAAATATTAACACATATAGAATAAAATTACATTTTTTTAAGTTTTCTGACTCGCATAAATCCATATTCGTTATTAAATTAATAAAATTATACAATTGTTGTGTTACTTGAAATAATATATATATATATATATAACTGGATCTCCTAATTAGTGATTTTTGTTTGATTAGTAATTTGTGAATACCTGATTTGGAGTATAGTTGAAGGGTATCGTAAGTAATTTGTTGAGATAGTTTTGTTACATAAAATATTAGGAATTCAATAAAAAAGTTAAGTAAAATATTTAATAGGTAAGATCAAAAGTTTGTTGAGATATTTATGTTAAATAAAATATTAATTTTTAAGAATAGAAAAAATAATAAAAATATTGAGAATGAATGTGGAAGTGACACATGGCATAGAAAACCTTACTTTATATATATACTATTGATAGATAATACAAATTCTTATATTTTTCAACAACACTAACAGAATAACATTCTTGTAGTCAAATTTATTTAAGGGTATAATTAGTAAGAGAAAACGTCAATCCGAAAAACCTTTTTTTGACAAAACTAAATTATATTTATTCATTCAAATTGATAGAGTCAATCGATATAATGCAAATTCGCTAAAAATAAAAAGGATGAATTTGCTAACAAACTCATAACATCCATGTTAATAATATAAAACCGCAAAGTTCAAAAGCCTACACATATGACTATATTCAAGTATCCAGAATACTTATGTCTCCAGATCTGCAACGTGAACGACGTCAAAGTCATTGATTGTATCTGCACTGGTTCGAAACATGGTTAAATATTTTCACCGCACTCGTTGCGGATTTCATGTGCTTATAATTGCATAAGAAATTTTTTCTGTACGATATGAGAAAGTAAATATGATAAAAAGAAAATTAAAACTCGTGACTATTTTTCAAAATAACTACATTAATATAGTCTTGTAAAAAAACAAAAAAACTTTAATATAGTGTTTCTATTAAATTTATTTTTACTTTATATGCAAATTAGTTAGATTAAGGTCCCACTTGTTACATATTCAAATAAAGGCGACCATGTTGAATGTCTACTATAACCTATTTTTTAAAAGAAAATTGTTATCGGTTTTTAAGGACTATGTATCGTAGATGACCATGTTTGGCTAGAGAATCAGCAACTTGATCTTCTTCACGGAAAGCATGCTTCCAAATAATATTACTCATGGTTCTACCTATAGAAATTAATTGGGATACAATTTGTGGTAAATACTACATGGGAGGACTCAATCTTCAATCATATGGATAACATCTGGAAAGAGGGTTGAGCAAGGAAAGAGGGTTGAGCAACAAGCAATTATTGACTCAAAAGCAACTACGAAATTTCCCTATGAATCACGGATAATTCCACCATAAGCAATGTCACCGAGAGGACGAGAAACTGATCCATCACAATTTACTTTGATCTAGTTTGGAGGAGGGGGGGATCCCTAATAGATGAATTTGCTACAAGAGGGCCATGAAGAAAGAGTTTTCCACCGTTGAGAATCTCTTCAGCTAGAGCTTTAATCTTAGTAACTAAAGAATGTAGGGAGGACTAGGGAGCTTGGTTAAAGATATAAAATCATTTCTTTTAAACCAAAGATTATCTATAGAACTTCCAAAATGATAGGCCAGCACAGATAGAAGAAAAATGTCCGGCAAGATTCCACATTAACCGGTCTTCAACGCTCTAGGAGGTAAAGAATCTTTGGTGAAGGAAATCATCAAGGTCATGCCACACAAAGGAATCATGCATGCAATCCCTTAAGGCATGAAGGAAGGATTCTGAGTTAAACGAGCACATGGAGCACATGTTAGCGGTGGCTAGGTGATGTTGACACCGAAGTTTATTTTTTAGAAGAGAGTTGTGAGCCACTCGCCACAAGAAAACTCTGATTCTTTCAGGACTTCTCCAGCGCCATATTAGTTTGAATAATTGTTTTGAAGGAGAAGGAGAGGAATTAAGGAGACTATCTGCAGAGCTACATACATTCCTCCGCAATTTCGGATGAAAGAGGAGGTGGAATTCCTTTGATGATGTTATATATGTCTTGAAGTATCCATTGCTCAATCAAGTTTATATGTTCCATATTCTTCCTCGGAGCAAAACCTATTTGGTTCGCTGGTATAGGGAGACTTTTGATCATAGTAACGTTCCGTTATTAAACTAGCTTCACTATTTATAGTATATATTATTTAAAGTTATATATTATATGAATCCTAAAATCTTTATTTTAAAATTATATACTAGATGAATCCTAATTTTTTATTTAAGGGCAGTGTAAAAAAAAAGTGAGCAAGAAAATATAAACAGCTATTGTGAGCAGTACTAAGATAGAAGAAGAATCAGCAAAACAAAAGGAGAAGCAGAATAAAAGAAATAAGAAACAGAACAGATAGAAGCTTAAGCAGAACAAAAAAGCACACTAGTGCAATAATGACATAAGAATTATTGATATTATACCTATTTTTTTAAAAAGAGGTGTGAAATAAAATTGCGGTGCCAATTTTGTAAATAGATTAAAAATTGTGGCTTGGGTTCTAACTTTTAACACCTTATTCTAACAAAAAACAGGTGTCAAGTAAGATGTAAAGATGCGGTGGCAAACTTGTAAATCTTATTATACACCTGATATTGAGAAAACGGGTATGAATGAAGCGCGGTGGTAATTTTGTAAATACCATTCGAGACCTGATTTCAGAAAAATGGGTGTAAAATTTTAATTTTATTCAATTTATTTGGCTTGTCGGTGAAAACAAAACACGATCTTCAGTTTCCTTTGAGTTGAAACTCATCCCTCTATCCATCGATTCTCGATTCGGTTTCCTCTCTCACCCTTGGTTTTGGTTCCTCCGCCTCAGCCATGAAGTCTCCTGTCCTCAGCCACGATTCACACTCAAACCCTATGTTTCAGTAATTGAGTTTGTAGTCTTATGTTCTTGTTGTTTTTTCTAATTGAATCCCTTGTGTTTGTGTTGTTTTCTTCAAATCAGCGTATGGATTTTAGATTTTATTTATTTATTTTTTCTTTTGGGTATTGTTATTTGTAGAAAAAGGTTAATGATTGATTTATGTTTTTAAGGGAATTTGTGTCGTTGCCTGTGTTTTTGGTGGCTCTGTTTTCGTTGTTTGGTGGTATGGTTTTGTTATGTTTTACTTTTGGAGCTAGGTTCTGTGTGTGGTTTTGCCACTGTTAGGCAGTGTTTGTGCTTCTCTGGGTGTGGGGCTCCTTGTGTTGCTTGTGTTTTTTGTTTTGCCCCCCTTGTGGTTCCTCTTTTGCCCACTTATCACATCTTTTGGTATTGTGTTTTGCTTAATAATTTCGGCTTGAAAAAAACATTGTTGTGTTATTTGTCTCGATTTGGTTTTCAAAACTAATTGTTGTTATCAGGTATGGTTTTGTGAAAATTTTAACGTTTGTTTATATTATCAAATACCAAAACATGGCTCGATTCGTACATGTCTTGTGATTATGTGAGTGAAATTGAATTCAAGTTGATTTTTCGTTCTTTCATTGTTAATGTGTAAATAAAAGCTTGATTTAGCTGAATGGTAATTACTTGTTTTTATTTACTGTTTTAGATACGGGGTGAGTTGGAGGAGCATTACTTGGCCTCAGTACAGGGTGAGTTGGAGAAGCATTACTTGGCTGAGAGTGGATTTTGATGTCCTGATGTCTGATTATGGGTACCTCTTTTCTCTGTCATTCACAATTTTTACCAATCGAGTAACTAAATGTTCTTTTATGCTTTCGCAGTTTGAGATAATATTGAATTTTTTGAGAGGATACCAGTTCTTTTGGGTTTATTCAGTGTGTGTGAGAGAGAGATGGCTAAAACTATAGTTCTTTGAACCAAACTATGCCCTGCAATTGGACTCTATCTTGAAATACATCTTTTCTAAGTCTGAGGTCTTTACAATGAGTTTTAGAGTTCTTTAAGTTGTATGAAAAATTGGATATATGTTATAGTTTTTTGAAGCAAAAATATAGACAGAAGAGGTTAGTATTTAGCAGTTTGTTTTTGTCCTCTTATATTTTTATTCATAAGACCTTGATTCATGTCTTTGTTTATGTCATATTTCTTGCCCTTTGGTATTTTGCAATTTTGTATCTATGTGGAATCTTCTTTATCCGGAATGAGGGTTGTCAGTTTAAATTAATTTAAGGTAAAATTATAACAACCTCCCCTCTATTATTCCAAGTATCAGATACCTCCCTTGCGTTACATTGTGTCAAGTCACCGTTAACAAGAAACCTTGCATATTCTCTCCAGGGAAACCTTGCATCGTTCTCTCAATAGTTACTCATCTCCTTTCTATTCATCTTCGCCCCCACTAATCTTCACCTTCACTCATGGTGTCACTGTTTCTAATCATATTCCCTCATCACTCATCATCGTTACCATCGACGTGCATGCGTTTTTGTTAACATTGTCTTCATTGTTTCTCGCTTGTTTTTGAAGCATCGTTCTCCCCATTAATATTGTTATTGTTCAGTTTTCCTGTTATTTTTCAGTTTTCTTGTTGTTCACGTCACCTCCGTCGTTGTTCTTGTCGTACCAACGTCATTATCACTACCTACTCTTGTTATATTCACTCAATATTTAATGTGAGCTCACAAACGGAGAACAATGGTATGATACACCTGACAAACACAGTATTTGTGCATTTGTTGCTACACTTTGGTGAAGAAAGAAGTATACCTTTGTTGAACTTACTAGTTATATACTCTGAGACAGTTATTAACACACTTATTAACTGGTTTCTGCAACTAGCTGAAATTTCATCGGTTCATAATAGCTGCTCTCAGTTTGCTAGTAATAGTTCTAAAATGACATTTGGTTAATTTTGTTGTCACGTGAATTGATATGTTGAGTGCCAAAATGAGTTTATGGCAAATTATATATGGATTTTGTAATGTGTGACAAAACACATGGAAGGGTCACTAAATTGAAAGGCATGCAGTTGTCCTAAAATGAACCACATTTAGATGTGAAGTTTTGCTATTATTAAAATGACCGAGTAAAATTAGTTGTAAATTATAAGTAATATAATAGAGATGAATTTTTAAGAGCCATACTGAGTTGATTTAGTCTTATCTCTTGGATGAATAATCTATACCATAATATGCTATATGCATATCACGCTTTTCTAAAAAAATGAAACTAAAACATAGGAACGTTTTTCTCTGATTTGTTCTTCTTTCTTTTTTCTCCTTCTCTTATTTTTCTTATTTTAACAGATAAATGGAGTACTTCTTTTTCTAGTCGAAACTTAGTGTCTTCTTCACTATTGATAACTATTGTATGCAATTGTGTTAATCTCTGTTCATGAAATTATTTTGTTAGGTTTAACTTATTTGGCATGGTGAGTTCTTTGTAGTTGATTGGAGGACAATGCATAGAGGTGGGAAGAAGCAAATCATATAGGTATGGTAAGGAATTTCTTCAAGTTTTTTGCTGTAATTATTCATATTTGAAATTTTATTTTAGTGGATTCATCTTATTATATTAACTATGTTTGTTTGGAACTTTGAGTGGTGGGATATATTTTTGTCAATGAAATAGAATTCCTTCACTTTATTTTGATAATGTATTTTGCTCTCTTTACACATGTTTTGTTGTTGTTTGGCTGGTTTCCGGACTATGTGAAGGCATGGAAAGGTCTTACTGGGAATTGTGATCCAAATATTCTTACAAGTTCCTTGAAAAGATTTCAGGTCTTAGTAATTTGATCTATAGACTACCCTTATCTTATAAATCCGATTGGCTTTGATTCCGCCTGAAGACGACACGACAGAGGAACAAAGAGAAGAAGAGGACAAAGAAGAAAAAGACTCGAGTACCAGAGAATGGAAGGTAGTGTACCATCCTTAATTTTTCTCGTATTCTTGTTTTATGACTGATGTGTGTCAATTCAACATGAATTAATTTAGGTTTTTTCTTTTGAGAATTTTAGGTTTTGTTAAAAGTGCCTTTACAATATAAATTGATTTTAGTGTAAATAATTTTGTTATACATGCCTTATATAGATTAATATGTTCTAGTTTAGTTTTCATTTAACATATTATTTAAGATATGAAGTGACTGTATAAGCACTTGAATTGGCAAATAATGTGTATTGGTCAATATTTTTATATATAATTTAAAATATAATTTTTCAAAATTGGATTAAAGTATCTCATAATCTTTGAGATCGAAGATATTTTTATTAATAATAATTTTTTATTTTTGTTTTTGTTTTTATCGATAGAATCACGCATACTATTCTGTGTATGTATAAATTGATCTTGAAACTGGTTTTTATTGATAGAATCACACATACTATTACAATTGTATTGATGATTCATTACGATTCTTGATATTACAGTGAATTACAATTAAATTCCGGCAGCAATTACAGTCCTAGTCCCTAGTCGCGGACCTTTTTTGTTTTTGAAACAAAGGGCAGGGGTCATTCTGTTTTTTGGTACTTGGATTTGTTTTTATCAATGATTAGTGAAAGGTGAAGTTATTAAGAAATGACATTTTTGGCTAGAATCTTTATATGCATGGTTGTGGAATTAACAATTGCAAGTAAATAGGTAAAATTGACCTTAGTACCATTCCACTACTGATAAGCTACGATGAGACATTTTATGACTTGTTTGAACTACTAGGTATTTGCCATTAACATACTCCATTTTCAAATTCAATGTTTTTGCTTTTTAACTGTTTATTAATTAACCTTTGTTAGATTTGAATCAGTTCAGTGAATCACAACCAAATAGTTTTTTTTTTTTTTATGCCTTTCCCTTGATTTTAGTCTCAATGTTTTAATGTATGGTTGGTCTGAATGAAGGTTTATATAATATAACACAAGGTGACCATGTGGAGAAAGCAATGATTGTATTGTAGGGTGACTAAGGATGAACCAGGGTCAAACACACAGTGCGTTACTAAAGAGAGAACAACAAGCAAAAGAAGCTAGTTTAAGGGAAAATTGCTACTCATAGATTTTTCAATTACACTTCTGGTTTTATCCATCACACTACTATTAGGAATTTGGAGGTACTTCTCTATTCCATTACTTTCATGGCTTGTATGTATTTTGTTTCATTTCCAGAAGCTAAGCTAGATGTTTTAATCCATTGTTGATGATTGTGCTTCTTTTTTGACAGTACAACACCAAATGCTATTATGAGGTTGGACTTGGGAACACAGTAAGACAATCTTGGCAATTTATGGCAATTCAACAACAATGAGTTTGTTCATGAGAGGCTATCATCGAGTCAATTTTGATTTATGTTTATATTTAGATTGGTTGTATTTTTTTTGTAAAATTGTATTGAATAGTTGTATTTGACTGTAAAGTTGCGATGAATTGATTGTACCATTAATTTGATATTTATATTATCTTGATATTTTATATTATCTTTGGGCCATTATCTATTTAATAAGCATCATTTCAACAAATTTTTTTTTTTTAAAAATTGCTATTATGGTAGTTTAATCTGCCATAATATAATATTTTTTTTTTAAAATAAAAGTCATATTTCACACCTTTTTTTTGTGTAAAATCAGGTGTGATAGGTACTTATATAACACCTGATTTTTCGCAAAACAGGTACGGTAAGCGGTTTTTATACCCGTTAAAAAGCAGGTATCGTATGTCAAACTTACAACACCTGCTGATATAACCCCGGTTCAAAAACAGGTCTTAAATTTCTAAAAAACAGGTTTTGTATCCCTGATTTGCACTAGTGGCAGTGGCAGAAGGAACCTACGATAAGAACCCCAATCAAGACTAAGATCACACTAACCATTCATTTTCCTAATGCTCAATGTGAAAAATGCCAGAAAATTGTAGATTCTTTGGCATTACTTTATCAAAATCTTTGATATTTTTCATTTGACAATCAAAATGAAAATTAGGCAAGAAATATAGGAATGTAAAATAAGAAGTTCATGACTGAATCATTTATCCTATTGTTATTAGGCACACATTGAGATCATAAATAATTATCATACTTCTATGCCAACAAAGCTCAAAAGTCCAAATATTGAAAACCAAACACCAACAATGGATACTTCCTAATTATCATAAGCATGTTGCTGTCAATTTGTCATATCACTACAACATTTTGGCCCTACGGCAACGCCTAATTTTTTGAAGGTAAAAAAATTGTTCTGTTAGAGTATCGAAGATAACAATTTTCATATTTTGTTGTGGTAACATAGGGAGTTTTTTCAATTTTTTTGTTACGCCTCAAAATTGTTGTGGTATATAAAAGCAGAACGGAAATTTATCAGTTATTTTTTACAACAAATAATCATCGTTGTATACTTTTCAATTTTTTAATAAAAAATATGGGAAAATAAACTAGAAAAAAACGACCAGCCTCCATTTTTTTTAGTAGGCCGCTTAGTAGGAATTTTTCCTGCCGCTTCCAATAATTAAGAAACTCTTCTTAAAAAAATAATAAAGAAACTCAACTCAATCTCAAAATAAATAAACAAACAATTTTTTTTTTGGACTTAAAATAAACAAATAAATAAATTGTAACAAACAAAAAAAAAACAAATAAATAAGTCTTTGTTAAAAAAAGTGAACCCAAAATCCCAAACGCTTTCAAACTTTAATCCTCAAATTTCAGAGTAATCTCAAACTTGGAATTCAACTCTCACGTTTCGAACCTCCTCAATCTCACACCCCTCAATCCCACCCCTTCGAAAATCTCAAACCATCTTTCAAGCTTCGAAAAACTCTCAAAACCCCCCTTTTTTCGATTCTACCCTCAAATAATCTCAGACCCCCTTCATAAAATTCCATGAATCCTTTCAGGAATCTATACTCTTTCAAAATTTCAGAGCCCGCATTTTGTTCAATCAATCTCTGTAGAAGCCGGCGGCGATGACGACATGTTTGCTGTGATTTACGAAGTTATTGGATTCACAAAGGTATATTGTTTGCTGTGATTATTGTTCATATTGCCTCTGTTCAATATAGGTTCTTCGGTTTTCTTTTTTTTTGTTTGTTTAATTTTGATTGTTGAACATATTCTTCTCTCTACTGCGTTTGTTTGTTTTGTATTGTTTATTGATAGAAAAACCTTGTAATTGTAGGATGGATTTGAATTTTTATAAGTATCAGGTTTTTATCAATATTCTTTAACCTTGTTGTAATCGATGCCCTTGTAATTTTCTAAAGCTAGTTCCTTGTGCACATTTTTTTAATCAATTTTTATCTAACTTAAAAGTTAGACTTTTCCTTGTGCACATTTATACATGTTCTTCTTTTAACATTTGAAGGTTGACAAAGATGGTAGTTAGTTATGACTTGAATCAGTTAATAAACAAAGTAGTTGAACTTGAAATAACGTGGGTAATTATGTGTACTAAAATCATTCAACTATTTATAAAACTAGGAAGCCTAGCTAATTACCTTATCTAAAACAGAGTTGTGATTGAACTAGTGACTATGAAGCACGGATACAGTCATGGACACCGCATATGACAGACATTGACACGCCGACACCAATAATAATTTGAGAAAATCACCTAATTCAATGTAATTATATGTGTTGGTGTCGTTTTAGACATTAACACGTATCCGACACTGAGACATGCCTAATTCGAATAGTGTTTGTGCTTCATTGAATAGTGTTCATATGCTTAGTAGATGAAAGTTACTTCCCTTTCTTAAAAGTTGTTGGTCAGTACTTTCCATCATTTGAAGTTGAGAGGAAGCTAGAAACTTTGTATGATAAACTTGTGTAGAAGTTTGCAATGGTTTCTATTGGATATTTTATATGTTAGAATTGTGTAAGATGAACTTTATATGTGAACATTTCCTATTACACTCCACATACAGTTAGCCAAAACTACATAAAGTGTGTAAAAACTAGCATATTCATGGATGTAAACGTATAAAAATTTGAAGACAAAGTATCCGTAATTGATCAAATTTTGTAATTGATCTATCAAGTGATTAATTGATTTAACAACTGGTTCTCATTCACCATTCTTTGGTTTTTACATTTTTAACCACCTTATTACTTTAGTGGTTCATTAGTTTATAAACTTGAATTTTTTTACCATAGTTTATTTTTCCGTACATCTATTCTTCAAGATTGTTATTATTAAATCATTAAATAATGTATGCTTGTGAGTTTGCACACATTGGACTGCTGCAATTTGTTATTATCTATCTGTCATTGATATCAGTTATTGTAAATTTTATATACATCTAATATTATAGGTTGCGGCTATACTCTTTTCTTATTTACCTTAGTCTGCTGCAGTAACTGAAGCAGTTTCTATTTCATACTCCAACTCCACCTCTCTTTTGATCAGGACATTTATTGTTGCTTTAGTGAGTACTCTTCAAGAAGGTATGAACGATTGAAACAATTGAAATTGTAATTAACTCATGTAATTATTAGATAGTTGCTGCTAAAGTGGGAAGATCGAGACTCTTGGCTGATTCAATGGCATTGATGGGATGAAAGTAGATTTCGAGAACAGTTGATAGTGGTTTGATCTCTTTGAGAATGTAATTATATGGTTTAAGCTTTCAAATTATTATTTTTAGCTTGTAAATGGGGGAGTTGGTTTTTGTTGCATCTGAGAAATTGTTTTATCTCTTTGTTGAATAAAATTAATTTCCCCATGACCGCTGATCTAACACGTACTACTTGTTTCAGCCTAGCCATTTTACTGGCCAAGGCTGCACATCACATTCCCTTATCGTCTGAGTATAAGAACTAGTTTGGAAAATAGCCAATTTATTTCAAGCAATATCTCCTGTTTATCATACATACTATGATTAATTCAATATAAGAAAAGTATTTTGTTAGATATATGAATGATGTATGATTGACAAGTATTTTACTTTATCTCGTTCATGATTTCAGGAAAGGTTGTTGACGAAAATATAAGAAAAGCAACTACTATCTGATTAGCACCTATATACTAGTAAGTTGAAGCAAGGCTTATAGTTTAGAACAATAGACAACTTTAGAAAATTACTCTTAAGTAAATTTTCATTTACCTAATATAGGATTACATACTTTGATGGTATGATCTCGACACCGATATAGGTAAACTCAAACAGTTACATGTATGTTACAAAGCTAAGATAATCACTTAATATTAGTGGTTATAGGGCTCATGTTTCCACTGGTGGCCCTATTGGTGTTGATATTTTTTGGATATTGTTGTGTAAATCAGCAACTCTCTATGGTCTGCTTCTACCTTTTGTATAATTGCAACAGTGTAAAAAAAAAAAAAAAAACCTAAATTATAAGACTAAGTTTTTTTTTCTTTTTTATTGGAAGTGTCTATGGTTTGTTGTATTTTTTTTTTTGACACATGGTTTGTTGTATTTGACAGGTAGTTTGCAGATGTATGAATTATGAAAAAGGAAATTGGAGGTTGGACTAATGAATACTTATACTATTGGTTCTCCTGTGTGGCTTAGTATGGAGGAAAATATAGTTTTGTTTATGGTTCAGCAGGTATGTTATGATAAATGTGAAACTTAATAATGTGTGAAGTGGAGCAGGTTGTGATGTAGTATGAGTTTCGTGTGAGTTTGTGTTAGTCTTAGAGTAGAAAAATATTCCATGTAGGAGGCCTAGGATTTTTATTGAGGACTAATTAGTTTAGTATTATCATATGAAAAGAAGAATAAAAAATGTCGCAACTATATTAGTTTAGTATACTCTATATTGCTGTGTCTCTTTGGAATGGGTGGCTTTGAAATTACTACCTCATTGTTTGACGTATATATTTTCAAATGGTCTATGAAGGCACTATTATTTGTACGTGTGACTTATTGAACTTATTTCTTTATTGTGTAGATCAATGAATAATGATGATATCGATGAAGAATTTCAAGATCTAGAAGTACAAGAGATGAAGACAGATGTTGATGTGTAAGTGTTATTTAGATTGTGAAAATGATAGTTGACATTATGACTTGTAGAATTTGAGTACTTTATTGTGAACAATGTTATATTTGATACGTATACGAATGATATATTATTGACAAGTATTTGGTATGTAATTTTGAATATAGGATTATATTTGAATTTTGTATTTATAATTTTTCACCGAAGTTGTTCTTTAAGTCAAATAATAATGTTTTATTTTTGACAAGAACAGACAGAGTAAGTGAAAGAATAAGGATTAAATGCAATTTTTTTTTAATATACAATTTTTCACAACGGTGCAAAGGCGTTGCGGTAGCTTATAAACAGCAATTTAAAATTGGGTCTAGGAGAACGGTTTTCGTAAAACATCGGTACTAAAGTGTTGGGATAGCGCCCCAAATAGCGTTCTTATAATTAAGCAAGCGCAACGGATTTTTAGTCGGAAACAGCTTAAAACCGTTGATGTTGAGAAATTTAAAAAGCGTTCTCAAAAGGACACCTAAGACTACGGATTTACCTTTGCCGTTGTTGTTTAGGAAAATAACCGTCCTGAAAGCATAAGACAACGCCTCAGTTTGCCACGCTCGGAAAACCGTTCTGGTATCCTACGGGAACGGTTTTATCACATTAAGCAACAGTTTTTTAGTGTTTTTATAGGGCGGAAATGTTGTAGTGTATTATTTTGAAGGTTAAATATCATAACATCATTTAAGGATGCTCTACTCCATCATCTATAAGGGTATAGTTGGTTTTTTTGCCGGTAGTTAGATCTATTGAATTCTTAATCCGAAATTGATAGTTAATATGTGCTAATTGATCTATAAATTCTGAAATAGTGATGAATTCATTGAGTTTAAAGTTCTGTTAAAAAGATAAAAAGAAGAAATCCCTGTGCACTAGGTGGATCTACATATAATAGTGCAGTGTACTATAGTAGAAAGGCATTGCAGCACCTATGCTTCCTAACATATCAGCATAAAGCCTCCAAAAACTTTGAAGAAAACATAAAAAAAAAACTAACTCCTGGAAAAATGAAAATAATCTTGGCAATGAAGAAAAGTAAAAAGCAACAAATGCATTAATTGCAATTTTGATGTGACGTTATCCTAATTAAAAGCAGTATTTTACCATAACTAGAACTGAGTTTCCGATACAAACTAGCAACCAACTAACATCCAATGAAACTACAAGAATGGTCATTTAAAATACAGCAACAAAAGATCATTACTATTAAAGGAAGAAAATCATAAAAATGTGCATATGAAACTTGTACATTTTTTTTTTTTTGAGGAAATGAAACTTGTACATGTAAAATATAAAGTTATTATTACAATGACCATTAATTAACATGGAACTATAAAGTCCAACACCAAAAAATTAGAACTAACATAAAATAAATGACATTACAAAAGACACATGAGAAGAATCTTCGAGAGCCAACATAGCATAGCAAAGCATCTAGGTCAAGGTGATATGAGACTCTCAACGTAGACAATGGAACTGAACGAAGCAGAAGGGTAGCCTTGAATCTCAGGAAACTTTACGGTACCATTCTTGTAATTGTAAATATAAATCTGATTATAGAAGTCCAGGACCACTTGATCATCTTCCTCTGAAATATAAAGCAGTATAGGATAGCCATAAGAATGGAGGAAATCCACAGATGGGACAGGGAACAATTTAGTCCAAGAATCTTTATTTCCATAATCTTTCATAACCCATATATCCAAAAAAGATTTGGTATGAGCAAGGACGCATAAGTAATCCCCAGTAACCCCCAAGCTAAAGTTATGCAGAGGTTTATCTAAACCATAATCGGGCTGCAAAATCTCTTGATAAGACTCGTTTCCTAAATCAAGAGAAAGAATGACCCATGAAGAGTCATTCTCCCAATCCCGTATGACCCAATTAATGGTGCCAGTTACAAATTTCCCTGGATGACTTTCGGGTTGACCCATGGGTTGAGAAGGGAAGTCTGGAATAGTTTTCCAATAACTGGTACCTAAAGTATGAACACTGACTAGATTTTTGCAAGATTTATTAAATTGGTAGTGAAAAATGGCAACTACTTGTAACTATTGGTGACTTGATCATACCCGAAACTATATATAGTTTTAGTTGAAAAAAAATGTTGATTTTCCAAAGGTGGCAATATCTTGAATTTCTTCGTACAAGGGTTCCATATTAAAAGATTATCATGGCTGTAAGAATAGTCAATAGTATTGAAACAAATGATGCCATGGCAAGAGTCAATAATGGAAACATAATTGCAATTGTTTAGAGGGAAGTGGAGCCTCGTCTCCCAGATGGTGCTAGGGGAGATGTTAAAAATAGAGGGAAGTCGGGAATCGAAGACAATGAATCCGTTTTCCTTAAAAATTTTAAGATATGAGCATATGAGGAGGTGGTTATGACTGGTGCGTGACAAGCGAAGGTGATCTTTGGCAAATTTGGAATCAGAAATTAAGGAATTCAAGGGCTTGGAAACACACTTGAGTGTCAAGAGTGATTTCACAGGGAGACCGTACAGAATTTCTAGCACCAGATCCAGGGCCGTCCCTTGCCATGTGCAAGGAGCTCTACGGAGCCGAGCCTCCAATTTATGGGGGCCTCGATTATTTGTAGAGGTATGAGTATAATTGTTGGGATGTAGGATAATATTTTCTTTTTGTTATGTAGGTCTAAATCAAACACATATTATTTGACAAAAATAAAGAGTAAATAGATAAGTTAGGCCAAACCCACACATCTATCAACAACAAAAATTCAACAAAACAAATTAAAATCAAAATAATGTTTATTGTTAATTTTCAATTGTTTAAATTATTATTAATTATTTTTATTAGAGGTCATTTTTAATATTAGAGCCGAGCCTCCAATTTTATTGGGACGGCCCTGACCAGATCGAGCGATAACAAAGAAAACAGGCCGAGGGGGTCCGAAGAGTTTTGTTTTCTTTTGGTGGTGGAGACAACTGATGATGCCGCCATTTATGTGTCTAAAAAACAAGAACTGAAACGATTGAGCAGGCAAATTCAAATTATAACCAAAATTATAATGAAGATAGGGTTAGGGTTTTTAAAATAAATTGTAACAAAGAAGAAGAAGATTAATTTCGCCAGGAGAATTGCTGGAATCGTGAACACAATTAGGTTCTCGAGAGTGAGTGATTTCAATATGAATGAATGAATTGGGCTTAAGAAACATGACACGCACAAAATAAATACTACTACGGATAACGAATTTATTATTATCAGAGTAAATCAAAAGCAAAAGCAAAATTTACGTTTGATAAAAAAAATCCTAGAGATGTTGATTTATTTTCTTTCTTGGTTTCATTATGTTTGATAAAAGAATATTTTTAAAAATTAAGATTATCCTATATAACACTAAGGGTGCGTTTGATAGTCAGGATAGGGAGACAGGATATGATACATTAATCATATCCTGTTTAAATCTCATGTTTGATGCACCAAAGGGATAGGATAAAATAAACCATTTTCCTATCATATCCTGACTTTCCTTTGTAATTTCTATCCTGAGTATATGCTGGGTTAGAAATTATCCTGATGGGATTAGAAGATCATTCCTTATTTATTATCTTGATATTCTGCCATTTTTAAAATATTGTGATTTTTAAAATAATGATAGCATGTATTTTCTATTATAATCAATTACATGCCATTTTTATAATATTTAATTAATTATGATAGAAATTTTTTTATTTAATTATAATGATATCATGTTTGTTATCATGTGCGCATCAAACACATGATAGGATTAATGTTTATCATGTCCTTATCATATCCTATCTCTATCCAGCTTTATATCATATCTTGCCTATATCCTATCCTGACCATCAAACGAGACCTAAGCGTGTTTTTAATAAAAAAAATAGACAAAAGGACTTATGTGTGCATATGTTTTAAAAGATACGGGATTTAAGCTAGAAAAAAAAAAGATAAAGGACTGTAGTGTTAAAAATAAATAAGATAAAGGATCTCTAAAGTAATTTTGTCTAATTTTTTTTTTTATAAGTTTGTGTATTCTTATGTTTCTCTACTCTAATAATATAAATTTAGCTACACCAAATAAGTTTATTTGTGAAAATTATTAGTAGAAAGATGTAAGACAAATATCACATGATATATAAATTTAGGTCAAATACGACTTTTGGCCATTTTAGTTTGACAGAATTCCCAAGTTAGTCCTTTAAGTTTCAAAAGTTTCAACTAGGTCTTTTTTGTTGATAAACTATTTCACCATTAAATGTAACGTTTTGACACCCTGGAGCTTTTAAAAGGAAGTGTTTTTCCTTCAAAAAAAAAAAGGAAGTGTTTTGATCCAAATCAACAACTTAACGGCTACATCAGCATCAGTTAATTATTAACTGACAGCAGGTGTAACGGTGAAATAGTTTATCAACTAAAAGGACATATTTGAAACTTTTGAAACTTAAAGGACTAACTTGTGAATTATGTTAAACTAAAAGAGTCTTTTTGAAACTTAAAAGACTAACTTGAGAATTTTGTCGAACTAAAAGGACCAAACATGATATTCGACCAAAATTTATTTCTCTTGTTTTGGCACCTTGTATCTATAGTAAGTATTTATTTATTTAGTGTGCTGCAAATGATAAGTTGTCTCATTGTATTTATTTATTTATTTGGTGCAAGATCATTGTATTTCTTCAATATAGCTAATTATGTATAGTCCAACTGATTTACAAATCGATCTCCTCCGATACAAATTTGAAACACATTTCTATGACAAAAATGAATTAACTTAGACTTATAATAGAAAAATAAGCATGTCACGAAGGAATTGGCAGCGTCATAACTACCGTTAATCTGTCATTAGGTTAGGTAATCAAATGCCTAAAATTTTCAATTTGGTTCTTCTTGCTATGTAGAGATGGCGTTTGAGATTACCCTTCAAATCTTTTATCTTGAGATAAGTTCAAACTTCCATCCCTCTGGTCGAAGGAGTTATGTGATTTAGGAAAAGAGTTGGAAAACGTGCAAGATTGGTTTTGGGAGTTTGTGAAGAAAAGTATTGGTAATGAGAAATCAACTTTCTTTTGGCATGATATATGGATAAGCCACGGGTAAATCTCTATTATCTAATTTTCCTAGACTTTTTCATAATCCACCCAAAAGAATAAGGTTAGTCAAATGGGCCGGTGGGTCGGGAATTTGATTAAAGATCCTTTTGGAAGGGCACTTGTTGGGGGGAGCTTTTGAATCTCCTATATATTATCCGAGTCAAAAATAAGAAAGATAAATGGATTTAGGTCCTTGAATCTACAAACATCTTCACAGTAAAATCTTTATATGTCCCTTTGAGCGGTAAAATTCTTCCTCCGACGGATTTAAATGTGGCCACTAGAAGAGGGCTAAAGGGAATTTGGATTAGTTTGACTCCCCAAAAAGTCCAAATTTCTCTTGACAATTAATCCTTGGTAGACTCCCAACTCGCTCAAATTTATCTCGTAGAGGAGCTTTTCCAGTTGGTGTGACTTCAGATTGTGTGTGGTGCCCAGGTATTCAAGAGGTGGAGGATCACTTCTTTTGTCGGTGTAGCTTTGTTGGAAGGATTTGGTATGCAATTTTCAAATGGATCGAAATGGATGATATTTTACCCGGTAATATTGTTTCACTCCTTGACTATTTTTCATCATCTTATTTGCCTAAAAAAAATCGAAAGGGGGTTACACTCATTTGGCATGCAACAATTTAGAAAATTTGGGAAGCTCGGAATGAGCTTATTTTTTCTTCTAAAATTTAGAATGTGGAGGAGATTGTATAGGCGGTCAAAGTTACCTGTTGGAGATGGTTTATTGCTAAAAAATTAAGAGGTCATTGTTTGTATTACGAATGACTTTCAAAACCCTATCATTTGTCTTATTTCTTGATGTTGGGTGTGTGTTATTTGCGGGACGAATACCCCTTGCACTTTTCCCGAATTTTGGGATAAGTACCTTTTGTACTTCTCTCATCATCTAATAAGTTTTGATGTTAAAAAAAAATGCTTAAACCATTTTATTAATCAAATGTCATACATGTAGTCGTAAAATATGTGAACTCTGCATCGAGTGGCATGTAATTGCAATCTTTGTTGCTACAATAAGAACAAGGGTTAATTATGTTTTTGGTCCCTACAAAATAGCGACCTTGTAAGTTTAGTCCTTACTTAATTTTAATAGCATTTTTAATCCCTACAAAAAAAAATTTACTTATAATTTTAGTCCCTGCTAAAATAAATTTTGTTTAATTATCCTTAAACTCTTAAATTTTTTAACGATTCTTTTTATACAAGTTTAGAACACTATGAATGGTTCATTTACTAAAATCTATAATTTTTTAACACGAAATAAATTAAATATGAATTTTTTAAAACGACAAACGTTTAATATATAAGTAACAAAAATATGGATGTAGAAATCAAATTTTTGCGATATTTTTTTCGGAGGACCTTTTAATAACGTTCTTAACACGCCTGTAAAAAATTGTTGAAAAACTTAAGAGTTTAAGCATAAATTAAACAAATTTGGATTGAGTAAGGACTAATATTGAGTGCAGAAATTTTTTGTAGGGATTAAAAATGCTATTAAAATTAAGTAAGGACTAAACTTACAATGTCGCAATTTTGTAGGGACCAAAAACATAATTAACCCTAAGAACAAAAGGCATATTTCTTTACCAATGTTAAGGTACAATTGAAAAAGAGTAAAAGAAGCAATCCAAATGGAGCACTAGGTGGATCTACATGACTTTTTTGATACATATTAGTGAAGTGTACTATAGTAGAAATGCATTATATAAAGCCACTCTTCAAGCCTCCAAATCGGTTGTGGCCTCAATAGTTGGAAGAAAAAAAAAATTTACTGCCCCTATGACCAAAAAAATTGATATATCTGCCCCTAGTTGAAAATTATTGTTGTAAATGCCCTTGTTCTTCTTTTCATTTGGCGAACATGTCATTTTTTTCAACCATCTTCTGCAAGCTTGCAGGTTTTGCAGCATGGTCTGAGTGAGCTCTACATTTAATTTGGCGAGCAACATTTTTTTTAAGTTTTTTTTCATGTTTGTAAATTCAATTGGCGAGCAAGCTAATTTTTAAGTTTAACTCATACTTTTCGTTAAAAAAAAAAAAACTAAACTAAAATGGCATGCTCGCCATTTTATATATGGAGCAAGGGATAAAAAATTAGCTTGCTCGCCAATTGAATTTACAAACATGAAAAAAAACTTAAAAAAATGTTGCTCGCCAAATTAAATGTAGAGCTCACTCAGACCATGCTGCAAAACCTGCAAGCTTGCAAAAGATGGTTGAAAAAAATGACATGTTCGCCAAATGAAAAGAAGAACAAGGGCATTTACAATAATAATTTTCAACTAGGGGCATATATATCAATTTTTTTTTGTCATAGGGGCAGTAAAAAAAAAAAATTTCTCAATAGTTGCCACAAGGAAGTCCTTATAGAACACATCAAAATCTTACTCCAGGAAAAATGAAAATAATCATAACATTGTTATTTTGTTTCGATGTTATCCTAATTAAAAGCAGTATCTTACCAGAACTAGAACCGGGTTTTCGATATAAACTAGCAACCAAGTAACATCCAATGAAACTATAAGCAAGGTCATTTAAAATATAGCAACAAAAGATCTACCAAAAAAAAAATAGCAACAAAAGATCACTACAATTAAAGGAAGAGAATCATATAAATGTGCACATGCAACTCTTAAGAGAAAAATATAAAGTTATTATTATAATGAACATTAATTAACATGGAACTAGAAAGTCAACATCAAAAAACTAGAACCAACATAAAATAAACGACATAACAAAACACAATTAGGAGGAGAATCTTCGAGAGCCAACATAGCACAGCAAATAATGTGGGTCAAGGTGATATGAGACTCTCCACGTAGACATTAGAAGTAAACCTAGTAAAACCATGAATCTCAGGAATCTTTGCAGTACGATTCTTGTAATTGTAAACATATATCTTATTATAGAAATCTAGGACCAACTGGTCATCTTCCTCAGAAATATAAAGCAGTCTTGTATAGCCAAGTCTTGTATAGCCATAATAATCGAGGAATTCAGCAAACGGGACAATAAACAATTTAGTCCAAGATTCTTTATTTCCATAATCTTTCATAACCCAAATATCCAAAAAAGATTTTGTATGAGCAAGGACGCATAAGTAATCTCTATAAACCCCCAAGCTAAAGTTATGCAGAGGTTCATCTAAACCATAATCAGGCTGCAAAATCTCTTGATAAGACTCGTTTCCTAAATCAAGAGAAAGAATGACCCGTGAAGAGTCATTCTCTCGATCCAGTATGACCCAATTAATGGTGCCACTTACAAATTTTCCTGGATGTCTTTCAAGTTGACCCATGAGTTGAGAAGGGAAGTCTGGAATTGTTCTCCAAAAATCGTCACCTAAAGTACAAACCTTAACTAGAGTTTTGCAAGATTTATTTAATTGGTAGCAAAAAACGACAACTACCTTGTAACTATTTGAGAATTGATCATACCCAAAACTATATGAAGTTTTAGTCGTAAGAGAAGGTGGATTGGAAAGTGGCAATACCTTGAAGTTCCTGGTACAAGGGTTCCATATTACAAGTCTAACATGCCTATTATCATAGTCAGTCGTTTTGAAACAGATGATGCCATCGCAAGAGTCAATCAAGGAAACATTATAGCAATTGTCTAGAGGGAAGTAAAGCTTCGTCTCCGAGATGGTGCTAGTGAAGTTGTTAAAAATAGAGAGCAGTCGGGAATCAAAGACAAAGAATTCAAGGGCTAGGAAATTAAAATACGGGCATACGAGGAGGTGGTTATGGCGGGTGTGTGACAAGCGAAGGTGATCTTTGGCAAATTTAGGATCAGAAATTAAATAATTCAAGGGCTTGGAAACACACTTGAGTGTCAAGAGTGATTTCACAGGGAGACCGTGCAAAATTTCTAACACTAAATCTGGTGATAACAAAGAAAACAGGCCGAGGGGGTCCGATGAGTTTTGTTTTGTTTTGGTGGTGGACACAATCATTATATGCGGTGGTGCTGATGATGCCGCCATGCATGTATGTGTCCAAAAAAACAACAACTAAAACGATTGAGAAACGATTGAGAAGGAAGATTCAAATTATAATCAAAATTATAATGAAGATAAGGTTAGGGTTTTAAAATAAATTGTAACAAAGAAGAAAAAGATTACTTTCACGAGGAGAATTGCTGGAATCGTGAACACAATTAGGTTCTCCAGAGTGAGAGATTTGGGGGTTAAGAATCATGAATTGGGCTTAAGAATGAATGAATGAATTGGGCTTAAGAATCATGACACGCGCAAAAACACTACTGCGGATAATGAATTTATTAGATTAAAACAAATCAAAAGCGAATATTGAAGATATTCAAGATATAATTTTTTTTTTATCCTTCAAAACAAAAAAGATATAATATTTTTTTCCTTAAAAAAATATATATAATATTTTTATATATATCAGCGTTCAGATGTCCGTTTGTCCACTCTTTTTATTTCTCTAACGCATGTAATTATGAATAATATTTTTTATGAATTTTTACTTTAAGCAAAACAAAAGTTAAATTTACAAGAAAGGGAAGTGCAAGATTTGGGGGGCAAAGGACCTGACCCAATAAACCACATATTCAATCCCAAACAGGTGATACAGACAAGTCAATACAAAAGTGGTACAAAAAAGATAAACAACCCTAAAACAACCACTAACACGGACAATCCAGCAAACCCACGTATGAGCTCGGAACCGAATTGCAAAAAAAACGTGGAGTGAATGCTCAGAGCTTCTAAGCAGGCGTATGAATCGTCTGTCAACACAAAAACGATTCAAGTTCCAACAACTCCCTGTAAACACAGCAATCCATAAACACCCTTTCGAGCAACACCAACCAATGACGAACCAGCACCACCAATTCGCCTAAGTCTTGAAACAGAAACAAACAGCCAGTCATATTAGTCCAGATCGAGGGATGAACAAACGACAAGGCTTCATCACAATCCACTAATGGCGCAAGAAGCAACCACCGCGGATTTAAAGGTACGATGAAGGATTACAACCGTGAACACAGAGCATCTACGCACCTACCCCTTTCGAGCATCATCCGACGAATCAAGTCTTGTTGAATCCAGATCGAGGGATGCATCCAACAAAACAAAGCATGGATGAAGGTAACCAGAGAACCAGATCATAAATCCAGCAAAACTGGATTCAAAATTAACAAACACAAACTGTCGAAACGGACAACTTGTGAGCTGAGACAGAACCTTGAAAACCACCATGCAACTTCATCTTCCCGAATAAACAAACAGCAACAATAGAAAATGGAAAAACAAACAGGAACAGAAACGTAAAAACAAATGGCAACAAAAAATGAAAATAAACAGTCGGAGAAACCCAAGCAGATCCAAAAGGCTAGACCCACCATGAGAACAACGAACCACCCCTATTAGAACTGGAGAGCCGGATCCGGAAGGAGGGGTTGTGGAACGGTGACATTGACAGTTACGAGGAAAACTCCGGTTGGGCTAGAGCGGCGGTGTAGCCAAGAGGCTAGAGAACGCACCACCACCTAGTAAAGGCTACATCTTGACTGAAAAAGTTTGGATCTTGTGGGAGGTGGAAAGAGGAAGGTAAGTCGGTGAAGGTTTTGAGTTTTGAGTTAGTTATATTTTGATTACATTTATACGTACAGATGTTTGTGATTTCAAATTGTAACAACATGTCTATCTTTTTAAATTGCACCAACAATATAACAAATATAATATAAAATTTACTTTTCAATGACATCAACAATATTAGCATTATTATTCCTTCAAAAATAAATATTAGCATTATTATAGAAAAATTTGTTTAAGGACATAATTGGAATAATAAATAATCTAACCAAAAATCGCACATCTTCGTTATACAATGCTATAGATAATATTGTTCATATTGCAGTGAGGTTGTTCCTATTTGAATGAGATTTAACTATTAATAATTAATAAGTAATATTATATAAAGGATAAAATAGTAAATAAAAAACTTTAAATAAAGGGCAAAATTGGAAAGGAAAAAACCAGCTCAAATCTATGTACTTTCTTTATTTAGTATAGATAAAATATATTAATACTCACTCAGTCCCATAACAAAATGATTAGTTGATTGTTTTATATAATTTTTTGCACAATTTTAACGTGTAATATTTTTTAGTATCTAACTTCAAAAGTTTGGTTTAGAAGTAAATTGATAGACCTTGAATTTATATTTAATGTCTTTAATTATTTAAATCCAAGAGTTTGTATTAGTAGTAAAAAGACAAACATTGAATTCTAGAAGTCTCGGATTTGAGTCCTCCTAGTGCCTTTGAATGAAGGCAAAAGTTATTATGCATAAGTCATTTTCTTATGCATCCTGCATAAACGCTTCACAACCATCAGATTTGTTGTACCCGACATCGCGTAAGGTTGAATCGCCACCGTCGGTGGTGTCGGAGCGGTAGAACGCGGCGAATTCAGATAGGTTGATGAAACCGTCGTGGTCGGGGCTAAGTTCTTCCATGACGCGTCGGAGTTCTTCTTGTTGTGGTACGTCGGATCTGAGTGTTCGGAGAATGGTTTCGAGTTCGTTGACGAAGATCTTGTCGTCGCCGTTTGATATTGTGGAACAGATTCCAATTCTCAAACGGATCGTCTTTTTATTCATGATCTCCTTATTCATATTTCATACCCAAAGGTTGTAATCTTTCTGAATTTCGTTTAAAGGGATTCCAATGTGATCCATTCAAACCATTTTCTCACAAATTCAATTCAGTTGCTATGAAATCATGTTTATTCTCACCAATCTCAATAACAAAAATTCAATTTAGGCATATAGTTTGCATCAGTTTCAATGCATATGCGAAATGGTTGACAACAAGTTTTCAAGCAGGTAGGCATGGCAATGGGACGAGGTGGGGACGGGTTTTACATTCCCCATCCCCATACCCGATTCTCATATACTTACCCGTTACCCTACCCATACCCAACGGGGATGAGAAATTGAACCCCATCCCCGTCCCCAACGAGTTCGGGTATCCCCGCATTGAATAATTTTTTTAAATAAAAAGAATTTTTTTTGCAACCACTAGAGAAATATTGCAATGCATTATCCAACAATGTGTTCACTTTAACATTTGTTAGACTGATTGATTTAGTTGCTCCTTTAAATATCAATGGTAATTTTTATAACACGACAATTATCAAACAAAATAACATGGCATATCAACATTAAGTAGTTTTCTTCATTCGGGATGGGTTTGGGTACGGGTTCAGAGTGGGTACATATATACCTGTTACCCGTCCCATACCCGTGTTTGAAATCGGGGAAAACCCAAACCCATACCCAACCCCAGTCAAAATGGGTAAAACCCGTAAAATTGGGTTTGGTTCAGGTGGGTAACCACGAGTATGAGTTTTGTTGCCATGCCTACAAGCAGGAGAATGAATATCATTAGTCATTACGGTGGCGGCCATCAAATTGATTTTTTTTTAAGGGATATTGTGGATTATACATTTAGACACAATATTGCAACATTTAATCCTCAATATCATTTCTCCTCCTCCAAATGTGTCAGTCCAAAACTGAATGATGGCAATGGCTTTAGGTCCTTAGTTTTTTTCACCTGCTCGATCAAAGAAAACCATTAAGTACATCTAATGGTTTTGGAGTACAACTCATAGAAACCAATTCCACAGCAAAATGGTTTTGGAGTCCAACTCACAGAAACCATTTTCACAGCAAAATGGTTTTGGCATAATTTTATACAAAACATACTATAATAAGGGCATTTGTGACTAACGTTATTTTTTTTACGTTAAATATTGTTCTTATAACTTGATGTTAATGAGCTCGATGGTGTTATAAATTATAATAATTATAATTGAGGCAAACATAGTGCATTATATTGGATCCCTCAAAAAAAAGAGTGCATTATATTGAAAATCTTCAAAAAAGTAAAAACAATATGATATTGTTCATTTTGTTTTCCTTTTCACCGTCATGGCTAAATACAGTAAAAGGATTGTAATTCACACTGGAAAATATGTTGCACGTTCTTCTCCTTTTTCTTCATTCCTACCCCACTCTTGTAAATTTACAATGAAACCATAAAAAAGGGAAAAAGAGAAAATCTTAGAATGGATATAAAAAATGTTGGATTGGCGAAATAAAATCCAATGTGTTAAATCCTACAGTCACGCCACTCATTCACCAATATAAGGTGGGTGCAGTTATCATGCATAAGGGTGTACGAAGCAATTATGTTGGGCTACCGGTTAATGGGCTGGGATTTATGCAGGGTGCATAAGGATTCCTTATGCATGATAACCGCACCCGAGGGGGAGGGAATGAAACATTTTTATTTTGGAGTGTTTGGTTCAATTTTAGAAGGGGAGGGGTGAAGAGGGGAGCAAATTTTATTGCACTGCCAAAATTATCCTTAGATTAACAACTTTTATAACTTTTATTCCATATTATTTAAAAAATATCTTTGTAACAAGTTTTATTTCTACTTGTAACAACTCAATTACTAATCCATTATTTCATTGTCTACATCGTGTTGTTATCGATTACATGGTTATGGTTTCGTTACTTTATTATCCTTATTTAATTAAGTTTAAGGGTAAAATAGTAAAATAATATTAAATCTCTCCCCTCTGTTAAAATCCATCCCCTTCCCTCCCCTCCCCTCTGAATTCTCGAACCAAACAAACCCTTAGAAATAGTTAAATTACACCATCCTGCCTTCTTATGTCAAAACATACACTTATCTCCCTTCTTAAGCAAAACTTATTAGAAAAAATTACACTCCCCACCCTTGAAAGAAGCTTGAATTACACTCCTCTCCCCTCTATTATTAAAATCTACACTTCACTCCCTTAATATTTTTCATTTTTATTTTTAATAGTATAATGAAAATTTAACACAGGACGATGAAAAAGAGTGCAGATCCATTGTATTATAACCAAAATTTGAATCATATTTTTCTCTACGTTTGATATACAATATCATTAACATATAATTTCAAAATTTTATAAAATAGGATACTATACAAATTAAATTAATTTTTTATAATTACCAAAACTAATTATATATGGGTAATCAAACATGTATTTTGTATTCCGAGTCATTAAGTTAATAATAAAATAATCAAACTGTTTTTATCGTTGATATTGAAATAAAAAAGAAATGAATTACTTTTTCTTGAATGATGGATCAAAATTTGTAGATATCATAAAAAACATTTATTTATGTAAATACTAGTGTATTTACCCGTTGCCCGGGTTAGACATATAATTAAAGATGACCAATATTATGTATGCACAATATTCGAAAATAAAATTCACCACAGACCAGTTCGAAACGAGTATTATAAAGTAAACACATGAATACGATAAAATAAATCATATTTTAACTACCCGTAAATTAATACACATGCGGATGAAATTAATTGAATTTTTTAAAATTATTAACACATAGAATTAAATAAACCATATTGCAAGTGCCCATAAATTAATAGATGCATAAACGGGTAAAATTAACTGGATTTCGTAAAATTATTACTAACATTTATAGAAAAAAGAAACACATTTTAAGTACCCGGACTTGCAGAAATCTATACTAGTTAATAAATTAGTAAAATTATACAAATGGCGCATTACTTAAATAAAAATCTTCTCGTCATGAAATAAAATATAATTGGATGAGTTTGTTGAGATATTATTGCAAAAATAAAATCAAAAAAAAAAATAAAATTAGATTTGGTTTGGTTTGGTTTGTTGAGATATATATGCAAAATAAAATAAAATAAATAAAATTAGATTTGGTTTGTTGATGCATATGGTTATACCACTTGTAAATTGTTCTAATATGAATAACCTTACTTTAATATATATATATATATATATATATATATATATATATATATATATAGTACTATTTATAAGAAACATTTGACTTTTTTGATTCATTGCATAAATGATGTATTTAGTCTATATTAAAGACCAAATACATCAATTAATCAATGAATTTAAAAAGTCAACTTTTTCTTATAAATAGGACCGGATGGAGTAGATTGTTAGCATCTAATTTCGACAGGCTCAATTAATGCAGTCAATATGAGTTGGCTTTTGTTCTTTCAAGAATTAAAGTCTTTATCTTCAGCATGGGGAGTTCGACATGATCTAGACTTAGCATTTGAAAGAGTTAAATAAGCCTTGAAGTTCGACGAGACCTGAGTCAGGACGTAAATTGGTCAAAGCCTAGCAGTTGCAGTCGAAGAAGAGAGAATTTGAATTCAAAAGCAGCGGTTTCCTTAGTGAAGACGTGGGGGACAACCGGTTTTCGATGGAAGAAGTGTTGTTTGATGACATTGTGTTATATCATCCTTTTAGTAGTTTCTTTGTTCATTTTACTGGAGTTCAGATGAGTTCACAGGTGCCAGAAGCAAAAAAGGAATGGAAAATAAGTGTTGAGATAAAGAAAAATCGAGCCACGATTTATTGAAATCAAGGCTCGATTTTGAGCTGTTTTGAAGACATTTCGATTTTGGAAAAATCGAGCCTTGATTTCTGGAGCGTCTGAAGTTAATTTGGATTTAATGATGAAATCGAGCCACGATTTATTGAAATCGAGCCTCGATTTAGCGTAACAGGATTTGTTTCTATAAAAGCCAGACACGTTTCTGAAGCAAGGGTTCGGATTTTTTGGAGATTGAAGACACATTTGGAGCCAAGGACTACAGATTTCATGGTGGCTTGCCATCCAACTCATAGTCAATCCCAAATTCATGTAATGTTGTTTTCTTTTAATCTAGTTATTTGTGCATTAGCCTTGAGTAGCTAACTTTCAATTGATTAGGTCTGAGATGATTCTTTCTAACTTGTTGCCCATGTAATCTGTAACTCTGAATTATTATGATTGTTATTCTAGTTTATTCAGTATAAACTGTGTGTAATGCTTTTATGATTCTGACCCAATATAATTGAACTTGGAGATTATATGACTGCTGACACCAGCTTATAACTCAGATCTATTTATGTTGTTCAACTTAACGTACAATCTAAGGATAGAAAGTTGTAAGGTTGTGATTTTGAATTAACGCACTTTAAAACTTTGATGATTATAGGTTCACCTAAGGGATTAGGTAATTATAATTAGAAAAGAGGGCTCTGAGTCAAGGGATTGTCCTGAGCTATTTTGTTACTTATCGTAAACTAGAGGAACAATTAAACGAATTAGGTTCAGATTATCAATTAGTGATGATCAGTTGATTCGAAAGACTTGATCATATTTCCTAGAAATTTATTACTAATTTTATATTTAATATGTTATTTATTTTAACTTGCAAATCAAGCCAATTGCCTCAGTGCAACCCCCCATTTTACAAACATCCTTCATAATAACGTTACTACCGAGTAGAAGTTGAAACAGTCCATGTGGTTACGAATCTTATGAATTTTATTACTTCGATATAGTTTAGTACACTTGCTAAATTTGTATCAAGTTCATGGTAGTTAGCTTTTTCAGTCATTTCCACTATGTATAAATAGTAGTTTTTCATATGAAAAATAAGTCGCAAATCACGTATAGAATTCTAGTACTCAAAGTATCAGCGTCTAGAGAAAGGAGTCATACAGAATGTATGTAATCTGATTTGTCGAACCACCTTTACATTAATGCAGTTGAATTTACCTTTTCTTTAAGTTTCTGCGTTTTAAACTTTTAAGTCTTTTTACTTGCATTTACTGCATTTTTTCCCTTTCGAGAGACAGTTATTTTCTTACAAAATTTCATCTTGTTCATAAAGCAACCTGAACTTGATGAGCATTCATACATTTTCTACAAAAACATTTCACAACATGTCCTAGGATTTCTAGTTTGATCATGCTTATAATAATCAAAGCTAGACTTGTCGTTTACCAAAACCACCGGTAAACAAATTGCCATGCCCAATGGGACCCTATTTATGCAATTTTTTATAAGTAAATTAACTTCCATAACTTTTCAAATTATTTTCAAAGTGTGAAAAAAGCAGTGGCAGAAGGATAAGAACCCCAATCAAGATCAAATAACATATCATAAAGCCATAAGCAAGAAGAAATTGAACAAACCAAAAACCATAAAGCCACTCTTCAAGCCTCAAAATCGGTCGTGGATGGAAGTCCGTAACGAAAACTTCAAAATCTTAATTATGAACTTGTAACTTTGATTCGATATTATCGTAATTAAGAGCAGTATTTTACCAGAATTAGAACTAAGTTTCTGATACAAACTATAGAAACAAAAGATCATTTAAAACTATAGCAACAAATTATCACTAGATTTACAATTATCACTAAATTATCAAGAGAAAGAATGACCCCTGAAGAGTCATTCTCTTGATCTAGTATGACCCAATTAATGGTACCACTTACAAATTTCCCCTTATATCCTTCGGGTTCACCCATGAGTTGAGAAGGGAAGTCTTGAATCGTTCTCCAAATATCGTTACCTAAAGTATGAACCTTAACTAGAGTTTTGCAAGATTTATTCAATTGGTATTGTAACTATTGGTGAATTGATCATACCCAAAACTATATGAAATTTTAGTCGTAAGAGAAGGTGGATTTTCCAAAAGTGGCAATACCTTGAATTTCCTGGTACAAGGGTTCCATATTACAAGTTTAACATGGTTGTTATAACAGTCGGTCGTTTTGAAACAGATGATGCCATCGCAAGAGTCAATCAAGGAAACATTATAGCAAGTGTCTAGAGGGAAGTGGAGCTTCGTCTCCGAGATAGTGCTAGTGAAGTTGTTAAAAATAGAGGGAAGTTCGGAATCAAAGACAAAGAATTGATCCTTTGCCCTTAATAAATTAAAACACGGGCATACGAGGAGGTGGTTATGGCGGGTGTGTGACAAGCGAAGGCAATCTTTAGCAAATTTGGGGTCAGAAATTAAATAATTCAAGGGCTTGGAAACACACTTGAGTGTCAAGAGTGATTTCACAGGGAGACAGTACAGAACTTTTAACACTAGATCTGGCGATAACAAAGAAAACAGGCAGAGGGGGTCCGACAAGTCTTGTTTTGTTTTGGTGGTGGACACAACTGATGATGCCGCCATGTATGTGTTTAAAAAACAAGAACTAAAACGATTGAGCAGGCAAATTCAAATTATAACCGGAATTATAATGAAGATAGGGTTAGGGTTTTTAAAATAAATCGTAACAAAGAAGATCACTGAAAGAAGACTTCGCGAGTAGAATTCCTGTAATCGTGAACACAATTAGGGTTCTCGAGAGTGAGTGATTTCAATATGAATGAATGAATGAATTCGGCTTAGGAAACATGACACTCACAAAATAAATACTACTACGGATAATGAATTTATTAGATTAAAACAAATCAAAAGCAAAATAAATTGAAGATATTCAAGATATAATATTTTTTTCCCTTAAAAAAAAATATATAATATGTCAATACTCCCTCTGTCTCACAATAATTGTCTCTTTACCCATTTTTCTTTTTCTCAAAATAATTGTCACTTTAGAATACACCAATGCAGCATTTATTATTTTTTTCCATTTTTTCCCTTAAAAAAATATATATAATATGTCAATACTCCCTCTGTCTCACAATAATTGTCTCTTTACCCATTTTTCTTTTTCTCAAAATAATTGTCACTTTAGAATACACCAATGCAACATTTATTATTTTTTTTCCATTATAATACCCTTATTTATTGAACTTCATCCAACTTAACTACTCCACTAACTACAATTAATAAGGGTATTTTAGTAAATGATACTAATTTTACCATCAAAATCAACACAATTAATCATTTCCTTAATAATCGTACATCAACCTTAAACGACTATTATTTAGAGACGGAGGGAGTACTCACTAAGTCCCAACAAAATGATTAATTGATTTTTTTTTTGACTAAAAAATGATTAGTTGATTGTTTCACATAATTTTATGTACAATTTAGACGTTTAATATTTTTTATTATTTAACTTCAAAAGTTTGGCCGACCTTAAATTTTATATTTAATATCTTTAATTATTTAATTCCAAGAGTTTGCTCTAGTAGTAAAAAGACAAACATTGAATCCTAGAAGTCTCGAATTTGAGTCCCATTAGTGCCTTTGAATGGACGTAAATTGAGTAAATTACACTCCTCCCTTGAGAAATGATTAAATTACACCACCCTCGCCTCTTGTGTAAAAATATACACTCTCATCTTGTCTTAAGCAAAACATATTAGAAAAAATTACACCCATCATCTCCTTTGAGAGAAGCTTGAATTACATTCTTCACCCCTCTAACGTTAAAATCTACACTTCACTCCCTTAATATTTTTTTTTATTATTTCTAATGGTATAAGAATGAAAATTTAACTCGCACAAGTCGATGAAAAGAGTACGGGTCGATTTTACATAATCAAATTCGATTTTACATAATCAAACTGTTTTTATCGTTGATATTGAACTTAAAAAGAAATGAATTACTTTTTCTTGAATGATGGATCCAAATTTGTAGATATCATAAAAATATTTATTTATGTAAATATTGATTGAAATATAGTACATATATAATTCTTAGGGGAGGGGTTATAATCCAAGCATCTCTTATGGAAGGGGAGTATAATTTATTTTAGGTTTTTACTTTCAAGGGATGAGAGTGTATATTATAACATAAGAGGGAAGAAGAGTGTAATTCAAGCTTCTTTTAGAAGAGGTGAATATAATTTACTCTAAATTTAAATACATTTGTAAATGCGCCCTAAAGTCTTCAAGGCCTTGGACTAGGGCACTGTTACTTTGTAAATGCGCCCTAATAAACGTAATTTTTATCTAGGTTTGTTACTTTGTTTAGGGTTACTTATACCGTATTAAACTTTGTATCATTCTTTGATTCAATCAATTAATAGGAATTTTGATAGGATCCATGATGATAATAAAATAATGACTTAGGTAGTTTATTTTTCAAAGATACGCTTTCGGCCGGATCACTCGGAGATTGGTGTTGAAGAAAATCCTAATAGAGTTTCACTTTCATGTGTATTCATTGACGCTGGTTGGGCCATGAGGGGTTTGGGGGATAATCACATTAGTTTTGAACAATCATATAAGTGAGAGAGACACCGCATTTTAATCAAAAAATTTAAGACATTAGATTTATAGGTCATCTCACTTATAAACTGTTCAACATTCACTTTTCCATAGAATAAAGGACATATCACTCACATTAGATATATTAAACCGTTATAAAAAAGTGTTGCATTGATTTTCAATCAGATCTCATCATTTAGATATATAATGGTCTTATTCCCTCCTTCACTTATATTAGCACCCTTTCTACGGGAGCAGAAAAAGGTGCTTATAAAAAATACACACTACAAAATACTATATGGTGAAATCATACATGTAAAACTACTTTAAATCGTTAATGTACGAAAATTATGTTCTTGAAAAGTAAAACATCATTTGAAACAAATCTTATTTCTTAAGACTTGAAAATTTGCAACATTCAGAAATGACGAAGTTTACACATTCATCCATTGTACTTGACACATATAGTACTATAGTATAATACTAAAGACAAAGAGTATTCACTACTAAAAAAGCAAAAATTAGTGAGAAAAATTTAGCGAGGGAAAACATGAAATCCCTCTCTAATTCCATCACTAACTTTTGCGACTTCCATCACTAATTTTCCTCCCTAATTTTGCCTTTTCTAGTAGTGATTGCAATTATATCTAGGTGAACCTACAAAGGATGATACCAGAGACAAGAGAGGCTAAGGCAAAGGCCCCAAATGCAAAGAAAGACATAGAAACAGATGCATTTGCCATTTCTATGAATGTGTCTGCACCATGTTCAAGCCAGTAGTCTTTTAAAAGATGAGCTGCAGTTGCGGCTGAGGATGAAGCTGACATTAGAATATATGCCAATGTCTGCAATTGAAAATAAGTCAATCAAATTTCAATCTCGGTATTTTTTTAATCTAAATCGTCTAATCTCAGTTTTACAATCACTGATGTGTTGACTGCATGAATGCATCAAATTGTTGACTACCGCCAATCCCAATTCTTATATACATACACACATATATCAAGGTAATAAGTCAATCAAATTCCAAACTTGGTATTTTTTAAAATCTAAATTTGAATTTAATTTAAATCGTCTAATCTCAGTTTTACAATTACTGATGTGTCGACTATATGAAATAGATGTGGAAGAACAGTCATGAGTCTCTTACTACCTGATGAAGATATAAATTAAATGATTAGAAAAAAATAATTTGTTACTCTGATCTCGAATATAAACTAAACTTTCATTTTATTTGGTAATGTTGTTCTTAGAATATCCTCATATAATATATATTTCTTTTTTTCAATGACTATTTTAATTTATTAAACAAGATTGCATAAAACAAGTTTACATAAAAGCTAAATATAGTGTGCTTTACCTGATCAATAGCAACATTGAAGTACCCTTGCAGCTTAGGGTTTATAGCGTGCTTTTTTGTAATCAAGTACATCACTAGATGACAAGTTTGCAACCCTGAATACACAAATCCAATCACATTCGCTGCAAAGCTATACCTGCAAAATAACACTCAAACCAAAATCATACACCATCATCACATTTAGTGATAGTCAAAAAGACCAAATACAAACAATAGCAATTGCAACATATAGAACAAATAACATTAAAAATATAAGGGTGTTTAAATTGACTTATCTGAGCATATTTATTGCATATGCACTTACATACTATTTAGACAACTCGTGGAAACAATTTATGACATGATCATAAGTTATTTTCAGTTTTAACAAATATTTGATATTAAATAACTGACATAATTCCAATAATAATGATGATTACTTCTTGAAAATATAATAGTAATAATAATAATTAGTAAACAAAATTGTCATGTGAAAAAATAGAGCTTTAAAGTTATATGTCATGTATAGAAGAATTTTCTTAATTAAAGATAGATTCATAGATATAACATAACAATATAAACTTGTTCAAAACACAAACTTAGATTCTCTCGTCTATGTAGTCAATCTAACTAGAAGTCAACAAGTCAACGACCAATCTTCGGCTAGACCTACTGCGTGTAAGATGATTCTAAGTCCCACAAACACAAATCTCAATATTTTAGAACGGAAAAAAGAAGAGCAACATACCTGAATTCGTCGCACTTATACCAATGAAATTCGTATGGAGTTTGAACCGTGAATCCACTTGAGAACCAATTTGTTAAATTCTCACTTACCAAAACCCTTTGATCACTAGCACCCAACACCGAGAAAGCAATCAAACAGAACACAAAAGCAAAAACCCTAATCACCAACAAAGCCACATACCATTTCACCTCTTTCTTAGACCTCAAGAAATTAGTATTTACTACCTCAATGTCCCCACTTGTGTTCTTAGGATCCATCATGTTGATCTTCTCTTCCAAGACTTTGAGTACTTCATTGTTATCTTCTTGTGTTTGTTCTTTTGGTTCATCTTTCGTATCTTGATCTAAGCTTTCAATGTTAGTAGTACTCATAATGAAATTTTCACAAATCAAAACTTTTTGCAACTAAAAGCACAGCTAGTTGTAGTTTTAGCTTCCACACTTTGAGTAAAATGAACTTGGCTTTCTTTATAACAGAATACTCTCTTTTTTTTTCAAAGAAAAACTAAAAATAATTATATCATAGGTTCCTTCTACTTTAAGTAATCTTATTTGAGACATTGTCGGATATTAAATGTGAACATCTCTCTCAGTCGATATTCGAAACTTGTTTCACCACGTTGTGAGAATTTAGCACATTCCACTAAAATCAATTAACACTGTTGGTACTAACCAAACTTATTATTTGGTTAATAATGATTATTTTTTTTATGTTCTTTTAAAATGAATTATCTTTAGTCTAACTTGTTACCTCTTGACTTTTGGTTTGTATTAAGTGGTTTTGCATGATACTTATTTTTTTTAACCATTTTACTTCAGAACTTGAAATGACCTTTGCCTTTTCTTCTAGATGGAAAAGAAATACCATTTGGCCATGATGAGAGTACCACGACCAATCCCATATACAAAAGATCAAATATTGTGGAGTTTTTTTTTAGACTAGTAGAGTCTTGTTGAGTATAAAAATCCAACATCAAATCATTTGGTGTCACGTCATTTTTTCTATATGGAATTATTTTTTAAGTTGATTTGAATTTTGGATTAATTTTAATTTAGGAATATCAATACCCTTTTTTTTAAGAGCAGTGTTACGTTGACATCCAAATATCCACAACTCTCCCCACACCGTAGCTCTTCAATGAAGCAATTCAGCCTTGCACGCATTCCAAGGTAACAAAAAATGATTAAAAAAATTCATTTGTATTCCCAACCGTATCAAAATACGTTGTCTACAACCTTTTGGTTGTTTGTCTATCATTTCCCTTTTTTTAATGGATACCAAGACATTGTTCTCTTTTTCATTGCGTGAATAAAATAATGGGCATCCTTGTACTTTTGTTTTTGCAAGAGTATGTATGTATGTATGTCTGCAAAAACATCGGTACCGGTGCATAACCAGCGCTTTTCACCGCAGCATCCTCGCTTTGCCGACAGCCTTACCCTTGAACTCTTCGGGCTACATGTGTAATCGCCGCACCACCCCTTATAGCCATCCAACATTCATCAATTGTGTCCTAAAAATCCTCTTATGTCATTTACTTCTTTACCAATCAAAATCGAGAGCTAGACTTCAAAACTTCAACAATTGGTCAAATCCACCACTCATCTAAACATACACATAAGGTCGCTATTCTTCGAAATACACAGCTGCATACGGTGAAAGGCGCAAATTTACAATGTGAAGAGTATGTGAATGGCTTTTGGATATTGTGGTTGTGCTTTTACTTCAAATTTTAAAATTATCAATCAATTTAGAAATGGGACCAAAAAACATAAATATTCCCTGTTAGATGATAAATTATTGTACAACTGCTTGCAACTTACAAGCAAGAGTCCAAATCAGTTGTTAGTTGATTACACTGTGAGTGCCAAAAGGCAACTGGACATCGTGAGGATAAAATGATTAATTTAACAGAAAATGTCTGTTTGCTTATGATAAATGCATGATTAGAGGGTTTAAACTTCTTTTTATTGATTTCTTATATGTTAACTTGTAATATTATTCGAGACGCTATCAGACACTAAATATGAATTGTAAAAATCTCTTACAACTGAGATTCAAAACTTGATTTACCATGTTATGGAAAATTATCTCTTCCGCTAGACTCAACCTCAATCGGCAGAGGGTTTAACCTTTTGATTTTACATAAAAATACCAAGGAGAGGTTACATGCTTCCTCTTATCCTCCATAAAATGATCAGGGAAACAGATAACACATGGATGTGGCTTATGTGTAAGATTCATACGTTGATTTCCAATGCTTTCTATCAAACCTTAATGTAGATTTATAAAAAGGGAAATGTTATCGAGTGCCCCGGAGGCACTCTTTAAGCACTTTAAATGGTAAACTTTTATGTAAAATTGTGTATTCAATGCATTGAAAATTGTCATAATTGCCTTTTAAAAAGAATAATTACTAAATTTGGGATCTTTAAAGAGTGCCTCGGGGGCACTCGATAACATTTTTGATTTAGATCGAGGAAAGATCAAACCAAACAACCACCTATTGTGCATCAGTTTAATTAATAGTTTCTCCAATTTTTCACTGGTTCTTATCTCATCCTTTCCAGACTCGACAGAGCATTGATTCACCTAATTTTGGTTCAATCCATCCAACTCAATATAAAAGATATCTCTATAAGATATGTAAGTAACACACTCTTTTAGTCTTATTTGGTACAACTCTTGTAAATCATACCCCCTTAGGAAGGGCCAAATCAAATGAGGAATGAAAACCAAGCAAGTTCATAAGATTCACATGAATTCCATCCAATAATGTTTTTTTGACATTTCCTATTTCTATGTGATGTTCCAATGCATTTATGTTACATTTTACATTCAACAGATAGAGCTCTTGGTAGCTAAAACCATGTCACCAGTTACAAACCACTAAAGAATTCATGAGCTTCACGATATCGTTCCAAAACAACATTAAAGAGAGGATGGATGGGTTCTAAGAGATTGGAGTAAGGACCCATTACTACCTTAGGTAATGGTGGAGAATCTGGGCGCTTGGACAAACTATACTGGCACAATGAGAGACCACTTAAACAGTAACACGAGTGATAGTGATCCCTCCGTTTACCCGGTTTGTCCCTTAGTCCACCGTCTTGCTCCTGCATCAATCAAGCACAAATTACAGTTACAGAAATTTAAATATAAGCATCTGCATATTTAAAAAATATAATGTCAGATGAATCAAAACAAATGTTCAAATTCTTGGGTAAGATGCAATTGTATAAAGCAGAATTCCCATTTCAAACTGTCAAGGGATCAAGTAAGGTATCTTTGGAAAGAAATGAAAAAACACAAGGATCAAGACACGAAACCAATGTACAAAATATAAAAAATAATACCTGTGCACATAAAAGAATATATTGCTGTAAAGCAATGCTGTGAAAAAGTGGTTCACTGGCTCTCCACTCATTAATAAAGTTATTACCAATATTTTTAACATCAGATGAACAAGGTTTACTCATGCCTACAAGAATTAGAGTTAAAAATGAGTGCTGATGTGCTGAGAAATGAAAATAGAAAGAAATTCCATGAATGAAATTTTTCAAATATGTGCATCAAAGGCAACCTACCTTCACGCCTGATATGGGAAGTTGCATGACTTGATGTTCCGGCCAAACTTTCCTTTTCTTCAGGCGAATCAGATTTCGTAAAAGACTGTGATGCCTCTACCATTTGTTCGTCAATAACAGATTGTAATCTTTGCAATAGTGCAACAGCACCTCCCTGAATACTTTCATGTTTTTAGCCAACTATATCACAGAGAAGACTGCTGAAGAAAATATAAAATTTCAATCACCTGCCAAAACGAGTAGCATCCATCCACCAATTTATTCGTTCTCCCCTGAAATCCACACTCCTTACCTTGCCGAAATACAACCCAATCCTGAAGAAAAGAAACATAAGTCATATTTCATACAATTTAAAAAGTTCATAAAACTAGTGGAAAGCCACTAAAAAAAGCAATTCTCTTACAAGTAAACGAGGCAGATCCAAGCGATTAGCCTCACCAATCAAAATCATTGCAGCTAATCCACAAAAGGTATACCTGATAAAAAAAAAATAGTAAAAATATAAGATAACTTATCATTAGGGTAGGTTGATTTTTTATTCCAAATAATATAATTGTGAAGAGGTATAAAGAGAAATGAGAGAAAGGACGGTTGGAAAGTATGATGATACATACCCACCATGAGCCTCAGAACCAGGCTCACCAGCAATGCCTCCCTCATATGTTTGACAGCTGCAAAGAAACAATATAGTGTATAAGACGTGTATTACATAACATACAGTACACTGCATGCAATCAATTATTTCACTTTTCTAGTTGACAAAAAGAACTATTGTACACAGCAAGAAACCCAGAGTTCTACGAAACCTTCAAATACACAAAATAACAAAAAATGGAGAGAACTCGACACCCCAATACAGCATTTCCCAAAGGCACCAACATTGTGGCTAGTGCGACTTTCAATTATAGTTAATGAAAAGATGACAGTTTGCCTTATTGCCAAAACCACTAGATTAGCAAAAATGGAGAGAATTTAGTTACCCTCGCCACCATACCACCAAAGTCATGACTAATACCACTTTGAATTGTTACCAGTGTTTATAATTTAAAGGTCACGTGTGAGGCCCCACAGACTTGTAAAGAGATCCTTAAAAACGTTTTCTCAAATGCAAGCATACTTAACCCTTGCAAATTGATCTTAAGGAAAACCATTCAAGAATCAAAGTTGTAGGAACAAAAGTAATGAGTTAGACTAGTACAAAGTTTCTAGTCTAAACATTGCAAGTGCTTCTTGAAATTAATATTATAATATTGTACAATCAAGCTGGAAACACTTAGTTCGATTTAATTCCAAAATTAAAGCAAGCTCATCTTGAAACTAACCTTAAAATGAAGTCTCCAACATTCTTGATCAGCTCATCATCCAAAATGTTTAGAATACTTGCTACCTGGTTCCAACAAGATTCCCAGTGTTATTAAATAGATATCTTTTTATACCAGCCTTAGCTTTAAAAGTGTTCCCCTCCCACAATGAAAATCATAGAGGACAATGGTAGAAAAAGTATAAGTCTATGTTGTAATTCTCATATAGCTGCACGTAGTGCCGAACCCCAAACGAACGCAAACGAAAGAAGCAAATGAAACAACGAATGCAGAACGAACACAAGCAAATGAAAGACAAAGAAAACATAGAAGAAAGTGGGGAACAAATGCAAATAAAACACAAGAAAATAAACGTGGGAATTGAAATATTAATATAGTAGGTCACTTAAAGGGTTAGAATTGACATTTATACAGAAAACACTTGAAAAATATAGACTTTCAAGGAGTTTTGCCCTGAAACCCTAATGGCGGGTGTGATTACAGGTAGAGGCCGCAGTTCACGAACGCGACAACTGCTCGTGATTTCACCATAGTTCGCAGACGCGATAACCGCCATTGCTGAAGGCGGCTCGCAGGAAGACGGCGTTGTGCCGAACCCTACCAATGCTACGCTATTCTGCTATAGTGCACGCTGTAGTGGCACTATTGACAACATAGGTCAAAGTTAGCCAACAACTTTAGCATCCTTTCATTCCTAACTAGTAATACGCTATCCAGGCCATGTCTAATAGAATAAAATGACCATCATAATAACTAGTATAACTCTAAAAACAAACAAAAAACTAGTATAACTATGCATGATGAGATCCAAAAAGGTGCAATGTCTGTGCATATTAACACATCTACACATAAGCATGTGTGGAAGAAAGACACAGAAACAGAGAAAACCAACTTACAGAAATGGCAGTGTAGCATGCTCGAACATCGATTTCTCCTTCATCATGCATCCTGAATAAAACATTTGATGATTGAAAAATAAAACTAATGAATAAAAACAAAAAGATGGTTCCCCAAATAAATTCTGAAAGTGTCAACAAAATAATCAGCATTAAGAAATGCTTTTAACACACTACTCAAAGTTGTTCAAAAAACACACTACTCAAAGTCGCACCATTTAAATTTGTGCAGGATAGCATATTTATATTTTCAAACAACCGTCCCCACAAACATTACCAAATCAAAATCTGGCATCGCTCATGTGTGTGAATTATTGCAATGTGTGCAAGCATTCACACGTCAAAGTGACAAGATACAATAAAATGAATATGGGCAGGCATCAATCTAATTTCTTATTGTTAATTGAAGGCATGGAGATGGATATGATAACATACCTGAATCCCCCATTTGGCTGTTTCATCCGCCACATAAACCCATACAATTTAACTCTGAGAATAATATTTTGAAAGTGTAAACAAATCAATTCCAAATACAGGAGAACAGAACTCTACCGAACAAAAGATAAGACAAAATATTGCTAGAGCATGCTTTGAAAAGAATAAACTGACCACCTATTAATTGATGCCAAAGCTTTATCACCACCCAAAGTAATAAGAGTATTTACTGCAGCATAAGTTGTGGCAAGATGAGGCATCTGAGGAAGATTTCAAAGATATTATAAGCATTATGCTTTTTGAACAATTAAAGAATATAAAGGAAAGACGCAACATAAAATTTTGAAAACTATTATGGTCCTTCCAGGAAGTACTGCAGTTACAGCAAAAAATTGACCCAACAGATACATGGAATATGCATTACATGGAAAATATAAGATTATAAAGTACTTATTGACTATAACTCAATCAACAAAATTGGGGAAAGGAGATAAAAATAAAGCGCTGAAACTTATTCAACTGAACTTGGCTCGAACTCAAACATAACTGCCTTCATACTTCACACAACTGAACCATGCATGAACCATGATACCAAACCACCCTTTGACATATTCTCATTGTCTTCGTAAAAGAAAGAGCTATATATTATATATAATATACAATTATGGAGATATTATACTTAAAACTAACTATGGTATTAGTTTCTATGGATATGCATAAGAGGTGGCAGCAAGAGACAATAAAATACAGTTACAAAGAGAGAGAAGTTAAGAATAAAATTCAACAAAACTATAGATAGATGTTCGACTAGAACTAGGTAAAAAAGTGCAACAGTTGCTTGCCTGGCCAGGTCCCCCAGCAAATCCACCATTTGGATCCTGTTGGCATTTGAAAAACAAGAGATTCATAAAGAGGTAGATATGTGATAATGAGGATAAAGTATAATCTAAGAAATCCTCTCTTAAAGCAAATAACATAAAACATCACAACTAAATGGATCATCTGGGCTAGGTTTGACACTCAATAAAAACAAGTACATAGTGCATAATTATAACTATACATTGACAATACAAACACACAAATGTCTAGTCATATCTTACTATCTTCGCACAGTATAAACAAATTTTAAGAAGTATTATCATGATTGATAGTAAAATATGATTGAATGTACAGATAAAACTTAGTTGTGCTATCAATGTATACTCATACACTAAGTTTTAAAAATCATCAAAGTTTTTTAGGCCCCTGTGACCATGATTACACATGCATTTAACCGTGATTCTCCGCAATATCAAGAACTGAGATGCAAACACAATTTAAAAACTTGCTCATGCCCATCAAAACAACAATGTTCATTGCATACTTCAAGTTATTCTTGTTCAAGGAAATGAATTTCCAATGTGGCGCTTAGTTCTTCCTTAGTTTTCATTTTCGGTTAATAATGTTTTATTTGCCAAGATAATCTAAAGACTCACATCACATTGTAAATAAAAGAAAAAGTAACATCATGACGTGTAGATATCATGAAATATGATTGGATGCATGCATCAAATGGAAGTTTGAATTAAAAACACAAGTTTGAATCAGAAACACATAAAATGAAGAGTTTAACACCTATGCAACGACATTGTGCAAATATTTTGCGGAGACATACAATCATTTTTAATCATATTTGATATTTCACAATGGTGTCATTTATAATATTATTTCCTAAAATAGATATACAAATGTCTACATTAGTCCTCGACTACTCGTTATTACAACATAGTGGCTTGGCTGTAAGCACATTTTATGTAGAATCCAAGTTCGATGCCGGGTCACCACACTTCCTCCTTCCCCTGTGTGTGGGCCACTAGGCCAATCATAAAATAAAATAAAAATGTCTACATTAAGATATAAGGATTAAAAGGATATGTCATGTTAGTCTAAACTAGTTTTACACTTTCGATAAAAAATCCAATTCAGTATTTTGCCAAATCATCCGACTTTTATAAGAGTATTCTGAAATTAATTTTATGAAATGGAAAAATGGTTGTCACAAATTGGATAACAGTGTAAAAGAAAAACTGATTTATAGTGACATTGTATGTTCATTAAACTCTAAGATATAATTAGATGTTGTCTAAATAAAACCTTCATACCATCGGTGTATAGCAATTAAATTCCAAAATTAAAATAATAACTCATTTATTCATTCATAATAAGTCAAGTGATATGAAAATAAAATAAACCTGGCAACGGTTAAGAAAATCAACTGTGTTATCTTCAAGTTCATCATCAATAGTTTCTCCCAACAAAGCAATTGCATGAATAATCCAGTAACACAGCCACGGTCGACTGCACCATAAACCACAAAAACACTTCATTTTTTTTCAAATATCAAAAACTAATAACAGAATTCACAACAATCACACAAAAAATCAAAATAGAAAGACGTAGATACTTTGCATCTAAAACTGAAAAAGCTGAACCGAGATGGCGAAGTCCTTTAGAAAGATACTCGATGTGTTTATCTCGTTGCAACTCCAACCTGAAACGTAAAATGAAGAAGATAATAAGTATAACTAACCTAACTAACTCTTAACTGCCTATTAACAAACTTTATATGACATCAGGCAAGATTAACCAGGTATCATCCATTAAATCTGTACATAATGCAAGTTCTGTGCCCACGAAAGAGGAATAAAACATGTGCATAATTTAAACACCAGAAACAGCACAGGATGACACGTCGGCACACGATATTATTTGAGAAAATGACATAATTGTATGTAATGACATTGTTTTGGTATTGGACACTTACACGTGTCGAACAGTGGAGTGGACACCCCTTGGATCAGAAATGTCGGTGCTATAGAGCTAACAAGTATAACTAATTTAACTAATTCTTAACCAACTATTCACAAACTTATTTGAGAAAATGACATAATTGAATGTAACATGTTTCGGTGTCGGGAAACACCTTCGATCACAGGTGTCGGTCCTACTGAGATAACAAATATAACTAATTTAACTAATTCTCAAAAAAAAAAAAAAAATATTGTTGAAGAGGTCAAACTAGCCCACCAAAATTGGCATCCTGAGAATCGAACCTGAGACCTTGAGAGGAGCACACTCCAAGGTCCTAAGTCAACACCACCAAGCCAACCCAATTGAGTTCTAATTCTCAAGTCTTGACTACCTATTAACAAACTTTTTTGAGAAAATAACATTATTGAATGTACTGACATGTTTCAATGTTGGGACACAGCTTCGAACAAGTATAACTAATCTAACTAATTCTTAAGTCTTAACTACCTATTAACAAACTTATTTGACAAAATAGCATAATTGAATGTAATGACATGTTCGGTGTCAGACACTTACACGTGCCAGACACGGACACGCATTCAATTAGACATGCCACTGGTGCTACAGAGAAAACAAGTACAACTAATCTAACTAACCATTAACTGCTATAATTATTCGGTGTATGACACTCACAACACTGGGACACGTCTTTGATCAGAAGTGTCACTGCTACTGGGATGACAAGTATAACTAATCTAACTAACTCTTAACGACAAGTATAACTAATCTAACTAACTCTTAAATACCATGAACAAAGAGAAAATTATAAAAACATAAAATTTAATTTTGAGATTGAAAATTTGAGAAATTGAGAATGAAGAGAGAGAAGATAGTTACATGAGGGATTGAGCGTTAGGAGGAATAGTAGAGAAGAGTTGATAAATCTGAAACACTTGTGATTCTACCATCCATTGATCTCTTTGACTCACCGTCGGTGATGGTGTCTCCGCCGCAGATGAAGGTTCCATCGGTTACACCGTCGGTGCTTTCTGAAACTGACAGTGTAAAAATTGAACGGATAATTAAGCTTGTTTGTTTTCTCATTAAGAGATTTGGGCCTCTAAACATTTGTTAATCTTTCAGGCCCAACCTAATCATGACTTGTATTTTTAAGGGCACCGCTAAACTCATCTTTTTTGTTTTGTTGTAGACGAAGTGAGAAATATCATTAAAACTTACATGCATATGTAACATTTGAATTTGAAGATGGATGAAAGTGTTCAATCTAACAATTTCAATATATACTTTTGTATTAAAAAATTTTGAGATTGAATCCATAATGTCTCACTTCTCTACACTTAATTCATATATCTCTAACACAAGATTCGATTCTTTATTCGCCACCAATAAAAAATTTATAACCTCGGTTAATTTTTATTTTTTTTTTATTTGTAAACGAATTGCCAAACCCCAAGAAAGTCACACACAACTGCAACCTCTAAGGTTCGAACCCGAATAAGAGTTTTCAATCTAGTGATATGGACATTTTTTACTAAGAGCAATGCTAAATAATGCGAACCACTAACATGTGAAATTTGCTCTCAAAAAAAAAAAAAACATGTGAAATTTGATGAAGGCTCAATTCTTCTGTTTTACTTCAAAAATAACAAAATTAATATAACACCTCCACTTTTCGCATTACACGGGTGGTTGGTGAATATTAATTTTTTTTAATAAAGACAAATTATATAATACTCTCAATAGTTGGAATACAATAATTGGTTGTAATTAAAACTCACAATTGAATCCCGTGAGTTTAACTCAGTTGGTAGGGATATCGCATTTTATATGCAGGGGCCGATGTTCGAACCCCGGACACTCCACTTCTCCAAAATTAAATTGTGTGAGCTCTAGCCACTAGCCTACTTGACAAAAAAAAAACTCACAATTGATACATTCGTCGAATTTCGTTTTAGATTTTTTCGCATCATCTAACATTATCCTTTTGCCAATTAGACTAAGCATGTAACCCAAATTGTTGATTGAATCAATAATTAATTTAGATAATTTAACATTAATCTTACATTTTTATGATGATATGACTTCTTTAGGGTGAATAATAATAAGGGTTAATTAAGTAAATGGTCCCTGTAAATATTCAGAATTTTGTTTTTAGTCCCTATAAAATAAAATCACACTTTTTAGTCCTTATAAAATTTTCCATCAACATTTTTAGTCCTTATAAAAATTTTCCATTAGCATTTTTAGTCCCTATAAAAAATTTCCATCAACATTTTTGGTCCCTAAAATGCTTAAGGAAAATGTCACAGGGACTAAAAAGTGTGATTTTATTTTATAGGACTAAAATCAAAACTGTGAATATTTATAGGGACTAAAAACTTAATTAACCCTAATAATAATTCATTTTATTTCTTTTTATAGTAATGGTTGAGATTAAGTTTGTCAAATCTCTTGTACTAAGATAAGATGAGGTGATGGCACACAAAGAAATTCAACCTCAATAAACACAATGATACAAAAGACAAAAGAGAAAACAAATGCAAATTCTTAATGACATGAGTGACACGTAGACCATGAAAGCAACACTTACATGATATAAGTCAATAGTATCATGCTAATAGAAAAGAACACAGTCTCTTTTTTGTTTTCATAATTGTTCTTTTACTTCTTCTTTTTTTAGGCAAATATTTATATAAATAAAAGTAAAATGATACAGAGGCCAGGGGACATTAGACCTGACCCAAGTACAACCCAAACGGGGGATACAACGTGATAAAACATACCATACGATCAACCCTAGTCAATCCTAACAAAACAAACACTCACACACGGGCGCAATCCAGCAAACCCGCGTACGGACGCGAAACCAGATTACAAAAAAAGATGCATTGACGGAGAGTAAATGTGAACTTCTCTTTTAAAAGGGATTTAAACTTTAATTTTTTTTCATAACTTTTTAAAAAAGTTGTTGTAATAAAGTACAATAAAATTTTCTTAATTATATAAATTTAATTTTTTTAATATAATGTCATTATTAAATATAATAGTATTAATTAAATATTTTTTTATGAAAAAATTAATTAAATATAACCATGTTCAAAACTAATATGTATATATTCTTTTTATATTCAAAATTATAATAAGTATTTCTAAAAAAATAAAAAATCAAAGTCAAATATTACTCAATGTGAACTTTACTAAAGTTAGTCAAAGTTTATCTCCTCATTTATATGCTTCTATTTATTTCTCTCACGTGAGATTAAAAATTGAATTTCAATTTTGTATACACTGTTAATTTTAAATTAATATGGACAATGCATATGATATATGCAAGGTTTGGAGTTCAAACTTCGACCACCACAAAAAAATTTATCAACAAGGTTCGGTTTAATAGAAGATGATGGACTCCTACGTGAGATTAAAAATTAAATGTAATCATATCAACACTATGCATTAGAACCATTAAAACTCCGCAATTAAACATCTTTTGACGAAAGTATAACTAGAATGAATGACCTCCTTCAAGTTTTTTTGTTTTGCACCTCATCACAAAGCCGATTCAACTTAATGACATAAAACTTGATTGTTATTGTAGACACAGTTTAGAAACCCAATAAGAATTTTACATATACTAGACCATCGACCCGTGCTGACGCACGGGTCATATCAATAGTAATAATTGACAATGAAATAAAATATTAATATAAAAGTGCAATGGCATAGTTCATTTTATAATGAAACATCTACTCCGCGAATATAACATAATATTGAAATAGCATGAGTCGTCTACAGTTGTGAGTCGTTAAGTAGATGTCACCCGTGCTGCCGCACAGGTCATATACAGTGTAAAAGTAGTAGACAAAAGCAAGATTATATCGTACAGTCCCAATTTAATATTCACAAAAATATCTCTTTGGCAACTCAAGGCCTATCTTGATTCTTGACCTGTTCTGCCTCCACTGGAATTGCAGATACCTAACATAAACACAAAGTTGTTCAGATCATGTAAATCATACACTTACTTAACAAAATATTAACAAAAATAATTCAACGAAAGTTAATGTATTCGCTTCAAAATGTGTACCAAATACATCAACTTTTATTACTCAGAGAGATGTCCAGATACATCAAATATTATAAGATATATATCAACGCTTGCCGAGTAAACTCTTGAAATGCATGCAGAGAACAAACATAAACCTTATAATCTTATAAGATATACTCCCTCCGTCCCTTAATGTAACCACCCATTTGATTTTATTTTTGTCCCTAAATGTAACCTCCTTTTCAAATTACTAGATGCATTTATTACTTTTTTCCTAAACATACCCCTAATTAATACTACTAACTTGTCTTCAAATATGAATAGACAAATTTAATACACATACAAACAAAGGACAATTTGGTAATATTAATACACAAAACAGACACATTAATTACACTGACAACTTTTCTTAAGAAATGTGAAAAATGCAAATGGGGGTTACATTAAGGGACGGAGGGAGTATTCTAACGTTTTTAAATCACTGTTGGTTATTTCTGTCCATACTAACACAACTTGCGGGCTGTTACACATTTTTTTCATGCAATCCTGCAATTAAAAAAACCATACATATTATAAGAAATACTCTAAATTAAGCATAAGGTGTCTAAAGAATAGATCAAAAGAGCACAATCACAAATAGCTTTCTAAACAGAAATTCTTAGTTCTCAGACAAATTGCAATGCTATAATCACCAATGTTCTTCAAAAAAAAATCTAGCAGTAGAATAGAGAGAAAACTCATACATGCTTTGAGATCATAAGTCCCAACCATGCAGCTAGATTTGAAGTCAAATAAACTATAAAATGAATAACAGCAAATAAATACTTTAAGAATATGAATGCTTTGAAAACAAAATAAGAAAGAAATAATGTTTGGACTGTTAACAAATGTGTGCGAAGGATGCCATGAATAAAATTCAAATAAGAAAGCCAACAATATGTACTAATGAGCTATCAAAGGTACTATTTGGTGCATAAGGATGTCAAATCCAACCAAGTTTGCAGGATCTTCATTCTTTAAATAGTGATTAATCTCTTCGTTCAAAGTATACATAATCCATGCTACATGTCATTAATGGAATTAAAGCAGTACACCAAATGATTTAAGGCTTTACTTAGTTTCTCATTTTTTTGTGATCTATGTTAAGATTATTGATACCATGAAAAATAACGGCACTAATAATATATACGAACCAACAGTAGCAAAAGGTACAAATTCAACTTACTGTAAAGCGAGAAAAGCTACAAATTCAACTTACGGTAAAGTGGGAGTTCTCAATTGAAAGAACCATTTAAAAATGAATGACTTAACAAATGAATTCAACTTACAAATTCAATGTAGCTAGGGACTTTCATTAGGCACAATTTTGTATTATAAACCTAAAGGACTAACATAATGAACCATTTAAACAAATGAATCACTTAACATATAACACCTAGGTATACATTCAAGGTTCATACATAGTCCTAGTTTGCATAATTAGAAGATATTTGCCAAAAAATAGAAAGTATCCATGAATTTGATAGAGTAAACGATTCTAGTTTTGTTAGATTTCTTTACAACTACCAAAGGATTTCCACACAAAAAAAAAAGCAAAAGTTGCACTTCTGCTATGTCTTTTTTGTTTCCTTTACAATAGTTCAAATTCCTAAATGGCAAAAGTCTTAATAGTATTGAACTTGATTGAATCAAAATTAGAAAACCAAAAAAATAATAGAAAATTAAATATCATTTTTGCAATACCATAATACTACTCTATTGATTAGTAACTAATTGAATACAAATTTAGGCAAAAAGGTGTTTTATTGTTTCTATTAAGAGATTGCCGAAAAAATTACCGTGTCGGTGGTGATATCAAAGAGACTGGATCTACGGCGACGGCGATTGAGATTACTTCGGCGGAGAAAGTACTTCTGAGCATGACTTTGGCGAAAAACAATAGTACTTCGGCGAAAAAATTACCGTGTCGGTAGGCACTGGATATACGCGGCTAACCTCAAGACAATCACCAAAAGTATTAGTTCCCTGTCAGCACACACACCCTCTACCAATCCGAGCTGCCTACCCGAAAGACCAGCAGCACAGCAAAGGGAAAAACGGAAAAACAACAGCGAATAAACACAGGAAAACATCAACAAAGAGCTTCCTGAAAAAACAGAACGGTTGTTGTCACAAAAAAGGGAAAACAGCCCAGTAAAACACCGATCCCAACCCAAAACTCCACAGTTATCTTAGCAAGCAATCCTTTGGATTTCAACTCCACTCATAAAATAAACATGAAGGAATCCTGACTCTATGTAAACACCATGTCTACGACATCGCCTTAATCTCCTCCACCATCTCGACAGGCCCTTTGTTATGATTATTAAAAATTAATAATGATTATTACATTCAGAATGATTATTAAAGTTAATTCTAAAAGAAAGTAAGAACTCACATGTCACTAACTTTCAGCCATAATAATATGCATAGTTATCAAGTCATTATAGTTTAAGAAATTATCAAACTGTAATGGCCTTTTGTCATTATTCAGTATGAATAAAAGTAACATGGTATCACATGTAAAGATAAGTATCATAAAACAATCATGCTTAACCACCCTATATGCAACCATGCTCAATGCATCAAACAGGAAAATGAACCAACTTACCTAGCCTGAGCATAATTAAAAGGACAAATAAAACAAAATCAAGAATTTTACTACCTCAGACAAATACAACATTTCTCTTTTTCTTCTAAAACAAAATCACTAACGCAAAACATACTCACAAAAAAATGAGAAGCAACTCTCAAAAGTTTTAGAGTACTAACAAATTACAGGGAGGTTCAAGCAATCATACATAAAGAATAAGGTCCCTCGATAAACTAAATTTGTTATGACTTATAGAAAGAATTCTAAATTCTACGGAAATTCATCCATTATGATAAAAATAAGACCAAGAAGAGAAAAAATTACATAAAAAAGATTAACTTTCAACATGTAGTGCTGCATCATTATAGATAAAAGATTAGAACACTTAAACATAAATTGCCACAATCGAACTATTTTTCGATGCACGGCAAGTAAATCACCTAATTAATTTATAAATAACTTATTGATATTAACATAATTAGCATTCTGTAACATAGCTTACTATCAAAATGTAAAATTAAATAGTCAATTGGTCTATTTTGTTGAAATTAATTACCTGAAAACCCATACTGGAATATGATATTGTACAATCCGTTTGAGAATTGGAAGCATATTAATGTTAGGATATGTATCACTGTAATTTAAAACACTGCAATAAAGGAAGAGTGCAAATCAGACACCAGATCACTAATGAAATGAAGGAAAAAAAAGGACATATTATCAAAATTCAAGGAAGTTTTTTCACATAGATCATGAAAGTACTTCATTATTTTAGAGAAAACTCAAAGCACTTCAATGGCACAAAGAAAAGGTGTTGCATGAGAGTCATGTGGAGAAAAAAAATAAAGATAGTAAAAGAAAGAGAGAATGTGAAAAACTACCTTCATAGTTCATCCCACCTCTGCTGTAAACTATTTAGAATTATGGTAAGCAAGTAACCTTAAGCAAGTAAACTATTTGCAATTGCTGCTGCATAAAATAGTTTATCACCAATCTGACCACGGGTAAGGAAAAAAAATTGCGAGCCTTCACATATACTAAGGAACAACAAACCTAAATATAATCACCAGGAACTAAAAGAATACAACAACAACAACAACAACAACAACAACAACAACAACAACAACCAAGCCTTATCCCACTAAGTGGGGAGGGACTAAAAGAATAAAATGAAACAAAATTATACTCAAAAATCAATTTCCCATTAAAATTAATTTTTTTTTATCGAAACATTAGACTCTAACTAAATTAGTTTTCTCTGGGTATACACATAAAATTAAAAGAAAAGAAATGGAAGTAGGAAATAACATGTGGGTATCGTGAGGACATGAAATTATAATTTTAAAACAAAATCAAAGATAGGATTTAAATGCAACAACTATTGACGAAAATAAACAGGAAAGAAGGGAAAACTTACCAAATTGTTAGGAACCGAAAAAGAAGAAGCAGGAGCAGAAGAGTTTCAAGAACATCAAGTCTCCCAGTCACAAAACATAAGCAAGTGTGAAATAGAATATAAAAGGAATCATCAATAGAAGGGAATAAAAAACCAAAATCAGATTATAAATAAACACTTAAATGATAAACGTTTAATTAAGTTGTTCATCTAACCATAGACCAATTTGAGTAACAGCCACAAACAAAGAATTAGTGCATAAATCACTCTGAAAATACAAAAACAAAATGATATAGGATCAAACATTTCATCAAACAGGTAATAGGGGAAAACAGAATTGAACCAACAATTTTTATATTTCATTTATGAATTTGGGGATGATAACATGCAACCTATTTCCGTGGTAAAATACTATAACCTAAAAACATAACAGCGATGAAATTTGATAGAAGAAAATATGCAAGTGTATGGAGGAATTCATATGTAGGAAGCGAATAAAAAACCAAAATCATCAATGGAATCATAAATCGAAATCAATGCAACGAAAACACTAATATCTGTCCAAAAAAAATTCTAATCAAAATTCACAAACTTAAACAAAATCAAAAACAGAGAAAAAAATCACAATTGGGCTTTAGATTAAGAACAAAATCGATCTTACTTAGATTAAGAACATCATGAACAATCTTTTTCTTTATATTGTCATATTGATGTAAGAACCGGCGGCAAAGCAACGACAGCCGACGTCAGAAAAGGGTTGACGGTTGATAAATGAATCGGCCGTCGAGTTCAGCGACTTGGAGGCACGGATCGGCTGTCGTTGAAAAAGGGAGAAGCATATAAATTTGTAGATGATGATGGCGGAGGAGAAAAGCAAGAAATAAAGGTGTGAAAATAGGAGATTAGGTGTGAGGAGATTAGGGTTGGCGGTGGTGATGATAATAAGAGGAAGAAGAAGAAACGCGTTTTTGTTTTGGGAAAGAGAAAACGTGTGTGTTGTGGTGTTTTGTTATAAGCTTCTGTTATGAGCAACAAAATAGTAATATGGTTTTAATTGTTTATCGGTTTAATTGTTATTATGTTTATTGGTTAGGGTAAAACAGGAATTTTAGTCATTAGGGTTTAGGAAAAATTAGGGCTTCAAAATTGGCATGGGTTAACTTTTAATTGTTTATTTATCGGTTTAATTGTTATTATGTTTATTGGTTAGGGTAAAACAGGAATTTTAGTCATTAGGGTTTAGGAAAAATTAGGGCTTCAAAATTGGCATGGGTTAACTTTTATATATAGATAGATTAGGGTTGGCGGTGGTGATGATAATAAGAGGAAGAAGAAGAAACGCGTTTTTGTTTTGGGAAAGAGAAAACGTGTGTGTTGTGGTGTTTTGTTATAAGCTTCTGTTATGAGCAACAAAATAGTAATATGGTTTTAATTGTTTATCGGTTTAATTGTTATTATGTTTATTGGTTAGGGTAAAACAGGAATTTTAGTCATTAGGGTTTAGGAAAAATTAGGGCTTCAAAATTGGCATGGGTTAACTTTTAATTGTTTATTTATCGGTTTAATTGTTATTATGTTTATTGGTTAGGGTAAAACAGGAATTTTAGTCATTAGGGTTTAGGAAAAATTAGGGCTTCAAAATTGGCATGGGTTAACTTTTGTTATTATGTTTATTGGTTAGGGTAAAACAGGAATTTTAGTCATTAGGGTTTAGGAAAAATTAGGGCTTCAAAATTGGCATGGGTTAACTTTTAATTGTTTATTTATCGGTTTAATTGTTATTATGTTTATTGGTTAGGGTAAAACAGGAATTTTAGTCATTAGGGTTTAGGAAAAATTAGGGCTTCAAAATTGGCATGGGTTAACTTTTATATATAGATAGATTAGGGTTGGCGGTGGTGATGATAATAAGAGGAAGAAGAAGAAACGCGTTTTTGTTTTGGGAAAGAGAAAACGTGTGTGTTGTGGTGTTTTGTTATAAGCTTCTGTTATGAGCAACAAAATAGTAATATGGTTTTAATTGTTTATCGGTTTAATTGTTATTATGTTTATTGGTTAGGGTAAAACAGGAATTTTAGTCATTAGGGTTTAGGAAAAATTAGGGCTTCAAAATTGGCATGGGTTAACTTTTAATTGTTTATTTATCGGTTTAATTGTTATTATGTTTATTGGTTAGGGTAAAACAGGAATTTTAGTCATTAGGGTTTAGGAAAAATTAGGGCTTCAAAATTGGCATGGGTTAACTTTTGTTATTATGTTTATTGGTTAGGGTAAAACAGGAATTTTAGTCATTAGGGTTTAGGAAAAATTAGGGCTTCAAAATTGGCATGGGTTAACTTTTAATTGTTTATTTATCGGTTTAATTGTTATTATGTTTATTGGTTAGGGTAAAACAGGAATTTTAGTCATTAGGTTTAGGAAAAATTAGGGCTTCAAAATTGGCATGGGTTAACTTTTATATATAGATAGATTCACATTAATTAAATTAAAAAAGCAAGAAAGGGAGAGGAGTTGGAAGGAAAGGGTAAAGCCTTCCTCACTCAGGTTAAGTTAAGCAGTCTTTCACTATTTTGACTGCTACTATCTTTCAATAATTTTCTATATAAACCCCCCTCTTTACTCTTCACGTTTCACTAACATTCTTCTTCTTCTTCTCTCTAATACTTTCAGTTTCATCACTTTCATTGAAACAAAAATTGTTTGAAAATGGCTATGAAACGTGCTGCTTCAACCTTGATCACTGCTTCTTCAAAGATTTCATCACTTTCTTCACCTTCTTCCATCATCACCAGGGACCTTCATGTAAGCTCAATCTTTTCATTCATCTTAATTTCATTCAATCATTTGGCAATTTGTTTATTCATCTTTTCTTAATCAATTTTTATGCAATCATTAATATTATTAACAATTCAATTTATCCAAAAATAATAAAAAAAAGATAAATTAAGAACTCAAAAGAAGCTTTGGTGTGATCTGGTATATGTCAATTTTCTTTGCTCTTTCTTGCATGCATCTTGATGATCCGTGACATTCACGCGATGTCAGTATGCCACCCCTTGTCTCTTTCAACAGTCAACACTTGTCACATACACCCTCCGGTCACTATTATAAGCAAAAACATTTTGAATTCATTCATTTAATGATGTATGTAGTCTATAATAAAGACCACATACATCATTAAATGAATGAACCTACAATATTATTTTTTTGCTTATAATAGTGACCGGAGGGTGTATTGAATACTCGTCAAACTTATCTTAAAACTTATCAGTTAAGATAAGTTCAAAGAAATTAAAGTTGATCTCACCTTTTATAAATGAGTCTTAACGGTGGTCAATGAGAGAGTGGGTGTTTTTTTGTTGGCTGGAGTTGAAACCCAAAATCTTGCATATATGATGCATTATCACTAGCAATTGAGCTTAGCTAAGCTCGGAGGACACAGTGAGTTTTATTGAAAAGAGTGCGTTTTTAGACCTTATGTTTAATTAAGGGCAACATACATGGTATTTGTGAAAAAAAAAATCATATTTTTTAAAATTAAATAATTATTTTTAGAAGTTTTTTTTTTTGAAAAAATCAAAATGGGATATATTAACAACGGCGGTGAAACACTCCTAGTACAAGGTGTACTAAAGGAGCCACCCCGAAAAACAAATGTTTCCGTGCATTATTTTTTTAGGGTCATCCTTATATTATAATAAACCACTTTTAATTCCGTGAGTTTATCTCAGTTGGTATGGACAATGCATAATATATGCAATGTCCAGGGTTTCGGCAAAAAAAACCACTTTTAAAATTTAACATTAAAAGAAAATTAAAATAATCACTTTGAAAAGTTTTTATGAATATAAAACAATCACTTTCTAATTAAATAAAATAATCATTATATTATACTCCATCCGTTTCAAAATAAGTGTCGCTTTAGTTAAAAAAATTGTTTCAAATGAATGTCGCTTTCAGTTTCCAATGCAATGATAACTTTTTCTTTTCAATTGTACCCTTCAATTAATACTCTGCACACTACTTCTAAAGTATTACTTTTAAAACTAACCAATAGTTAATAAGGATAATTTGGTAAAATAACCATTATTTTTCTTTTAATCATTGCATTTCTTAATATGTGTGTAAACACCTAAAACGACCTAAAACGCCACTCATTTCTTGTAAGTACATATATTAGAAGTGCAGTCCACGTAAGCTCTTCCAAACCCCCTTTTAAATTTTGTGGAATAAAATTGGTGTAGGGTACACCGTACACTATCCATTATTAAATGTGTGCAACCCTACATTAGTATCATCATTCATTATACTTGTCTAGGACTAAATTTTTGGTGTAGCTAAAATAATAATGTTAAAAAAGTTTGTCCAATGAAATTAAATATCATATACAATTTCACCCGAAACAACAGTTTTAGTAGTTTTATTTGGGTTTGTTTTACGAGGAGAAATCTATTTGTAACTCTGATAATTGTTAATTGGAAGAAAATGAGCCGTTAGTTTTATCTAACATTTCATTTTTATATAGACATCCTTCATATGTAGTGGATCCGCCCATGTATTATAGTGAATTATTCATATAATATATTTAGTTGATTTAATGTTATCTTTTATGGGTAAACAAATATTTTAGTCTTTAAATGTGTGAAGCATTATCGGCGTAGTTTACAAGTTACTCTTTTGTTTGTAATTTTATAGATTAAATTGATCGAAAAAAAAAAAAAACACACACACACACATTCAAAGACTAAAGTACCTAAAATGACTAACAAAATTTACATTTTTGTAATTTTGATCATTTAAGAACTATAATAACAATGTCTCATACATTCAGATATCAAAATGGTTGTTAAACCTGTCTTTTATCTATGCTTGTTTTGTTCTTTGACTTTTCTTATGCATTTCCATATATTCTTTTCTGTTGTTGAGAATAGGCCTCTGGTGGAAAGAAGAAGATTGTAGGTGTGTTCTACAAAGGCGGTGAATATGCTTCCTTGAATCCCAATTTTGTTGGATGTGTTGAAGGAGCATTAGGTATACGCGAGTGGTTGGAATCACAAGGGCATGAGTACATTGTCACTGATGACAAAGAAGGACTCAATTCTGGTTAGCATTATGCCAAATTAATCCACCCTCTTATTACGTCTATGCCGTAATTAAACTAATATATATACTTACGATTTTAAACATTTTTTCGGTTAAAATTTTACTTGAATACAAAAATATGCAGATAATATCTCAAGTTTGTGATTGCTTGTAACTTATGACTAATTGTTGTCCTGTTGCCAGAACTCGAGAAGCACATTCCTGATCTCAATGTCCTGATATCCACACCATTTCACCCTGCCTATGTCACTGCGGAAAGAATTAAGAAAGCTAAGAATTTAGAGCTGCTTTTAACCGCCGGCATTGGTTCTGATCACATTGATCTCAATGCAGCGGCTGCTGCTGGTTTAACCGTCGCAGAGGTCACAGGAAGCAACACTGTGTCGGTTGCTGAGGATGAGCTCATGAGAATTCTCATTCTTGTGAGAAATTTCTTGCCTGGTTACCATCAGGCTATTACTGGAGAATGGAATGTTGCTGGCATTGCACATAGAGCCTATGATCTTGAAGGAAAGACTGTTGGAACGGTTGGTGCTGGACGAATCGGGAAACTTTTACTCCAAAGGCTGAAACCCTTTAACTGTAACCTTTTGTATCATGATAGACTTAAGATGGAGCCTGGATTGGAGAAAGAAATTGGAGCTCAGTTTGAGGAGGATCTTGATGCTATGCTTCCGAAGTGCGACATTATTGTTATGAACATGCCTCTCACTGATAAGACAAGGTATAATTTTAATACTAATAGCATTCTATTCAAGTTATTTTTGACGCTTGAAATCTGAAGTCAATAAAGGAATTCATAGATATTCCAATATCAAAATGACTTGGTTTTGAATGATGTGTGTGAGTATGTATTCCATACGTTGTGTATTCAAGCTTACGGTTAGAGATTATAACCACTGCTTAATAGTTAATACTACGATCTAGTTTACAAGATTACCTCTATCAACTTATTAGTAAACTATGAGTATTACTCAAAACTACGAGTCATAATCAACAACAGTGACTGATTTTATTTTATTTTTTGTGATTCAGAGGATTGTTTGACAAAAATAGAATTGCTAAGTTGAAGAAAGGTGTCTTGATTGTCAACAATGCTCGTGGAGCACTTATGGATACACAAGCAGTTGCTGATGCTTGTTCTAGTGGACACGTTGCAGGTAATTCTAAAACCAGCTGACATAAAATGTGTTTCGAAGCAAAACAAAAATCTATGTTTGAAGTAATGTAACACCTGAGTTTCATCTTATAGGTTACAGTGGTGATGTTTGGTTCCCACAACCAGCCCCAAAAGATCATCCATGGCGCTACATGCCTAATCATGCTATGACTCCACATATTTCTGGAACTACCATTGATGCACAGGTAGTTTATCTTCGACAGAATTACGTCACTCCTTTATCTTAATTTCTAGTTTCTGAGTTAGTCCTTTAATTCTTTTTCTCTTTTCATTTTACCCTCACACTTGCATGCATGCTCTTAAATGATAATTTTGAGGCAAACTGTAGGGCCATGTACTATGAGAAATGCAAACAATCATGTAGCACCGACACTTCAGATTGTAGGCGTGTCTGGCGTCCGACACGTGTTAATGTCCAATGATAATTTTGAGGCAAACTGTAGGGCCATATACTAGGAGAAATGCAAACAATCGTGTAGCACCGACACGTGTTAATGTCCAACATGTGTCAGTGTTACCAATGTTTGTGTCCTTGTTTGTGCTTCATAGATACAATGTGATTATGTGATACATCAACTGTGTCACGAGTCAAAATCCAAAACTGTTTTAGAATGCCAACATTGTTAATGTTCTAGACTATGCAGAACTAGATTGAAACTAAAATAAATACTGAAATGAGTAACGTTAAACTGGTTAAGATAAAGGACTAATCGAGCAATTTCGTCTTTAGTTTTCTAGACATTAGCATACATACCCTTGTCCCTTGTTCTTTGGTTAACTTCTTTGACTACATTTTCTGCATTTTTTGGTGAAATACTTATGATGATAATTGAAATGTGTTCAGTTACGTTATGCTGCTGGAGTCAAAGATATGCTTGAGAGGCACTTTAAGGGTGAAGACTTTCCTGAACAGAACTACATTGTGAAGGAGGGTCAATTGGCAAGCCAATACCGGTGAATGTAGTATCGAAGAGTGGTTCTGACTTCTGAGTCTTGTGGTTTTAAGGCCAATGAATTACTAAATAAAGATATCCGCGGCATTGTAATAATGTACTCAGCTTTGTTGAGATTGAAACTTGTTTAATAAAACTGCAATGGACACAAGTATCATTCTTGTGTTTTTTCTGAATTTGAATGTTCTGTTAGTAATTAGTGTATGTTTAAATTGAAACAATTCAACCTTTCAATTGAAAATATTTATCATGGTTATCAACTCCACAAGATGTCATCTTTCAGAAACTGTTTCGTCAAATTTATAACATTTGAGTTTGAATACCTTTTTTAGGCTAGAGAACTCATATCAGTTCATTATGAATAATATCTTTCATACATAGAGTTGCAACATAAGGTCTTAAGTTTGAGGTTGGAACAAACTCAAATATAAAACCTTTTATTACATGACCTAACTCATGATTCAAAAGTATGTGTATTAAAATGATCTATCTGTGATGCACAAACACAAATTAATGTAATTGTATGTGTCAGTGTCAAACACAGACATGTGTCGAATGTCAAACACGTCTTTGATCAAAAGTGTCCGTGCTTCAAAGTCTACTACTTACTACTTTGGAATCTAATTCAAAAATCATGTTATCATCTTCCAAATCTCTAATCCAAAAGAATAGCTCGCAGCAGCCCTGTCTTTCAGCAATTTGAAGCTTGGACAAATTTTTATTATATTATTATATAAAAATGTATATAAGTGTTATATATCTACTACTTAGTGAGAAGTGTGATTTCTAGTTTTATCATATAATAATTCATTTTTCCTAATTATAAGACTATTTATAAAAATTGTTTGTCTCTTAATTTAAGATCCTCTACAAATTTTTAGATGTATTTATTACTCTTTTTCTGAACATATCTATGATAAAAACTACCAATTTGTCTTCCAATATGAAATATTAATATTGAATGTGTTTATACATCAAGAGTAATTTGGTAATATTTATACATATTTTTTTTAATTTTAATAAAAAAATTAACAATCATTTCACTCTATGTATTTGACCCGTTTATTTCTTGGTTTCATTTTTCTTAATCAATTAAGTTCTCATTAATATTACAGAATAGACGAGTGTTACATACATGACTCATCTAACTTTTCTCTACTCTGCTTTCTTTTTATGTTGGCATAATTATAGTTATACATCTCTGTTTTCGCTCATGAAATTGGTCCCTCAATTTTAAAATCATACCGTTTTGATCCATTTTCATATTTTTAACTAAAAAAATAATGATGTGACATATTTTAGGTGACGTGTTATATTACATAACCTGATGATGTGAGATTATTGACAACCATGAAATTACAATAAAATTCCTTGAAAATTCTTCTGCACATTTTGTTGTTTCTTTTTATGGGCTATTATTATGCAACTTTTTCCTCCCAAATGTTTGGTCCAAAAGCATGGTGTCTTTGGTATCACAAAGTCATCCAAGCGTGATCCGTAAATACAGTATGATGAACTTATTTATGTTTCCTTTCTTGTGCTTGAACTACATCACATTTCTTTCTTCTTGGACAATTTGTGAGTTCTTTTCAATTTTGAGTGAAGTTTGAAAAAAATGGTTTGTTTTCTTACCTTTTATCTTTGTTCTAGGATTAAGTTTGGATATATTAACGTACGATTGTTGATTTGATTGTCAAAACACGGTTTCTCATGTTTGATTACATGAGAGTCATGTTTTCTCATGTTCCACGGTCAAGTCCACATACATGCTTCTGTCTTACCTATCTGTACACTATAAAATTTGTTGCATAAGTGTCGATAAATGTATAAAAAGTAAAGATTTCTAGAAAATGACGTACAGATGAAAGGGAACAGTTAAAAATCATGTGCTCTTCTTTCTTTTTTTTCTCTTCCTTTTTGTGTTTTTTAATTTTTAAAATTGGTAATATTCATGCATGAGGACACTTAGAGATGTCATATCATTATAAATTGAGGGAAAATGTGGGAGGCATCATGAAATTGCACAATTGAGGAACTTGAAGGCTTAAAATCGCCTAAATATATCAAGGGGTCAAAATTAGATAATTAGAAAACTTAGGAGGTCAAAAGTGCAATTAAGCTTTAATGTTATCATCTACGGGTACAGACTAATTTTAGTCTTTTAATGTGTGAGGCATTATCGGTGTAGTTTACAAGTTACTCTTTTGTGTTCGTAATGTTATAGATTAAACTGATCGGCAAAAAAACATTCAAAGATTAAAGTAAATAAAATGACTAACAAAACTTATATTTAGATATATTTTTGTAATTTTGATACATTTAACGGCAGTTTATACATTCAGATATCAAAATGGCCGTTTACTCGGTATTTATGTATTTTTTGTTTTGCTCTTTGATTTTTCTTATACATTGCCATTTTTTGTTATTATTGAGAATAGGCCTCTGGAGGAAAGAAGAAAATTGTAGGTGTGTTCTACAAAGGAAATGAGAATGCTGCATCCAATCCTAATTTTGTTGGATGTGTTGAAGGAGCATTAGGTATTCGCGAGTGGCTTGAATCACAAGGACATGAATACATTGTCACAGATGACAAAGAAGGACCTGATTCTGGTTAGAATTTTGACGAATTAATCGACCCTCTTTAAACTTTATCTTAGAAGTTTTTGGTTGCATTAACTTATGACTATCTGTTACCAGAACTCGAGAAGCACATTCCCGATCTGCATGTCCTGATATCTACACCATTTCACCCTGCCTATGTCACCGAGGAAAGAATTAAGAAAGCGAAGAATTTACAGTTGCTTTTAACTGCCGGCATTGGTTCTGATCACATTGATCTCAACGCCGCGGCTGCTGCTGGTTTAACCGTCGCAGAGGTCACAGGAAGCAACGTAGTATCGGTTGCTGAGGATGAGCTTATGAGAATTCTCATTCTCGTGAGGAATTTCTTGCCTGGTTACAAGCAGGCTGTTGCCGGAGAATGGAATGTTGCTGGTATTGCACATAGAGCCTATGATCTTGAAGGAAAGACGGTTGGAACAGTTGGTGCTGGACGAATCGGGAAGCTTTTACTCCAAAGGCTGAAACCCTTTAACTGTAACCTTTTATATCATGATAGACTTAAGATGGAGCCTGAATTGGAGAAAGAAATTGGAGCTAAGTTTGAGGACGACCTTGATACAATGCTACCAAAGTGCGACATAGTTGTTATTAACACCCCTCTCACCGATAAGACAAGGTATAATTTAATACTATTATTGATCTATTAACGGTCTAGTTTACAAGATTATCCATGTAAACTATGAGTCATACCTAGCAATGAGCAAACTTTTTTTCTTTTTGTGATTCAGAGGATTGTTTGACAAAAATAGAATCGCTAAGTTGAAGAAAGGCGTCTTGATTGTTAACAATGCTCGTGGGGCGATTATGGACACACAAGCAGTTGCTGATGCTTGTACTAGTGGACACATTGCAGGTAATTCTGAAACCAGCTGTCAAAAATAATTTGTTTACGAACTGAACATAAAACGATGTTTCAAGTAATGTAAAACCTCGATTTCATTTATGTTTCTGAACAAAATATGAAACCATGTTTGAACTTTGAAGTAATGTAACAGCTGAGTTTCATCTTATAGGTTACAGTGGTGATGTTTGGTTCCCACAACCAGCTCCAAAAGATCATCCATGGCGCTACATGCCAAACCATGCGATGACTCCTCATATTTCTGGAACTACCATTGATGCACAGGTTGTTTATTTTTTGAGAACATTACTTCATTTGTCCTTTATCTTAATTTCTAGTTTCGAGTTAGTTGTTTAAACTTTTTTTTTTCTCAATTAGTTTCACACGTTTGACGTTCTTAAACGTTAAATTTGAGATACACCTTGCAACATTTACGAGAAGAAATGCAAGCATGTCACATGCAGATGTGGATTGCTGCATTCACGCGCTCATCTTTGGTCATTGGATCCAGATCGGAATTTTTCAGATTTCTATGCAGATTTTAATTTTTTTAAAATCTAAAGTATTGGGCGTGAGCTCTGGATCATCCGATCTCAATCCAATGTCACTGATGAGCTGACTGCTTGAATACATGAGATTATGACTAGAGACACTCCAAATCCATCATAGGCACAATCTTGTTCATCAATTTTGGCACGACCGCACGAATAAGAATCCCTAAACCTGTTGTAGAAACTAAACTGTTGCTTAAAAATGAAAGACTACATTTTCTTGACATTAGCATACCTTTTTTCTTTGGCTAAGTTCATTGACCTACTACCGACTACATTTTCTCCATTTTTTTGCGTAAATTACTGATACTGATACTTGAAACTTGTTCAGTTACGTTATGCTGCTGGAGTCAAAGATATGCTTGAGAGGCACTTTAAGGGTGAGGACTTTCCTGAACAGCATTACATTGTGAAGCAGGGCCAATTGGCAAGCCAATACCGATGAATGTAGTATCGAGGAGTGTTTCAGACTTCTGAGTATTGTGTTTTTAAGGCCATTGGATCTTTACTAAATAAAGATATCTGCGGCATTGTAATAATGTACTCGGCTTTGTTGAGGTTGAAACTTGTTTAATAAAACTGCAATGGACACAAATATGGTTCGTGTTTTTCCTGAATTTCAGTGTACTGGTAGTAATTAGTGTATGTGTGTTTGAGTTAAGCATTCAGCTCCCTTGGTAGAACGAAGAAGTGTGCGAACTTCTACTTTGATATTGTATACCTCAAAAAAAACTCGCTTCATATTTGTTTTTCTTCTGTTTTTATCAAATTGATATTGTATAGGTTACTTTCTCTACATTGTGAGAATGAAGAAGTGTACAAACTTCTACTTTAACATGACGGATTCAACTTCGATCACTTTCAAGTTTCGATGCACTATGTATAGAACTTGCTGCAGTTTTATTGGCTTTAGAACTTTCCTTGAAATCTTTTGTATCATCTATATATGCCACAAACAAGCAAACTAGTGAAGGAAAAACTGGATCACTTGAATGTCTTAACAAATAAATTACATTCGAGAAACTATTTTCTAACTTTGTTTTACACATTCATGTGCCTATAACCCCAAGTTTTACAACATCTAGTATAACATTCACTGTTTCCCCTATGAGTAGCCAAAAGGCTCAAACACCTTGCTTTAGGAAATATAATTCCATTCAATGCATTGTATATCAAAAACAACACATGTTTCACTTAGCTAAGTATTACTATTTTGTTTGAGAAAGTTAAGGTCTTTCATTTGCATTTCAACAGCTTCCTTTGATAGAGGCTTAGCAGCATCTGGAATATAATCCATACCTCCATCTTCTACTTTGTCTGCCATCTCTTTAACCATGCGTCGAATCTCTTGTTTTTGAACAGATGGAAAAACTGAACTAAGTATTGTACTCAGCAACCTCTCATCTTCTGTCTCTATAGGATCCTTTCCGAAGCAACAAACGTAGATTGCATCAAGAGCTTTCTCGACTCGAACCTCCATTGGAACAGCGGGAGGTGCACCTTTTTGTCTTGCCCTTCTCTATAGTGTTCAACATAAATTTTCCAGTTGTTAGAATAGGAGCATATAGATAATCAACATAGTTAAACACTTATAGCATAAATACTTATCAATTATCATATAAGTGCTTATGCTTAAGCTATTTTTATAACAAAGGTAAAATAAAGTCAAACTGTTTTCATACAAGATATAAGCTGTTTTCATAAACAATCCTAGAGAACTTATGAAAATATGGTGAAAACAGCTTATGGACATCTCATAACTAGATTCCACACGTTCTCTAGAACATTTTCGCAATCACAAATGCTTATGTCAATAGATAAACTCAAATAAGTCAATCCAAACAGGCCGAAAGAGCAGGAATATCTGTCATACATCTTGGAATAGCTTTTCCGATTCTAAATCTATCAAATTGATTGCATATAAAGCAATTTTCATTCTACGAAATGGATGAAACTTTACTAGGAAAATTCATTGCGATTGGGACTAATCAAGGAGCATCCCAATATTTAGATCATTCCTATTAGTTACAAACGAACATCTTTGCTATGCCAACATGGTTGGTACTTGACTTTTTGAGATACCTTGAATTTTGTATATGTGCCGATCCAGAATTGATATTCAACACGATATTTTGGAGCTCGAAATTTTAAGGAGAAAAACCAGACTATTTTTTCCTGGACTAAGTTTACACTAATTTTTTGTCATTTTTCCTTTTTAATCTACATTTAGGGTAAAAAAAAAAAAATGACTCGCTATCTATTTGTTTTTCCATAGTCTACAAATCAAATATATGTTTGAACAAAAGCAATAAATTGTGTTTTTAACAAAACTAACGAGTTGAATGATTGTAAAGCCGAGTAAGAATGTACACAAACATGTCATCTTTACTGATATAGTTTCTTTTCAAATGCAACATGATACTAAAACTGAGTAAAGCTTTCAGAGATGGAAAATAACCTCTCTTGCTTCATCCATCATGGCTATGAAAGTCTGTTCCTCAAATTCAATGTCGTTTGAGATCCGAAGCCTTCCGACTCCTTCCAAAATCTCCTCAGTTTTGAGAAGACCTGCACCAATAGCAGCTAGCCAACAACATAGCAGAACATAGATAGGATCCCCTGCCTGATCCCCTGCCTACACATAACAAACAAACACCAAGTTAGACACACGTTTAGACTCATCCATTTCTATTTTAGCACATGAAAACAAAAACCTTCTACCACAAAATCTACCTCAAGAATAAAAAGGAAAATAGACAATTGATTAGCCTTCATTCATTGTAAGGTTGGTTCGAATGTACCGAATGAAATCACTCAAACTTGTCCCATTTGACAACTTTAAATCCCAAGAAAGATTCATATTTGATTGTGGGATGGAAATTAAATAATTCATCACTGTTTAAGCTTATAAAGTTTGAAATTTTAGACCATGAAATCAACCTCATTTAACTATACAGAACAATATCCAAATTTGATCGTGGGGTGGTACTTGGTAGCTCAATAATTCACTGTCAAATGCCAACCTTAATCAATTATAAGGTTACAAAGATTAAATTTTGAGCATGAAATCAACCTCATTTAGGTATCAAACTATAATAAGCCCAAGATGCAAAATTTGAACTTGGGGTAGTAGCTAAATAATTCATTGTCAAATTCTAACCTTAATCAAATTATAAGGGTTACCCAAAGATTAAATTTTGAGCATGGAATTAACTTCATAAATCAAATGATATGACTATTGAGCACAGAGTTCGACCAATTGTTACTTCATGTTATTTTGAGCACGAAATGCTAACCTTATCAAATGATACGACTATTGATCATAGAGTTTGGCCAATTGTGCTTATTTCTCTTACAGCAGAGTGACTGTTATACTTTTCCAGTATGTAGTGATTTATGGTTACAAAGTACAAAACTTTGTTGAAATACTATGATCCAGATTACAAGTTTACCCTGAATCGTTCCACAGGGTTTCACCCTGGACCCCCAACCCCCCTAATTGATACCCAACTAACAAATGGACCACTTATTAGCGAATATCAACCATAATCAGCAGGGTAGCAGCTAATAATTCATTCATCAATAACCGTAATCTGACAACTATAAGGTTACAAAGATAGAACTTTGAGCATGAATGAAATCAACCGATGACCAAAATTGATTCTAACTAGTTTGGTTGCTTTTGAGTAGAATTGATTTTGCCTCTAGAATCGATTCTACATGAAGCTAAAAATTGAAGCTTTTGAGTCTAGAATTGATTTTAGCACCCAAGTTTGTTGCTCAAGTCACTTCTACATAAACTTGCCCAAACATAACTCACTTTAAACTCAACTCACTTTTAGCCAAAATCAATTTTACCGAATCAATTCACTCAAAATCAATTTGCAACTCAGAACCAAAAATACACTTAACTTTAGAAAACCCAAAATGCAAAATTGCCTTTATAAAATTAGAGTTTAATGGAGGTGCAATCATGATGTAAAATAGTTTTACACCGTCATCCAATAAATTCACATCATCTTTCAATTTAAGTATAGATTACAGCAGTTTTTTTTTTTTAAAATAACTACCTAATTCTCATTTCTAATTGGACCTAAGTGTAAAACTAGTTTACACTGACAGTGCATGTCTCATTCACATAAAATAACAAGGTTACAAAGATAGAATTTTGAGAATGAAACCAACCTCACAAGTCAAAAAATAACTACAGAAAACCAAAAAAATGCAACATTAGGTTAAAAAGATAAAATTTTGAACATGAATTAACCTCAATAGGTAAAAATTGTAACTATAGTAAACAAAAAGATGCAAAATTTAATAAAGGATTATGAGCAAAAAAGAATAATTACCCTTCCTCTTCTTGCTTGAAACTGATAAAAAGCAGTAGAATCAGTAGCAGTACAATTCTTACCAACCCTTCTTCTAAACTCAGCAAAATCAATAAGATCATTACCAACACCACCTTCATCACTCATAATCCTAGCTAAAAGACCAACAACAGGAAGAGCACCAATAACTTTGCTAACAACATTTGAAAATGAGTTTGGATTCTCCATGTAAGCTTTAATGGTGAAATTTGTAGTGGGTTTTGAAGTTTGTTGTTTTGTTTGGTGATGAACATGGTGGTGGCTGTGGAAGAGAAGTGATGATGAAGATGGTGATGTGAGTTTGGAGAATGATGAGAGGTTGAAGAACTGTGAATATGGTGATGAAGATGATGGTGATGAAGTGAGGTTTGAAAGTACCATGTTTGTGGTTTTGTTTTTGTTTTTGAGTTTGTTTCTTAGCCTCTCGTTTATATATGTTGTGTTATCTTGTTGGTTGGATTAACCATTTGAAATTCACTTCATATAATATATATATGTGTATATATATATATATATATATATATATATATATATATATATATATATATATATATATATATATATATATATATTTGAGATAAATTCGGACATCTTAAATATGAATATATCTTTCGATCGTGGTCTTTTGAGAGGTCATCTGGTTGAAGACTAAATATTGCACTTTGAAGCACTTGGTTCGAGACATGACATCTTATGAATACAATTTTTGATAGTCGATATCGATTGGTTAAGTTGTGTTCATTTCTTTCATTTTTTTTGAATGATATTGTTTTGGTTACGAAGGGAAGTCTTGGCGCAATAGTAAAGTTGTTAAGGTCGCGAGTAGAGGTGTCAAATGGGCTGGTCCGGTCCAACCCGAGAGGCCCGGCTATATATATAGACCAGCTCGACCCAACCCATTTATAATTGGGCCACAAATTCTAGAGCTCGGCACAACCCGTGTGGGTCATAGGCCAGTCCGACCCGTTTATATTTTATTTTTAAAATTTATTCATTCTTTTTTATGTATTAATTACGCACCACTATTTTTTTCTAAAATATAATTGGATGGACATAAAAATGTAAATAATATTTACATTAACATTGAATAATAATTAAACTCTATATTATTCCTTCAATTAAATCAAATTAATAATTTATAAACTTTAAGCTAAATTCATTCATATTTATTAAGTTTAATAATTCAAATATTTTTTATTAATAAATTTTAAATTAGTTGATAATTTTTTTAAAAAAAATATTTTTTTAACAAAAATCAAATAAAATATCGATAATGGGCCGGGAAAAAACCCGATGGGCTAGCCCGGCCCGGCCCCACTTTTGTATGGGCAAAATGGGCTTGGGCCAAAAAAGCCCAAGTGCATTTTTGGGCTAGCTTTTTAGGCCCAAACCGGCCCAAAATATGGGCTAATGGCCCGGCCCATTTTTTACAACTCTAGTCACGGGTTCAAGTTACAAAGCTTTTGTTATTGTTTAGGGATGACCACTGCCCAGTCTTTTTTGAGGAACTTGTTGGACATATAAAGTAGATTTTCTCTCTTTCAACCGAATTTTCTCTATATGTAGAGCGAATATCAAAACACTAATAATTTGTTTAAGGTTCAAATTCATTACCACTCATATCAACTTATTGACTTATTGTTAGTACACTAATTTCTTTCTGCAACCGATAGTAAATCAGTGAGGATTTAATTATTGAGTAGAATAGTGAAATATTATTTACGGTATATCATATCGTTCAATGATCTTGTATAACTACAATAAGTTTCATCACGTGAAAGCCTTGATTTTTTTACCCTTTCTCCTGTTTTTGTTTGAACGGTAAAAAAAGCCTTCAAATTAACTCACTTGTTTTTTCATTTTTTAACCTTTTCCTAAGAAAGCTTTTAGTTCTTCACCAAATTTGCAAGCCATCATAAATTGAACTTTATTATATCCCTTTGCATCTTGCTGATTATTGCAAAACAACAAAAAACGAGAAATGTGTCCTACCCTATGGTCAAAGTTAGTTATGTGCATAGAAGAAATGTATCTATAAATTTAGTTATACCAAACCTTATACCAATCTACAAGGAGGAAGGAAATTATCAATAAAAAGCTAGCTACACCACCTTCTTCCTCTTGTCTCAGTTCTTTTATCTCTCACATTTTTTGTCTCCCATTTTCTTATACAACAAAGGGGTCAAACTCTTCAACTATCACTCATCCCTTTACCTTTCTACCTCGTCATAGAATCAGCTCAAGATAAGTTTTACTTGCTTAGGGCAAATATATTGCGAATAAAGACTTTTTTTTTTTTTTGAGACATGGGAAAAAACAAATTTTTATGTAATGGGGTTAAGTTCAACAATGCAAACACAAGCTCACTGCAATTGAGAGTTTAAAAATTGTCATTTTTGGCAACATCGCAATGCATATGTGACAATTAGGTATACATTTGATTTTGCTCTTCTTTATTGGTCATTGTTTCCTTGCTTCTTTAATTTTTTTTTTTTGAAGGAAAGATGCTTATAGCATTTCATTTATAATAATAGATTCAATACATTGTGGGATTACATAATAAATATTGGGACTAGCTAAGGAAGTGGCTTCTCTTGCTAAAGCATGAGCCGCCGCATTCGCTTGTCGCCTAATAAACTCGACCCTAGAGTTTGTGAAAGAGGAGAAAAATTGCACTCGACACTCATCAATGATATTGCCAAACTCTGTAACATCTGTCTTACGGGAGTGGAAAGCATCCCTCGTAATCTTAGAGTCTAGCTCGAAATCCACATTGTCGAAATGCATGTCTTGCATCCATTGAATGGCATGGTAAAGACCTAGTGCTTCGCCAACAGCTACCGGATAAACTTGATCATATTGCAGCACTTTAGCTAAAACAAACGTTCCATGATCATCCCTGAGACACACTCCAATGCCAGTCCGTTGGAAAGTTTCCGAGAAAGCCGCGTCGATGTTGCATTTGAATCTCCCGCTGCTAGGTGGCACCCATTGCTGCACATCAGGACCAGATTGGGCATTTTGGGACTGCACACCAGTCTGTAGCGTGATGACAGCCTGCTGCTGCTGTGCAGACTGCTGCATATGCGCAGCTTGGCTAGGCAGAATTGCATCCTTCCAGTCATCTATCAGCTGTCTTGCTCTATCGACAACTTGCGCACTACTCTCGATAACATTCTCCCAAATTTTTAGGTTCCGATGCTTCCATAAACTCCAACAAATGGCTGCAATTCGCTGCTGAATATCCTTGGGCAGATTCTGCAGAATATGGAAAATGCAATTTGCAGCCGTATCCGTATAAATAGCAGCCTGTTGAACATCATTCCAAACACCAGCAGCATTCCAAACCTGGATAGAAAAAGGGCACTCAAAAAGCAAGTGATTTAAATCCTCATAATCAGAATTGCAACTTGCACAATTTGTCGGACATGAAACTCCTTTATCTTGCAAACGAACTCTAGTCGGAAGACATCCCCTACACATTCGCCATAACAGATTTTTGATTTTCGGCGGAACCTTTAAACGCCAAATATCATTCCAATTACCCATGCGATGGTGATGAGAAACATCCACTAATTCTTCCACACATAAGCGATAAGCACTCCTAACCGAATAACAACCATTCCTTTCCGCTTTCCAAATGAAACGATCATGCTGGACCTGCTCATACAGTGGTGTTTGCAGAATAGTATCAGCTATGTCAGAACTAAAAACCTGTCGAACGAGAGGCGCATTCCATCGCTTACCCTGCTCAGATATTAAACTTTGTACTTTGAAATCACGGACATAAAAGCCTCCCTCAATACCGCCATCTATAGTCCCATCATTCAACAACCATGGTGCATCAAGAATAGGGATTGATGCACCCGAACCGATACTCCATCTTGCACCGCCGCGAACAATGAAACGAGCACGTAAGATACTCCGCCACACATAGCTTGGGTTATGGCCTATTTTGGCATTGAGAAAGGATGTAGATGGAAAGTATTTAGCCTTAAAAATACGCGTGACAAGAGAATGAGGCTCCGAAAGGAATTTCCACCCTTGTTTTCCCAACATCGCAAGATTGAAGGCCGTAAGATCTTTAAAACCCATTCCACCACGGGACTTATGCACGGATAACTTTTCCCAGCTCAGCCAGTTAATACCTCTATGTGTAGTTCGACCATGCCCCCACCAAAACGAATTCATCATCCTTTCGATGGTGGTGATAAGCGTAGTGGGAAGCTGAAAAAGACTCATAACATAAGACGGAATAGCTTGTAAAACAGACTTAATCATTACCTCTCGCCCCGCCTTTGAGAGGCACTTGTTGCTCCAAGAATTTATTCTTTGCCACACACGGTCCTTGATATAAGCAAAAGTGGCCGTCCTATCCCGTCCAATCATTGAAGGCATGCCTAAATACTTACCCGTCCCTAGAACGGCTCGAACTCCCAAAATGTTGGTAATATTATTTTTCAGAGTATCGGTTACATTCCTACTATAAAAAATTTCAGACTTCGGTAAGCTAATAGCTTGACCGGAGGCCGCCTCATATGTGTTAAGAATGTCTTTCATAACCTGGGCCTGACTTTCCTCCGCCTTGAAAAAAAGGAAACAATCGTCAGCAAAAAGAAGGTGCGATACTGGTGGAGCTCCACGACAAATACTAGTACCCGAGATAGCATTACGCTCTTCAGCATCCCTAATTGCAAGAAAATAATTTGTATAGTTTAAATATTTTTTTCTGTATTTATGTCCATGTTTCCATGTTGTGTTGGTGTTAATAGTTTGATTTTATATAATGTTTGAACAAGTCAAAATGAAATATATATTAATAACGAAAAACATACCCTTTAACATGAGACTTACTAGAGAAAAATTTCAAAGTTTAACAACAATGATCAAGCTGAAAAAAGCGGGTCGACAAAAGCACAAAAAAAAAATTCATTAGCATCACGGTTAATGTTTTTTCCAAACTAGAGGGGATGTGAGTGTCTTTTAATAAAATCTCAGGGGAGGTGAGTGCAATTTGCCCTTTTAAGAGCAAATTGCACTCACCATTTTTTTTAATAACCATAAGGAAGAAAGTTCAAATTTGATATTGAAAAAGTAGTAAAATAATCATTAATATCACGATTATTAATAATTTGTTTTTACTATTTTTTTTAAAGTAAATTATTTTTTGCTAGGATGTCGTGTGCGTGTGTATTCTACTTTTCCTCTGAAATCAAGTTTGATGTGTTCTCGGTGGATAACTTAATTAAAGGTTTGGTAATCCATTTTGCCACCTTCAAATCCTTCTTCGCATCTTATGATCTTAAATGTAGTTGACGTGTTTTTATACCGTTTGAATTTTATAATCTAAAATATTGTAGACCACACGAGAAGCTGATAGAATATGACCATAAACTCTAAAAAAAACTCACCACTGGACACGACACGAGTCACACATGACCCAACCCAAATGAACCCCTCAATAGTTTAACTTTTACTTTGGCATTTCATTCTCCCTCGCTATTACAACAATAGGAAAAACAAATTACTAGAGTGGTTCCTTCAAAAAAAAAAATTACTAGAGTGGTATAATCTTATGAAAATTCATAAAAGCGGGAAGATACATCTTATATTACATCTTATATTAGTTGTAGGCCAGATTTATATATTAAAGTTCTCACATCAAAAACAATTAGTGCAAATCATAATCCATTAAAATAATCAACATAGATAGTTCTACTAGGGAGTTAAGGGTTAAGGATAGTAGAAGATTATGAGTTAAAATCCGAATAACGGAGTAAATATTTATCTAACAACTAATTGCTAACATTTGATATTGAAAGAATATTAAAAAAAAATCAACATATTTTTAATCATGACTAGAAAATTATTTATCATCTAAGAAATAGTTCCTAATTAGTAGTGATAGTTCCTAGCGCATATTTAAGCCGTCCACTTAATTTTATAATTCTAAGTTAGGGTTTAAAAAGGTTTTGGTTGTATGAATACAAAGGCAATAAACTTCGATAAAATTAACTAATAAACATATTAGATTTCATTGGTTACTTTTCTAACGTATCCTCTTGGTCGATTATATACTTTCATGATTTCAATAAAATGTTCATTTGTCGCTCATTGTACATTTTTCGTTTCCGACAAATGATGAGAAATTTATTGCACTGATTAGCTTTCGTTTCCTCGCTCAGTTACCCTATACAATAGTATTTAAATTCTCAACGATTTTTGATTGAAAAACTAGACCTATTCCTAGCAACTAACATCCACATATGGGATTATTTTGTATCCATTGTCTAAAAAGTCTTTTTCTAGCACTTTAAAATTCAGAAAGATGATTATATGTAACCATCTAGTTTTTCTAGCAACTGGGCTAAAAGGATGCAACTGAGAGGTTTGATAACTGGACATATAATCAACTTTTTAGACATATAATCATAAGACTTTAAACTCCAGTTATCTTCAACTATCATAAGATTGAAAGATGATTATATAGGCACTGAGAGGTTTGATCTTTCTCTACCCTGAATTAAGTCCAGTTATCTTCAAGTGAACTACAAACTGTCGCGAAGTCGCTATGCCCCTGATCTAGATGCTTAGCGATTTTGTCGTATTTTCAAGTTGGACTCTATGTGGCTAAACCGCTTAGTCTTCTACTTGGGCGCTTATCCTTTTCCCCCCTGTTTTCTTGATTTCATTAGCTCCAATTCTTCAAGTATCATTCAAGAATGAGTTCTAATTCCTTTTTAACATAAAATCAAACGAGATGTCAAAGTACCTAAATTCTTAATAAAACCTAGATATTCAATATTTACGGTAAATTGGGGTGGGGGTGGGATTTCCTATGTTTTCTATCCAATGCAAGTTAATAAATCCCTTCTAAATATATTGAAAAAAACAAGTAATTATAAATTTGATTGTTTTATTGACTTTCAATAAAGATAGAAATTTAGACATTAGCATACCACATTTGACTAATTTATATTTATGATCTTTAAAGAAAGACAACATTCTAGTGTAAATATCAAGTGATTGTTACTACTATTGTTAACATTTTGTTGGTGTAAAGATATAAAAGTAGTTAATTATATAGGGGGCGTTTGTTTCCCTTCTAAAAAAAATATTTCCAGGATTCTTACGTTGAAACTAAACATGCCTTTGTTTGGTAGATAGGAACAAAAAAAATAAGCCCAGGAATAAATAATTCCCAGGAACAAAAAAACACTCATGTTTACCCTCGTTCTCCTCAATTTTATTCCCATGAGATGGGGTTTGGAAAATTTTATTCCCGGTAACCATAAACCGAGTTAAGATCCTCTCCATTTAAATTTTTTTTCATTTCTACCATTTGGAGAGATTTAGACACAAATTTTTTTGAAATTAATTAATGATAGTCAAACCTATTTAATGATATGACCCACCACCCATTTTATGTGTCTATATCTCTCTAAATGGTAGAAATGAAAAAAAAAATTAAATGGAGGGGATCTTAACTCCCATAAACCCATGATCTGAAATGAAAACCCATTATTACCCTTTAATTTCACCATCGTAACATATTAAGATACTGAAATGATGAGTATCACTTATATTGTTGAATTAATGTTAGTTAATGAGACAATAAAGTGATTGAAAACTCTCTAACACTAAATGCAATTGCATCACCCGTGTATTAATAATAGAGTACGTATAAGTTCTTGACCTAAAAAATATTTTTTACGTATAAGTTGCTTTATTGTCTACATGGACTAGGCTCCATTTTCGTAAAGCATATGCATAAAAATAATAATGCAGAAAGGATCGGAGACATCATTTACATGTGGTTACTTGCTGATTGATTTCCTTGAATGTTTCTTTCTAGAATTTTCTTTTTCCAGTTCATGTTTAATTAATTGGTTTTCTATTTCTTATTAAACGGGTAAAATTGGAATTACATCATTTATTCCCAGGAAATTTTTTGCAATCCAAACACATTTCAATTATTCCCAGTTTCTTTTCTTCAAAAAAAAAAAATTATTCCCAGTTTCTTTTTTAACAAAATTCCCAGGAACAAAACTATTTAACCAAACACTTTTTTTCATATTTTCCTAGGAGTAAAAATCACACCTTTATATTCCAGGGAAAGATAATTCCTGAGAATAAATTGTGTATCCATGAAACAAACGCACCCATATAGCTTTCTTTTTTATTGATAAAGGTGTTTGTTGGGCCTTTGCCATTGCTAGTGTAGTGGAAGAAATGTACAAGGTATCAATAGGAAACTTAGTTAGGTTTTGCATACAATGTCTTGTAGACTGCGACAAAGTGAGTTATGGATGTTTTTGCTATAATTAACTAAATGTTTTTGAATATATTTACCACAATAGTATAGGATTCGAGGAGGATGACCCTTATGTGTTTTAGGTAACAACCAAGACGCTTCAACCGGAAGAACACTAAAAGGATATAGATAGATGATTATAAATGAAATTAATTCATAATCATCTATGCATATAATCTTTATGTTCTCTATGTCGACACGGCGTAGTTGTTGCTAAAACACTTACGGGTAGCCTAGCTCATTTCATGTACAAATGTTTTGAGTATATTCAAAGGCAATTACTTTTTTACCATAAGCGCACACCTATGACCTATTTTTTTCCGTAGTCTACAAGCTTTTGTAAACACAAACTCACACACATATATATATATATATATATATATATATATATATATATATATATATATATATATATATTTTGTAGTTATCCTCCACTGTGCGAGTAGTGGTGAAAGCCTAACACGGCCTATATCAATAACAAGCAAAATCGTACCACGACATTATGAAGTTGTGAATGTTGAATTAGAAAATCAAAGGAAGACTCTCTACCATGCTTGGTTTATAGTGCATAAAATCATTCGTTTGAAAAAGAATAAAATCTGTCTATAAACCGAGGAAGAGAGGTAACAATAATTGGTAATATAAAATATTTGTGTGATTAAGTTTGGGTTAATTATGTTTTTGGTCCCTACAAAATTGCGACCTTGTAAGTTTAGTTCTTACTTAACTTTAATAGCTTTTTTAATCCCTACAAAAAATTTCTGCACTCAATATTAGTCCTTACTCAATCCAAATTTGTTTAATTTATGCTTAAACTCTTAAGTTTTTCAACAATTTTTTACAGGCGTGTTAAGAACGTTATTAAAAGGTCCTCCGAAAAAAATATCGCAAAAATTTGATTTCTACGTCAATATTTTTGTTACTTATATCTTAAACTTTTGTCGTTTTAAAAAATTCATATTTAATTTATTTCATGTTAAAAAATTATAGATTTTAGTAAATGAACCTTTCATGGTGTTCTAAACTTGTATAAAAAGAATCGATAAAATTTTTTAAGAGTTTAAGGATAATTAACCAAAATTTATTTTAGCAGGGACTAAAATTATAAGTAAATTTTTTTTTGTAGGGATTAAAAAAGCTATTAAAATTAAGTAAGGACTAAACTTAGAAGGTCGCAATTTTATAGGGACCAAAAACATATTTAACTCATTAAGTTTTAGATAAAATCTCTTAGACAAATAAAGCATTCAAAGAAGAAGAATTGGAAGACTAAAACCGAAATTCACTCCATGGTGAAATTAATTTTTAGATTATATCAGAAACGTTGAATATGGATAATACCATTTCAACATTTTTCAACTGATAATATAGAGATATGTCTTTCTAACTTTGATGACCTATAATTTTAATATTTATACTAATATGTGATAAGTGTGCAGGCAAAGCTTCTTACTTAAACCAATTTGATCCTATGGAATAAATGTACAAGGATATTATTTGTTGGAATATGGACAACAAGTCTTGAAAGAATGTACAAGGACCAAAAAAATGATCTTACAACCATAGACACAGTAAAAGGTCAGTGCAAGTGATTGTTGGAAAATAGGAGAAGATTATAGTGAGAACTTTGTGAGAAATTTAGAAGGAGAATATTTGAGAGAGGAACAATTTCTATTACTTGAAAGGATACTTTGATTCTTGTTTGCTTGCTTGATTTACAAATGACAAGCTCTCCTCTTTTTATAGGCTCCAAGGGAGAGTTCTAGACACATCCTAGGATAACTTTCTACAAACTTCAAGAGAGTGTTCTACACACTTCTCTCATGAGAGTTCTACAATCTTCTCTCAACTACACTTAATGATATTTCTACCAATCTAGTTCTACATGAATCTAGAACTTTCTATGAGCTACATCACTTATTAGCTAATTGGGCCTAACACTTGATTAGTCCAATGGACCAAATCAAGTTTATTATCCAACATCCCCCCTTAAACTTGATTTGTCATCCCTAGTAAACCTCTCAACTTGATAAAGTCTTCATGCTTGAGTGGCTTGGTGAAGATGTCAGCTACTTGATCTTGAGACTTCACATATTCAACTTGTACATCCTTTCTTTTGATGCACTCCCTTATGTAATGGTAGCGAGTATCAATATGCTTGCTACGATCATGGAATACTGGATTCTTTGCAAGAGCGATGGATGACTTGTTGTCCACAAAAATCGTGGTCGGCTCCTTCTATGATATTCCCAATTCCTTCAATAGATTCCTAAGCCAAACTACATGACAAACACATGATGTAGCTGCTACATATTCTGCCTCACATGTCGAAAGTGCGACAATTGGCTGCTTCTTCGACATCCAAGTGAAAGATGTGTTTCCCATGAAGAACACAAAGCCAGTAGTACTTTTTCGGTCATCGCCATCTCCAGCCCAATCACTGTCACTATAACCAACTAACTTATAGTCCTTATCTGATGAGAACCATAAGCCAAGGCCGGTTGTACCTTTGATATAGCGAAGAATTCTTTTTGCAGCCTTGAGATGGGTAATAGTTGGATTCTCCATGTGTCGACTGATGATCCCAGTAGCATATAGGATGTCAGGTCTTGTGCATGTCAGATACCTCAAACTCCCAACTAAACTCTTGAAGTTGGTAGCATCCACCTTTTCTGCTCCATCAAACTTTGATAGCTTCAATCCGCACTCCACTGGTGTGCTAATTGGTTTACAACCATCCATCTTGAACTTTTTTAGCATCTCCTTTGCATATCTTTGTTGGGAAATGAAGATTCCATCCTCTTTCTGCCTTACCTCTATGCCAAGATAGTATGACATGAGCCCAATATCAGACATCTCGAACTCCTTGATCATAGTTTTCTTGAATTCTTCAAACATATTTAGATTGTTTCCCGTGAGGATCAAGTCATCCACATATATGCACACAATCAAGATATCTCCATTCTTGATCTTGACGTACATGGCATGCTCGTGTGGGCACTTTGTAAAGTTGTTTGCTTTGAAATAGTTATCAATTCGACTGTACCATGCTCTTGGGGCTTGTTTCAAACCATACAGTGCTTTATTTAGTTTGAGAACTTTATCTTCTTGTCCTTTCACCTTGTAACCCAAAGGTTGTTCGATGTATACTTCCTCCTCCAGAACTCCATTTAAGAAGGCAGATTTCACGTCCATCTGGTGAATTTTCCACTTCTGTTGAGCTGCTAGGGAGACTATGAGTCTTATGGTCTCCAGACGAGCGACTGGGGCAAATACTTCATCATAATCAATCCCTGCCTTTTGACTGTAGCCTTTTGCGACTAGTCTTGCCTTATATCTTTCAATTTCTCCCTTTGAATTCTTCTTTGCTTTGTACACCCATTTGACACCGATGGATTTATGCCCTTTGGGTAGGGATACGAGTTCCCATGTGTTGTTCTTCTCTATGGATCTGATTTCTTCATCCATTGCATCTCTCCATTTCTTATCTTGCGTAGCTTCTTCGAAGTTCATGGGTTCACAATCTGCAAAGAGACAAAATAGTGTGATGTTATCTGTCTCTCCTGTTTCCTCATATAGATCTTCAAGCCTTCGTTGTGATAGTGGCTCCGTGTTATCATAAAGATCTTGAAGACTCCGTGTGCACGCCGTAATTCTTTCACTACTTGTATCTTCAGCAGTGGGTGATGTTGGTGAACGAGGCACTTGTTGAACTTCTTGAGACATATCTTCTTCGAATTCGGGAAAGAAACTGTATTCCTTTTTGTGTGCTCCAAAGTCCCATTCTCCTTCTTCATCAAAGACTACATCTCGACTAATTACAATCTTGTTGTTGTCTGGATTGCATAACTTGTAGCCCTTTGAGCTTTGATCATAACCGACAAAGATGAACTTCTCACTCTTATCATCAAGCTTTACTCTTTTCTCATCTGGAATATGAACATGGGCTACACTCCCGAAAACTCTCAAGTGTGAGATACCTGGCCTTCTTCCACTCCATGCTTCTTGTGGTGTCTTTCCCCACACACTCCTTGTTGGAGATCGATTAGATAGATAGACTGCACACGCCACAACTTCAGCCCAAAACTCTTTTGGTAGTTTCTTACTTTTGAGTATGCTACGAGCCATGTCAAGTATTGTTCGATTTTTCCTTTCCGCCACACCATTTTGTTGGGGGGATCTTGGAACTGTCAATGGACGCCTGATTCCATGCTCTTCACAAAACTCTTGAAACTCTTTAGAAGTGAATTCTCCTCCTCGGTCAGTCCGCATAGCTTTTATCTGCCGACCACTTTCTTTCTCCACAAGAGCTTTAAACTTCTTGAAGGTTACGAAGACTTCCGATTTCTGTTTCAAGAAATAGACCCATGTTTTTCTTGAAAAATCATCAATGAAAAGGAGGAAATAATTGTTTTTACCTAGTGAGCATGGCTTGATTGGTCCACAGACGTCAGCATGTATAAGCTCGAGCGGCTTCTTGGCTCTTGAGTTTGACTCCTTTGGAAAACTCATTCGGAATTGCTTCCCAAGTAAACATCCTTCACACAATTGGTCTGGATGGTTGATAGATGGAAGACCTCTCACCATATTTTGTTTTGCCATCAAGCTTAAGCTTCCAAAATTTAAGTGCCCAAATCGGAGATGCCAAAGCCATGAAGCATCATTGTAGCAAGCTTTGAGACACTTTGCAACATCATTTTGGATATTCAAGAAGAACATCCTATTTCTTGACATTGGTACCTTGGTGATGAGATTATTTTTTTCATTTTTGATGGAAAAACTTGAATCTTTCATGCGAATATCATAACCCTTTTCTAATAGTTGCCCCAGATTCAAAATATTGCTCTTCATATTAGGGACATAGTAGACATTTGAAATAAATTGATGTCTTCCATCTTTCTGAAGGTGAGAAAAAACACAAGAAGGGGGGTTGAATTGTGTTTTTGGAAAATTCTTCGTTTCTCCTAAAAACTGAACACACTGATCAGAAGCTAAGTGAGACAGCTTCTGAAGTGATAATCAGAATCTAAATGCAGCGGAATAAATCAGAGAGAGAGAAGAAGAACGACACAAAGCAATTATACTGGTTCCTTCCACAATCCGGAAGTAGTCCAGTCCCCCTTGCACTTCCAAGGAGATTTCACTATGAGTAATATCTGATTACAAATGCTCAAGCACACAAGCAAGAGACTTCCAATGCTCAAGCACACAAGCAAGAGACTTCCAATGCTCAAGAACACAATCAAGAGACTTCCTGCTCAAGCACAACTGCAAGAGACTTCCTAACTAAACAAAATTACACAGAAAATTGTTTAAGGTTGAACACTTGATATACAATCAGAGGTGCTCACAATACAAATCAGATACAGACTCAATGGACTTAAGAATTTCTAAGATATGACTTTGAGACACAGAAATTCTAAGTGAATGCAGAACAATTTCAGCAGAGGTTTGGTACTTGTGAAAATCTTTTTGAGTCTTTCGTTCAGCGTTCTTGCATTACCAATTCTCTAGGTCTTCACTCCTTTATATAGAGGTGTGAAAGAGACGTTGTGAAATTGCCAGCACACCAAAGAGTCGTTGTTGAAGCTTGATCTTTCACCAATGATCTTTTGCCTGATTTGGTTGTTGTCCTATGAAGAACCAATTTGAAATCCATTCCTTATCCAAAGGAACATCTATGCAGGCGAGACCGTATTCTGGAGCTGTTTTCTTGTCTTGAAGTGCAGACACAAAACAGAGTAGTGGAGAACGTGGTTGTACAATTCGTACAAAGTACAATGTCAACGCTTTCGTCCAAATTGCAAACACATGCCTTCAAACACCTTTGAAATGACCGTTGCAAACTCCACTAATCCTTTGTTTGTGTTTTCGAATCCAATAGACAGCTTTTGCATTGATGATTCTTCAATTCTTGATTCTTTGCAAATCCAGTTGATATTCAGCTTCTGGTGAAATGGCTTCTGATGAGGCAGCTTCTGATGATGCAGCTTCTGATGAGATGACTTCTGCAGCTTCTGATGATGCAGCTTCTGATGATGTGACTTCTGGACCTCTTGTCTTCAGGAGCACTATTCTTCAGGAGCAGCTTACTTCAGGAGCGCTATTTCTTCAGGAGCAGCTTGACTTCAGGAGCGCTTTTTCTTTAGGAGCAAGTTGCCTTCAGGAGCGTCCAAGCTTCAAATTTTTGTTGTTTCCATAGCTCTTTATTTGCTCATTCAGAACCAATGATGATGTAACTTTATAATTATGGTCCTGTACACTTGAACAAATATTAGCTAATCCAATTTACAATTTTTAATACCTTGTTATCATCAAAACTCTTTAAGGTTTATTGTTAAACACATTTTGTTCCAACAATCTCCCCCTTTTTGATGATGACAAACAAAAGTATTTAAAATTGATCAATTGTTGTTAATCTAATTAACAAGTTGACTTTGGGGTTCTGAGGTTTGTAAGCTCAGAATCTGAGGTTTGTAAGCTCAAACTCCCCCTGAGTCTGATAGTCTTTAAGGTGAGGTTTGTAAGCTCCCCCTAAGTTCTATCCAGGTTAATTAAATTCATTTTGCGCGCAATAATTATTATCAGAGCTTAAAAGCAAAACTGAATCAATGAAAGAATTTACTTATAGATAAGAAGAATGGTTCAATTAACTTTACTTGAATTTTGATACTCCTTCGTTCATTCATAGCTTATACCAATAAGGTAAAAACATAGAAGTTTTTCAAAAATTTCAAATGCCATTAATGGGGCTCAGAGCCTTTAAATACTTGTCACATATACTCCCCCTTTTGTCATTATCAAAAAAAATTAAAAAAAATCTAAGCACAAAATACAAAAAGATATGAGAAAAACTCAAACGTGAGAGAGTATACTAAGCAATGAACTAAATAAATCAGAGCAAAAATCATGTATATTCAATTGTCAGAAGCAGCTAAACAGTCAGAATCAGTAAGCATTCAGAAGCAAAGAGAATTAAAACAGAATGGTTTCAGAAGCAAGGACTAGGAATTCAAAACAAACAACAAACAAAAAGAAAAACACAAGGGTGTGCAACTAAGTGTTGGTTTGATGTTGTTTCTTCATCTCCTCCATTTCTTCAATCTTCTTCTGCAACAGTTCTTCAAGCTGTTGTTACCTCTGGAGAAGAGCCTGTTCCCTTTCCTTAGCTTCTTGCTGCTGCTGTGCCATCTGTTTCTTCAGAAGCTTACACAACCTTGCTTCTCTGGTCAAGTAATCCGTTTCTAAAAAGAAAGGCTGGTTTGCCAGGAGCAGTGTAGAACTTCTTATTCTGAGACTCTGATTCAGATGCTCCATTAACTTCCTGACAGAAGCTTCCTTGCTTCTGATGCACTTAGCCCTTAAGCTTTCAATTAGCTCAGTTGCCCGGTTCTGAAGTGATGCCCAGGAGTCTTCATATGCACTTGTGAGATCAATTGTCCTTCGTTGATCCACAAGATTAAGCAATTGACTAAGGATTGTCTGAAGCTCAGAATTGATATATCCAGATTCCAGGATGTTTGTGGGTGGATGTTCAAGGATTTCAAGATCAGAATCACTGATTTCTAAGTCTTGAATAGGGTTAGGAACTGGAATGGTAAGGTGTGTTTGTGTGTTAGAAGATGAGGGCTGGTCAGAATCAATGTGTGTGGTGGAGGTTGAGGCTTGAACATTGACTAGAGAGATGTCAACATCCATGGGAGTTGGTTCAGGAGAGTGTTCAGGTAAAGGTTGAAATTCAGTTTCAGATGGTGGTTGTTGTGGTGAAGTTGATGTTTGAGTGTTGAGTTGGGGGTCAATGGTAGCTGTTGGTGATTGTGGGGGTGTTGTGGGTTTATGTGGTTCAGGTGTTTGTTGATGAGGGTTTTCTGAAACAACATTTTCAGAAGCAGCTGCTTCTGGAGTTGTTTCAGAGGCTTTTTCTGAGGTGGATTTGTCTATGGGTAACTCACCTGAGTAATGGAGAGCAAGATTGTCTAAGACAGAAGTGTCTTCTATTGGTTCAGGTACAGATGTTGAAAAAGGTGAAATGGGGATAGAGGTGACTGGAATCTGAATTACCTGATCTGCAGGGCCAGCTTCAGAAGTGATCTCTTGTGGATCAGCAGCTTGAGGAACTACTTCTGAAGTTCCCTCTTCTGGAGCATTTTCAAACATGAGCATCATATCGTCTTCCTCATTGTCTTCAGTGGGCTTACCAGCAATGGCTCTTACTTCAGCCAATTTATCTTTGTAGAACCTATCACAATCTTCCAATCCCAAGGCCTTGAGCTTTTCATCTCTTTGATGAGTGTATTGTGCTTTTAGATCCTTTTTGTCTGCAATAAGTTCAGAAGCACGTTCATCTGCCATCCTTTTCCTTATTGGAGTCATCTCAACCATAGGACTCACAAGTTGAAGGGGAGCCTTCTTCTTCTTCAGCTTGGGATCAGCCTCTTCTTTTTCCATTTCTTCGAGAGCTTCCTCCAGCTGCTCTTGAGTGATTACCAAGTCTGCCTTACCTTTTCTTCTCTTCTGAGGAATAGAAGCAGCACCAATCTTCTGCATCTTTCCTTTAGTAGGAGCAGCATCAGATTCAGAACTAGTTCTGGCCCTTTTTCCTTTAGGTGCATCAGAAACAGCAGCTTCTGACACAGCAACTGCTTTGGCCTTCTTGCCTTTTCCTTTAGCAAGAGCAGCTTCCTCCTGAGACCTCGCATCTTCCTCCAAGACGTACTCAGCTACTAATCTAGCTAAGTGTTCAGGATTACTTTCCTTAACTATGGAAGGAAAGTCTCTGATAATCTCAGATTCTTCTGTGGTCAACTCCAACCATTTCTCATCTTTAGGAGCTTCTTTGAAGAACTTCATAGAGTGTAAGCTCCTGCTACTGATAGTCCTTTCAGCAGTAGAGACTTTGAAACATTTATCAGAAGCACTCCTTGTCCTTTTTAAGAACTCCAGCACCCTTCCTTGATGAAAGATTTCAGACAGCAATCTTCCATAGGGTACTTGTTTTCTTCCTCTGATAGTGCTTTCATTTATGGCCCAGCAGAGATGATCCATTACATATCTTGGGAAGTTTATCTTTTCCAAAATAGCCATGAAGTAAATTGCTAGCTTCTGTTGATTGTTGGGTTGGTCAGATCCTCCTGCTCTTTGAAAGAAGCAATCATTACTGAATTTCACCAACATCCTGTTGTGAATCTCCATTTCAGAAGGCTTTGCATCCTTCTTCCCACCCAAAAGAGTGTTGTAGTAACCTTGTAGCAGGACATCTTCCTTCCTGACTATTTCTTGGAATCTTCCCTCTGCATGCCTTCTACAAGCTTTAGCTATAACTTCCTCAGTGATGGTTATAGGAATGCCCATCACTTCAGACCTTATTTCTAAGCTGTCAAATGATGTAGGATTCATATCCATGACCATTTTCCCTTTCTTTGACCCAGCTTGTTTGCTTACAACTTTTGCAGGCTTTTCATTGTACACTTCAGCTTTTAACCAAAAGTCCTTGACCAAATTCACATATGTTGGCCCATTTAGCATTCTGAAATACTCAGACAGCTCCTGTGTTTCTATTAAGCCTTCCATGTTTACTTCGTACTTCTTGAGTGAAGTAAAATCCACTGGTGACTCTATTTGGACTATCAAGGATTCCCATGGAATATCCATAGTCTTTTCTTTGTAGATGGACCCAGATTCTGATACGCTTTGCTTGTTTGAAGTAGATTCTGAAACTTTTCGTTGCGAGCTTGATGATGCCATTTGATGATTGACGAAGATTTGAAGAAGATGAAGATTTTTAGGGTTCTAAGGTTGAGAGAATGCGCTTACTTCGCAAACGGTTTGAGAGCAAATGTGTTTGTTGTGAGTGAGTAGTGTGTGAATTGACAAAGTGTTAAAAGTAAAACGATTGCAATTCAAAAGAGACAAACAAACATAACATTAATGACAAAATTGGGGGGGCGTGAAAAGTACTTTCAAAGCTTTTAAATCATCATTGCCCATTTAGTTATACACCAACACATACAGGCCACGTAAGAAGTTCACAGAGTAACTACCAAGTTAGTGGGCCAGAAGTTACTTTAAAAAGTAACTCCTAACGTTTACACTAATCCAACTATTCAGAAGCAACAAATCCAGCTTCTGGACTTCAGATGCTGATGTCATCATCAGAAGCGAGTTTTCCTCAGAACCTCAATAAAGAGCTTCTGATGGACTACTGCTTCTGAACTAACTTCAGAACCTAAAATCCTATTCAGGAGCAAGCAAACATTTAATCAGACACGAAGTGCATGTTCAAATTTTTCTTAATAAAATCAAATCTTTCAACAGTTAAAGGCTTAGTAAATATATCAGCCCATTGATTTTCAGTATCAATGAATTGTATATCTAAAATTCCTTTTTGAACATAATCTCTGATAAAATGGTGTTTGATTTCAATGTGCTTAGCTCTTGAATGCAAAATTGGATTTTTAGACAAACAAATAGCAGCAGTATTATCACAATAAATGGGAATACTGTTAGCAGTTATCTGATAATCTTCCAACTGATGTTTCATCCAAAGTAGTTGTGTACAACAACTTGCAGCTGAAATGTATTCTGCTTCTGCTGTAGACATAGCAATAGTTGTTTGTCTTTTGCTAGCCCAGGATATAAGATTATCACCCAGAAATTGACAATTGCCACTGGTTGATTTTCTTTCAATCCTATCACCAGCATAATCAGCATCACAGAATCCAATTAGCTTATAATCTAAGGATTTCCTATAAAGGAGTCCAAGATTAGTTGTTCCCTTCAAATACCTGAAGATTCTCTTGACAGCAGTCATATGAGATTCTCTAGGATCTGATTGGAATCTTGCACACAAGCATACACTGAATAAAATATCTGGCCTAGATGCAGTGAGGTATAACAAAGAACCAATCATACCTCTATACAGCTTCTGATCTACTTTAGCTCCTTCATCTTCTTTGCTCAGGTTGCACGTAGGATGCATTGGAGTGTTCATCACTTTACAATCTTCAAGTTTGAACTTCTTCAGAAGCTCCTTTGTGTACTTTGATTGATGAACATAGACTCCATCTTTGCATTGATTGATTTGAATGCCAAGGAAGAACTTCAGCTCTCCCATCATGCTCATTTCAAATTCATCCTGCATTAACTCAGAAAATTCCTTGCAAAGAGATGCATTAGTAGAACCAAATATTATATCATCAACATATATTTGCACAACAAGAATATCTTTCCCAAGGGTCCTTCTGAAGAGTGTAGTGTCAACCTGTCCTCTCTTAAAATCATTTTTGATTAAGAAATTACTTAGTCTATCATACCAAGCTCTGGGAGCTTGTTTCAAGCCATATAGTGATTTCTTCAATTTAAAAACATGGTCAGGATATTTAATATCCTCAAATCCAGGAGGTTGCTTAACATACACTTCTTCTTCTATGACACCATTGAGAAATGCACTCTTGACATCCATCTGATATAATATTATGCCATGATTAACTGCATAGGAAAGAAGTAACCTGATTGCTTCCAATCTTGCAACTGGAGCAAACGTTTCAGTGTAATCAATGCCTTCTTGTTGACTATACCCTTGTGCAACAAGTCTGGCTTTGTTTCTTGTTACTTCACCTTGCTCATTCAGCTTGTTTCTGAATACCCATTTTGTTCCAATAATGTTCTTGTGCTGAGGTTTGGGTACCAGATCCCACACATCATTTCTTTGAAATTGATTCAACTCTTCTTGCATAGCTAGGATCCATCCATCATCTGAGAGTGCTTCATCAACTGTTGTAGGTTCAATCATTGAGATTAGTCCAATCATTGACTCTTCTTGTCTGAAATGTGATCTTGTTCTTCTTGGACTATCTTTGTTTCCAATGATTAGCTCCTCAGGATGTGAAGACTTGTGTTTGAATGTGTTTCTGGGAGGATCTTCTTGATGTGAGCCATCTTGTGCTTTATCAGAAGCAGTTTCATCTTGCGCTTCTGATGTGGGTTCAGCTTCTGGACTATCTTCAGACTCAGCTATCTGATCAGGTTCTGGAGTAGCTTCAGGAACCTGTATCTCTGCAAAACTTTCACCCTGCTTTGAAGTTTTATCTTCAAGCTCCTTGTCATCAAATTTAACGTGCATAGATTCTTCAACACAGAGTGTTTCTGAATTATACACTCTGTATGCCTTTGACCTTTCAGAGTAACCTAAAAAGATTCCTCTTTGGGCCTTGGCATCAAATTTCTTTAGGTAGAGCTTGTTGTTCAGAATGTAACAAGTACATCCAAATTGATGAAAGTAAGAGATATTGGGTTTTCTTCCTTTAAAGAGTTCATATGCTGTTTTCTCCAAAATAGGTCTAATATAGATCCTGTTTTGAACATAGCATGCTGTATTCACTGCTTCTGCCCAAAAATGTTTTGGTAAATGGTTTTCATGAATCATGGTTCTGGCCATTTCTTGTAAAGTTCTATTCTTTCTCTCTACAACTCCATTTTGTTGTGGTGTTCTAGGAGAAGAGAATTCATGGAAAATTCCATGTTTTTCACAAAAAGCTTCAAATGGCTCATTTTCAAATTCTCCACCATGATCACTTCTGACTTTCAAAATTTTTGATTCTTTTTCAGATTGAATTTGAGTGCAGAAGCTACTGAATACATCACACGCAACATATTTACTCTTTATGAATTTTACCCAAGTCCATCTGCTGTAATCATCAACAATGACTAATCCATATCTACTTCCATATAAGGATGCAGTACTTACTGGTCCAAATAAATCAATATGGAGTAATTCTAAAGGTCTTGAGGTTGAGACAATGTCTTTGGTTTTAAAAGATGATTTCACAATTTTCCCTCTCTGACATGCACCACAAAGTGCATCTGAATGATAGTCAATGTCTGGTAGCCCTTTCACAAGTTGTAACTTACTAAGCTTAGAGATTAACCTCCAGTTAGCATGTCCCAACCTTCTGTGCCACATCCATTTCTTATCATTTACTGATAGTAGGCAGATCACCTTCTGATCAGCCAGTTCAGAAAAATTGATTTTATAGACATTGTCAACTCTCTTTCCCTTGAACACAATGGATTTGTCTTTCTTGTTGATTACTGTACAGTTGGGTTTTTCAAAAAGCACATCATAACCATTATTACAAAATTGACTTATGCTCAAAAGGTTATGTTCAAGACCATCTACCAACCATACATTATTAATTGAGGTAGAGGAATTACCAATAGTTCCTGTACCTATGATCCTGCCTGACTGGTTGCCTCCAAATTTCACATTTCCTCCCTCTTTCATTGTTAGGCTGAGGAACATGGACTTGTCTCCTGTCATGTGTCTTGAGCAACCGCTGTCTAGGTACCATGATCTTTGCTTTGGCACTGCTCTTAGACATACCTGCATCATTGACATTTTTAGATTTAGGTACCCATTGTTCTATGGGTCCTGGAAGGTTAGTACTTAAGGCTTTACTCTTCACTTCTTGTACCTTGTGCTGTGAGTTGGGTTGCTTCTGATTAACCATCACCTTAGGTTTTGGTACTTCAGAAGCAGCAACTGTCTTCTTCTGAAACTTAGACTTCAGAACCCCAGATTTTGGTTTCACCAGACTCTGAGGAATAGGTTCTGATCTTTTCAGGATCCTAACCTTTGAAGTTTTGGAATCAGATTTGATCATAGCCTTTGACTTAGAGTTCTTTGGCTTTGAAGTAATCTTAGCCTTAAAACTGGAAGCTTCAGGTTCTGATTGAACAACAGTTTCCAACTCAGCCCCTTCTGGTACAAAGAATGTTTTCAGACCTTCCTTGATGCATTCACAACAAGACTTTAGATTGGTTTTCTCCAGTTTCACTTCTGGAAAACCAATTCCTCTGCCATTGTTCTTGTAAATGCTATAAATCATAGAAGCCACTCTGCTTCTGTCAATGCCAGATATAATGAAGTCTTCAAGAGCAATTTCATGATTACTTAAAGGTTTTTCATTACACTTTTCTTGTAGCTTCTGACATAAGAACCTGAGCTGGTCTTCATATGTTTTACACATGAAGTCAAAGCCCCTAAGTCCCTGTTCAGAAGCTTTCAGATCCAATAGAGTTGATTTTTGCTGTTGTACCAAATCAGCATATTTTTCTTTTAAATCCTTCAACTCATTGGTTCTTACTTCAAAATGTGTAAGAAGTTCTTTAAGTGACTCAACAAGTTCATCTCTGGGAATTTTGGAATATACCTCATTTTCATCTTCTGAGTCTGAATCTGATCCAGCTTCTGAAGTTGCTGTTGCTACCAACCCAACAGCTACCTTTGCATCTTCATCAGCTTCCTCTTTATCAGATCCAGATTCACTACCCAAATCATCCCAGGTTGCCATTAAACTCTGCTTAATCTGCTTCTTGAGTTTGCTTGGTTTGAAGGTAGACCTCTTTGACTTGTCCTTTGACTTTTCTCTTTGAAGATCAGGGCATTCAGCAATGAAGTGACCTGGCTTCTTACAGTTGAAGCATCCCTTCTGATCTTCTTTCCTTGAGCTTCTGGAGTTACCCCTTCTGGAGAGAAACTTTCTGTTCTTCTTGGCCAGATATTGAAGTCTGTTTGAGAGCATGGCCATTTCTGCAGCATCTGGTTCAGAATCTGAACTTGACTGTTCTTCCTCTTCAGATTCAACCACTTTGAGAGCTTTTGATGACTTGCCTTTGGATGGAAGAGCTATTGATTTACTCTTCTTAGTAGACTCATGTTCATTAAGACTTAACTCATGAACTTTGAGAGAACTAACAAGATCTTCGACACTTAAAGTGTTTAAATCTTTAGCTTCCTCAATGGCAGTCACTTTTGGTCTCCATCTGGCAGGTAAGCTTCTGAGTATCTTGCTTACATGATCAGAAGCAACATAGCTCTTCTTTAGAATCTGTAGACCAGAAACTAAGGTTTGAAACCTTGAGTACATCTCCTCAATAGTTTCATCATCCTTCATTTTGAATAACTCATACTGATGTACAAGCAGGAGAGCCTTTGCTTCTTTGACCTTCTTGCTCCCTTCATAATTTGAACAGAGAGAAGCAAACATAGCTTTAGCAGTGGATTTGTCACTCATCTTCATGTATTCTGCTTTGGGTATGGCAGTGACAAGAGCTCCTCTGATAATATGATGCTTCTTGTAAAGTTTCCTCAGTTCTGGAGTATGTTTCTTTCTATCCACAGCAGCTCCTTCTTCATCAAGGACTAAACTACCAACGCCGTCTTCCAGAATATCCCACAATTCTTCATCTAGGCTCATGATGTAACTGTAAAAATTGGTCTTCCACCAAGAGAACTCTTCAGCATCTCCATTGAACTTTGGAATTTTTCCAACACTGGTTTTCTTACTATCACTATAATCATGTGAGACATTTTTATAGCTAGTATCACCATCAGGAGGAGGAGTAGTCATGTTTTTCTCAGATCTTTGACTGTTGCACGGTTAAGTGATACACAACAGACCAAGGCTCTAGATACCAATTGAAGGTGAGAAAAAACACAAGAAGGGGGGTTGAATTGTGTTTTTGGAAAATTCTTCGTTTCTCCTAAAAACTGAACACACTGATCAGAAGCTAAGTGAGACAGCTTCTGAAGTGATAATCAGAATCTAAATGCAGCGGAATAAATCAGAGAGAGAGAAGAAGAACGACACAAAGCAATTATACTGGTTCCTTCCACAATCCGGAAGTAGTCCAGTCCCCCTTGCACTTCCAAGGAGATTTCACTATGAGTAATATCTGATTACAAATGCTCAAGCACACAAGCAAGAGACTTCCAATGCTCAAGCACACAAGCAAGAGACTTCCAATGCTCAAGAACACAATCAAGAGACTTCCTGCTCAAGCACAACTGCAAGAGACTTCCTAACTAAACAAAATTACACAGAAAATTGTTTAAGGTTGAACACTTGATATACAATCAGAGGTGCTCACAATACAAATCAGATACAGACTCAATGGACTTAAGAATTTCTAAGATATGACTTTGAGACACAGAAATTCTAAGTGAATGCAGAACAATTTCAGCAGAGGTTTGGTACTTGTGAAAATCTTTTTGAGTCTTTCGTTCAGCGTTCTTGCATTACCAATTCTCTAGGTCTTCACTCCTTTATATAGAGGTGTGAAAGAGACGTTGTGAAATTGCCAGCACACCAAAGAGTCGTTGTTGAAGCTTGATCTTTCACCAATGATCTTTTGCCTGATTTGGTTGTTGTCCTATGAAGAACCAATTTGAAATCCATTCCTTATCCAAAGGAACATCTATGCAGGCGAGACCGTATTCTGGAGCTGTTTTCTTGTCTTGAAGTGCAGACACAAAACAGAGTAGTGGAGAACGTGGTTGTACAATTCGTACAAAGTACAATGTCAACGCTTTCGTCCAAATTGCAAACACATGCCTTCAAACACCTTTGAAATGACCGTTGCAAACTCCACTAATCCTTTGTTTGTGTTTTCGAATCCAATAGACAGCTTTTGCATTGATGATTCTTCAATTCTTGATTCTTTGCAAATCCAGTTGATATTCAGCTTCTGGTGAAATGGCTTCTGATGAGGCAGCTTCTGATGATGCAGCTTCTGATGAGATGACTTCTGCAGCTTCTGATGATGCAGCTTCTGATGATATGACTTCTGGACCTCTTGTCTTCAGGAGCACTATTCTTCAGGAGCAGCTTACTTCAGGAGCGCTATTTCTTCAGGAGCAGCTTGACTTCAGGAGCGCTTTTTCTTTAGGAGCAAGTTGCCTTCAGGAGCGTCCAAGCTTCAAATTTTTGTTGTTTCCATAGCTCTTTATTTGCTCATTCAGAACCAATGATGATGTAACTTTATAATTATGGTCCTGTACACTTGAACAAATATTAGCTAATCCAATTTACAATTTTTAATACCTTGTTATCATCAAAACTCTTTAAGGTTTATTGTTAAACACATTTTGTTCCAACACTTTCAAGCGAATTAAGATATTACCTTTGCCTTTCACTGGAATCTTAGAATCATCGCCAAATGAGACATTTCCATGCACCGATTCATCAAGCTCCACGAACATGCTCCTTTTTCCACACATATGATTGCTTGCACCAGTGTCAAGGCACCATGAATTTTCATGGATGCCTTCATTACTTCCACGTGCTAGCAGCACTGTTTCAAATTTCTCGTCTTTTTCTTCCACGTAGTTGGTCTTCTCCTCTACTAGATTCTTGGAGAATCTACACTCTGAAGCGTAGTGCCCAAACTTGTGACAATTGTAGCATTGAGTTTGAGATTTGTCATACCTTGATTTTGGGTATCCTCTCCCACGTCCTTTAGTTGAGGTCTCTCCTTTCTCGTAACTGCTTCCAGGAAAATTTGAACCACGCGCACCGTAGCCACGTCCAAATTGTCCTTGACTGCGACCTCGTCCTCGACCTCTACCTTGACTTTGTTGGTTCCTCTCATTTCTTTGACCTTCATCTTTCTCTTTTAGTTGCATCTTGAAGAGTTTCTCGGTGATCTCTTTCTTCTTCTTGTGCTTCTCTTCATAAGCTTGCAAAGATCCTTGTAGTTGCTCTATTGTCATAGTCTCTAAATCTTTGGTTTCTTCAATTGTCACAACAATATGCTCGAATTTGGGGTCTAATGATCGAAGTATCTTCTCCATAATTCTCACATCTTCTAACTTTTCACCGTTTCTTTTTAATTGATTTGATATAACGATAACTCTAGAAAAATATTCTGAAATAGACTCTGACTCTTTCATATGCAAGGATTCAAATTCGCCTCTTAAAGTTTGGAGACGTACCTTCTTTACCTTGTCTTCTCCTTGGCAAGAGGTTTTAAGCTTCTCCCATGCCTCCTTAGCGGATGTTGCATTTGAGATTTTCTCGAACTCATCTTCATCCAATGCTTGGTAGATGAGGAAGAGAGCTTTTTTGTCTCTCTTTCTTGAATCCTTCAAAGTGTCTCTTTGTGCTTTAGTTAAGGAATCCTCATCTTGTGATTCCTGATAGCCTTTTTCAACAACCTCCCAAACATCATGTGCTCCAAGAAGAGCCATCATCTTGATGCACCAATTATCATAGGTACTCCCTTTGAGAAGTGGAACTTGGAAGGACGCCGCTCCATTGACCGCCATAATTATGGAATAATTTCTTCTCAGAACCTAAGCTCTGATACCACTTTGTTGGAAAATAGGAGAAGATTATAGTGAGAACTTTGTGAGAAATTTAGAAGGAGAATATTTGAGAGAGGAACAATTTCTATTACTTGAAAGGATACTTTGATTCTTGTTTGCTTGCTTGATTTACAAATGACAAGCTCTCCTCTTTTTATAGGCTCCAAGGGAGAGTTCTAGACACATCCTAGGATAACTTTCTACAAACTTCAAGAGAGTGTTCTACACACTTCTCTCATGAGAGTTCTACAATCTTCTCTCAACTACACTTAATGATATTTCTACCAATCTAGTTCTACATGAATCTAGAACTTTCTATGAGCTACATCACTTATTAGCTAATTGGGCCTAACACTTGATTAGTCCAATGGACCAAATCAAGTTTATTATCCAACAGTGATGAATGATCAAGAACAGAAAATTTTCTCTATGCCTTTTGGATCTATACGTTCAGAGAAAAATCATTTCATGCTCTTGTTCAAAATCAAGCAAACAGAAGGTGCAATGTGAACAATATCATCAAATGAAATCACATTAATGAATGATGTAACATTGCCTCAAGTAACCAGATTCTTTCGAATGATATATTGAGCTAATCGTTTAGTGACCAAACTCTTTCGAATTCATAGTCCTTTTTATACCATTTAACATATATATTAACAATATTATTATAGAAGAAATGACAATTAAAAAATTGAAGAGAATAATTGAAATTTGAAAAAAGTAGTATAATTGTGGAAACCGATATTTTTTTTATTACAATAATTGATGTAAGCCGACATTGTAAAACATGGTGGTAAGAAATGGACTCCTTTGCATGAAGTTTGAATCTAACTTCAAGCATGCATGAATGTCATGTATTTTCTAACTTTCAAAAGCCTTCTTTTGCAAGTTTCTCCCTGATGTTTGAATCCTTGGTGCTAAGATACCAATAACCACTCACTTGACTTGATATACTTCTTGAATACTCTAGTAGCTCTGTACATAACAATTATCATGTGTGTACTCTTTCTCATCATGTTTATGATACATGAGACAAAAAATTGTTTCTCAGTCTTCGATAAATAGGCCTGCCATCCTTGAAGATTATCATTCAAAATTTCTTATACAATAAATAAATTCAGTCTAAAGGGAACCATTAGTTACACCGGCCAACAACATGAGAGAGCTCTATTTAAGAATTATAAGTTTCCAAATGAGTACAAAGGAGTCCTCATGGGTATTATTATAATTGGTATTCATTTGGAATTCACTAATTAGTAATTTGGTAATCCACAAAGAATAAATTCTCAGACTATATCATGAATTGAACGAGTAGTTAACAAAGTATTGATATGCCAACACATAATACACAAGTAATACTACCTAGTTCTTTTGTTTTGTATCATTCCCTGATATCAAAGTGACCCGGTCTAAAATTTGCCATGAAATTAACTCACTAATTAAATTAGAATGCTCAAGTATCAAGGCTTGGATCCCTTCCTATTTAGAAGTAACAGAATATGACCCCATTCGAGAAATAACATAATTATTAGATATTATAATAACTAGTTTGTCTCTTGACACATTAACTTGCACTTTTCTTCTATAATTAGTTGATTCTGTTTAACTTACTACACATGAAAGCTTGGAACTTCTTTCTCCTTTGGAACCTGCACGCCACATTCCAACTTTTGATTGATCAGACTATTTTTTAGAAGCCTCAATAACATTTCAGTCATATATATGTTAGAGAAAGGGAAAATGATGGTCCAGCAATCTTTTAATTGCAGTGGTACGTATCTATGGTATAAGTAGTCACACAAAATAAACTTGGCCTCATATTAATTACTTGTATATACCTACCTTACTGCAAGAGAATTTAGACAAGTGTAGCATCACAAAGTTAATATGCCAACTCATAAAGCTCTTCTGATGCATCCTTCCGCAATTACATATTTTGATTTGGTATACAGTTACTTTTTTTGGTTTAATTTCTTTATACCAATTTTCCAAAACAGTGCAAGTTCTCCAAAGGCTTGGCCGACATCTCACATAAACCATGGAATCTTGCTTCTGAAGAAATATAAATTAACCTTTCTCTAAGCCTCTAAAAACAAACCCATTCAAGGATTTCTTTTTTAAACTTTTGAAAAAGCTAACTTATATCTTTCTTTACCATCTTTTTCTAAAAGCAACCAAACAATGTCAAAAATTATTTTGAATAAAATCCCTTCAAGTTGCCATGTGGGTAGTGTCTTTATTACATCAACAAAGATCACAGGCTTCTTTTCTCTTCTTTCTATAGTAGACAATTTGTTGGAGTCTCACTCATCGATGAACGCTGATGGTACGGGCTTGGTGGTGATTCGAGGCTGAACTTGCCATTGGGAGAGTTTTTGTTTTTTGTTTTCTTGTTTGGAGTTTCAGGCCTGCTACCTGATGTAGCCTAGTTGCATTCTTGTTGTATTATAAGGCATTGTGCTTTTTCTTTTTCTTATGTTTGGTTTGGTGGAATTCTTATGATTGTTGTTGCCTTGCTCACAGTCAAACCAATAATATTATGAACTACTCTAGTATACCTTCCCCTACTAAACAATGGTCTCAAATTCTAAATAAAAAAATGGAGAAAACTTAGGTATTGTTGCTTATATGCTTGTGGTGCTGTTCTCCACTCATATTATAACGTGTGGACAATTTAATACACATCACACTTATCCCTAACTCCGTTAGTGGTTCTGCATACTGATAGACACACAACCAAAGTTTCATCAGTTTTCTCCTATTTAAAAAATACTGCTGCGACAAGAAATTTCTGGGTAATACTCAGTATAAATTGAAAACCATGATAGTTACAACTGAATAGGTCCAAACAGTCCATTACCTCACAAAATTAAATATGGTGCAACTTTAATTATCCATCAGACCATCACCACCAAAAGTAATGTCAATATAGATAGATAATGGATGAATGGTATGCAATGATACAGAAAAAACAAATACAATATATGTAATTTTTCACGTGAATGTTTTTGTGTGAGTATCAATATCCTAACTTGAATAATGTCTATTTTGTAGTAACTCGATCTTGTTTTTGTGTCTATGATTAGAAATTGATTAAGTTAATATTATTAATTTATATAATGATTTAACTTTCCAGATTTGTTCACTCTTTGTAACTGTCGGTGACAAAGCTATTTCAATTTGTAACGGTTTTCACGCACGTCGGAGACAAAGCTATTTCAGTTTTTCATTCTCAGGTAACGATTTTATTTCCCCTTTTCGTTGATGCTTATTTCGATTGTTACCTATGGAAATTTATTTGTTGATGTTTTTAAAATTGAACAACATCTGACATTTGTGTCTTCTCAATGACAAACAGACACTACTATTGATGATTTTGATTTACTTGACTTGTAAATTTTGAATGGCCACAATTATTATAATAGAACATATAAACTTACGGCTCTAAATCGAAGATTGCCCCACTTGCATTAATTATAGTAATTAAATTGACACCATGTGTTAAACTTCTATTTGATGTGATAATAACATGGCCTCCTTACAATGTGAAATGTGAGAACAATTTATTTCTGAACAGCGATTTACACTGATATAGGACTTTGTCTGATCTTAGATATTGGCTAAGTTTATAAACTAGTATAGTCGATAATTACATGGTAACATATAAAATTGATCATATCACATAGATTGACACAAACAACGGTGTCAATCTAACAATCACAAAAAGAGAAAAGGGGAAATTTAGTGGTCATTCAATTGCTTAATTTTATTTATAATGTAATTTTGTTTCACTATCTTAGGTATCATCTACACCGTCGTTGTGTTGAATTGGGCAAAAGTGGCATGTACGGATTTCTTGATCCATATTACACTCTTAGTCAAAATGACCAAGTTAGTGTTCAAACCTACATTCAAAAGACAATGGACCATAGGAAAGAAGCCGACAGATAAAAAATATCAGCTATTGTTGAATCGTAAGTATTCAATTTATTTATTGTACATGAACTGTGATATGTTTAATGATATAAGTTTAATGATTAAGTATTAATTGTTGTAGAGCTTTGGAAGGTTATAATAAGCTACAACGGGTGAGAAAGCATAATAAAGTAGTATGGTTTTATCCAACTGTAAGTTGTTTACACATGCTAATGCTTCATCTATCATCTTTGTGGTGATTCTGTATTAAATATCTTCTATTTTGAATAGTATTTATTGACTAAACGGTCACATTTGATCATATTCAATTTCAGAGTTGAAGGCAATCAGTTGTTACGAGAGCGGATATTTTGTCCTGCTACATATGTTGAACATTGTATCCGGTGGTGTTGTGGATTCATGGATGCAAGTACGTATAAGAATTTTTTAACAACTATTATTAATTAATTAATTTTAGTTTTCCAAGTTTATATGATAAACTAATATTACGTCATCATTAATATATTCAGATATTTGTGGATTCAACTCCCTTTCAAAAGGATGAAGTTAAAGATGTTTAAGAACACTGTGCAAATTTGATTATGGAACTTATTGAAGCAAATGCGGAATCATCTTAGTGCAAGACTGGTTTTTTGGAGCCGGTGGGGAGTAAGCTTTAGCGTGAGACTGGTTTTTTTTAGCAGTTGGGGTTTTAGCTTAGTGTTAGCCCTGTTTTGAGTTTTTTTGTATTATTTGCATTTTGGTCCTAACATGTACTTTGCTCTGCCAGTGCAGTGACTATTTACTTTCGTATGACATTATAGTTCTATGATTTTCTTTAAGTAATAAATGTGGATTTTGGTTATGGTTTGCTCTTCAATGTTTCTTTCTATTACTACAAGTTAGTGACATTAGATAATCTGCGTGTAAAAAAAAAATAGATATTCTACATGTATGTAGTGGGGAAAAAAAATGGTTGCATGGAAAAAAAATGGACCATATTCTGCATGTATGCTATATTAAAAAAAAAAAACTGAACTTTGTAAGTCGGTTAAAATTCGGTGACTTAAGAAGCTAATATGATGCCTTAAGACGGTTGTTAAATCCGACTTAAAAAGTAAATACTTCTTATGACGGAAGCTATTAGGTCGGACGCGCACCCGACTTAAAAAGCCTTTTTTAACCGACTTAAAAAGGGTTTTTTTTGTACTAGTGAATGAAGAGTTAAAAAAATGGATGTCCTAATCAAGTATACTTGCAATTGTAACAACACACTTTTGCTTAGTCTTAATTTTGCTTTTCTTTTTTATTGTTATTTTTTTTAATGACAAGTAAGTATATAATAACCAAAAAAACCCAACAAAAACAAAAACAACAAATCCATCACAAGTAAGTCTATAATTTTTCTTTTCTTTTTTATTGTTATAGTTTTTTTCATGGTTCTTTGCTTCTTTTAATTTTTATACTTTAAATATTTTCTTGTCTTTATGTCCATGTCTCCTTTTTTTGTTAGTCTTAATAATTTGATTTTGCAGCTCAATGGATTAAGATCTATAATGTTTGTAATTTAAGGAACCTAAATAGACAAAAAATATTAAGAGACAAAATTGTTTAGTGTTTGAACTGATAAAAGAACTAAAATAGAATGAAAAATTCATAGACCTAAGTAAAACCTAAACATGATTTAAAGGACCTATTTAACCTTAAATGAATTAGCAGGATATTGTTATTAAAATGGCAAAATTACACAATTAGTCCCTTAACTAATTAATTTTAGGTAACACTTTCGTCCTTCATCTTTTTTTTGTCACGATTTAGCCCTTTATGTTTTAAAATGACAACATAGTTATTCTTTTTTATTGAAAAAGAAATCAAAAACTCCAAAAAAAATTCATCAAACTCATAGACAAATGCAAATCTTCATCATACAAGCCTAGAAAATCAAATTTCATTGAAAAAATCTCATGAAAAATGATAAGATATTGTCATTTTATAACATAAAGGACTAAATCGTGACAAAAAAAATAAAGGACGAAAATGTTACCTAAAATTAAGTTAAGGGACTAATTGTGTTATTTTGTCTATTAAAATTGTACATGGGTTGTGTCACCCCACATAAACTAGCCAAATTACAGATCAACTCAATATTACGGTATGTGTTTGTAAATATCTAGCAGGGCCGGACCTTTGGGGAGTGCAAGAAGCGGGAAATTATACCCTATACCCATACACTTCATCCTTCACCCCAACAAATTATAAAAAAATGCCAATTTTACCCCTTTTTTAATTTTGACTTCACCCCAACAAAATGATTTCAGGTGCATAATTTTTTTTTGAAACCGAAGAATCCATTCAACATGTAAGCATCACAAAACTTCATTGCTTTGCTTTTGGAAGGATTCAATTCCCATTTTAGATTGTTTCTTTCAATGATTTTGATTCCATTCTTACCATTTACGTTTATGATCAAATTGGGAAAATTAGGATGTACTAGGTTAATAAAGCAAAGCCATGATATGTTGTCCAGATACGAGAGAACAGGAGAAGAAATTTTGAGATGTATTATCACAATTCTTTTAAGATGAAATAGCCACAACTTTAATTTTCAAAAAACAAGAGAAGAAATTTGTAACAAAAAAATAAAATAAAAATAAGAGTGGTAATCACAATTCAATTGATTGTTCTTCCATCGACAACAATTCAAAGACTCTCATCACTTGATCTTAATTTCTTGAGACAAAAATTAGGGATTGCTTTTTCTTAATATGGATGGAGATCTTGGTGGTGATTCATGGTAAAAGGAGAAGGGTGTGTGATCCATGCTAAAATTTGGATTTTGTGTTTTGGTGATTTATAATTCTGGGTATAATGTTTATCAGGAGAGGTTGGATTGAGGAGAAAGAGAGGAGATAATTCTGGAAAAGTTGAGTGAGGGGTGAGATGGGTGTGATTTTAGAAAGGGTAAAATTGACATTTTTAATGATTTGTAGGGGTAGGAGTATAATTGTTCGGGTATAGGGTATAATTTCCCAAGAAGCGCTACCGAACCGAGCCTCTAAAAACTATGGGCCTCAAAAAAAATTATAATAGTCACCCCCATTGAAAGAATCACAACAATTATTTCTTTTGTTCGCATAAACCATTCGTTTTCCCCTTTCCTACGACGTAGGAGTGACATTCCAAACGACACTGTTAGGTAAATTTCACCTCTCTTTCATTTAATTTTATTTTGTTTTGTTTCGTGTTTAAAAGTTCTTCTGATTCTGATTTTTTAATGAAGCTTAGGTACACAAAAAGAATTGCGTTTTGATTTTACTGGGGCCTATTTTAAAAATAGAACCGAACCTCCTATTTCATAGGAACGACCCTGATATCTAGTATTGATTTTCAAAGAAGGGCTATTTATAATTCTGAGTTAGTGGAATAAAAAATTATCCCATGATCTAGGAATTAAACGATTAGATCTTTCTTTACTTTGAAGTAAGTAAAGTTCTCCTCAAGTGAACTTTAAACTGCTATGAAATTGCTAAGCCCTTGATCTGGTAACTCCGTGGCTAAATCACACAGATTTTTGTCAGAGTGGTTAGCATTTTTCCCTTAATCTTTTTTTTTTTGAGGGACCCTTAATCTTTTTTTTATTGACTTATTTAGCTCCAACTCTTCAAATATCATCCAAGTATGAGTGTTAAGTCAATTTCAACCTAAAATCAAACGGAAATAATTCAAAGTACCTAAATTCTTAATAAAACCTAGATACTCGATATTTACATTAAATTGGGGGAATTTCGTATGTTTTCTATCCCATGTAAGTTAATATAAGTGCCTTAGAATTATTGAAAAAGCAAGTAAATTTGGTACTTTCAATAAAGATGGAAATCCAGACATTAGTAGACCACATTTAAGTAATTTTTATTTATGATCCTTGAGGAAAGGCAACATTCTATTGTAAATTTCAAATGGTTGTGATTGTAATTAACACACTTGATTTTTTTTTTTGGTCGAGGTTTGAACTCCAGACCTTACATATATTATGTATTTTCCCTACCAACTGAGTTAAGGACAATTAACACACTTTATTATTATTATTATTATTATTATTATTATTATTATTATTATTATTATTATTATTATTATTATTATTATTATTATTATTATTATTATTATCAATAACATTTCTTTGGTGTAAGCATAACTCATTTGGCAGGGACATGCATTGTTATACGTAGGGGCTCGGACACCCCACTTATTCACCTTGAAAAATGTGAATTCTAGCCACTATACTACTTAAAAAAAAATATAAAAATAATTATATATAATTTTTTTTTTCCATTGATATATGTTGTTGGGTCTTCAACGATGCTGGTCTGTGGTAGATATTCACAAGATATCAATAGGAACATTAGTTAGGTTGTCCAGACAAGAGCTTTGTAAATTGTGACAATGCGAGTTATGGATGTGCTCATTGTAATAAAGTAAATGTTTTGGAGTATATCCGCAACAATGGTATAGGATTGGAGGATGATTTTCCATGTATTTTAGATAATAATTGTGAAGTATCGACCGAGAGGACAAACAAAGATATATATAGATGATCATAAATTGAATTAATTCATAATCATTTATGCATATATGGTTTGTTCTCCAAGTTGACAAGTCATGGTTGTTTGCTAAAATATAAGGATAATCTTTTTCCAATCCTATACCAATATTGGTGTGAAAATATTCAAAATCACTCGGTTTATTGCCAGCAATCCATGATCTGCTTTTTTGAAATCTACAAGCTCATGTACGAACAACCTTATTAATGTGTTTGTTGTTATGTAGCGGATTTCCTCCAAATTGAATATGTAGTTGTGAATGTCCAACACCAAGTAGTTTCTACACATGAAAAAACTATATTTTAAATAATCGTTGTTGAGAGTTATTAGATCATAATGTAAATCAATCAAGTAGTTTTTCTACACACTTAATATGAGAGTTAAAATCTTAAGCATGACTTTGTATCAAGTTCATATGCTAACTCACATCCTTGTAATTCAATTCAAGTGGCAATAACTTCTATATACAATCTATTAAAATTGAAGCAATATGAATTCCCATTTTTGCCCCTAGGAAGGGCATTTTTGTAATTTTCTAATTCATGGTTTTGGGTTGTTGCCACCTCACCAATACCTCATGAATTTCCCATTTTGCCCCTCATCAATTTTTTAAATTATTTTCTAATTTTTATATTTTTAATAACTTTTAACTATTTTCCAATTTTTATGTTTTTAACTATTTTTCGATTTTTCTCCCAAATTTAGTTGCTTCTACATTGCCGTTGTGGAAGATTAAGGTATCGTTTAACCCGACTTTTTTCCAACTTCTCTACATTTTTAAGGAAAATTACTTTTTTTGAATGCATAAAATTGAATAGAATGAGCTTTGGCCAAAAGTTTTTGAATGTTACTTTAAAAAACTACTTCTTGACAATTTATTTCACAAGCACCTCTTTTCAACTCACGCTAGGAACCTTTTCTTTTATTTTTTAATATTATATTTCAAAATGTTTTTTTTTCTTCCATTTAACTTTATTTTATTTTATTTTTTTGAACCGTTCCATTTAATTTTTTAAGGAGATTCCATTTAATTTTATTATCTTTTTTTCAATGGAATTTTATTATCTTTTTATGGGAGCCCCTAATATGGTCCTTAATTTAAAAGGACCATTGGTGGACTATATACAATCTATTAAAATTGAAGCAATATGAATTCCCATTTTTGCCCCTAGGAAGGGCATTTTTGTAATTTTCTAATTCATGGTTTTGGGTTGTTGCCACCTCACCAATACCTCATGAATTTCCCATTTTGCCCCTCATCAATTTTTTAAATTATTTTCTAATTTTTATATTTTTAATAACTTTTAACTATTTTCCAATTTTTATGTTTTTAACTATTTTTCGATTTTTCTCCCAAATTTAGTTGCTTCTACATTGCCGTTGTGGAAGATTAAGGTATCGTTTAACCCGACTTTTTTCCAACTTCTCTACATTTTTAAGGAAAATTACTTTTTTTGAATGCATAAAATTGAATAGAATGAGCTTTGGCCAAAAGTTTTTGAATGTTACTTTAAAAAACTACTTCTTGACAATTTATTTCACAAGCACCTCTTTTCAACTCACGCTAGGAACCTTTTCTTTTATTTTTTAATATTATATTTCAAAATGTTTTTTTTTCTTCCATTTAACTTTATTTTATTTTATTTTTTTGAACCGTTCCATTTAATTTTTTAAGGAGATTCCATTTAATTTTATTATCTTTTTTTTCAATGGAATTTTATTATCTTTTTATGGGAGCCCCTAATATGGTCCTTAATTTAAAAGGACCATTGGTGGACCTCAATAGATTACATGTATTAACCGGTCACCCTTTATCAATCTTGTGGGCCCAGTTGGAATTTGTTTATAGTTTTACTTATGTGCTCTTTTTTTGCTGGAAAAAAAATAGTTATGTCTCTTTTCTCTTTCTCCCGGTTGTAAAATTCTTCCATAATTACTACCCTCTATTTGAACACAGTTTATTTCTTTTAAAGCCATTTTCATGAATCTTAAGCTACTGCAACTACAAAAAAAAATATCGGCTTCATAGATGGTTATTTTCAAGTCAAAATGGATTTGAACAATTTAAAAAACTATAGATAAGGCTTTCCTCATTTCAATCAATATGATTTTTTTTTTAACAAGAATTTCAAGCAATATTCTTGATTTATCTATTATCTTTTTCTTTTAGGAATTGATTTATCTATTATCAATAATAGTGGTAACAATCTCAAACAAGAAACGGAATTGATTTATCTATCATTTCAAGCATATATACTTGTGTTGGTACTAACTACTGGTAACTTAAAAGATGCGATTTTTCAAAAGGGGAAAGATTAAAGCTTTAATTTTAACTTTCATTTCACTGGTACAAGAATTGCAAATGGAAATGAGGTTAAACTATATAATCCAGAAAACCTTTAAGGATCCACAACTATTGAAGAGATGGAGGTTTATGAGTTCATTGCTTTCTCACCTATCAACAGAAACTAGGAACCAAATTAACCAAACCATTAAAACTATTTCAATTGCAGAACCGAAGAGAGAAAGTGCCCCAATATTACAGTTTCTATGGATGAGATTTACACGAGAGAGAAAGAGGAAGCGTACGGAATTGTATAAATTTTTAAATATTTAAAAATGCCAACCATACCCCTTATAATAGTGACCTGTTATTGTAAGTAATTTATTGAGGTCCACCAATGGTCCTTTTAAATTAAGGACCATATTAGGGGCTTCCTCTTTTTATCACTTATATATTTAATTTCAATATCGTTTAATCATTACAACCTCACAAATATTTTTATTCACGCTGTCATTTAATGATACCAAATATTTTTATTTCCTTTCTTCAACCTCGCGAATACACACACATACACATTAACGTTTAGAGTAATATTTTATGTCCGTCTGTATGTTTTTTTGTTACGCTAATGCATATAATTTTTTTTAGTGTTGCTTCGTTGAGTGCTACCTCACCGATTTCTTTTAACTATTTTCCAATTTTTATATTTTTAAAATCTTTTAACTATTTTCCAATTTTTTTCTCCCAAATTCAGTTGCTTTTACACTGCAGTTGTGGGAGATTAAGATACCGTTTGACCCTATTTTTTTCACCTTCTATACATTTTTAAGGAGAAGTTAGGCCAAAATCAGTTATGCTACCTTCATTTTATAAATTATATGTAACTATATTCGCATACATCTTATCAATGTTAATATGCATTAGATTAATATTGCAGTTATTTCCCTATTTAGCATTTTCCAAACAAGGTGTCAAGAACAATTCTGAAAGGAAAGCGTTAAACAATCACCCTCATTGTTGGTTCCTTCATTGGTTCCAATTAGTATCATGTTAATTATAATGATGTTTTCCTAATCTCTTGAACAAAATAGAACATGCTCTTTTCCACAGCAAATCTTTATAATGCTTTCGTAAATGTTTTAGAAATGTGCATATAGCTGAGATTTTTGCAATATGCTTGCTTGATTTTCACATTTATGAACGACATCAATTTCTTAGAAAAATGCAGCTATTTCCCTTAATTTGTCTCATGTTACTGGATTTTTGTTTGTGGTCGTTTTTCATGCATGTATGTGAATTGTGGTGTGTTGTTGTGATGCTATATGTTTTATTTGATTATTGAATACTTATGATAAAGAAAATTCCGCCAATGATACAGAAAATTTGCTTCCTCTCTCATTTGATGTATCAAAAATTAATGATTTGGAATCTTTCAATATTGATGGTTCTCAAAGGTTTGGTTCTTCTACATAATTTGTTGAATGTTGATAAATTTACCTTTCCCCTTCCCCGGGATTGATGGTTTTGAATTTTTGCATGATTATGGAATGTTTATGATACAAAAAATTGTCCTAATGATACACAAAATTTGCTTACTCTTTCATTTGATGTCTGAAAAAAATCATGATATAGAATTTTTTGATATTCATGGTTTGCAAAATTTATTTGGCATATTCTCAAAGGTTTGGTTCTTATCACATTATGCAACACACATAATTATTTTTTGTGGAGTGAGGTTTGCTAATGCACAAGATTTTTTTGTGTCCTTTGCGCAAATATAGCCATTTTTTCTGGATTTGGTTTATTTGACTGAGGAAAGTAGAAACACAATGTATTGAGGACAATAAAAGTTGATGTTCCTTTAAAGGGTTATACTTTGTTCAGTCACTTTGGTTCAGCTTTTTTGAAAGAGTGTATCTGCAATTATGAGTATAGATACTAGAGATTGCAGCTGATTTGTGTTGGTTTGTATTGACAATTATATTCCTTAACAAGAAGAATCTAAAAATAATTGGTGATTGATGCAAAAACAGTAGGGAATGAGTGCGCCACTATTAATCTTGCAAAAATACAACGACCTAATTTTGTTCATCCATTTATTCTTACCTATCTCAGTCTCAATTGATTAGCAATTTACTTAATTTCTTGCAATCTCTAATTTGTATTGATGAAAATGACATTTTCCATGCAACAACATGTGATTAATCATATGTACTGAATTTGTTGCCTCTGACTGTGTCTCTGCATCCTTTCACAACAATAATCGACGAAAAATCTGTTATTAGTGCAAACACAAAGTTTGTGAGGTGTTGCAATATGGTCTGGTGATGAGTTGCTTTGTTTTTATGTAGGGTTTTCAATGTCGAGGGATTATAATTATATCAGGGATTTGAACAAGGACTCCGACATTTGGAAAATCTGTTTTAGGCTGCTTGAGTCGTGGACTGTCATTGGAAGTAATGGAAATCAGCACATGGAAATGATTATCGGCGATGCAAAGGTTAGAAGGATTTGGTTGCAGTTGTTGCAAAATATTTTATGGTTTATTTACGTTGTTTGATGTTGTGCATTTGGAGGTACCTCCGCATCTTTGTTTTGTTCATGGGTTTAGGGTGATCAAATTCATGTCATAACTCGATTTAGAGACTTTGAGCTTTGAAAGTCATTGATCGAGGAAAACAAGACCCTCAATTGCTACAAGACAATTCTTCTTCCTTCTCAAAGTTGGTGTCGGAATTTTTGAGAAGATCATCCCAAAGTAATTGAAAAAAAAGATAAGAGCATGAGGACAAACAGAAGGAATAGCATAGCGGCAGCAGTAGCAGACAATCAGACAGTTATTGTACATAGCTAAAAAAGTTAGGCCTAATTCTGAGTATAATTAGTTTTGGCAATGGATTGCAGCTCAAGAAATCCTAACTCATTACATTACAACTCAAAGTTGAAGGTCAAGTAGATTGAAGGCTTCTGATCAGTATGTCTTAATTGATATTCTGATTTCACAAGTTTAATGAGTTTCTAATATAACTAGAATTTTCCTTTTCAAATTATATTCATCACATAGTTAGTGATTGTTTCCATAGTTTCTATACTGGTTCCATTAAAAAAAAATTAATGTTAGTGAAAACTCCTTTAAAGTTACATTAGTCATCATATAACGTGTACACTGAATGTACATAAACTTGTGCATTATATTCAGTGAATGAAGTCTTATTGTATATATGCCACCAGTAAAATACTCTGTAACTAAATGTCAATCTCTGGAATATAATAGCAAGCAGCTTTTCTTCAAAAAAAATAATAATAAATAGCAGGCAGCTTAGAATTTGTAAGTTAACATCTTAATCTTTTGTTTTTACAATGAACTCTATGCTTGAGTTTTTTTTCCTACTTCTTTCTGGAGTTACTCAAAGTAAGTTTTTCTTTCCATTCATTACTTCATTAACATTATTTTATTTTAGAGTCACTTTGAATTTTTGTAATGTGTTGTGTACTTGTTTGCTTACGGTTTGAACATCAAAGTAGAATTTTTTGAGTTTGGCTCTTTACAAGGACTTAAATTTGAGGCATTTCTCTTAGCATGAAATCATCACAATGGTGTCTACTTGTGTGAACTTTAAGGCCAATATCAAATTTACGAAGAATAGCAATGTTTCGTAATTTGAACATCTCTACTTTAGAGTAAATTTTTTTAAAAATACGTAATTCAACCCGTGCGAAGCACGGGTTTGTAACTAGTTATTGTTAAAAGATAGTTAGAAGAGGCATGTAAACACTTGTTTCCTCAACAAGTTAATTTGAATATGTTGTTAAGATTTGTTTTTTGACCACCAAAATGAATTATATTGATATAAGAAAAGATGTACAAGGTATAATAATTAACCACAGCAACAACTTAAGAGTTGAGACAAAGGAGAGGGTTCAAGAACCACTCATAATAAAAATAAGCCCTCCCTTACGAATGAGCCGCCTCGATGAGGTCAATTTTATATCATCACCAAAGCCTCCACGCCAACTTTTTTTGAAGAAAATATAATCCCATTTCTAATGTGCCAAATGAGAACCAACTCTTTTTTATGTTTGCTAATCAAAGAGGAGGAAGAAAAGTAATCAAAAAGGGAAGTGAAGTTTTCAGTCAGGACACCACACACAGTTAGTATCTTGAATCAGTGTAAGAACTCTATGCTAGTGTGTAGCCTGGGCACCACATACAAATGTTTTGAAGATGACTAGATGTATTCTAACGTGTATCCTGGAGAAGCAGAAGAAATAATACTCATGAATCTTGAAGAGACATATTGAAGAATAATTAGTTTATAGTGGATAAAATCCTTCGAGTGAAGAAGATAAATTCCCTCTACAAATAAAGGACTAGCGGTAGCAACAATTAGTCCTTTATGTATTTTCTTCATATATTTTACAATCAATTATTTTTCGTTAAAAAAGAAAACTTCTTTGATAAAGGACTTTTGAAAAAGTATTTTAAATATGATCGAAACAATTCACTTTTAAAATCAAACACTCCTATTTTTTTCTTTGCCAAATCTACTACTTCATTAACCATTGAGGCTCTAACTTACCGAACTGTAAGCCTTTTCTCAAGTCTTTAATAACCTTAAACCAACTTTTCTCCATTTTTTTTGAATTCCAAAATTCTCTCAGTTAAGTCACATGTGCTTAACTCAGTTGATAAGGACATTGCATAATATATGCATGAGTTAGGGTTTAAACTCATACATTCTACTTATTCATCTTAAGAGGCGAATTTCCAGCCACTACTTGACAAAAAAAATAAAAAAAATCTTCGTTGATATTTCAAGGTCCTATATCTAACACATTAATTATTTTCTTCAAGAAAAAATTCCACTTGACAGGATTCTAATCTATAAATCTAAACATATATACTGAAGTGATTTTTTTGGTTGATATATACTAAAGTGATAAGTATTACAAATAAATCAATAAAAAAACACAAGAGACAATTACCATGCGTGTACCATTAGGGGGTGTTTGTTTCCCGGATGCAAAAATTACTCCCTGGAATTAACTTTCCCAGGAAAACATAATGAGAATTTTATTCCTAGGAATTTTTAAGAAAAGTGTTTGGTTGTCAATTTTTATTCCTAGGATTCTTTTCAAAGAAGTGGGTGGTTACATTGATAGACCTTATGACTTATTACTAAAAAAATGAAAACTGTTATGTTAATTTTTACAACCTGGGAACACAATAGTAAAATTGGCATTTTATGAGTTTTTATCAAGAACGTGGTTGGCTTCTTTAAAAAAAAATCAAGAACGTGGTTGGTTGTGAGATAATTTGTTTAGCTTTAGATGAAAAAATAAATAAAAAAATCAAGAACGTGGCACTCTTTTCCTGGGAATATAATTTTCCCATCCCTATTTCATGGGAATAAAAATGACGAGAATGTAAGGTAAGTAGATTCCTGGGCATTAATTATTCCTAGGCATATTATTTTTGTTCCTTTCTACCAAACATAGGTATTCTTCTTTCCCAACCTCTATTCCCAGGAATGTGTTTTTTATCTCTGAAACAAACGCCCCCTTAGATTTCCAATTTTAGTGCAACCACCCAAACTCATCTCCTCGCTCTTCCAGTCTCCCCATCTACACACACAACCACCAAACACCTTTCTCTGGTGATCAAATTAGCATCTAAGATTTATTTTATTTGCTTATTTTATTAATTTCGTGCATTGTTTCCTTTGATAATCAACTATTAGGGTTAGGGTTAGGGTTTTGTTTCTGATGACAATGGTTTGATTCAATCAACTGCAGATCACAATAAGATGTTTCTTTCCCACTTTCTCAAATCTGCAAGTCGGCACCTTTCTCTCTCGACACTCCGCAATCAAGAGGGAAGGATCTTATCAGCTGCTTCGTCCATAGCAAGCCGATTGCATCACCTCAACAAGCTAGCTGAAATCATCGGAATAAAAGGATCATTGATTCCCACTGTACGTGATTTAAAATAAATAAAAAAACTAAAGGACCAAGTGTGTATTTAAAATAAATAAAAAAACTAATATTATCTTTATTTTTTATTCAAGTCATTGTCTTACCTGGGGCCAAAAGGTTCAAAGTTCAAACATAAAATGAGATATCTTAATTTATTAGAGGGTATAAAGTGTAAAGTATTAGGTTGCATTGTCTCTAACAATATTGTTTATGTTATGGATGTTGTTTTCTTAAGAAACAGACAGGATATATATCCTGCAGAAAGATATGGATTTGATCAATAATAACATAAATAAGCCCAATAATTCTGTCCCTTTTTGTTTGAATTGTAAACCATATTGTTGAGAAATATTACAAAATTGATCACGAAACATAAGTTTGTACTCCCTCCGTCCCTTAATGTAACCTCCCTTTGTTTTTTTCACATTTCTTAAGAAAAGCGTCAGTGTAATTATTATGTCTGTTTTGTGTGTTAATATTACCATATTGTCCTTTGTTTGTATATGTATTAAATTTGACTTTTTAAATTTCAAGACAAGTTAGTAGTATTAATTAGGGGTATGTTTAGGAAAAAAGTAATAAATGCATCTAGTAATTTGAAAAGGGGTTTAGATTTAGGGACAAAAATAAAGTCAAATCGATGGTTAGATATAGGGACGGAGGGAGTATATGGTCATGCACAAACGACGTATAAGACAGCAGGGGCATTTGAATACTGGCATTTTTAATTGGTACGGAGTATAGGGTAACCATTAATTCTGTTCGATCTGGGACCATTACCATTGTTCAAGTCAAGCTCACCAGTCATCAAGATTAGGGGGACCATGGTGTACAACACGCATGGCCGTATCTAAAAACATTTAAAATCTCGGACAAATTTTCTTTGCTTAAGACCTATTGTCTTCAACCCGAAGTTCTGGAATTTTACACTCACTATCAACGAAGAACAACAACCTGAAACCACAACAAGAACAACATGAGTGCTATCATTATCAACAACATCTCAAATGGCACAATTACCAATAAATCAAGAAAAAGAAAATCAAGGATGTCCTTATTCTTGTTCAACATCCTGACAACAAGTTCATGACTATCAAAAAGGGGTTTTTCAACAAGCTCTAATAATGAAGAAAATAATACATACCAAGATCAAAAGGAAAAAATAAAAAGATAAAATTTCAACAAGCTCTAATAATGAAGAAAATAATACATACCAAGCTCTAATAATGAAATTTTAATATGAAATTATTGTTGCCATTATTTTAGATAAAGATCATACGTATGCAATGACACTTGTAAAAGAATATACTTGTAAATTGTAATGCTACAACCAATGATTTCAAGCTTTGGTAGTATACTTGTAAATTGTAATGTGAGGGAATATACTTGCCATTATTTGCTGACGGAAGATTAATATTTATAATGTAAAATACTTTTGATACTATAATAATCCTTATCCCTTTAAAGCTTTGGTAGAAATAAATGAGTAGGACACGTCAATTCACATATATCTGATTTTCATTGTGTCATCTACATTAACATATATATTACGGGGGAAACATAGAAGAGTGAAACTTGGTCATTTTGGTATGGATGTGGCTTTGGTATTGGCTATTTTGGGTTTGGTATTGGCTATTTTGATATGGATGTGGCTGGCAATGGTGATGGAACATAGAAGAGTGAAACTTGGTCATCAGCTTCCACCTGGACCAAGATGTTGGCCAGTGGTTGGCAACATTTTCCAGCTAGGTCTGTCACCACCACACGAGTCCTTTACAATACTGTCTCGTAAACATGGTCCTATAATGACCCTTTGGCTAGGTTCCATGTGCACCGTGGTTGTCTCTTCTTGTGAAGCAGCCCGTGACATGTTCAAAAACAACGATTCAGCTCTTGCAGGAAGGAAGGTTTATGAGGCCATGAAAGGGAATCATAACCATGGTAGTGAAGGTTCACTCATAACTTCTCAATATGATGCGCACTGGCGCATGCTTAGGCGCTTGAGCACCACTGAGTTCTTTGTGACCAGTCGCTTAGACGCCATGCGAGGTGTGCGTACAAAATGCATAGACCGCATGGTTCACTTGATAGATGAAGCTGCTGCAGAGTCTAGTAATTGTGCCGTTGATGTTGGCAAATTCTTTTTCTTGATGGCTTTTAACCTCATTGGGAACCTTATTTTTTCAAAGGATTTGTTAGACCCTGGAATGGAGAGAGGGGCTAGATTCTATTATCATGCGATTAAGGTTATGAAATATGCTGGGAAACCCAACGTTGCAGATTTCTTCCCCATATTGAAGTGGCTTGACCCTCAAGGTATAAGGAGAAACACACAGTTCCATGTTGAAAGAGCTTTTGAGATAGCAGGATGGTTCATCAAACAAAGGATGGAAAATGATATTGTTGGAAATGGAAACAGTAAAGACTTCTTGGATGTGCTCTTGCAGTTTCGTGGGGATGGTGTCAGCGGGCCTTACAGTTTTACTTCAAGAACTATTAACGTTGTTGTCTTTGTAAGTAGTCAACTTCACATTTACTTCATATTTGGTATATAGAAAAGATATATGTATGCTAATTTTTTACATCAGTTCTCTTTTTGAATTTGTCTTTTATAAGATAAGATTCGAATTTTAAGTACTTGGAATAAGTGCAAGAGCAAGATTAAAATATTGTAAAAATGGAAGGAAAAAAATCCACTGTTAATTGCTTTAGGTATTAGTTGGCACTGGGCATGCATGTTAGAAATATAGGGGAGATGCTTCTAAAGAATGATAACCATCACAAAAAGTTAATTTATGTCAAATCATGGAGAGAATAAACAAAGATTGATAGAGAGAAGAAACATGGCAGTTTGTGACATTGATAGTAATATTATTGTGTTGTAGGAAATGTTCACTGCAGGGACAGACACAACAACAAGCACACTAGAATGGGCGATGGCGGAGCTTCTGCACAACCCAAGAACCCTAACGAGAGTGCAAATGGAACTAAGGAGCAAAATAGGCTCTGATAGGAAAATGGAAGAAAAGGACATAGAGAGTCTTCCATACCTCAAAGCAGTAATCAAGGAGACGTTGAGACTTCACCCACCTCTTCCTTTTTTGGTTCCTCACATGGCCATGGACTCTTGCATGATTAGAGACTACTTCATTCCAAAAGAGACACAAATTTTAGTGAATGTTTGGGCAATTGGGAGGGATCCAAAAGTGTGGGATGCTCCGTTATTGTTCTGGCCAGAAAGGTTTATGCAGCCAAACATGGCAGATTACAAAGGACACCATTTTGAGTATATACCTTTTGGTTCGGGTCGGAGAATGTGCCCGGCATTGCCGCTTGCCTCGCGTGTGCTTCCATTGGCCCTAGGCTCCCTCCTCAACTCCTTTGATTGGATTTTGTCTGATGGTCTTAAGCCAGAGGAGATGGACATGACAGAGGGAATGGGGATAACTTTGAGAAAAGCTGTTCCTTTGAAAGTCATACCTGTACCTTATAAAGGAAGTCCTGTTGCTGCTTCTATTGCAGGGGAATGAAATGTTGGCATCGAACTGTCAGCTACAAGCAAACAAAAATGTATAAATAATAGGCTTAATGGTGTGTTTGATCCCTGCAATTAGGCGTCATTTAAAAATTCGTCCCTGTAATCGCTAATCCTGGCAAATTGCCCTTGCAAACCTTAATCATTTAAAATTTCGTCCTTTGACCAACTTAATCAATGCCACGTCAGCAAATTAGCAAAATGGCATGGGAATTGACGAAAATACCCCTGACTTATTTTTTTTTTTTTTTCCTTCAAAATTTTTTTCCCAGTTTTTTCACGAATTTTTTTTTACGATTTTTTCTCCGAAAAATTTCAGTTTTTTCAGTTTTAATTTTAACATTTTTTTTCCGAATTTTTTTTATAATTTTTAATTATTTTTTCAGATTTTTTTAATTTAAAAAAAAATTTCAAAATTTTTAAGGAAAAAAAATAAGCCAGAGGTATTTTCGTCAATTCCCCATGCCATTTTTGGTAAAATGCTGACGTGGCATTGATTAAGTTGGTCAAAGGACGAAATTTTAAATGATTAAGGTTTGCAAGGGCAATTTGCCAGGATTAGCAATTACAGGGGCAAATTTTTAAATGACGCCTAATTGCAGGGATCAAACACACCATTAAGCCTAAATAATAACTTATCATCGTGCACAGGCGATCACATGCTTTCCTATGTAAATTAGTGTTGAACGGTTTGTCTGATTAGAATATTGTTTATTAAAAGGCAGGGTTTGATCAGTGTTGTAATGCCATTACCAACCGAACATATTGAGTGTAAACTAAATCCTTTCATCAGCCGAACAGGTGAAGATATACCAACTAGTTATTATTATTATTATTAACATTTATTTGGTGTATGGAGATAAAAGTAAGTCTATAGATTTTTTTTTATTGAGATAGGTTGATTTTGTTGTTGTTGGCTCTTCAACGTTGCTCGTGCAGTGGAAGATATCTACAAGATATGAGCCTTATGTAGGTTTTTCATACAAGAGTCTGTAGACTGCGACAAAGTGACTTTTGGATGTTCTTATAGGAATAATTTAAATGTTTTTGAATATATTTGTAACGATGACATAGATTAGAGGATGATTGTCCATATATATATTAGGTAACAATTGTGAATTGTCAATCGGAGATTGAACATATGACATATATAGATGATTATAAATTGAATTAATTTATAATCATTTATGTATATCTTGTGATTGATCTCCAGGTTGAAACTGTATTATTGTTTTCTAAAATAGGATTCAATAGTCATCTTTCTATCTTTTATCTTTTGTTGTGAATATTTTCATGAGCACTCATTTTATTTTTTAGTATATCCGTTGGTTTTTTTTTTAGTCTACAACCTAGTGTACGAAGAGCCTCATTGAGACACATGTTGATGTTGAAGCAAAAATCTTTTTGATGAATGTTTCAATGATAACAAACCTCGTGGAATAAATAATAAGTTTTATGAATGGTGTTCTACTGATGATTGCACTTGAGTTTTTGTGATAAGAACAGGAATCACATAAGTGGATAAGCTAGAAGCCACCCACATCAATAAGTGCATTATATCTACTCAACAATGAAAGAATGAGTATATCATCAGTTGAAACAACAATATCATATCTGCATGAAGATTCATAGCTCAAGAATCATGATGGAAGAACTTGAATCATGATGGAAGAACTTACATCACAAGCTACACAAGAATGTGCTTGAATTTATGTGACAAAACTCACATTGAGTTTTGTGCTATATGATTTGAAGATCCTCCATGGGTAAACAAGATAAAAGGAAATATGCATACAAGTTAGGAAGATTCTCAGAACCTCCTCAAAGTATCACACTTCCAAAGCTTCTAAGGATAAGAAGTTCAAAGTTCAAAATATTCATATGAATAGAGTTCAGAATGTTCATATGAATGGAGTTCATAATGATCATGAACATAAACCAGAATATTTCCAGAAATCATAAAGGATTATTTCATGGATAAACAAGAATATTTAAAGTCATCGGTTACAAGCGATATTGAACTAGATGCAAAGAAATATTCTGTTGGACTTCAAAGAAAGAATCATATTGTTTGTCAAAACAAATGATCTCTCCTTTATATGCTTCAAGAAGTTTTTGAAGGGAATAAAGAAACAACCTTCATAAGGTTCAAAGTGTTGAAGAACATTAGTATGTTTATGAACATCAGAAAGTTCAGCACAAAGTACAACCGTCAAAAAGGAAGGAACCCAGAAGAAACGCTCTGAAGTTCATATGTATGAACCCAGAAGGAGTTCAGAAGGTTGTTTAGAAGGTTGCTCAGAAGGTTCATTAGAGCAAACTCATAAATCAATATCCACACCAAGAACATGCAAGAACAGATGTGACATGAACATATCTTATGCCTACAATGATTTTAACTTTGGATCAAGAAATCATTAAAGGCATCTATGGTGATTAAAGGATTAATGGACTTGGATAGTTCTTGATATTTGTGTGTTCATGAGTGATTAACTAAGACACAAACAAATTATAAATCAAACCAAGAATCAAGTTCTCAAAGAACATGAAAACTTATGAACTCAGTCAGAGTTCAGAAGGTTAGTCAGAGTTCAGAAAGTTAAAAGAGTTCAGAAAGTTGGACAGAGTTCAGAAGGTTGTTCATGATGAACATCAAGAACCAAGCCCAGATATTCATGAACAAAATGAAGAACATGCAAGGTCTACGTGACTTAAATAAAAGCCCAGTAAAGTACAATGACTAATATCAATCAAGGAATAAAGGCATTTAATTGATTAAAGTCAAAGAGGGCATCTTCAATGTTCATTCAAGACTATGAACATTTGAAGTACAAAACATTAGGAATATTCCATCAAGAATATCAACCTAGATGTTTTCCAAGCTGCACTTCATAAATGTTTCACTATTAGGATTTGATTACATCAAATGAAAGTCTTACAAATCATTCTAAGTGAAACAAAAAGGAACATTCTGATGTCCCCTGAGTTCAGAAAGTTCGATCCTTCTCCATGCTTTTTCTGACATGAACAGTACAGTTGTTGGAAAGAAAAAGGCAAAGCCAAAAGCAAGATCAAGTCTGAGTCAACAAGATTTCGACACATAAGGGAGTTGGTACTGTACAAAGCAAACCAAATCCCCTAAAGCATGGAATGAAAGTGACAGCTCCACTTTATGAGATCCTGCACTTGTTCCAAGGCAGATTGCAAAGAAAATCTGACCAAGGAACATTCTGAAGTCGTACAAAGCAAATCTTCAAGTACAACCCAGAAATTCATGTGACATTCATCTGCAAAAAGCCCAGATGCACATCTGACCGTCAATTCACATGAACCCAGATGAAGATCATCAAGAACACAACAATATTCTGGAAAATTCTCAAGAACACAACAACATTCTGAAGTATATCAGTTTTGCCCAGAATTCAAGTGTAAGTTGGTGGGTCCCAGGACACGTGGCACAAGACTAGTGGACACTCTCCAACGGCTACAAAGGTTCAAGAAACTCTATAAATAGAGATCAAGACCTCAGCATAACACGCACCATTGCAAAGCAACAAGAAAAACAACATGAACATTGTTGTGAAGCTTTAGCAAAAAATTGATCATCACAAAGATTCCAAGAAGTCTTTTTAAGTGTAAATCAATTCTCTTTCTCTTATCTTTTCAAAGATAAGTTCTTCTTCTTCTTCTTCTGTTTGTTTGACAAACATTCAAACTCCAAACATCTTGTAAAGTCTCATCTAGCTTTAGGGGTATTAAAGTGTTAGTTTGAGCTGAAGGTGTAAAAGTCTAAGTGGGTAACTTAGCAAGAAGAAAAGAAAGTCTCATCTAGCTTTAGGGGTACTAAAGTGTTAGTTTGAGCAGAAGGTGTAAAAGTCTAAGTGGGTAACTTAGCAAGAAGATGCAAGCCTGCTGAGGCTTAGAGAATACAGGGTTGTAACTGTTCATGTGAACAAAGATTGTAAGGTGCAGGATTTGAGAGGTTATCTCAAGCATCATAGTGGAAACTCTCACAAGATTGTGAGGAGTGGACTAACCCACATTGGGGGAACCACTATAAATCTCTGTGTGTTGATTCTCTCTTCCCTATACTCTTTATTTACAGTATACACAACACACACAAACACATTTATTTATTTAAACTGTTTTTGTACTAACACTTCAGAACGTTCTGAAGTCAGTCTCCTAACTTAACCATTCCAAGTTCACAACTTGAGAATTAATTTTAAGTTACAGGTTTAATTTTTAAAAGGGTCACAATTCAAACCCCCCTTCCTTGTGACTATTATATCCACTTCAGTTGATATCTTGTAGATATCCTTCACTACACCTGTAGTTGTGAAGGTCACACACCAACCTATATCAATAACAAAAAAATTAGTTGCATAGAAATTTTAGGTTGCCATTTTTGTGACATGTTCCCAACAGTAATATATACCTCAAAAGGCGCAAAGTTTCACCCTCCTTCATTTAGATGAAATGAATCGAATTTAACCATTCTAAAGTCATAGCACAATATTATGAAGTTGTGAATGTTTAATTAGAAAGTCAAAGGAAGACTCACTAACATACTTTATGCATTGAGACGTGTCCAATAATAATATGAGCCTTCATACAACAAAATGAAGTCATCCCTCAACTATAACTATATAAATATAAGAAGCTTCATTGTGGGTTAACATTTCTTTGGTGTATGAATAAAATTCTATATAACTTTTTTTTATTGATATATGTTTTTGTTGGGTCTTCGACGTTGTTGGTGCCTGCAAAGGATGATATATACAAGATATCAAGATATTAGTATGAATTCGTTGAAGTTGTCCGTACAAGAGCTTGTAGACTGTTGTTTGATAGACTTTTAGCAAGTGTACTAAAAATGCATTGAAGTAATAAAATTTATAAGTTCGTATCCACAGGGACTGTTTCAATTTCTACTCAGCAATTTCTTAATATTTAGGATGTATGTAAATAGGGGTTGCCCTAGGCAGTTGGTTTGGTTTGCAAATGTAAATAAAAATGGTTCAGGTAAAATTGGTTTGAGAAATGATATGGAGAGATGATTAGGTCATTCGATTCATCTATTCATCGCTCATATTAGCAACCTGTTTCTTAAGTCTACGAACGCTATAAAGTTAACCACAAATTAACAAAATAGCTTAGTTCAATCGCTTGATCCTAAGCCCTCTTTTATAATTATAATTCCCTAATCCCTTAGGTGAACCTATAATCATCAAAGGTTTTAAGTACGTTAATTCAATTATCACAACCTAACAACGCTCCATCCCTAGATTGTCCGTTAGATTGAACAGTATAAATATGTCAGAGTTACACGCTAGTGTCAGTAGTCATATAAACTCTAGAATCAATTATATTGGGTCAGAATAATAAAAGCATTAAGAACAATTTATACTGAATAAACTAGAATAACATTCATAAAGATTAAGAGTTACAGGTTACATAAACATGAGCTAGAACAGAATCATCTCTTGACTTAATCACAAAGGATCTAGCTATTCATGGCTAAAGCATAAATAACTAATATGAAAGAAGAATTCATTACATAAAATTGGTTACCGGATATGAGTTTTGTTGGTCTCCAACCTTCTCTCCATGTATTTCTTTCCCCAAAATTTCGCTTATCTTTCTCCAGAAAACAACATTGGTTTATATAGAAAACAATAAAGTTGAGCACCCATCGTAGTACGATGGAAAGCATCGTAGTACGATGCTTCATTTAGCCAAGTCAACGTTTAAAGTTAATCTTCCATCGTAGTGCGATGCTTTACCATCGCACTACGATATTTCCAGTGCATGCAGCCTTCCAAAACGTGAATGCCCTTGTCTTGTGCGGCTGCTTCCTTTTATAACCTTTTTTTAACCTCTTTTCTCTTTTGTTGCTCCAAAAGCTATATCAACAAGTGGACAGCACTACCCAATTCTTTAGCAAAATAAATCTATATGAGTATATGAGTGTTGGACCGCATGCTCTTCATCATTCAATGCTCTCAATAAACAATTAACATGTTTCATCTTTATTCCATGTCTTTAAACACAATTTGGAGGCCATCTCTTTTATTTTATTCACACCACCAACAAAGCATCACGTGGCCAAGCTGTTCTATCCATGTTCCCACTTATATATAATAATAATTCACCATGGACACACTAACTATAAATTGATAATTTATCAAAAATGACTCTAATTTAAATGCTAGACTAATAAAAATAAACTAAAAACTTAACTAAAAAGACTCTAAAAATAGTGAATGACTGACTGTCATCATTGTTAAAAAAAAAAGAGCTTGTAGACTGCGTCAAAGTGTGTTATGTGTGTGCTGATTATAATAATTTAAATGCTTTTGAGTATATTTGCAACAATGGTATAGGATTGGAGGATGGTTGTCCACATATGGTTTAGGTACCAATCGTGACGTGTCAACATGACAAGAAGATGATATAGATAGATGATTATAAATTGATTTAATTCATAATCATTTATGCATATCTTCTTTTTGTTCTCCCCATCGATACATATCATTGTTTACTAAAACATATGATAGTCATACCCTATTCTTATACCATTTTTTTTTGCAATATCTTTAAAAAACACTTAGTTTATTTCCATGAGCACACCCATGACCCAAATTTTTTTTTTGAAGTCCACAAGCTCGAGTACCAATAATCTCATTGACGTCTACTGATATCTTGTAGATATCCTCCACCGCACTAGTAGTTTTCTTTAGCACACCTTGTGCTTGAGAATTCTCTTGTATTTCTGATTTATATTCCATTTTTTATTGTTTTAAAAAAAATGGTCCAGTTACCATGCCTTGTGACAAGTTCCCAACAATCATACATACCTCAAAAGATGTGCAAGTCTCACTCGCCTTCATAAAGACGAAGTGAATCGGATTTGAATATTCTAAAGTCATACCACAACAATAATATGAAGTTGTGCATGTTGAAGTAGAAAGTCAAATAAAGACTCTCTAACGTACTTTATGCATAAGGACATGTGTCCAATATTAATAGGGTTTAATATGTGATTCGTCCCTGCAAATAGGGCTCGCTTAAAATTTCGTCCCTGCAATCGCTAATCCTTTTTTTTTTGCCCCTGCAAAGTTTAATCAGTTAAAAATTCGTCCTTTGACCCAGTTTAATCACTGCCACGTCAGCAAATCACCAAAATGGCACGCGAAAGGACGAAAATACCCCTGGCTTATTTTTTTCCTTAAAAAAAAATTTCAAAATTTTGAAAATTCTTTTTTTAAATTTAAAAAAATCTGAAAAAATCATAAAAAATTTCAGAAAAAAATTTTAAAATTAAAACTGAAAAAACTGAAATTTTTCCGAGAAAAAATCGTAAAAAAAAAATGGGGAAAAATCTGGAAAAAAAGTTTTTTGAAGGAAAAAACAAAAAAAAATAAGCCAGGGGTATTTTCGTCCTTTCGCGTGCCCTTTTGGTCATTTGCTGACGTGGCAGTGATTAAATTGGGTCAAATGACGAATTTTTAACTGATTAAATTTTGCAGGGGCAAAAAAAAAAGGATTAGTGATTGGAGGGACGAAATTTTAAGCGACCCCTATTTGCAGGGACGAATCACATATTAAACCCATATTAATATGAGTCTTCCTACAGTAAAATGAAATCCTCCCTCAACTATAATGTAAGAAGCTTCGACCATCGAGGTTAAGTAAACACACTTGAAATATACTCCACTTCTTGAAATTAAAATCTATTGACATCTCTTCATATCAAATGCACACCAAATATTTACATCAGATTTATAAATCAACCTATTATTATTGTGTTTATTTCATACTATAACCTACTTTTCAAGTGCTTATCAATCATCAATCTATCTATGTAAGAAACCATATTGATTCACGTACAAAAGGATCACTTTGTGACTCTAGTAAACCATAAGATGAGTTTTAGCAGTACCTCATGTAACTCTAGTATACATGATTGTCAAGTTCTTTGGTGCCTCTGATGTCTATTTTTACTCAAGGAATAAACTACACTAAAATGATTAACTTAAAATTAAGAGAATGATCCTTTGCTAGATTTATTCCTCTGATTCAAGAATAAAGGACAAGATTCCTCTATTGTAATAATAAAACCATGTGTTAGATCAAAATGACCAAGAAGGACTAATTGTGCCCTCTACAATAGAGTGTCTAGTCAGCGATGAGACAATCGCACACACAATGCAAACCCTACCTTTAAATACCATTAAGCAGTATTCTTTATTCAAAGAGAAGTAAAATTACTCATGCTTAAAGCTTAATCTTTTGATCTCATAGTTTATCTTATAATCACACATCTTCTTATTACGCGCGTTATCGATATCCAACACTTGGATTTTCTAATTTCTTGATTTTCTATAGTGAACCAATTCCTCTAGTACAAGCTTGAAGATAAGTCTAGAAGAATCGACGAGACTAAAATCATATGAAAATATCTGTAATCGGAGTACAACCTGTAATAGTACTGAAAAGTACACGTCCTTCAAATTACTAGTTGTACAATTGCAATGTCTAATGGGCGATGCTAACAACAATATTCTCCACGAACATGTTTGTAAATTTGTAAAAGGAACGCATTTTGAGTAATGAAGTTGGCAATGATGATAACGATGAAGTCCAATATACAAAAATTCATGTGACAAAAGTCCACATGAGATGGTTTTGATGACTATCCATGGAAAAGTGAAAAGAACATAGTAAAAAGAAAAGTAAAAGGTTTGTTCAAGGATAAATGAAATACTTAGAAAAGCCATGAACAAATGAAAAAGCTATATTGTAAAAAATCTTTGCTGAGAGTTATTGATCATGAAGCAAATCGATCAAGTATAGTTGATCTACACACTTAATTGATCTATGATTTGAATTGTTACATCCTCTCTTTGAGAGTTAAAATCTTAAGCATGATTTTGTATCAAGTTCGGATGCTATCTCACATCCTTATAATTCAACTCATTAGTGGCAATAACTTTATTGTTAAAACATAGTCAGAAGAGGCGTGTAAACACTTGGATCCTCAACAAGGTAATTTGAAGATGTTGTTAATATTTATTTGTTGAACAACAAAATGAATTATATTGATATAAGAGGAGAAGTACAAGGGGCACACTTAACTTCAACAACAAAACGACGATAACTTAAGAGTTGAGACAAAGGAGAGGGTTCAAGAACCACTCATAATAAAAATAAGCCCTCCCTTACGAATGAGCCGCCTCGATGAGGTCAATTTTATATCATCTACCAAAGCCTCCACGCCAACTTTTTTTGAAGAAAATATAATCCCATTTCTAATGTGCCAAATGAGAACCAACTCTTTTTTATGTTTGCTAATCAAAGAGGAGGAAGAAAAGTAATCAAAAAGGGAAGTGAAGTTTTCAGTCGGGACACCACACACAGTTAGTATATTGAATCGGTGTAAGAACTCTATGCTAGTGTGTAGCCTGGGCACCACATACAAATGTTTTGAAGATGACTAGATGTATTCTAACGTGTATCCTGGAGAAGCAGAAGAAATAATACTCATGAATCTTGAAAAGACATTGAAGAATAATTGGTTTATAGTGGATAAAGTCCTTCGAATGAAGAAGATAAATTCCCTCTATAATAAATAAGGACTAGTGATAGCAACAATTAGTCCTTTATGTATTTTCTTCATACATTTTACAATCAATTATTTCCGTTAAAAAAGAAAACTTCTTTGATAAAGGACTTTTGAAAAAGTATTTTTAAATATGATCGAAACAATTCACTTTTAAAATCAAACACTCCTTTGTACAAAAAAATAAATAAATAAACACTCCTATTTTATTTTCTTTGCCAAATCTACTACTTCATTAACCATTGACGCTCTAACTTACGGAATCATAAGCCTTTTCTCAAGTCTTTAATAACCTTAAACCAACTTTTCTCCATTTTTTTTGAATTCCAAAATTCTCTCAGTTAAGTCACATGTGCTTAGCTCAGTTGATAAGGACATTGCATAATATATGCATGAGTTAGGGTTTAAACCCATACATTCTACTTATTCATCATAAGAGGTGAATTTCTAGCCACTACTTGACAAAAAAAATAAAAAAAATCTTCGTTGATATTTCAAGGTCCTATATCTAACACATTAATTATTTTCTTCAAGAAAAAATTCCACTTGACAGGATTCTAATCTATAAATATAAACATATATACTGAAGTGATTTTTTTGGTTGATATATACTAAAGTGATAAGTATTACAAATAAATCAATAAAAAAACACAAGAGACAATTACCATGCGTGTACCATATTTAGATTTCCAATTTTAGTGCAACCACCCAAACTCATCTCCTCGCTCTTCCAGTCTCCCCAGCTACACACACAACCACCAAACACCTTTCTCTGGTGATCAAATTAGCATCTAAGATTTTATTTGCTTATTTTATTAATTTCGTGCATTGTTTCCTTGATAATCAACTATTAGGGTTAGGGTTAGGGTTTTGTTTCTGATGACAATGGTTTGATTCAATCATCTGCAGATCACAATAACGATGTTTCTTTCCCACTTTCTCAAATCTGCAAGTCGCCACCTTTCTCTCTCGACACTCCGCAATCAAGAGGGAAGGATCTCATCTGCTGCTTTGTACGTAGAAAGTCGACTGCATCACCTCAACAAGCTTGCTGAAATCATCGGAATAAAAGGATCATTGATTCCCACTGTACGTGATTTTCTGTTTCAGATCTGTGTCTAGGAGCTTCAGTTAATTTTCTAATGCATTCTTCATTTTCTTTTTTCAGTCATTTAGTGATGCATCGTATACAACTGCGAGTATTTTTTTTATTATGTTTCCGCTATGGGCTTCGAGTTCAATGCTCTCTACTTTGGCTAGAGACAAATACATACATGAGACTTGTTACCCCGTGTTTACCAGTTGGTGTCAAAGAAGTGGGAATGAATATTCTGAACATGAGTTTAACAACTTCAAGAGACAATATGCTGCATTCTTCAGAAAAGAGACAATATGCCGCATATGTAAGGTAGGGTGAAGTAGAAATGCATGATTTGCAATCGTCAAAAATACAGAAATTCTGTCTTAGTTATTTATTGGCATGATTTGCAAACTAAATTATTGATAATCCTCTTCATTTCCTTATATACTTGATAAAATATTGTCTAGACTGGTATGGGAGTTATTCATCACAATCTATGAAGCACAAACACTCCTTGGATTAAAAGTGTTGCATATGATGATTACATTGATTTATGTGATTTTATCAAATTATTATCGGTATCAACGTATAAGTGTTTTGTCGTGTCCAATGTTCATGTCTGTATCCGTGTTTCATAGATCATGATTCATAATTTTGTGCATGTTGCAGTCGGGTTTACACCCTATATATATATTACACTTTTTTTAGTCCATTGTTACCTTAAGAAAGAAAGAAATAAGAGAGTGATATGATGTGTTGGTGATGTCATAGGAAGAGATAGATAGAGAAATAATAAGTTGTTGAAAGAGGGTAGAAATAATTAAGTATAAAAACACTAGCAAAGATTGAAGATATAGAAATAAGTTAAATCATATAAGTCTATTTTTGTTTACAAGATACATCAAAAGACTTTCAGATATAGAAATAAGTTAAATCATCTTCGTCTTTTATGGCTCTTGTCTTGCTTTTGCGACTTTTGTTTTGGTGTTTTGGGTTCTTGGTCTGTTATGTAATCAGTTTTTAGTAGTGACTTGCGAGCCTTTGGCCGGTAGTTTTGTTGTACTGTGTTTTGTGATTTCGCTCCATCTCCTGGTTCATCTTGTGTTCGATTTGGTTTTTAATGAAAGTATTTATTTACTTTTAAAAAAAAATACATAGTACACAAAAATGTTTTCAATTAAAAATGTTTCCGGGTTCATATCTATATACCTTCTTTGTAGTTAAGTCCTAAGCTAGAAGTCATCATTATCAAAAACATAACTAATGTCTAAAAGCAAGAAAGTAAGACTATATATTAAGCTTTGCAAATCATATACCAACATCAAAGTAACTTCTCTCCTTCTGCACTAATTTCTACCATTATCTGTTTTATAAGCTCATGATTAATTTGTTTACATCTCGAAATATAACTAGAGCAGTCTCTAAGCAACAACAATTCTCTATTGATGGATTTGGCGATTAAGCTCTCTATGTTACATCGACGCTTGACTGAAACAATCTTGGCATCACTTCGTTTGTCAAAATCAAATCTGTATTTTTCTTTGTAGCTTTGACATATTAGAAGTATACCCACTGAACACGCTTTGCCTAGTTATATATGATTCATCTTCAATAGCTTCAAACAGTATCTGAATCGCTCCTCCGGTACTAGTAACCTCGCAAAGTGCACTCTCTGATGAATAAAAAATATTTTCTAGGAACCCTATTGCTTTCTCAACCAACGAGAATGACTTTACCGAGTCATGGATCAGTTCAAGCAAAGAAAGTAAAACACCAAAAGATACAATCAATGGAATAATCTCTTGGCAGATTGTTAGGTTATAGAGAATATCTATAGCATCTAGTTGAAACTAAGTTTAACTACTATTGATAAATTCAAAGTCTTCAAAAGTGGATTTGGAAAGCGAGGAACAATCAAATTTTCAATTCAAAGTCTTCAAAACTTGAGGTAGTAGGATTTGATCAAGAAGCTATCATAGGAGTGGTTCTTGGGATTCAAGTTGACTACACCGTGTATTTATTATGAATGGTTCAAATTTCCAATACTTTGTATGCTTAGGTAATTTGCCTTGTTTGGGTGATATTTTTTGGTGGCCCATTTTTTGGTATGAGAGTTCTATTTGTACTTCTTCAATTGCTTGTATCAAGTACAAATTGTACTTAACTAATTCTATTCAATAAAACTTTCTTCATCTTCATCTTTATGTAGCATGTACAAAGCACCATCTGATTGTTTCGACTTACTGGCCTATGCCAACAATAAATTGACACACTATACTACAGAGTTGTTTGATTAGGGAAATACAATGACTTACAATGACCATTTTCAATACAATATAAACTTTTCCCAAATAATTAGGAACTCGACCAGGAACGTCTAAAATCCTAATTTTTTTTTTTTTGATAAGCAAGGAGAGTGGACAAGCATCAAGCGGTATCATCGACATCCCAACTAGGTTGGCACCCCGAGACACCTCAATCCTATACCGCCACACTCAAAAAAATTTATTAAAAAAAAGGGAAAAAATAATTACAAAACGAGGGGGGCTAGACCAAAACCCTCAAAAGGAAACAGCAGAAGCAAAACATAAAAATAAACAGAAACAATAGACCCCGAAAAACCAGACAAGGGAATCTGTAATTCGGAAGTCCACATCTAACCCGAAAGAAGACAAGACCCACACCCGTGGGAAGGGTGTCTATCCAAACTTCACCAGTTATGGTGTGACCCATAATTGCCAACTTATCCGCGCAACTGATTCCTCTAACATTCCAAAAGAATATTCATTGATCAATGGATTTGTTGTCTCCCCGTGCACGGGATTTAGAAGGCTGCTTTGACATTACTTGTCGTACCTTAATTTTCTGTTTCTGGTTTTTTGTAAGAACATGTAGGGATGTGTCAGACTGAGCTGCTTTCGCTGCTGTCCTTGCATCATACTCTCGGACTCTCTCCCACAAGTCAAGACCATGCTGGATATTTTTGCTAGGATGAACCTCTTGCCGTTGCATACCAACCACCTCATGTGCAGTAACTGTAGATAAATTATTTACCTCCAAAGATACTGTTTTCGTGACAGTAGGTTCCTCATGCACAATGTCCTTCAAAGTATTAACAGGATCCTCTTGCATGTCATCATGCTCAACATTGGACGGCCTTGTAACAATCTCACGAGCACCCTTGGGACCCTTCAGCTCCCGTGGGCTCACATGATCTTGTCCCACACCATCCTGAAGTGGTTCAGATACATCATCAGTCACTAGGGTCACCAACAACGTCTGAGTTGTCTGTTCCACCCCGTTAGGTCGTATGTCCTCATGCCCAAGAGGGGATGAGTGTGTACCATGAACATTAGACTCCTTGGGAGTCTCCCCTAGCTCCCGCGGACTCATATGATTGTGTTCCACACTATCCAGAAGTGATTCCGTATTTTCAGTTACCAAGGGGTTCACCTCCACCTCCCTCGGTTCCTGAGTCAACTTCCTCACTTCTACAGGGTGCATGTCATCGTTCTCTACAGGGGAAACAAGCTCAAGCACTGGGCTTTGGAGTGGTAACTCACTCGGAGTAATTAAATCAAACACATTTTGTAGTGGTATACTGAAATTATTAGACCTATCAAATCCAGGAGCAGCCACAGTAGATGAAACAACCGGACCCATCTGAGGGGTAGGAAAGGAAGCCGGTAATGCCAGTGACACTGAGACCGAAGATGTAGAAATAGGTGCAGTAGTAGCGGCAACTGGAACTCTCTGAGTTGTAGTAACAGTCGAGGCAACCGGGATAGGAACCCATGTCCCATTGTTACCATTGTTCGATGTTGAAGCACCTACATCATTGCTGACTTTGTTTTGCCGAGGTGGTTGTTCAGGGGCTGCCTCAGCAACAACAATCTGTTTCCCACGATCATTCTTGTCCTTCGGAGGTTGCGGGTGTAACCAACTACATGATGAGACATTGTGTCCAATAGAATAACAATGATGGCAAAATAATGGAAGCCTCTCATATTGCACCTCAACTTTGAAGGCGAATCCTAAAATAAAATAACAAAAAGATTGTGTAAAACACTAAACAATCAATCAAATCCCATATATACATTTTGACGTCTTTGAAGATTATAACCTGACAAATTTGGAATGCTTTTGGGAAAGAAGACTAAAATATGGAGACCTTTACTGTCGTTTTAAGAGTCACTAGTTAATATCTATGATATGATATGTGTAATTTGGTAAGAGATTAGCATTCGAGAAATGGTCTTATAAGCTTAAATAGCAAATAGGGGGTCAAAAGAACATTTATTTTGGAAAGTTAAAAAACAAAATATGGGCTTGGAGCACACACCCAACCCAACCTAACCCATTCAATTTTGTCTTAATTTGGATTCTTATAAACTATTAGGGTTAGGGTTTTGTTAATTTGGTTTCCTGCATTGTTTCCTTTGATTCAATCATCCAGGGATTTGTTTTGGTCACAATAATAATGTCTCTTTTCCATCTTCTCAAATCCGCAAATGGCCGCCTTGCTCTCTCGACACTCCGCAATCAGAAGGAAAGGATCTCATCTGCTCTCTCAACACTCCGCAATCAGCCATTCAGCGATGCATTATACAACGATGCAAGTATTTTATTGATTGCTTCTCCGTTGTACGCTTCAAGTATAATGCTTGCTATTTTGTCTAGAGACAAATACATTCATGAGAGGTGTGTGGAGTGGTGCGAGGAAGATGGAGAAGTTTTATCAAAAGAGGAGTTCAAAGACAGGAAAGAGTATTATGCTCGCTTTGTCCCTTTTTCTAGGTTTAGCCCCTTCTATTAGGTCACCAACAGAGAAGGAAATCCTCTATAAGCATCTCTATATTGCTTTCTTTTGTGGTGAGGCACTCTTTACCTTCACTATATTGTTCATAAATAACCACTCTTACGAGACAAACCATAAATCATGTCTTAGTTATTGGTATCTTTGCACTTGTACTCACATCCATTATCTATAAAATATTCATCTTTGCCGTTAAAAAAAATGTTATTGGTATCTTTGTTGGACAACTAGCAAAGTAGTATTGTACCATGTAGAGGTTTATTTTCCATCATTGATCATTAAATCTCATCATTTAAATTTAAATTAATAGCGAGACATATTGGTCTAATGGTAGAAATAAATGTGTATGGTAGTGCAAGACATATGTCCTTGTGCACCATAAACTTGGTCTTAATAACATTATGTTTGTACTACTTTTATTTTATGTTTGTGTAGTACTTTTGTTGTGTACTCAGGTATTGTTTATATGGTTTTTTAAATTTATGAATATTGCAGACATAAGGTTCTTTAAAAGCTTGGTTTGGTATCAAAATGAATTTTTTTAATGCATGAATATAATCTTATTTTGAATCATTTCCTTGTTATCAAGGATATAAGTTTTGTTTGATCACAAGACCAAATCTATAATGTTAAGGTACACACAACAATACATTTTTCCTCAAAATGTTAAATAAATTTTGTTTTAATTATTAAAAAAAGTACCTCAGTGTGTGTTTGCACGTAAACACTATAGATTTAGTCTTATGATTATATACGAATGGCTCGTCATCAAGATACCTTAGGGGGTTGAAGACTTGTTAACTTACATATTTCAGAGATCTAGGTACCATACACTCTAATCACTATATCTTTTTAGTAGCATACTCTTCATATTCCATTTTCCAGTTCCAATTGTTATTTATCACTCGTTGCAATGGTTTGTAGTGCCTACTGCACTTCTACATATTTCTTTCTATTTCTTTGGATTAAAAAACTTAATGTCTACATGCATCCTAACAAAGATTATTTTCAGGCAACATCATCTAAATTGGGTGAGAATTTGCACGAATTTGATAAAGAAGAAAAAAAAACTGAATCTTCATTATGAAGAGAGAGGACATACTTAGTGTCTTTCATACTTATCAACGATATGAAAGAATTATTCTCAATATTAGTAAATACTATGTGAAACATCAAACATTTTTTTTATTATAAAAACATCATATAATACAAGCATGCTCGTGTTGTCTATTGCATGTATACGTCGGCCTCAATACTTGATTCCGAGGTTCTGGGGTTTTTTTTGGAGTGTTATCGGTGTTATGTATATATGCGGCACCTTCTTGTAATTTTCCCTGTTTGTCCGCGAGTTTTTGGTGCTCCTTGCATTTACTCGTTGTGAATAATATTTGTTATTAAAAAAATAAATAATAATACAAGCATGCTCGTGTGCTCGCTCGCACACAATATATTCAATGACTGTAAAAGAAGTGAATAAAAAATGAACAATTCTCCTTCAAAAAAAAATGAACAATTTTTTCACTATTATTGTTTTTTACTTACATTGTATTTTATTTTTAAATTTATTTTGGAAAGTACAAAAAACACATTACAAATATGATTTTCTATATATATGATCAAACATTTATTCAACAATTTATCTCACACTTAGTCAACTTGTTTGTATATTGAGTTTGAAAGGAAGAAGAAAGAGAGGGTACTCTATCACTCATCAAGAAAAAATTGTCCTTGTAGAGTACTTTTATTTCAATCATGCATGTCTCTCCTCTTTGTTCATCCTTTTTGTGTTTTTATTCTTTATTTATTTCTTGTGTGTCTCTAACATTTATATGTTTATTCACTTTTGAAGAAATGACATCAACCTCCAGAAAATGTAAAGATGAGGAAACGACAACATCAGTCATGCTGGGAAGAATAACTCGTTCAGCGGATAGATTACTTCGTTGATCGAAAACTCCACATTCCAAGCTTTTCGTATTAGAGATCAGTCGCAGAGTAAGAAGAAGATGAAGAAAAAGCGAAAGGTTCTGCGGCTGAAGCTGAGTTCTCTATGAAGGTTGCAGACTCTTCTACAGTTGAAGATGATAAAGATGAAGTAGAGAACTCTAAGAGTTGTCATTCATACTTACCAAAGATATGAAACAATTATTGCTCAATGTTAGTAAATATTATACGAAACATCAAACATTTTTTATTATAACAGCATGCTATAAATTTTCGATCATATAATACCAGCATGCTCGCACGCACACTCGCATGATCACTCGCACACTCGCATGCTCACTCGCACACAATATATTCAATGACTGTAAAAAAGTGAATGAAAAAATGAAAGAGGCCAGTGATAGAGCTTTCGTTATGGAAAAATAAATATTTATGGAAAAAATCTTGATTAAATCAATTTATGGAAGAAAAAAATTCGCTATGTTTCAATTAAATTGGTTTTTGATTAAATAAAATTAGAACGGCTTCATGACAGATTAGTGAGAAGATAAATTCTTTATGTTTCAATCAATTTATAAGCAAAGGAGGATACTGTTAAGAGTATTGCTATTTCACACGACACTACACGACTCAGGTGCTTAGTGTAAAAGTCACGCACACTCCTTTTTATTCTTAATGATTTTGTATAAAAATAAAAATAAAAGTAACTCAAATCACTCCCACGTTTACAGCGCCAAATGCAATTTAACCGCCACTAATTGATTGATCTCACCACCAATTCTACAGACCTTTGTCGTTTCGTCGCTGTTGTTGTCTGCTCTACCATCACCGCATTCACCGCCACGGTTCTCGCCGCACAACTATAACTGCATATCGGATCAACGAATTGAAAATTGAATTAAACTGTGAAGGAAGTTCTTCTGTCATTATAGAAGAAGACACTTTAGTTCAAAATCAAATGGCTAAAATTCTCGATCCTGCAACAACTCGAAGTAAAGGACGTCCCCCCTCAAAAAGGAAAGCTTCTAAAGTTGATCAAATTGTGCAAAAGAAGGTATTAAGAAAGAAAACTCAAAATAGAAACAAAAAGAGTAACAGTTATCTTAGCCAAGAAGAGGTGACCTTGAAAATTTTCAAGTTTATTTTCTCTAGTTAAATGTAATAGCATGTATTTCTAATTTTATATTTTTGGTGGCAGGGTCTGTGTCTATCTAGACTTCAAGAAACTGAAAAAGCTGAGTTTTCTACATCTCAAATCATTGATGGGATTGGCACACAACAGAGAATTCAAGCAAATTAGCTCCCTTCAATCCAAATCAAAATTTTTTTGTTGAAGTAAATCAGGTCCAAATAAATTCAAGCACTCTTTACTTTTGTTTGAACATTTATATTCATATTATGGAAGTATCTGATTCAATATAACTGTTTAACAGGTCCCATATTATTCTCAATGCATAAATCATAATATTACATGGTCACAACTTTTAGAGGTATTGGTTCCTTCTTTTCTTTCTGTTAGTGATCTAGTCAAGTTTTAATATAAATCAGCAATTCTTACGTTTATGTGTTTTTTGTAGGCACAACACCATATGATTGATAAACCATCAGAATGAGGACATGAATGAACCACTTCTTTGGGAGATGAGAGTTGAAGATGATTGTTGCAGACTTGCAGAAACTATTTAAATTTATATTGTGTTAAGTGATTAAGACACTACATTTTACATGTTAGGATGACAATTGGAATCTAGGGTTTGTACTGTTATTGAATGTAGTAGCAACTATTTAGCTTTATTTTATGTTAGAATTATAATATTTTGATTTGGATGATTTTTATGTTATTGGTGATGAAACAATTTAGCTTCAGTCTCACTTTTGTTCTTTGCTTGCGCAGCAAGTCACATAGTGTAATTGTCTTTAGCTTAACTTTTTTAACTGAATTAGTTAGCACCTAGTTAGTTATAGTTAGTTAAGCAACTTTGGTTGAGTTAGAGTTGTAGAATTCACTCTATATAAGACTAGAATTACATTGTATTCTCATATTCTTTGTGAATAATAAAACTTCACTTTTCCACTTTCTTCTTCTTCTTGCTTATTGCAAGCTTGTTTTACACATTCATGGAATCTGAGATCATCCTTTAACAGATACAGTGAGCACGAAACCATGCAATTCGCAGTCTTGGTCCATCCGCCAAAAAACCATGCAATTGTACGTGAGATCTCTTGAATTGGAATGGCTTCATGCAGATAGTGAGAAACTAAGAACATGTGATTATTTTTACATGGTCACAAGATAAAATATCAATTATTTAGGTACACTTACGAAATAGTAATTTTTCCTTTTAATCTTTTAATTTCATATTTTTTTTTTATAATTACACCCTATAAATTTCTGTTGTCACCCATGTTAGACAAAAATACCCTTACTCCCTTTTCAAATTTTCAATTAATTATCCTTTTTCTAATTTCTTTTCATTTTTCTCTCATCTTAATATTTTTCTGTCCTTCTTTTTCCTCTCGTTTTTCTCCTTTTTTTTTCTTTTTTTAATCTTTCTCTTCATTTCATTTCGAAATCAAACCAGTTAGACTGCCCATTTTTCACGTTTCGTTATTTTTACAAGTTTTCTCGGTTCAATTTCACATACTCTGAATTTCAGATAAAACTTAAGAAAAGAAACTTTTATCCCAGCGTAACATCCGCCTAAGTTAACAAGTTAATTAAAAAAAACTTTTGTGAAATAAAAATCAAGTAAATTCTTCCTTCGTTTTTTATTATACAAACAATTTGTGACCTTTTTTTTATTATATTTATAAAAAAAAATGCCACAACATTTTAGGTATATTTATTTTTTCGAAATTGTTTTAATATTGATAAATTTATTTAATGCATAACAATTTTTGGCAAAGATATATTTCTAAAAATATTTCAAATGTTTGTACCAAAAAATTATTTAAAAAATTAAACAATTAATGATTTTTTCTTACAAAAACGATTAATAATTGTATTGTATTCTATGTTTTTTTCCCTTCTTATAATAAATATGAAATGGAATTATAAAATATGGGGAGAGAGATACACTGAGGTGATGTGGCAAATAGTGTTGTCCATGAAAGTGCAGTCACACTTTATAGAAGGGATCAGGTCTCGAAAGGAAGAATCAAGTGGCTCCAAAGCTGTTCCGCTACAAACATTTCCACTGATGTTCCACTTTGTCTTATGAGCTGATAATCTCCATTTTGAGAACATCGAGTTAAGAGCTCTAGCTGTTCAGGGTTCATATCTGGAAAGATTGGTAGTGTTGTGCGGGCTTAATTAAAATTGAAATATTTAAACAGAACATAAGTAAACATATATCACTCACCTTCAGAAGGATCAACAGTAGCATTTTGATCACTTTGCAGGCTAACCAAACAGCAAAAGATCATGCATATAAAGATTGTTGAAGGATGCATGGTATACAAGGACATAGGGCAGGGCCGACCCAATGTATTTTTAGTCCTTAAACGAAATTTAAATAGAGACATTTTAAGTGCGTTTGGTGAGAAAATAAGACAAAATTAACAAAAAAAAATTCATAAGTTCCCTCAATCGAAAGTATCTCTATATGACGTATGTTAGACACTAAATAAATGAGTATTTTGTCAGCTAGAAATCAAACTTTGGTTTGTCACATTGTGAGAGTATATCCTTTTTTGCTATAATCAACTCTGTTAGTGGGCGACTTTTATATATATATATATATATGTGTGTGTGTGTGTGTGTGTGTGTGCGCGCGCGCACGCGCTTGTTGAGTGGTTTGGTATATAATTAATGGGTAGTGAGACATAGACCACCTTAGGTGACATATACCACTTATACCTTCACCCCAACAAATCATCAATAATTTCAAAATTGCCCTCTATATCATTTAATTTTTTACACCCATATTCTTCATCCTATCTTCAACATTCATAAGTTCAACATGAGTTCACCCCCACATACCATAGCAGTACATATTATTTGAAAAACTATTTTAAACATGTCTGGTTCACCCTCACATAAAATTGCATTCACTCAAGTTTCCAGTTTTTTTTTTGTTGAGATTTTGGAAAACTCATATGCATTCTTCCGGTGTGTTGATTTTACCGGAAAACTTCAATAACGATTTATTTACGTTGATTTGATTTGGAATCTTACTTTGAAAACTTGTCGGAATTGATTCATATGTTTTATACTGGGAACATCACAACACAAATACACTTTAATAAAACATCATCTTCGGTTGTATCAACAAATCTATTTTACCTATTTAGACTAAATTTAATGATATGGAGTTCCAGAAAAAAAAAAAAATTATACTAATATGAATTGATAAAGTTATCACATCACATGATTGAAATCAAACTTAATTCAAATCATTTAAGTTTAACAATATTTTATACTTCAGTAAAAAACAAAAGAATTCTTGACCAAAAAAAATGAATTTTTCTACATACGCTTTCTGGCTATAGAATTCGAAAATTGATACTTGTGTTTTCCGAAAAAGTAACACACTTGAAATGGCCTTTAAAACTTTTGTGGCTTTTAAAAATCAATTAAACTGAAAATGTTTTAACCAATTTTCCAGAATTGGAGTGTGAACGGGTATGTTCAAAATAGTTTTCCGGGAAATATGTATTGCCATGGTTTGTGGGGGTGAACTCATCTTGGACTCAGGAATGTTGAAAATAGGGTGAAGAATATGAGTGTAAAAATTAAACAATAAGGAGGACAATTTTGGAATTATCAACGATTTGTTGGGGTGAAGGAATAAACATATGGGTATAGGGTATAATTTCCCAAATTTAGGGGTTAACCCGCTATCCATTAAGGTTAGCCAGTATGGGCAACGATTATCCCATCTGACCCACATAGCTAATTTTTTAAAATGAATTAGTAATATTTATGAAGCAGGAAGACTTTGCATTTCTTTAGCCGAACAAATATTTCAATTGATGAAATTAATTACAAGAAAGTTCAATGCATAAATATTAAATACTACCCGTTATTTAATTGATATGGACTCAAATTTAATGGTATATGTGCCCGTAGATATTTGTACCCGTTATTATAATAAATAAATTACATGAATATTCTTACTATATAAGAGAGAATTTTTTATGCTTTTGTTGAATGTGATGAACTTCCTTTTTTTTTTTACAAAGTGATGAACTTTTTTTTGTTAGAATGAAATGTATGGATATTAATATTTATGGATATTGTTATGTACGAATATTATTAAGGTTTGCTAAAGAGAAGAAATGAATGTGATAAATTTATTGTTAAAACACCTCCAAATTAGTTTTGGTATATGATTTTTTTTCGAAACTTCTCTTATCACATCTGTTTCATTTTAATTGTCCCCTTAACATTTTTTTTTATGTTTGAAATAATTGTCGTTTATAATACTAATGCAACATTTATTATTTTTTTACTAATATATTTTTATTTATTGAATTTCACCTCACTGAATCACTACACTAACTACAATAATTTTTTGGTAAATGATACCCTAAAAATATTTAAAAAATTAAACAATTAATGATTGTTGCTTATAAAAACAATTAATAATTGTATTGTATTCTATGTTTTTTTCCTTCTTATAATAAGTATGGAATGGAATTATAAAATAGAGGGGAGAGAGATACACTGAGGTGATGTGGCAAATAGTGCTGTCCATGAAAGTGCAGTCACACTTTATAGAAGGGATCGGGTCTCGAAAGGAAGAATCAAGTGGCTCCAAAGCTGTTCCGCTATAAACATTTCCACTGATGTTCCACTTTGTCTTATCAGCTGATAATCTCCATTTTGAGGATATCGAGTTAAGAGCTTTTGTTGTTCAGGGTTCATATTTGGAAAGATTAGTAGTGTTGTGTTGGCTTACTTAAAATTAAAATATTTAAACAAAACATAAGTAAACATATATCACTCACTTTTAGAAGGATCAACAGTAGCATTTTGATTACTTTGTACGCTAACCAAACAACAAAAGATCATGCATATAAAGACGGTTGAAGGATACATGCTAGAAATCAAACTTTGATTTGTCACATTGTGAGAGTATATCCTTTTTCGCTATAATCAACTTCGTTAGTGGGCTACCTTTTTAATGTATATATGTGTGTGTGTGTGTGTGTTCGCACGCGCGAGCGTGCACACACGCACGCTCGCGTGTCCTTGTTGAAAATAATATTTAACATAGACATTATTTACCAATTGTTAGAGATCATAAAATAACAAGATTATATTGAAATGATAAAAATATAAATTAATTTTTTACTTTTCAAATTTTAATTACATAATACTTGTCTTAATATATTTAGAACAACCGACATTGAATTAGATTGATAGGAATCTGAAGACAAAAATAATTTAAGGTTCAAATAACCAATAAAATACCTAGCATTGAAATCGAACTTACAACATGAACTATGACTCATCATTTGCGTACCACTTGAACTTCGATTGAACATGTTAACGAAATTTGACGTACGAAAATATTTTCAAAGATAAAAAATACGAGGCCTGAGAAACTCGAGGGCCTAAAGCCCTTCCTTCAGTGGCAGCCCCCTTAGGCCGGCCCTGCTTTTATAGATTTAGATGAACAGATACGGGTCAAAAAATATATGTATTGTTTGTAGGTACTCATATATATATATATATATATATATATATATATATATATATTACTCTCTTCGTGTTTGTATATAATCACCCTTTGGATTTTTTACATTTCTTGAGAAAAATTGTTAGTGCAATTAATATGTTTATTTTGTGTGTTAATATTACCAAATTGTTCTTTGTTTGTATGTGTATTAAATTTGATTTTCTATATTTCAAGACAAGTTAATATTATTAATTAGGAGCATGTTTAAGAATTGGTAAATAATGTCTATATTTGGGTAATCACTAAAATAATCATCTACTACCGATATTGGAACTTTCTACATACACATTGAGATTAAGATTTAGTTAAATTATTCATTATATATGTTCATTAATAATAATGCTGACATATAAGGATAAGGAGATATATACATACCAAGGTTTGTGTTCCCTTAAAACTTGATTTTGTTAGAGTTGTTCTCCAAAGTGTGGTTTCATTTGGGACATCATTATATATGTTCATATGCCTCCTTTCACGTTCACCTGACATCATGACCTCCTTACTTTTGTTGCAACTTTTTTTCATATAAAGGTTATCCTCTCCCTTATATGTAAAGAACAAGATGTCTCCAAGCCCTTGATAAGGCTTAGTCAAAAGAGTCCTAGTCTTTAGCATTGTTTGTTAGTTGATTTAGTCATTCCCATAACTGTTACTTGCTTTCTCTATAGTTCTTATTGCATCTAACATTCCTATCCTATTGATCTGGAATAAAGAACTTCAATCCAACCTTCTGTAAAGTGAACACAGCCTTCTTCAATGGTTCAGTTAACTTCCCATGCATAGTGATTTTCTTCAACAAGAATCATAGGATTTGGGAAGGAATTTTCGAAGATGTTAGTCATCTCAGATGGTAGATGGTAGAACCTGTGATATCAAAAATCAATATAGTATTTATTAATATTTAAGATTGTTGAAAAAAATGTAAATCTATGATATGTTTAATCTGTATCATCGATACACAGGAAGTGTAGGACGAATCTAATATAGTAGAGTTTATAAGACATCTCACAATTGCATGGTTTTTTGGCGGATGGAGCAACTGCGAATTTGCGGGAATATGTCATAATTAATTGTTGAGGTACGTAGTTATACATGTGCGTGAGCGCACGCACACAAGCGCGCGTATGCGTGTTGAAAATAATATTTAATATAGACATTATTTATCAATTGTTATATATCATAAAATAACAAAATAATATTGAAATGATACAGATATAAATTAATTTTTTACTTTTACAAATTTTAATTACACACTACTTGTCTTAATTCAAATAACCAATTGCCCATTTTTCATGTTTCGTTATTTTTTACAAGTTTTTTCGGTTCAATTTCATATACTCTGAATTTCAGATAAAACTTAAGAAAAGAAACTTTTATCCCAGCGTAACATCCGCCTAAGTTAACAAGTTAATTAAAAAAACTTTTGTGAAATAAAAATCAAGTAAATTCTTCCTTCGTTTTTTATTATACAAACAATTTGTGACTTTTTTTTTTATTATATTTATAAAAAAAAATGCCAAAACATTTTAGGTATATTTATTTTTTTCGAAATTGTTTTAATATTGATAAATTTATTTAATGCATAACAATTTTTCGCAAAGACATATTTCTAAAAATATTTCAAATGTTTGTACCAAAAAATATTTAAAAAAAATTAAACAATTAATGATTTTTTCTTATAAAAACAATTAATAATTGTATTGTATTCTATGTTTTTTTCCCTTCTTATAATAAGTATGGAATGGAATTATAAAATAGAGGGGAGAGAGATACACTGAGGTGATGTGGCAAATAGTGCTGTCCATGAAAGTGCAGTCACACTTTATAGAAGGGATCAGGTCTCAAAAGGAAGAATCAAGTGGCTCCAAAGTTGTTCCCTTACAAACATTTCCACTGATGTTCCACTTTGTCTTATCAGCTGATAATCTCCATTTTGAGAATATCGAGTTAAGAGCTCTAGCTGTTCAGGGTTCATATCTGGAAAGATTGGTAGTGTTGTGTGGCTTAATTAAAATTGAAATATTTAAAGAGAACATAAGTAAACATATATCACTCACCTTCAGAAGGATCAACAATAGCATTTTCATCACTTTGCAGGCTAACCAAACAGCAATGCATATAAAGATTGTTGAATGATGCATGGTATACAAGGACATAGGGCAGGGCCGACCCAATGTATTTTTAGTCCTTAAACGAAATTTAAATAGAGACATTTTAAGTGCGTTTAGAGAGAATAAGACAAAATTAACAAAAAAAATTCATAAGTTCCCTCAATCGAAAGTATATCTATATGATGTATGTTAGACACTAAATAAATGAGTATTTTGTCAGCTAGAAATCAAACTTTGGTTTGTCACATTGTGAGAGTATATCCTCTTTTGCTATAATCAACTCCATTCGTGGGCGACCTTTTTAATATATATATATATATATATATATATATATCTGTGTGTGTGTGCGCGCGCGCGTGCGTGCTTGTGTGAGCGTGCGTGTGCGCTTGTTGAGTGGTTTGGTATATAATTAATGGGTAGTGAGACATAGACCTCCTTAGGTGACATATACCACTTCTACATCCACATACAATTGTGAAATGTGTCCAATTAGTCCCCACACACACAAAAAAACTCACATTTTATGTCTGTTACACATTCTCACATGAGATGGTACAACGTGTGTATGGAAAAAAGGATGTCTATGAAATATTATCCATAATTATATTTCCCATTATCTATTTGTGCACCTCCATTTATTTTAAGAGTTGGAAAAGACCTTTCTGTAAAAAAAATATGGAAATCATTGCTCCATTTGTACTATATAAGCCGCTTAGATATTGTACCCAACTTCTTTCCATTGGTACATAAAAAATTACCTTAGTAATCCCTTTCTCCATTTTTTTTTCCTGACTAAATTTCCCTCTCTCCATGGAATGAATGACACAGGAATATTTATAAAATGGATGTGGTTGGTGAAATTCCACAAGAGCTATGGATTCTTACTTAACTAGAAATTTTTTATGCTTTCTTCTATACTTTTCCATTAATTGTTACAATTTCCCCTAATAACCATATAAATTTTATGGCATCCTATCCTATCCTATATTATTTCATTCTGCTAAGTTTCCATAAATTTTAAACAGGGAGCTTGGCAAAAATTACTTGACAGGCTCTCTACCTTCAGCCATTGGAATACTGACTCGTATAAGTTACATGTAATGTTAGGAAAAATCATTTTATTATAATCTTATATATAAAACACACATAGAATAATTACAATGTAAAAACACACACAACGTAAAAATGTTTACAATGCCACTGCATATGAATAATTACATTAAGCGAAAGATGAGTAAATGAAACCTCCTACACAATATGCAATAAGCTGCCAATACGCTTACAACACAAATCAAATCAGTACCTATATGACCTCATAAAAACTAGTTCTATCTAAATGATCAACATGATCCTACATTGTCTAAACATCAAAAAATAAGACCAGTCTAGTGCCAACTACTTCACAACAGATCTGCAGACCCCCATGAGCAAAATCTCCTTAACTGAGTGAGATAAATGATGAAATATAATTGAACACGCTCCAATCACCAATACATTTACTTGACAACTTCAGGGGGTGGACCAACATGTTCATTCTCCATTGCTTGAATTATCTTATGAATTATTTTTGGATACACGGGAAAGTATCGATGAATAGATTCGTCTTTATTTTGTTGTCGTCTTTCAAACTTCCGATTCACTTATCAGTCTCCAATGCCATCGCTATGCTTCCCTGTGAATAAATTTGCTGCCAGTCCAACAGTAAGCTATGTAGAGTAATTGTGAAGCAAACACTTATTTCATTCCTGGAAGAAAAAAAAAGGTAACAAGAAATGTTCATGTAGAGTAACGTTAATTAAATGTGGCCAAAACAATAACAGATTAAGGAAACTATAGTGATGGAAAAATAAAGCAAGTTAACATATGGTGAATTGCTGATACAGGGAAGTTCAAAACACTTATTAACAATTGTATTGCATTCTATGTTTTTTTTTTGTCTTATAAAAGTATGAAATGGAATTATAAAATTGAGGGGACAGAGATACACTGAGGTGATGTGGCAAATGGTGGTGTCCATGAAAGTGCAATCACAGTTTATGGAAGGCATCACGGTTTCAACAAATATTTTCGCTGATGTTCCACTTTGTCTTATCCGCCGATAATCTCCATTTTGAGAATATCGAGTTGAGAGCTCTTGTTGTTTAGGGTTCATATTTGGAAAGATTAGTAGTGTTGTGTTGGCTTACTTATAATTGAAATATTTAAACAAAACATAAGTAAACATATATCACTCACCTTCAGAAAGATCAACAGTAGCATTTTGATCACTTTGCACGCTAACCAAACAACAAAAGATCATGCATATAAAGACGGTTGAAGGATACATGGTATACAAGGACAAAGGGCCGGGCCGACCCAATGTATTTTTAGGTCTAAAATGAAATTTAAATAGAGTATTTTTAAGTGCGTTTAGAGATAATAAGACAAAATTAACAAAATAATTTCATAAGTTCCCTCAATCGAAAGTAATTATATATGATGTATGTTAGACACTAAATAAATATGAGTATTTTGTCAGCTAGAAATCAAACGTTGATTTGTCACATTGTGAGAGTATATCCCCTTTCGCTATAATTAACTTTGTATGTGTGTGTGCGCACGCGTGCCTATGTTGAAAATAACATTTAATATAGACATTATTTACCAATTGTTAGAGATCATAAAATTACAAAATAATATTGAAATGATACAAATATAAATTAATTTTTTACTTTTACAAATTTTAATTACACAATACTTGTCTTAATATATTTAGAACAATCGACATCGAATTCGATTGATAGGAATCTGAAGGCAAAAAGAATTTAAGGTTCAAATAACCAATAAAATATCTACCATTGAAATTGAACTTACAACATGAACTATGACTTTTCATATGCGTACCACTTGAACTTCGAATGAATATATTTACGAAATTTGACGTACGAAAACATTTTTAAAGATAAAAATATAAAGCCTAATTCGGGGCTAAAAATATCTTCACAAGAAGGTGATTATTACTTACTTAGCTGCGTTTTCTATTGCTGTTCACATTTTGTTGTCTTAGCTTTTTGACTGATAAGTTTAGTGTGATACGAATCCGCCACATGATGTAAAATTGTGTATGTGTTTTTTTTTATTGTAACATTAAAATAGAATGTGAAATATTTTAACAAACCCAAAAATAAATAAATTATGGGGTTAATTATGTTTCTAGTCCCAATAAAATAGCGACCTTGTAAGTTTAGTCCTTACTTAATTTTAATAGCATTTTTAGTCCCTATAAAAAAAAAATTTACTTATAATTTTAGTCCCTGCTAAAACAAAGTTTGATTAATTATCCTTAAACTCTTAAATTTTTGAACGATTTTTTTTAGACAAGATTAGAACACTATGAAAGGTTCGTTTACTAAAATTTAGAATTTTCAGACATGAAATGAATTAAATATGAATTTTTTAAAACGACAAAAGTTAAAGATAAAAAGTAATAAAATCTGGATGTATAAATCAAATTTTGCGATAATTTTTTGCGGAGGAACTTTTAGTAATGTTCTAAACATGTCTGCAAAAAATTGTTCAAAAATTTAAGAGTTTAAGCATAAATTAAACAAATTTAAATTGAGTAGGGACTAATACTCAGGGCAAAAAAACAAAATTAAGGACTAAAAATGCTATTAAAATTAAGTAAGGACTAAACTTACAAGGTCGCTATTTTATAGGGACTAGAAACATAATTAACCCTAAATTATGTAACCACAAAGTAGAGTAATTGTAAATAAATGTAGAGTTGTAAACGTAATACTAGTAAATAAATTTAATTGAATTGCGTCCTCCCAGTTGTCCACCATTTTTAGGGGACATTGACATAACGTGGACGCATGATGATTATGATGGTATATTCCCCTTGACTTGGAATAATAATATACTTTACGTAAACGTGTCATCAAGAGAAACATAAACGTTTAACTATCTTTCTTTTAAATACTCCCTCCGTTTTAAAATGAGTGTCGTTTTAGTCAATTGCACATGGATTAAGGAATGGAATAAAGTAGTCAAATATCATAGCAATTTTACTAAAATAACCTTAATTTATAAGATTAAGACAAACTTAAAGTTGTATTGAAAATTGTGTGAGAGAGAAAAGTTGGAGTATTTATTGAGGGTAAAGTTGGAAGAAAAAAGTTAAAGTTGTATTGGAAATGTAAAGTGACATTCATTTTGAAACAATTTTTTTTAGTTAAAGCGACACTCATTTTGAAACAGAGAGAGTAGAAAAATTATATGGAAAATGTTAACCAGGTTTATAGGTAGTCTAATGACTAAATTTTACATATTTTAAATATGAAGAAGAAGAGTGTCTGAGATTTAAACTTCAATTGCTGCATATATTATATAATACTTCATCCGTTTTAAAATAAGTGTCGTTTTAGGTGTTTACACACATATTAAGAAATGCAATGATTAAGGGAAAGAGAATGGTTATTTTACCAAATTATCCTTATTAACTATTGGTTAGTTTTAAAAGTAATACTTTGGAAGTAGTGTGCAGAGTATTAATTGAAGGGTACAATTGAAAAGAAAAAATTATTATTGCATTGGAAACTGAAAGCGACACTCATTTTGAAACAAATTTTTTTTGCCTAAAGCGACACTCATTTTGAAACGGATGGAGTATATATTTTAAATATGAAGAAGAAGAGTGTCTCATATTTAAAGAGTGTCTCATATTTAAACTTCAATTGCTGCATATATTATATTATATAATATACCTATCAGTTGAGTTAAGCTCACGAGAACCTTCATATAATACTATTTAAGCTCTTTAAGGATTGTAAAATGGTAAGTTTTTATGCAAATTTGTGTATTCTTTTTTTTTTTTTTTGGTAGTGGCCGGGGTTTGAATCCTGGACCTTGCATATTTTATGCATTGTCCAACTAACTGAGCTAAGCTCACGAAGACGCAAATTCGTGTATTCAATGTATTATAAATTGTAACAATTAATTTTTTGAAGGAATATTAGTTTTTAAATATAAGATCCTTAAAAAAAGGGTATCGATGACACTCGCTATCAAGACTCATATTATATTTCTTTTGTTTGTACTTTTAAAGTGCAACACTAAGTTTGATTATCATTAGTTGAAGAACAATCACACATGTGTTTGAATGTGAATCTTCTTGCTTATATAAATCAACTTTTATATTGAATGTGATAATTTTAACTCGGACTTAAAATATCAATATTCTTTTCTTCAAGTGTGAGACTCTTCAAATCGAATCAGTGTTTCGATACCAAAGAGCAAATCCATGCTCATTCAAGATCAATAATGTTTCAACAAATATTAAATAGATTTATTTATAATGTTTCAACAAATATTAAATAGATTTATTTTATTATCAATTGAAAAATAAATATTAAATGGCACCGATTACAATAATTTAAATACAAATTTAATAATTTAATGTAAAAAAAAAGTTCATTTTAGAACTCGTTTTTTACCTCAATATGTATACGGTCAGTCTTCTCATATTTTTTTTTTATAATTTTTATGCAAAAGAGTTTATTAAATTCCCAAAACTATATTATAAAATCAAAAAACCAAAAAATGTGAAAAATAAAATACCGCTAAGATTATAATTTTAAATTATTCCAACTAACCTTATAAATTTAAATAAAAGAGAATATTATATTATTCTTTATTCTTACAATAAGAACTAGTGGTATACCCGTGCTGACGCACGGGTACAATAATTGTTTAATATTTAAAATATTGTAATAAAAATTTAGATAGTCGTGGATTAATTAGAAAATGACATGAAATTATTTATGGTTTATAAGGTAAAAATAAGAAGTTGGTATGATTATTGAATGTATATCAAATATTTTATTGATAAACTAAAATAAATTATGGTTATAGTAGGACAAAAATAATGTAAATAGAAAATGGATATAAGAAATTTAAAATATTGATTGTCTTATTTAATGAATCCAAGGTAAAGTGAATGAGTGAATAAGTAGGGTGTAAAAGCAAAAAAGTGTGTTGGGCCGCAGAAAATATATAAGTTAGGATGGCTTAGCCCAAAAACATACATGGACTACCTGTTATATAAAAATTTGCAGTAAGTGTGCAATTGCAGGCATAGTGTTGTATTCATCACATAAAGTGTCAAACAAAAAGTAATAGTTAAATTCAACCTGCAATAATGCACATTGAAGTATATGTGTCTGTAAAGTAGCACGTTGTCCAAAAAATCGGTCTTGTTTGATTCTTAAAGCAATATTCTGTAAGTGATAGGATATATGAGGGAAAGTAATAGTTAAATTCAACCTTCAATAATGCACATTCATGACTGTTTGTTATTTTGTTTGTATCTCAATTCTACCTCCCATGGTATGGTGTATGAAAATATACAATTAATTGGACTGAAAAAGCTTGAGTATTATGGTTGGGAAGTTCATTAATTGACTTTGGTGTGAAATAGATCGCCTTAAAATCTATAGTTTGTTGGGAAAACAGTTGAAGATATATTTATGATATAGCCTCTACAGCTGCAAAGTCTCATCATCTTGCCGCTATGGCCAACAATGTAAGTAGTTATTTTTCATAATTGTTGTTGTATCATTTTCTTCTGTTATTGATGTAGATATTTCACCATAATACAATTAATAAAAAGCTTCAATGAAGTTGTTTGTTGGTTTTGACAGAACTGGATACATCATAAAAGGAGATATTCATCCAATCAATCTATATGTAATTATAAATTAGCACTTTCTAACTTGAATTAACCTGGGAACTTATAGATCCTGAGTATGGAAGTGATCTTGCACTGGTCTAAAGTAAGTTTATTTTAAAATAAATCGATTTTGAAAGCTTCATAACTATTGAAGGAGTCCTCCTATATGAATGAAGATAGTTATAATTTATGATGAAGCAGTTTTGAATCCAGTAAAGTCAGAAGGTCATAAAATAACCATGAGAAAGATGAACTAACAATGAAATAGCAATAGTATATAGTGAAGTAGGACAAGTTGATTTCATCACTTTACAACTGAAATCTTGGAAAAACTGAAGCTTGAACAACAAAAAATGGCAGAGTCTATTTTAGAGGAGGATGCAGCAAAACATGGCTTCTGCAATCATGGCACCTGTATTGTAAGTTAACATATTTAGTAAGCATGAGCATGATTATTATGATATAGTATTATACGAAAAGATATTGAATCTGCATAATTAGATTCAAAAATAATTAGGAGAGTACTTACTTGTCAAACATTTTCAAATATTTCTTTGTAAACAACGTTTGTGGTAGTGTCTTTTGGGAGTTTATGTTCATCATGTATGAGTATCTTGATACCCTTTTTGCTGGTTACTCTTGAGATTGCAACATAAATTTGGCCATGACTAAAGACATCTTTAGGTAAATAAAGGCCAACCCAATCAAGAGACTGACCTTGAGATTTGTTGATCGTCATTGAGTAAGAAACTACAATCGGAAATTGTCTCCTACATAACTTGAATGGCCAAGGAGATTGAGATGGTGACATATCCATACGTGGTATATAGATAATATTCCCATGATGTTTGCCACCCATTATCTTAGCTTCCAAAACATGAGTAGCCATCTTTGTTACTATCAATCTTGTCCCATTGCAAAGTCCTTCAGCTTGATCTATGTTCCTCAATAACATAATAGGACACCCTACTTTTAGTTTGATGCTATGATTTGGTAGTCCAGAAGTTCGCAATGTACTTAAGAATTCAGGTGTTAAAACATCTGTAACAGTACTATCATGCATTTCTGATCTATCAATAGAGTTGGCACTGAAATAGACTCGCTCTTCTCCTGCATAGTTACAAAGGAAGCTCGATTGTTATTCTTTAAACCAGAAAATAGAAATAATGATGTTTGATACAAAAGGGTTACATTATAATACCTGGCATTAGACCTAAAACATAGTCATTTATTTGATCAACAACTTCAATAGTTGATGCCAAAATGGCTCTGCTCTTCAAGTAATCGTAAGATTTGTAATTATCCAAGAAGTTAGGATATGTACTTTGTACAATAGCAAGGATAGGATCTTCATACTCAGTTAGCAACATATCTTTGGGAATAGGGATCTCAGCATAACCATCATTAGGCTCGTTAATTCTTCCCTCTCCAAGACGTAAAAGCCAGTTTGAAAATTCTTCAATTTCTTCGTTTTCTTTAGGATCTGAACCGTGCTTCAATCTCATATTTTTTGTCAATTCAAGAACTTGACAATGATCCCAAATATATGAAGAATTGATTGAGGCATGGACAATATCAGAACGGTTGGCTCTTGGTATAACTGGTAATATCTGTCTAAAATCCCCACCAAATACTACAACCTTCCCCCCAAAGATGAGCTCACTTTTCTTAATCCCATCACCCATAATATCTTTAAGTGTTCTGTCCAAGCACTCAAAAGTATATCTATGGGACATCGGTGCTTCGTCCCATATTATAAGCTTGGTTTGACGAAGAAGGTCTGCCATATCACTATCATGATCAATGTTGCACATGGAGTTATCTAATGTAGGCACAGGCATTTTAAACTTAGAATGTGCAGTTCGGCCTCCGGGTAGAAGTAGCGATGCAATTCCGCTTGAGGCAACAGTCAACACAATTTCATGCTTTGATCGTAATGCACTTGCAAGTGTGCGCCACATGAAAGTTTTACCTGTCCCACCATAACCATGCAAGAAGAAAACACCTCCTTTTTGATTAGTAACAGCCAACATGATCTTGTCAAAAATAACTCTCTGCTCATCTGTTGAATAACAAAGGGAAACAACAATGTCATTAAGTTTATAGTGTATATATAAAATAATGGTTGTTTGTAGTGATAAATCTACAAAGTAGTATAATACCTGTAAGGGATGAAAATAAATCTTGAAACTCTGTTTGGAGGGTTCCAATATCATAACTACGTTCATCGTAGATTAATCTATTGCCCAGCTGCTCAAGTACATATCCATTTGGATAAGGCAAGGAAGCAAAATCCTTCAAAGTCCTTCTACTTGATTGTAATAATTTCTCAATTTCGATCAAAGTTAGATTTTGAATTTGTTCCTCACTGAGCATCAATTCTGCGAAACATAAAGATATTTTAAAATAGATGAAGAGGAGGAAAGGTGATTTGAAAATAAAGATATATTAAAAACAAACATATTTTGTTCTGCATTATATGAACAAACCTTGATTGTTTGCCAAGTTTCGCTGTTCACGTAGGATTCCATCAGACAACCAATGAATAGTCTTATTCCATACGTGACGTGGTCTATTCATTGCTCCAGAAAGTAGCATAATCACAAACAATCTTCTCAAAAAATAACCGGAACCCCATTGGTATGCTTCTCTAATGGCGCCAATGAACTCCATATCATCATTTAGGAATCCCATAGCAAAGCAAGCCTCTCTGAATGATAGAAACTGTATATCTCCAACTTTGCGAATTTCTTCATATGTTTTTGGTCCTTTGACAATGGTTAACATCATCCGCAAATAGAACAATTCTCCAGTTGTAGGTGGAACCCAGATTAATCTACCAATAGTATAACCCCTCTTTCTAGGTGTCCAAATTCTGTTTTTTTTGCTGTAAACAAATTTAGAAACAAATTGACCATATGTCAATTGTCTTGCAGCCTCATATTCTTGATTTGCTTGTAGCCATGCTGTGAACATAGATTCGGTGACACTTGCCTTTTCAAGCACATTTTCCATGGTGGAATGATCAGTAAAGTATATGCATTTCTCACCAACTAAATGAAAGAACATGCGCTCAACCGCTGGTTTTCTTCCATGAATTGAAAATGACAGAATTCTCCAACATGCTTCAGCCGGTGATATATACCTACAATCTAGATAATGCTTGATTTCATCAATTGGTTGTCCCTGAGATGTCACATTCTGTTCGGTTGGCACAATCCGGGCTGTGATGCGATCATATCCTTTGTGTATGTATTTGAAAAGATATTTAATCGATGCACTTTGGTTACACCATTCCATGTTGATGTGGGCTTGATATTTCATCAACAATTTTTTGTTGTATGGAACAACATGTCTGTTGTCTAGGGTAATACCATTCTTAATTATGGTGTGAGTGTTTGAGCTTCTCTTGTATACAGGATAGCCATCTTGATCAACAATAGTACGCTCGATGTACTTTTTGGGAAAGAATTTGGAACATTTATTGTTTTTCCCCATGCATGGTGATGAGAGTCTTGCAAGCCCACATGGTCCATGAATCATGTGACTCTTGACCAAGTTGTATAAATCATTGTGCTTCTTTGGATCAGGTATTTCAGCTGAAATGATTTTGTCAATGTCTGCAGGGGTTGGATACTTGCTTGAAGGATGTAAAAATATAAGAATGTGAGCATGTGGTAAGCCTCTTTTCTGGAATTCAATTGTGTACATATCTGTGAAATGCAATAGTAATAATTAGCACAAATTATTCTAATTAAAGTGTACAACATATTTAAGGCAATATGGTAATGTTTACTTACATGCAAGGACCTTGCCAAGGGTGTGGTTTTTGGTCAGGTCTTTCATTAGTTCATCAAACTTGATTTTGAAAACTCTTGCAATGATATCTGGACGATCTTGCGGTTTCAAATTGAATTTTGCTAGTTCTCTTGTTATTTCAGGCCAGTTTGGATTGCATGTGAAGGTAATAAAGATATCTGGAAAACCAACAGCACTTGATATTGCCATACCATCAAAGTATAGTTGATCCATGTATCTTTTACTTCCTACAAAAGTTGATGGAAGAACTACTCTCTTGCCTTGTAGTTTTTGCTGACTTTGGTTTTGACCTGCAGTTTTCTCGCTTAGTTGCCTGTATTTCCCAACTCTAAGCTTTGACTGATTTTTCCTCAACCAATTCAGCCTTTCAGCCTCCATCATTGCGTATCCATCGACCAAAAATTGTTGGAAAAGTCTTCTAGAACAGTACAAAGTATTTGCCTCAAATTTTCTTGATTGTATCCTAAAACAAAACCATGCTTTGATAGTCAACCGATTCCTGCTGTTCACAACAGTATCATCCTTATATCTCAACAAAATCCCAGGTCGATAACCATCTTCTCCATATGGGAAAAGAAGTGGATATTGAAACCCAAGATAACTCGCATGAAATTCATCAATTCGTTGTAAATTGCCTGTTTGCCCTTGCAATATAATATCTCTATGTTTGGCAGAATCAATATCCCCTGCAATGAGTGCCGCAACTTCTGAAACTGTTGGCTTATTGTACACCCTGCCATCAGTGTTTCTGTCTGCAATTAACTTCAACCGTACATTCTGAACAGGGCCACTCTTGAAGAGATCTCTGGCCATTCTAAACGCTTTAGCATGCACATTATTGGCATCAAGCATTGACCTTAAGTCTTTCACCAATTGTTCATCGATATCCTTGTTGTCCCTGTATAGGAAAAAGCAACGAAACAATGACATCATATATAAGACACTATAGAAAAATGCAACATATATAATACTGATTTGAAACCATATAATTATATATACCTAAAAGAACCAATTCTGTTAGAAATCTCATTGTCAGTGTCATGGATATATAGCTGAGCAAACTTAGGTCGTTGTCCGGCTAAGGGCAACATGCTTCCAATTCTATGACATGTCTGACCTTGCATTCGTAGTACAGGTGGACCTTTTCCTTTGTTTGTGTATGAATCCATTTTCATACCAGGTGAAGTAAATGAGAACATGGCATTGTACGTTCTAGCATTGTTCTGATAATTCTTGCTGGTTTTGCTTTGGTTATCAAATAAAAGATGTTGAAGAAGCTGTGGAGGCTGTTCCAGTAAAGGCAATTGAACCTTCCCATGTTGACAACATAGTTGAAACTTAGGTTTTGTAGTATTTTTTGACTTCTGCCTCCTTTCTTGATACCACATTAACGCTCCACAAAATTCACACTCCCAACTGGGTTGCCCTATATCACCATATCCTGTGACAACGTTCAAAACATTACACATGATTACTAAGGACAATGATGATACTAATTATGATTTGATAATATAATGGTGCCCTAATAAGACGATGCATTATGTATAAACTTTGTAATGAAGAACAAACAGGATTTAATCTGAATATACCTTGTGCTTCATTATCATCATTGATTTCAAGATCTGCATCACTACTGGTATCCGATTGAGTTTGATCAGTTGCATCCGAATCAGCATCAGAATCAACATCAGAAGATGCATGACCACTATCATCTTGTGTTCCATGTGGTAATCTATCAGACATTGTTTCAAAATACTCAGCATCAGTTTCAATATGTTTGCGTTTGTTTGACACTCTATGTGTTGATCCAGAGGTTTGGGCAGAGGGATGGGGATTGACATTGAAATGTGATGGTTCAGGTGGACTTGTATGAATTGATGCGACACCATTGTTATATGACCTTTGATAGTTATGAGCAGCCCTTCTATTTTTAACATTAATATTTTGTGCAGTATCAGTGTGATCAGAAGGACGTTTTTCTCCAACATTAAGAGATGGAGAAGGCAGCACAGGAACTTGAACAGTAGCATCCAAATGTGGCAGTAGATTTTGGCCATGTACATACTTCCTAACACTATCATTAGAATGGCATGATTTAGAATTTAAATGTGGAAGTTGAGTAGGTTTGCTGAATCTCACTTGTGACCTGAAATGGTTGTTAAGTGTGGATGCAGGAAGGTGAGAGTGCTGCGTTGGTGTTGGCTGAACCTTGAATGTTTGGACCTTAGCTGGAACTGTAGATTGAGCCTCTTTTTGTGAAGTACACCCTCTATTGAATGTCTGAGGAACAAACCCATTAAGGTGAAGAACATTGTTGGTACTTTGATGTCTTGTTTGGAGTTGGCAAAGTAAGTCATTATATATTTCAGATATAGGTTTTGACATACATTGTATTCGTGATTGCTTTGCCTTCCTGTTTTTTATATTGACATTTCCTGCAGCCTCAGAATCATTGACTGGGAAAGCACGTTTTGTTCCCACCTTTGGACATGGAGAATATTTAGCATTCAGTGGGATAGTTGCAGAAAACTTGTTGAGGAGATTTTGACCAGGTACATACTTCCTAACATTATAATTAGAATGTATTAAATTAGAACTTAAATTTGTTGGTTGAGTGAAATTGGTGGATTGAGTTTGAGATTGGTGGATTGTGTCAAAGTTGGATGTTTGAACCTTTGCCTTATTCTTAATAGAATAATTCAGACTTGAAAAAGAATGAACATTGATATTGGATCCAATGGGAGTAGATGTGGTAAAAGGTTTGAAGTTTTTAGAAGAACCTTGTTCAGAAACAACCTTAGTTGGTTTTGAAGTAGTTGGATTACGTGGAGAAGGCAACTTTGAAAGGTTTGAAAAAGTATAGGGAGGTGAAGGATAGGTTATAGTTGATTTTGTATGTGAATTCTGATTGGTGTTTAAGGTAGATTTGGTAATATCTGAAAGAGGTGTTGCATTACTCTTTTTCTGTTCAGGATATTTGCCATTTTGAAGATATGAAGACCTTCTTTTCCTTCTAGCTGCACCATTAGATTCAACAGAAGGTCTATGGATCTCCATTTTTTTTCAATTTACATAAGAACAGGAAGTGCTAAGTTGAGATTGTGGTAAATTGCCTTGTATTTCAGATGACTTATGAAATGTTAATGGTTTCATATGTGAACGTAACATGAGACATTGTATCTTCTGGAAATAAGGACCATGTGGAATAAGAAATGAAAATTAAATAAATATGTGTGGAAGATAATGGGTATATTCAATAGATATATTCTTTATCTTTCAAAAAAAAAAATAGATATATTCTTTAAAAAAATAAAATATAGATGTTTAGCATAAAATATTGATTTTGTGTAAAATAAGTGATGTAAATGTAGAACTGGGAAGAGTAACATAGTTAGACATGATAAATTATATTAGGAAAAAAAAGTAAGAATTAATTGGAAAGTAACTCTAGTTATACTAATTGTATAAGTACAAATTAAAGAAGGTCTATGGTTCTAGCATAGACAATGTGATGTATTAGTTGAAGATCAGTTTGCCTGGAAAAAAGGAGTTCCAGGCCATGATGGTATGACAAAGACTCTACTGTTCACAACAGAGTGGATTACTTTTTTGAAAGCACTGTTTTTCATTAAATGCATGGCAGGGATGATGGTTAATTGTATTTGCATATGTCTCATCGAAGGGTAGCATGCAGTAATATACAATATCTTATTCCATACTTGTGTATAGTTGAATTAAAAACCATGGGCAAAAACATTGGAAACGGGTTATTGTCTGATGGTAGTAATATACAATGATTATCTTGGTAACAGCTGGAAAATAATATATCAAAGGGAGTAGTAAAAAACAATTATTTCCCTAAAGTGAATAAGTTATTGTATTGTAGGTATCATATTTATTTAATTGATGTAAGGATTAGATCAGTAATTAATCATATTTATTCAAAATTGTATACATACAACTTCTATAGTTATAATAATTAATGATCAAGATAAAAATTCCTTTGTGTGTGATCTTTCTCTATTTAATATAAATTTGCCAACTTCTATAGTTATAATAATTAATGATCAAGATAAAAATCCCTTTATAATTGGATATATTCTATTGAAATATAACTTTATGTATTGTAGCTTTTGAAAGCTTGAAAGTTGATTTAATACGGATTAGATTTGTAATAAGAACCTGAAAGCCACACTTCTATACATATACTTTGCAGCTGATATGAAGAAAAAATGATAAAGATACATATCCCTTAATAAGCTGATTTATGTTTCTAATCATGGATAAGCTGATTTATGTTTCTAATCATGGAGCTTTCAAAATAAGAGATGGCATAAGAATAGAGTAGTAAACTGAAAGCATGAACAGGTAAATATGGAAGTGAAAGGAGTTTAACTTAAGGTACAGTTCTACAATACAACAAAATATAAATACTATAGAAATGTATTGGAATGCATGAGTTTCCCATCAAATAGTATGTCTTGGCATCTTATTCAATGACATTGTTACTAATCTTGATGTATATGGGTCGCGTAGGATAAGATAGTTGGTATGAAAATCTAACTTGAAAAAAGAGTCTGTTTGATGACTATAAGGGCTGAAATACAAATTTGAGGCCCAAAAAAATTACCACTATCTTCAATGTTTACATACCAAAGAGAGAATCTAAGATGTTTATCTGCTTCACATGTATGTAGTTTGTGGCAAAGATCATAAAAGAACTTCAGAATTAAAGAAAGATACCATTAACATAGTAAATTAACACAACACAATAGTCATAGATGTAGCATAACATAAAAGGTTCAGAGTGAATAACATAGTAGAAGTCTAGATTCTCTTGGAATCAGTGCTTGAACCAAGCTGAGTTGAAGTAAAAAATTAAGATAGATTACACAAAAGGGTACGTAGGACCAAAAAGATCATACAGGAAACAGTGAGAACATCATCAAGGATAAATTTGAAACATCTGTATGATTGGCATCATGGTTTTGAAATCACTTTTTCTCTTGTTTGATAAGCTTCACCCTCTTTGATGAAGTCTGTTTTGCAGGTGTGATCTCATTATGGCCACCAGCATTGCAAAAATCATCAGTTGCAGCCATCTTATGAGGAGTAATTTCAACAGTAGGACGAGCATTTGCTTTTTCAGCAACAGAATTGAAAGAACCTGGTGTGAGTTGAGAAAGACTCTCGCAACTCATGGGTTGTCCAGCATTCTTTAAGCCACTGATTGGTGTAATCTGGGTCAAACCATCAGGGTCATATTCAGAAGATGCAGAGAGGTCGTGCTGTCAAAACATAGTTGACAATAATTCAGGTTAGTAAAAGGCCATGATATTACATGACGTTAGACACATAAGTTAGATATAATTAGCAAAACAAACAAACTACTTACAGTTGAAATGGTAACATCTTCATTAGAAGCGGCTGGATTAGGATTTGTGTTGTCCATCATCACATCAGCACCTAAATTCTCAATCTCTGGTTCAGCCTCCTCCTGAAATATGATGGACAAATTAAATCAATTAGTGAATTAAATGAAGGAGGCATAAAAGACACACATTAAAGATTCAGCCATACTACCAAGGTTTGTGACATATAATAATCATACCACAAGGTTGGGGAACTTAGCCCTAACTCGGTCAGTGAAAGCTTCTCCTTCTTTGTAACATACAACAGAGCATGATTTCCACCTTGGTTGCCATTTGACCTTAAAGACCATAGTTTTTTCAGCCAAGTCATCCATTATGGTCGGAAATTCAAAGCGATTGGTAATACCAGCCTAATATGACAGTTGAAACATTAGTGTAGGTTCACTAACATGTTTGTGCAAATGTGTGAGGACTTTAGAGCAAACCTGTATCATGTTACTGCGGAGTTGGGCAGCAGATATCCCTAACATCTGAGTCACCTCGCGGTCCCAGACGACAAAAACAGTTCTGTCCATGTCATAGGATACATCCATCTCAAGCTTGTACCTAAAATAAGGGTATCAATAAGAGAAATCAAGATAGATAACAACGTCCAAGAGTCACTCCATACTTAATACGCATATAGGATAACATATATAACATACCTGACAATCTCGGTCTCAGTGTTATGCCCATCGTCACATGTGTAAGGAGGTTTGTCCCCTTTAGCAATCTTTGGACACTTGTGACAAGCAAAGTAGTACCAACCATTTTTGGTCGAGTTCACTTTCTCAATCTTAGCAACTGTCACACAATAACTTATCTGCATAGTTGTACACAATTTGATATGTGAGATGGTTTATGAATATAGTGAATCTGAGAGTAGGTGGTGAGTGGAACTTGTAAAATTCATACCACGTCAAGCTGGATAACCTGAGACAGGGGCAGAATCTGGGAATTAGATAGAAGGTCGTCTTCAGTAGCAACTTGGGTATTTCCATAAGACTGTGAACACTGGATCTGGCTAGATGACATCAGCTGCTCATCTTTAGGTAAACTGAAAACAAATATAAAGACATAGAAGTTAGGACTGGTTCTGAATATAGATGTTATAGGGAAATAACAGAAGTGTGTGATAAAAAAAATACCTTTCCCTGAAGAGATTGATCTCAGGGATGTTCTCATTGATGGACAACTTAGTGAATGAGTAAGTATTTGATACACTTAATGGGAACCGCCCTACATTCTCATTAAAAGCTCTAAGTGTTTTTTCACAAAATAATATCGTCATATTAGCCAAAGACAATGAAAACTGACAAACACAAAGAATAATACCTTCTTCTTTGATCTTGCAGTAGTTAAGCATAACTATGACAGGACCACCTTCCTTCCTATCCTTGTTAAACTTAATGAACTTTGCAGCATAGTCCTCCCATAAAGTGCAGTTTACAGAAATGTCACTATAATAATATAGACAAACCACAATTAGTATAGGGATATGACATTGAATAAGTTAGACTTTTCCTAAAATATAAGCTGTTCACCTCAAGTCTTTCAAACCAAAGTTAACTTGTAGCTTTTTCCCAGTTCCTTCATTCAGCTGACAGTAGCGCATTTCATGTACAATTCCAATAACATCTATTAAAATGACAAAAACATTATAATAATACATGTACAGAAATTTAGGAAAAGTATAAAAAATAAGATAAAGTTGTACGAAGATGTGTACTCACGAACTAAGAGATCAGCACGCCATTTTCCCGACACAATCTCAGAAAATGGCTTGAACTTAATGCTAGGGTTAGGGATGTCGTGGACATTGACATTATCAGCATTAGTTCCACCAGTCCATATCAATTTATACTTGTGATCAGAGGCTTTGAATGCATCATCATTCTTTTGTACTTGAAAGTTAGACAATGTGTATGTGGTGTTTTCTAGAAGGACTTTGTCACAAACAGCCTTGTAACCAGTTGGGATAACAAGTTGAATGTCATTTCCCTGTAATAAAACAAATAGCATTCACAAATAAACTGAAGACTTAAAAAAAATATAAATATAAATAAATCACATAGTGAAAAGTGGCCTCACCTTGGCATCAACTATGATCAACTCTAAATGCTCCTTGCCATCCTTAACAACAGTCCATTTGTCCTTAACCCGAACAGCTAGTTTCCAGAAATCTTTCTTGTTTGTGATTGCAGCAATGAACTCGACGGGTCTTACTTTTGGTCTTTCCATTTTGGCGCCCTAAAAAAAATAGCAAATAAGTGAAAGTAAATAAACATATGACACACATAAGTTCAAAAAATAATTTTTTTGAAAGAGTTTCAGTTTAGATAAATAAACGATTGGTTGAAAAGTTGAAACCTTAAACAACAACAACAACCAAAAATAAACTAATAACAAAAAACAACACATACAAATTCCTAAACATATAGATCCACAAAAAAAAAAAACAGTTGTAAACAACAAAAAAACGAAACCTTATTAAGGGAAATGTTATATCTTGATCAATAATAGGCAAAAACAAAGTAACAAAAAAAATCACAACAGTAAACACATAGATCTATAATAAACCTTATAAATAGAAAGAGCTAGAACAAAAATCAATATGTAACAACAGTGTTGAACAAAAATCACAAAAGTGAATAAAGATTTTGAATGGAAGTTACGAAAAGAAACTAAAAGTAGAAGAAGAGAATGAGTACCTTGAAATTTTCAGAGAGAGGATGGTTTGAGGGTAATGAAATGAAAGTAATGAAATGAAAAGTTTTTAGAGATAGTAAGTAAGTATATAATGGGTACAACAACAGTGTTGAGAAGAGTGAAAAACGTGATTGATTTGTGTACTGACAAATACAAATTTGATTTCAAAAGCACTTTTGTGTTTCCCTCTCAAAGACAAGTAAGTTTAGCTAGTTGGGTTAGAATTCAATTATGTTTATCATGTGCAAACAAACCAAACTATTGTGTACTTTTGATTACATGACATCACTTTGGTTAACCGAAGTCATCTAGTTGCATAAAGTAATTTTAAGACATGTTTTACCCCTAAGAGAGTGAGTTGGCAGTCAATGAGTATAGGTCATTAAGGAGTTTTCCACAGCATAATCTTTTCTTATATTAAGGGAGATAAGAAGAAGAAGAAGAAAGAAAAACAGAATCTACAGATTGAGTGAACATTCAGTTCTCTCAACGGCAACAGCAACAGCAACAGCAATGGGCGCTTATCACAACGACGCCGTTTCATTGCCTCCTCGTTACGACGTCGTTTCTACTCGTGACAAACACGTTCATGATAACGTTCATGGCAACATCTTCATCGATTCTGTAATTTTTTTCATTCATTTTTCATTTTTTTTTCAATTTTTGTTTTGTTTTGTATATGTTGAATTTAATAGTTAGAAAGTATTCATTTTTGTGTGACAACGTTGATTGAATTTAATTTTTTTTTGTTTTGTTTTTGATTTTTCAGCTGAGTTTGAAGTTCATTGACACTGAACAGTTTCAAAGGCAAGATTGAAACTTTACGTGATTCTATGAAATGGGTTATTTTCAAATTCTTGTTTTGTTTCTTTATTGTATACTTATATGGTTTTTTTTTTGTTGTTTTTGTGTGTGTGTATATATTGCAGGCTTCGTGAGTTGAAACAACTTGGTGAGTTTATTTATAATCATTGATTTTGTTTCTTTATTGTATACTTATATGATTTTTGTTGAATCAAATATATATGATGAACTTGTTTTGGAGCTTCTATAGATTTTCTTTTACTCATATTAGTCTTTGGTTTGAATTCGATAGTAATGTTAGGCACCTTTTTGAAATAATCATAATCTTAAGGACTTATAATTGAGAGTGCTTTACAAATTTCTAGACTAATTTGGTGGTTTACTTTTTTTTTTTAATCAAGAAGCTACTGGGGAATTTAAATGAGTAAACCACTAAATTCATATCTGACTTTGTAGGCTGCACTCAAATAGGTCCTTAAGATTATGAATATTACTAAAGGGCCACTGAATTTGTCAAATTTCACTCATATTAATCTTCTGAGAATATGTTAGGGGCTAAAATACAGGACATAATTGATTGTAAGTAGTTAAATATAAGGAACAATTTGAGAGTTTAATAGTGTTAGAGATATTCATAATCACAGGGACCTATTTGAGATATTCATAATCTTAGTGATGTATTTGAGAGTGCTCTACAGAGTCAAAGACTAATTTCACAGTTTACTCAATATATATTCGGAACTTGTTTTGAACATACTATAGAAATTTTTAGAGTAACCACTAAATTTGTTTCCGAATCTGTAGGGAACTCTCAAATACGTCCATGAGATTATATATGCATATTTCTAAATGTTTTCCGACTCTGTCAAATATTAGTCCTTACCAGAGTCGAGGACCAATTCAATGGTGATGCTTGGGACCTTTTTGAAAAATTCATAATCGTAGGAACCTTGACGAATTTAGTGGTTTCCTCTTTTTATCAAGCACCTACTATGGAATTTAAATACGCTTGTACAATTACTTATTCTAAATTATGTTCTTTTCTAGCATTTTTGCATTGTGTATGAATTGTTCTTGTTATGCTGGAAATAGCTCTGAAATCTGTATTGGAAATTTGTGTATCTTATGTAGGAACATAGGTTATAGTGACATTAACTTTGTTTTGTTCCCTCTCATTAAGATAGTTTTAAATTGTTTCTGTTGTAATGGTTGAAATCAGGTTGTTACATTACATATGATGGCATAAATAACAGACTATCAAGTATTACACTGTAGAATGTGTTATTATGTTTTAAATTTGTTCATGTAAATTCTCCAAAGACGATAAGTAATATATTGAGACGTAAGTGAGTCGATTGTTATCGAGGAATTCATTACTCATTAGCTTGTTCTTCCTAGTCATATACGCTTAATGGGTTTTACTTGAAGGAAATGAATTACAAGCATTTTTGTTTTATGTCAAACAGTTTTTATATTGCTTTCGTGATCTGGTGGGTTTGGTATTGTAGACTGATTTGAGTCAGTGTGGGACGGTATAGGTTTGCTAGGTGTGTCTTGGTATAGGTTTGTTGTGGTTTCCGGTGGAAGGAGTGTTAGGGGCTTTGATGTTCCATAGGTAACTTATTGTTAGTTAATTTTGAGGGTATCATTCCTTTGGTTTTTTCCTGCTGTGGCAGTATTATTGTACTTATTGGCTCTATTCTGGATACGCCTTGTACTATATTGAGTTATTTCAATAAATTTTGTAATTTCAAAAAAATAAATGCTTTCGACTCCTCATTTGTGTTAGTTTTTTATGATTTAGATTTGACATTGAAATGGCATTACGATAGATAGTATAACTTTCCAATTTCGTGAAACTGTGATTGCTTTATAACAAGTTTAGTGTGACACGAATCCGCCACATGATGTAAAATTGTGTCTGTATATTTTTGAGGCAATTATGTAAAATTGTGTCCATGTGTATATGTATGTTTGGTAACTATATGTATGTAAGTTTGTCTTAAGCGCCGTAAAAGAGAATAAAAGATATTTCTGAATTACAATTTTTCACTATCATGTTACAGAGATGAAAGCACACATAGTTTAGTTTTATAGAAACTGAAATGGAATTGTATTTGCATTTATGCCATTGACACAACCAACACAACGAGGTCCCCAATTTGGTTCCTCAATAAATAAGGGCAATAATTAATCTGTTCATAACGATAAGGAAAATAATTGCTTCTTTGATGCAACTAAATATATCAAAGATCTTACAAAATATCTATCACTTGTATACCTTTAGTATATGATCTCTCCCATAGATCAATTTGTTTTATGTTTCAGGTTTCACACACTTGGTGTATCCAGGCGCTGTCCATTCCAGATTTGAGCATTCTCTTGGAGTGTATTGGATTGCTGGTCAATCTGTTGAAAAGCTCAACAGTTACCAAGTATAATTTTTATTTTATTTTATTTTATATTTTACCCTTTTAAAGATACAGTTAAGTTTTTTCGATGAAAGCATTGCATATGTCTGTGATCTTACAGGGCATGGAGCTTGGTATTGATAAATTTGATATTCAATCCGTGAAACTTGCTGGTATATAATTTTTCTCAAAACTGCTCGTTATTTTGTTTCCATTCATTTTTTAAAATTATTTCTGACATTGTCATCATTTTTGTTAGGACTTCTGCATGATGTGGGACACGGGCCATTCAGTCACTTGTTTGAACGCGAGTTTCTTCCCAGAGTTATCAGCGATTCTAAGTGGTACTCTTCTCATTTTAATTTATTTCACTTTTCTCTACATTTTTCCTTGTAATGTTATAGAAAGAAGTTTTTCTTGTGTTTCTAAGTCCTGAAAGAAAGTACTATGTTTTATATGGTTATTTGTAAAGTGTTGTGTTCATTATACACACTATATAAACAATGTGTGGTATTTTGTACTTTGTAGGTCGCATGAACAAATGTCGGTCAAAATGGTTGATTATATAGTTGGGGAACACCATATTGATATTGACCCTCACATGTTAAAAAGAGTCAAGGTAATGCCACTATTTGCAATTGTCTTTTACCTGTTTTATGTCAAGTATATTGAATTTCAGAATTTTACTTCTTAAGCATCATAAACATGATGTTTTAGGTAAATTAGATAATTAAATTTTCAGTACAAGAGACTAAATTCATAGTAAAACTAGACTTTGAGATGCCTTTCTTTTGAAGTTTAGAAGTATTGGACACTTTTTGAAACTTACGGTATGATGACTGATGCTGATAGCCACGGTAGTTCTGTGCTCTACTGTTCTATAGAAAGTTCTCTAGTAACCCGATTTTCTGAGTACGTTCCCATGTTAATGTAAATATTCTATGTTCAAATAGCTATTACTTTTGTTGGAATTATTTTCATATATAGATATAGTTATTCATTTATTCTTCGTACTAAGCATGTTGCATATTCTAATGGGTGGTTATTTGGCACTTGGCAGGAAATGATATTGGCGAGCTCCGAATTTGCTCTACCTAGGGTAAGACTTGTAACCTTTTGTATTTAAATTGTCTATTCTCAAGAAATATTTGCCGGTTTATTCATATTGTAGGTATTTATTTCAAAATCTCTTTTCTCTTTTTAATACCTTTATTTTCTTGTTGGTTATTTAGAGCTCAAGTGAGAAAGGTTTCTTGTATGATATTGTTGCAAATGGACGAAATGGAATCGATGTTGACAAGTAAGTAACCACATAAAATTTAACAGTTGAATCTAAGCATTTGAGTTATGCTGTAATGTAATGATTTGTGGAAACTATTGATTCGCAGATTTGATTATATTGCTCGTGACTGTCGAGCTTGTGGTCTGGGATGCAACTTTGAATTTCAGAGGTTTCATGAATTTCTTCAAAATAACTTTTTCCTAGCAATAACTTAAAAGTATACAATATACAGAGGTTATAATATGTCTCTTCAAGATCTTAAATTCTATTATCCTTACAGGTTAATGGAGACCATGCGGGTCTTGGATGACGAGATTTGTTATCGTGCAAAAGACTGTTAGTATTATTTCTCAAACATTTTTTTAATGCTTATTCAATCACATATTTCTAAATTTTCTTGCCTTTGCCTTTGTAATTTGCTAGATCTTACCATCCACAAGTTGTTTGCCACTCGTGCCGATCTGTATAGAACAGTTTATACGCATCCAAAAGTAAAGGTATGAATTAGTTGCTTATTCGGAAGTTAATTTCATTAGTTCGTGATGGTGCATCCATAAACTTCGTGGTTTTAATTGTTTCTCATCTCATCTTTATGTTTCCAGGCAATGGAACTCATGGTTGTTGACGCACTTGTGCAAGCAAATGATTATTTGCAGATTTCTTCTAGCATTCAAGATCCTGGTGAATACTGGAAGGTAATTATGAGGGCTTCTTTCAAATAAAAAGTGTATTAAAAGAATTTTCGTATTGCTCTTTTCAATTACAAAATATATTTAACTTTGAAAAAATGCAGCTGGATGACTCAATAATTAAAACCATTGAGACTTCTCCCTTGCCAGAACTGAAGGAAGCTAGAGAGTTGATTCTGCGCATTCGAAGGCGGGATCTCTATCAGGCATGTTATTTACTGTTTATTATCTGTGATGTTTTTCTTATCAACTCAACAATTATTGTTCAGTGTTACTGAAGCTGATTAAGTTTCTGTTTCGGTTTGCAGTTTTGTAACGAGTATGCTGTTCCAAAGGATATAATGGACAATTTTAAGAAAGTCACTCCTCAGGATATAGTTTGTTCCCAGGTCCTTAATCTTTTTAATCCTGCTCATTTGCACATGTTTTTTATTCTTGCCAAGGTTCAACAAGGAACTTTATATTGTTTGTTATGCTACACCACCATTTGACAGAAAAATGGTGGAGTTATGTTGAAAGAGGAAGATGTAGCTGTTTGTAATGTCAAAATCGATTTGACTCGTGGAAAGCATAATCCTCTGGAAAGGTATTCAATAAAGATTAGTAATAATACATGTCGACAGTGGTCATTCAGTTTGTCTGAACTTCCTAATATTGTTTACTAATGTAATCTTTTCTTATCTCTTCTGGTGCATGTTTTGGTGGCAGCATTCACTTTTTCAAGGTACATCAATGAACCTTTCTATCTTTTATCAAGATTTCCTATTTATAAGCTTTATATTTTATTGTTGATGGTGTTTATATTGTATTAGGCGATTAATTGGGTGATAATGTCAAGGTGCTTGCATTTTTCAGTTCATGATTGTCCTTTGATTTTATGTAACTAAGACATTTGTTTTAAATGTGTACGTGAACAATAATTTTAAGGGCTACATAAATGAGTCGTGAATTAGACAATAAATTATTCAATAGAAACTACAACTTCTCGAAAGCGCAACTTGAATAATTATTTTATACTTGCTACTGGTTATATTTCCTTCATTTACATATTGAATAATATCTGTTCAGGATTATGAAAGTGATGAGAAATTTACAATTCCTGATGAGCGCATAAGCCACTTGTTGCCTGCATCTTGTCAAGATATGATAGTAAGGGTGTACTCAAAAAAGCCAGAACTGGTCAGTAAAATTAAATCCATCCAAGTTTCTTCTTACTTCCTTTTTACTCATTCAAGCCAACATCACTGACCTTGTACCTTGAACAATCCTATAGGTGGAAAAAATTTCAGAGGCTTTTGAAAATTATCAGCTAAAAACATATGGAATCAAAGCACAGGTACATTCAACACCAGAGAAGAAGAAACGCCGTTACAATTCATGAATATGAAAGCTGACTCTTAATTCATGTATATGAAAACTGTAGGTTTTGGCATTTTGTATAATCATCATATTACTGCTACAACTACTTTTTTCGCCTTCTTCTTTTCCTTATTATAGTATAGAAGAAGTCATCATATCTTCCACAATGGAAATATAGTTTTGGATCAATAGCAGCAACTGTACTTGTTATTTCCACACCAAAAACAAATGGTACACTATGTTGAAGCTGTAATTGAGCTTACCATATTAATGAATCTATTACTTGTATAGCAATTGATTTTTTTTCTTCCAATGGTTGGCTGTATTTGTCAGTGGAAGTATTATTTCATTTCTTTAGTGAGAATGATGTGCTAAAAGTTTGATTAGTTATGCATCTCCAGAGTGCCTTTGGGTTAGAGTCTGCAGGTTTGATATTGGATACATTTATTTGAAAAATTGTTATGTTTAAAAGTGAGTTTGAGTGAATTGATTTGTATTGAAAATATTTGTTTGAATAGTGATTTTTTATGATACACACACACACCAATAAAATTCACTTGATACATAACTACCAACAAATTTATGATTTTTCTGAATGTGATTGAAATACTTTTATTGTGTAAACTGAGTATTTTTTGTACGTAACTTGAAAGACTGATTCATCGAGTCAGATAGGACTAAAATTAATGACAAATCTCTCAAGAATTTTAAAGCTACTGAGTTTTTAGAGCTGTATTTGGACTAAGGGTCTTTGGTTAAGCTAGAAAAACTTGAACCATCTCATCCAAGCAATCTTGGATACGTAATCGGAATTATGTGATATACAAGTAAGGTCTGACTGTCAAAATTTGTTTCATCAACTTGTAGACTTGGTTTACAATGAAGTGACCCTATGAAGCACGGATATGGACACGACACTGACACATCGACACCGTTAATAAATTGAGAAAATCACATGATTCAGTGTAATTATATGTGTCGGTGTTGTGTTGGTGTCGGACACGACACATGTTCGACACCGGGACACGCCTAATCCGATGAGTGTTTGTGCTTCATAGAGTTGACCTAGTTAAAGGTCTACTAGTGGAGAGAATGTGTACAGAGTTACTTCTAAGTGAGGTTGCTTTCTCAGCCTCAAACAGATCATTGTCACCAATTGGAAGATATATTTGGATTTCAGTTTGCAATATAGTTTTGTTTTTAGTATTAAATTCATTCAGGGATTTATATGCTTCCAATGCAAGGAAATATTGTTGGATTACCTTGTTGATTCCAACTCCATGTGTGTCTCGTGACTGTGAACATGAAAATTTGTGGTGCTGAGACCCTAATAAAGACAGACCATTAGTGCATATCTTAATAGTAACAATTCATGCCTACATCATTGATGATGTTTGGTGATTTTTTTCCCCAATGATATGAATTATGAAGATGAATTACTTTTCTTTTTCTTCTTCCAGTTACCCTTTTCTGAGGGCATTGTATGCAAGATTTTAAAAAAACCTTTGCAACCGCAATTTCAATATTAACCTTGTGATTATGTTTCTATGACCGCAACATCGTCGCGATTGAAGTGCATAAATGATATTTGACAACAGAGTTCTTCTCATTATCAAGAATCACGATGTGACTGTTACTATGATTTTTGTTTTATTTCAAAGAATCAAGCGACGAAACTCACATTCATTAAGTGCAGAGAAGTGGGATACTGCGGGTTTAAACCCGTGTGTCAGCAAATCAAATGCTCTCGTAACTTTTTACATACGAGTTGTACTTACGGAACCTATGATTGTGATTTTTAAATGCCTTAATTATATGTATTGAGAAGAGTTTTTTACATTTTTGAGATCACGGGTGTTACAATTTATTACTACTATATGATTCAGTTGAAACCTGGCCTCATGATTCATGACTTTGTTGAGACATCTTTTTTGTTTCACATTGAATTCAGAGTGCAGGCTTTCACGGGTTACACTTATTAATGTGTGTTGTATTATATATCAACGTAGAAACATCAATGGTACATGCCCTTTAATTCATTCCAAAAGCCAATGCTGCAAACAACTGGAATATTTTCATTTTAATGTATATAATTTTTATGAAATTTAATGAGCTTGGAAATTTACAAACATAAAGCAAGTCACATGAATATAAATGTTGTTATTTTTAAAATCTTAGTGTATGCTTAATTGACAAACAATAGAGAGTGGCGAACACACACCAAACACATATGGTTGAATATTTCACTCACATCTTACGATAACAACACTCGCACACATTGTGTATCGACTACTTATACTGGATCGCATTAGTTCGTGGTTCATTAGAAAAATGCCAATCGCCAACAAATTTTAAATAATCAACTGAATCATGCCCAAATTTATATTTGTAATTGAAATTAGTGTACACAAGGCATCAACCAACAATCATCTTTCAATATTTTCTTCATTAGATATCACTGGATATAGTAAGATTATTTTATTTTGTTGAAGACAAATAAAGAAGGTTGTATTCTGAATTATGATAGTATGTCACGTTTCTATATCTTTATTCCAAAGTGTTAGACACCAACCAACTCATCTTAATAATTGATAAATGAAAAATTGAAAGCATCTATAAGAATACTTAAATTCAAAATCAATCAATGGTCTTAGTTCATTCATCAATATGAAGATGGTTCTATATTAATTATGTAAACAACTATGGTATCAAGTCCATTTAGTTTGATTCTGCATTTCACAACCAAGTTCTTTTTGAGACATCCTTAATATATTTATGATATTCACCGATCAAATGGTTGAATTCAAATGGTTAATGAACTTCAGTTATTGACGAATTGTTCGTGAGAATCCAAATTCAAACCCTAATGACTATAATAATCATTGACCAGACTTTACTTTCCTGATCAGACTTCAGATTATTCAAGTCTTTACTGAAAATCGGAGGGTTATTAAAAGAAATAACTATGTATAAACGTTTTTTCTCTTTCTCCCTACCCCAAACAAAGCCTAATGAGTGACATATATAGAAAAGCACATTTGGTGGCTAATACAATTAGTTTGCTTCTCTATATATATATATATATATATATATATATATATATATATATATATATATATATATATATATATATATATATATATATCTATTTTACTTTTTTTATCTAAACCAAAGTATTTCAGATGCAACCTTCACCAGATCCATAGCCTATTCAAGCTTGTCATAATTGAAATTCTCTTTCACAATAAAAGAGAAGTTTCTTTTCCCTTTATTACTCAGGTGCTATGCTTGTTTTTTATAAGCCAATACTAGTGAGGCAGTTGGCATGTTCTAGCAATATGCATTGATGCCTAAACAAATAGACCATAAGGGAAAATAATTGAGAATCCATTTCAATGATTTGTGTAAAAAGAAGTAAAAACAAATTTGCTTATTGTCACCTATAGGCATGTACATTATTGTCTTTGCACTAGTATGGAGTATGTTATTATTTGTTGGTTCTCTCCCTTTGAATATTATTGATTTATTGTTATTATTTTATTGTTTGTTTTCTCCATGATCACATACTTGCTAGTCTTGTCTCAATAATCAGTATCCCACAAGTAGTTTATTAACATAATTAATTTTATCACAAAAATAATTTGTCAATAATTTCAAATGGAACCTTTTAGAAAGTAAATCTAGCTGTGACACCTACCACCCCCCTTTAAGTTACAGGTTTAATTTTTAAAAGGGTCACAATTCAAACCCCCCTTCCTTGTGACTATTATATCCACTTCAGTTGATATCTTGTAGATATCCTTCACTACACCTGTAGTTGTGAAGGTCACACACCAACCTATATCAATAACAAAAAAATTAGTTGCATAGAAATTTTAGGTTGCCATTTTTGTGACATGTTCCCAACAGTAATATATACCTCAAAAGGCGCAAAGTTTCACCCTCCTTCATTTAGATGAAATGAATCGAATTTAACCATTCTAAAGTCATAGCACAATATTATGAAGTTGTGAATGTTTAATTAGAAAGTCAAAGGAAGACTCACTAACATACTTTATGCATTGAGACGTGTCCAATAATAATATGAGCCTTCATACAACAAAATGAAGTCATCCCTCAACTATAACTATATAAATATAAGAAGCTTCATTGTGGGTTAACATTTCTTTGGTGTATGAATAAAATTCTATATAACTTTTTTTTATTGATATATGTTTTTGTTGGGTCTTCGACGTTGTTGGTGCCTGCAAAGGATGATATATACAAGATATCAAGATATTAGTATGAATTCGTTGAAGTTGTCCGTACAAGAGCTTGTAGACTGTTGTTTGATAGACTTTTAGCAAGTGTACTAAAAATGCATTGAAGTAATAAAATTTATAAGTTCGTATCCACAGGGACTGTTTCAATTTCTACTCAGCAATTTCTTAATATTTAGGATGTATGTAAATAGGGGTTGCCCTAGGCAGTTGGTTTGGTTTGCAAATGTAAATAAAAATGGTTCAGGTAAAATTGGTTTGAGAAATGATATGGAGAGATGATTAGGTCATTCGATTCATCTATTCATCGCTCATATTAGCAACCTGTTTCTTAAGTCTACGAACGCTATAAAGTTAACCACAAATTAACAAAATAGCTTAGTTCAATCGCTTGATCCTAAGCCCTCTTTTATAATTATAATTCCCTAATCCCTTAGGTGAACCTATAATCATCAAAGGTTTTAAGTACGTTAATTCAATTATCACAACCTAACAACGCTCCATCCCTAGATTGTCCGTTAGATTGAACAGTATAAATATGTCAGAGTTACACGCTAGTGTCAGTAGTCATATAAACTCTAGAATCAATTATATTGGGTCAGAATAATAAAAGCATTAAGAACAATTTATACTGAATAAACTAGAATAACATTCATAAAGATTAAGAGTTACAGGTTACATAAACATGAGCTAGAACAGAATCATCTCTTGACTTAATCACAAAGGATCTAGCTATTCATGGCTAAAGCATAAATAACTAATATGAAAGAAGGATTCATTACATAAAATTGGTTACCGGATATGAGTTTTGTTGGTCTCCAACCTTCTCTCCATGTATTTCTTTCCCCAAAATTTCGCTTATCTTTCTCCAGAAAACAACATTGGTTTATATAGAAAACAATAAAGTTGAGCACCCATCGTAGTACGATGGAAAGCATCGTAGTACGATGCTTCATTTAGCCAAGTCAACGTTTAAAGTTAATCTTCCATCGTAGTGCGATGCTTTACCATCGCACTACGATATTTCCAGTGCATGCAGCCTTCCAAAACGTGAATGCCCTTGTCTTGTGCGGCTGCTTCCTTTTATAACCTTTTTTTAACCTCTTTTCTCTTTTGTTGCTCCAAAAGCTATATCAACAAGTGGACAGCACTACCCAATTCTTTAGCAAAATAAATCTATATGAGTATATGAGTGTTGGACCGCATGCTCTTCATCATTCAATGCTCTCAATAAACAATTAACATGTTTCATCTTTATTCCATGTCTTTAAACACAATTTGGAGGCCATCTCTTTTATTTTATTCACACCACCAACAAAGCATCACGTGGCCAAGCTGTTCTATCCATGTTCCCACTTATATATAATAATAATTCACCATGGACACACTAACTATAAATTGATAATTTATCAAAAATGACTCTAATTTAAATGCTAGACTAATAAAAATAAACTAAAAACTTAACTAAAAAGACTCTAAAAATAGTGAATGACTGACTGTCATCATTGTTAAAAAAAAAAGAGCTTGTAGACTGCGTCAAAGTGTGTTATGTGTGTGCTGATTATAATAATTTAAATGCTTTTGAGTATATTTGCAACAATGGTATAGGATTGGAGGATGGTTGTCCACATATGGTTTAGGTACCAATCGTGACGTGTCAACATGACAAGAAGATGATATAGATAGATGATTATAAATTGATTTAATTCATAATCATTTATGCATATCTTCTTTTTGTTCTCCCCATCGATACATATCATTGTTTACTAAAACATATGATAGTCATACCCTATTCTTATACCATTTTTTTTTGCAATATCTTTAAAAAACACTTAGTTTATTTCCATGAGCACACCCATGACCCAAATTTTTTTTTTTGAAGTCCACAAGCTCGAGTACCAATAATCTCATTGACGTCTACTGATATCTTGTAGATATCCTCCACCGCACTAGTAGTTTTCTTTAGCACACCTTGTGCTTGAGAATTCTCTTGTATTTCTGATTTATATTCCATTTTTTATTGTTTTAAAAAAAATGGTCCAGTTACCATGCCTTGTGACAAGTTCCCAACAATCATACATACCTCAAAAGATGTGCAAGTCTCACTCGCCTTCATAAAGACGAAGTGAATCGGATTTGAATATTCTAAAGTCATACCACAACATTAATATGAAGTTGTGCATGTTGAAGTAGAAAGTCAAATAAAGACTCTCTAACGTACTTTATGCATAAGGACATGTGTCCAATATTAATAGGGTTTAATATGTGATTCGTCCCTGCAAATAGGGCTCGCTTAAAATTTCGTCCCTGCAATCGCTAATCCTTTTTTTTTGCCCCTGCAAAGTTTAATCAGTTAAAAATTCGTCCTTTGACCCAGTTTAATCACTGCCACGTCAGCAAATCACCAAAATGGCACGCGAAAGGACGAAAATACCCCTGGCTTATTTTTTTCCTTAAAAAAAAATTTCAAAATTTTGAAAATTCTTTTTTTAAATTTAAAAAAATCTGAAAAAATCATAAAAAATTTCAGAAAAAAATTTTAAAATTAAAACTGAAAAAACTGAAATTTTTCCGAGAAAAAATCGTAAAAAAAAAATGGGGAAAAATCTGGAAAAAAAGTTTTTTGAAGGAAAAAACAAAAAAAAATAAGCCAGGGGTATTTTCGTCCTTTCGCGTGCCCTTTTGGTCATTTGCTGACGTGGCAGTGATTAAATTGGGTCAAATGACGAATTTTTAACTGATTAAATTTTGCAGGGGCAAAAAAAAAAGGATTAGTGATTGGAGGGACGAAATTTTAAGCGACCCCTATTTGCAGGGACGAATCACATATTAAACCCATATTAATATGAGTCTTCCTACAGTAAAATGAAATCCTCCCTCAACTATAATGTAAGAAGCTTCGACCATCGAGGTTAAGTAAACACACTTGAAATATACTCCACTTCTTGAAATTAAAATCTATTGACATCTCTTCATATCAAATGCACACCAAATATTTACATCAGATTTATAAATCAACCTATTATTATTGTGTTTATTTCATACTATAACCTACTTTTCAAGTGCTTATCAATCATCAATCTATCTATGTAAGAAACCATATTGATTCACGTACAAAAGGATCACTTTGTGACTCTAGTAAACCATAAGATGAGTTTTAGCAGTACCTCATGTAACTCTAGTATACATGATTGTCAAGTTCTTTGGTGCCTCTGATGTCTATTTTTACTCAAGGAATAAACTACACTAAAATGATTAACTTAAAATTAAGAGAATGATCCTTTGCTAGATTTATTCCTCTGATTCACGAATAAAGGACAAGATTCCTCTATTGTAATAATAAAACCATGTGTTAGATCAAAATGACCAAGAAGGACTAATTGTGCCCTCTACAATAGAGTGTCTAGTCAGCGATGAGACAATCGCACACACAATGCAAACCCTACCTTTAAATACCATTAAGCAGTATTCTTTATTCAAAGAGAAGTAAAATTACTCATGCTTAAAGCTTAATCTTTTGATCTCATAGTTTATCTTATAATCACACATCTTCTTATTACGCGCGTTATCGATATCCAACACTTGGATTTTCTAATTTCTTGATTTTCTATAGTGAACCAATTCCTCTAGTACAAGCTTGAAGATAAGTCTAGAAGAATCGACGAGACTAAAATCATATGAAAATATCTGTAATCGGAGTACAACCTGTAATAGTACTGAAAAGTACACGTCCTTCAAATTACTAGTTGTACAATTGCAATGTCTAATGGGCGATGCTAACAACAATATTCTCCACGAACATGTTTGTAAATTTGTAAAAGGAACGCATTTTGAGTAATGAAGTTGGCAATGATGATAACGATGAAGTCCAATATACAAAAATTCATGTGACAAAAGTCCACATGAGATGGTTTTGATGACTATCCATGGAAAAGTGAAAAGAACATAGTAAAAAGAAAAGTAAAAGGTTTGTTCAAGGATAAATGAAATACTTAGAAAAGCCATGAACAAATGAAAAAGCTATATTGTAAAAAATCTTTGCTGAGAGTTATTGATCATGAAGCAAATCGATCAAGTATAGTTGATCTACACACTTAATTGATCTATGATTTGAATTGTTACATCCTCTCTTTGAGAGTTAAAATCTTAAGCATGATTTTGTATCAAGTTCGGATGCTATCTCACATCCTTATAATTCAACTCATTAGTGGCAATAACTTTATTGTTAAAACATAGTCAGAAGAGGCGTGTAAACACTTGGATCCTCAACAAGGTAATTTGAAGATGTTGTTAATATTTATTTGTTGAACAACAAAATGAATTATATTGATATAAGAGGAGAAGTACAAGGGGCACACTTAACTTCAACAACAAAACGACGATAACTTAAGAGTTGAGACAAAGGAGAGGGTTCAAGAACCACTCATAATAAAAATAAGCCCTCCCTTACGAATGAGCCGCCTCGATGAGGTCAATTTTATATCATCTACCAAAGCCTCCACGCCAACTTTTTTTGAAGAAAATATAATCCCATTTCTAATGTGCCAAATGAGAACCAACTCTTTTTTATGTTTGCTAATCAAAGAGGAGGAAGAAAAGTAATCAAAAAGGGAAGTGAAGTTTTCAGTCGGGACACCACACACAGTTAGTATATTGAATCGGTGTAAGAACTCTATGCTAGTGTGTAGCCTGGGCACCACATACAAATGTTTTGAAGATGACTAGATGTATTCTAACGTGTATCCTGGAGAAGCAGAAGAAATAATACTCATGAATCTTGAAAAGACATTGAAGAATAATTGGTTTATAGTGGATAAAGTCCTTCGAATGAAGAAGATAAATTCCCTCTATAATAAATAAGGACTAGTGATAGCAACAATTAGTCCTTTATGTATTTTCTTCATACATTTTACAATCAATTATTTCCGTTAAAAAAGAAAACTTCTTTGATAAAGGACTTTTGAAAAAGTATTTTTAAATATGATCGAAACAATTCACTTTTAAAATCAAACACTCCTTTGTACAAAAAAATAAATAAATAAACACTCCTATTTTATTTTCTTTGCCAAATCTACTACTTCATTAACCATTGACGCTCTAACTTACGGAATCATAAGCCTTTTCTCAAGTCTTTAATAACCTTAAACCAACTTTTCTCCATTTTTTTTGAATTCCAAAATTCTCTCAGTTAAGTCACATGTGCTTAGCTCAGTTGATAAGGACATTGCATAATATATGCATGAGTTAGGGTTTAAACCCATACATTCTACTTATTCATCATAAGAGGTGAATTTCTAGCCACTACTTGACAAAAAAAATAAAAAAAATCTTCGTTGATATTTCAAGGTCCTATATCTAACACATTAATTATTTTCTTCAAGAAAAAATTCCACTTGACAGGATTCTAATCTATAAATCTAAACATATATACTGAAGTGATTTTTTTGGTTGATATATACTAAAGTGATAAGTATTACAAATAAATCAATAAAAAAACACAAGAGACAATTACCATGCGTGTACCATATTTAGATTTCCAATTTTAGTGCAACCACCCAAACTCATCTCCTCGCTCTTCCAGTCTCCCCAGCTACACACACAACCACCAAACACCTTTCTCTGGTGATCAAATTAGCATCTAAGATTTTATTTGCTTATTTTATTAATTTCGTGCATTGTTTCCTTGATAATCAACTATTAGGGTTAGGGTTAGGGTTTTGTTTCTGATGACAATGGTTTGATTCAATCATCTGCAGATCACAATAACGATGTTTCTTTCCCACTTTCTCAAATCTGCAAGTCGCCACCTTTCTCTCTCGACACTCCGCAATCAAGAGGGAAGGATCTCATCTGCTGCTTTGTACGTAGAAAGTCGACTGCATCACCTCAACAAGCTTGCTGAAATCATCGGAATAAAAGGATCATTGATTCCCACTGTACGTGATTTTCTGTTTCAGATCTGTGTCTAGGAGCTTCAGTTAATTTTCTAATGCATTCTTCATTTTCTTTTTTCAGTCATTTAGTGATGCATCGTATACAACTGCGAGTATTTTTTTTATTATGTTTCCGCTATGGGCTTCGAGTTCAATGCTCTCTACTTTGGCTAGAGACAAATACATACATGAGACTTGTTACCCCGTGTTTACCAGTTGGTGTCAAAGAAGTGGGAATGAATATTCTGAACATGAGTTTAACAACTTCAAGAGACAATATGCTGCATTCTTCAGAAAAGAGACAATATGCCGCATATGTAAGGTAGGGTGAAGTAGAAATGCATGATTTGCAATCGTCAAAAATACAGAAATTCTGTCTTAGTTATTTATTGGCATGATTTGCAAACTAAATTATTGATAATCCTCTTCATTTCCTTATATACTTGATAAAATATTGTCTAGACTGGTATGGGAGTTATTCATCACAATCTATGAAGCACAAACACTCCTTGGATTAAAAGTGTTGCATATGATGATTACATTGATTTATGTGATTTTATCAAATTATTATCGGTATCAACGTATAAGTGTTTTGTCGTGTCCAATGTTCATGTCTGTATCCGTGTTTCATAGATCATGATTCATAATTTTGTGCATGTTGCAGTCGGGTTTACACCCTATATATATATTACACTTTTTTTAGTCCATTGTTACCTTAAGAAAGAAAGAAATAAGAGAGTGATATGATGTGTTGGTGATGTCATAGGAAGAGATAGATAGAGAAATAATAAGTTGTTGAAAGAGGGTAGAAATAATTAAGTATAAAAACACTAGCAAAGATTGAAGATATAGAAATAAGTTAAATCATATAAGTCTATTTTTGTTTACAAGATACATCAAAAGACTTTCAGATATAGAAATAAGTTAAATCATCTTCGTCTTTTATGGCTCTTGTCTTGCTTTTGCGACTTTTGTTTTGGTGTTTTGGGTTCTTGGTCTGTTATGTAATCAGTTTTTAGTAGTGACTTGCGAGCCTTTGGCCGGTAGTTTTGTTGTACTGTGTTTTGTGATTTCGCTCCATCTCCTGGTTCATCTTGTGTTCGATTTGGTTTTTAATGAAAGTATTTATTTACTTTTAAAAAAAAATACATAGTACACAAAAATGTTTTCAATTAAAAATGTTTCCGGGTTCATATCTATATACCTTCTTTGTAGTTAAGTCCTAAGCTAGAAGTCATCATTATCAAAAACATAACTAATGTCTAAAAGCAAGAAAGTAAGACTATATATTAAGCTTTGCAAATCATATACCAACATCAAAGTAACTTCTCTCCTTCTGCACTAATTTCTACCATTATCTGTTTTATAAGCTCATGATTAATTTGTTTACATCTCGAAATATAACTAGAGCAGTCTCTAAGCAACAACAATTCTCTATTGATGGATTTGGCGATTAAGCTCTCTATGTTACATCGACGCTTGACTGAAACAATCTTGGCATCACTTCGTTTGTCAAAATCAAATCTGTATTTTTCTTTGTAGCTTTGACATATTAGAAGTATACCCACTGAACACGCTTTGCCTAGTTATATATGATTCATCTTCAATAGCTTCAAACAGTATCTGAATCGCTCCTCCGGTACTAGTAACCTCGCAAAGTGCACTCTCTGATGAATAAAAAATATTTTCTAGGAACCCTATTGCTTTCTCAACCAACGAGAATGACTTTACCGAGTCATGGATCAGTTCAAGCAAAGAAAGTAAAACACCAAAAGATACAATCAATGGAATAATCTCTTGGCAGATTGTTAGGTTATAGAGAATATCTATAGCATCTAGTTGAAACTAAGTTTAACTACTATTGATAAATTCAAAGTCTTCAAAAGTGGATTTGGAAAGCGAGGAACAATCAAATTTTCAATTCAAAGTCTTCAAAACTTGAGGTAGTAGGATTTGATCAAGAAGCTATCATAGGAGTGGTTCTTGGGATTCAAGTTGACTACACCGTGTATTTATTATGAATGGTTCAAATTTCCAATACTTTGTATGCTTAGGTAATTTGCCTTGTTTGGGTGATATTTTTTGGTGGCCCATTTTTTGGTATGAGAGTTCTATTTGTACTTCTTCAATTGCTTGTATCAAGTACAAATTGTACTTAACTAATTCTATTCAATAAAACTTTCTTCATCTTCATCTTTATGTAGCATGTACAAAGCACCATCTGATTGTTTCGACTTACTGGCCTATGCCAACAATAAATTGACACACTATACTACAGAGTTGTTTGATTAGGGAAATACAATGACTTACAATGACCATTTTCAATACAATATAAACTTTTCCCAAATAATTAGGAACTCGACCAGGAACGTCTAAAATCCTAATTTTTTTTTTTTGATAAGCAAGGAGAGTGGACAAGCATCAAGCGGTATCATCGACATCCCAACTAGGTTGGCACCCCGAGACACCTCAATCCTATACCGCCACACTCAAAAAAATTTATTAAAAAAAAGGGAAAAAATAATTACAAAACGAGGGGGGCTAGACCAAAACCCTCAAAAGGAAACAGCAGAAGCAAAACATAAAAATAAACAGAAACAATAGACCCCGAAAAACCAGACAAGGGAATCTGTAATTCGGAAGTCCACATCTAACCCGAAAGAAGACAAGACCCACACCCGTGGGAAGGGTGTCTATCCAAACTTCACCAGTTATGGTGTGACCCATAATTGCCAACTTATCCGCGCAACTGATTCCTCTAACATTCCAAAAGAATATTCATTGATCAATGGATTTGTTGTCTCCCCGTGCACGGGATTTAGAAGGCTGCTTTGACATTACTTGTCGTACCTTAATTTTCTGTTTCTGGTTTTTTGTAAGAACATGTAGGGATGTGTCAGACTGAGCTGCTTTCGCTGCTGTCCTTGCATCATACTCTCGGACTCTCTCCCACAAGTCAAGACCATGCTGGATATTTTTGCTAGGATGAACCTCTTGCCGTTGCATACCAACCACCTCATGTGCAGTAACTGTAGATAAATTATTTACCTCCAAAGATACTGTTTTCGTGACAGTAGGTTCCTCATGCACAATGTCCTTCAAAGTATTAACAGGATCCTCTTGCATGTCATCATGCTCAACATTGGACGGCCTTGTAACAATCTCACGAGCACCCTTGGGACCCTTCAGCTCCCGTGGGCTCACATGATCTTGTCCCACACCATCCTGAAGTGGTTCAGATACATCATCAGTCACTAGGGTCACCAACAACGTCTGAGTTGTCTGTTCCACCCCGTTAGGTCGTATGTCCTCATGCCCAAGAGGGGATGAGTGTGTACCATGAACATTAGACTCCTTGGGAGTCTCCCCTAGCTCCCGCGGACTCATATGATTGTGTTCCACACTATCCAGAAGTGATTCCGTATTTTCAGTTACCAAGGGGTTCACCTCCACCTCCCTCGGTTCCTGAGTCAACTTCCTCACTTCTACAGGGTGCATGTCATCGTTCTCTACAGGGGAAACAAGCTCAAGCACTGGGCTTTGGAGTGGTAACTCACTCGGAGTAATTAAATCAAACACATTTTGTAGTGGTATACTGAAATTATTAGACCTATCAAATCCAGGAGCAGCCACAGTAGATGAAACAACCGGACCCATCTGAGGGGTAGGAAAGGAAGCCGGTAATGCCAGTGACACTGAGACCGAAGATGTAGAAATAGGTGCAGTAGTAGCGGCAACTGGAACTCTCCGAGTTGTAGTAACAGTCGAGGCAACCGGGATAGGAACCCATGTCCCATTGTTACCATTGTTCGATGTTGAAGCACCTACATCATTGCTGACTTTGTTTTGCCGAGGTGGTTGTTCAGGGGCTGCCTCAGCAACAACAATCTGTTTCCCACGATCATTCTTGTCCTTCGGAGGTTGCGGGTGTAACCAACTACATGATGAGACATTGTGTCCAATAGAATAACAATGATGGCAAAATAATGGAAGCCTCTCATATTGCACCTCAACTTTGAAGGCGAATCCTAAAATAAAATAACAAAAAGATTGTGTAAAACACTAAACAATCAATCAAATCCCATATATACATTTTGACGTCTTTGAAGATTATAACCTGACAAATTTGGAATGCTTTTGGGAAAGAAGACTAAAATATGGAGACCTTTACTGTCGTTTTAAGAGTCACTAGTTAATATCTATGATATGATATGTGTAATTTGGTAAGAGATTAGCATTCGAGAAATGGTCTTATAAGCTTAAATAGCAAATAGGGGGTCAAAAGAACATTTATTTTGGAAAGTTAAAAAACAAAATATGGGCTTGGAGCACACACCCAACCCAACCTAACCCATTCAATTTTGTCTTAATTTGGATTCTTATAAACTATTAGGGTTAGGGTTTTGTTAATTTGGTTTCCTGCATTGTTTCCTTTGATTCAATCATCCAGGGATTTGTTTTGGTCACAATAATAATGTCTCTTTTCCATCTTCTCAAATCCGCAAATGGCCGCCTTGCTCTCTCGACACTCCGCAATCAGAAGGAAAGGATCTCATCTGCTCTCTCAACACTCCGCAATCAGCCATTCAGCGATGCATTATACAACGATGCAAGTATTTTATTGATTGCTTCTCCGTTGTACGCTTCAAGTATAATGCTTGCTATTTTGTCTAGAGACAAATACATTCATGAGAGGTGTGTGGAGTGGTGCGAGGAAGATGGAGAAGTTTTATCAAAAGAGGAGTTCAAAGACAGGAAAGAGTATTATGCTCGCTTTGTCCCTTTTTCTAGGTTTAGCCCCTTCTATTAGGTCACCAACAGAGAAGGAAATCCTCTATAAGCATCTCTATATTGCTTTCTTTTGTGGTGAGGCACTCTTTACCTTCACTATATTGTTCATAAATAACCACTCTTACGAGACAAACCATAAATCATGTCTTAGTTATTGGTATCTTTGCACTTGTACTCACATCCATTATCTATAAAATATTCATCTTTGCCGTTAAAAAAAATGTTATTGGTATCTTTGTTGGACAACTAGCAAAGTAGTATTGTACCATGTAGAGGTTTATTTTCCATCATTGATCATTAAATCTCATCATTTAAATTTAAATTAATAGCGAGACATATTGGTCTAATGGTAGAAATAAATGTGTATGGTAGTGCAAGACATATGTCCTTGTGCACCATAAACTTGGTCTTAATAACATTATGTTTGTACTACTTTTATTTTATGTTTGTGTAGTACTTTTGTTGTGTACTCAGGTATTGTTTATATGGTTTTTTAAATTTATGAATATTGCAGACATAAGGTTCTTTAAAAGCTTGGTTTGGTATCAAAATGAATTTGTTTAATGCATGAATATAATCTTATTTTGAATCATTTCCTTGTTATCAAGGATATAAGTTTTGTTTGATCACAAGACCAAATCTATAATGTTAAGGTACACACAACAATACATTTTTCCTCAAAATGTTAAATAAATTTTGTTTTAATTATTAAAAAAAGTACCTCAGTGTGTGTTTGCACGTAAACACTATAGATTTAGTCTTATGATTATATACGAATGGCTCGTCATCAAGATACCTTAGGGGGTTGAAGACTTGTTAACTTACATATTTCAGAGATCTAGGTACCATACACTCTAATCACTATATCTTTTTAGTAGCATACTCTTCATATTCCATTTTCCAGTTCCAATTGTTATTTATCACTCGTTGCAATGGTTTGTAGTGCCTACTGCACTTCTACATATTTCTTTCTATTTCTTTGGATTAAAAAACTTAATGTCTACATGCATCCTAACAAAGATTATTTTCAGGCAACATCATCTAAATTGGGTGAGAATTTGCACGAATTTGATAAAGAAGAAAAAAAAACTGAATCTTCATTATGAAGAGAGAGGACATACTTAGTGTCTTTCATACTTATCAACGATATGAAAGAATTATTCTCAATATTAGTAAATACTATGTGAAACATCAAACATTTTTTTTATTATAAAAACATCATATAATACAAGCATGCTCGTGTTGTCTATTGCATGTATACGTCGGCCTCAATACTTGATTCCGAGGTTCTGGGGTTTTTTTTGGAGTGTTATCGGTGTTATGTATATATGCGGCACCTTCTTGTAATTTTCCCTGTTTGTCCGCGAGTTTTTGGTGCTCCTTGCATTTACTCGTTGTGAATAATATTTGTTATTAAAAAAATAAATAATAATACAAGCATGCTCGTGTGCTCGCTCGCACACAATATATTCAATGACTGTAAAAGAAGTGAATAAAAAATGAACAATTCTCCTTCAAAAAAAAATGAACAATTTTTTCACTATTATTGTTTTTTACTTACATTGTATTTTATTTTTAAATTTATTTTGGAAAGTACAAAAAACACATTACAAATATGATTTTCTATATATATGATCAAACATTTATTCAACAATTTATCTCACACTTAGTCAACTTGTTTGTATATTGAGTTTGAAAGGAAGAAGAAAGAGAGGGTACTCTATCACTCATCAAGAAAAAATTGTCCTTGTAGAGTACTTTTATTTCAATCATGCATGTCTCTCCTCTTTGTTCATCCTTTTTGTGTTTTTATTCTTTATTTATTTCTTGTGTGTCTCTAACATTTATATGTTTATTCACTTTTGAAGAAATGACATCAACCTCCAGAAAATGTAAAGATGAGGAAACGACAACATCAGTCATGCTGGGAAGAATAACTCGTTCAGCGGATAGATTACTTCGTTGATCGAAAACTCCACATTCCAAGCTTTTCGTATTAGAGATCAGTCGCAGAGTAAGAAGAAGATGAAGAAAAAGCGAAAGGTTCTGCGGCTGAAGTTGAGTTCTCTATGAAGGTTGCAGACTCTTCTACAGTTGAAGATGATAAAGATGAAGTAGAGAACTCTAAGAGTTGTCATTCATACTTACCAAAGATATGAAACAATTATTGCTCAATGTTAGTAAATATTATACGAAACATCAAACATTTTTTATTATAACAGCATGCTATAAATTTTCGATCATATAATACCAGCATGCTCGCACGCACACTCGCATGATCACTCGCACACTCGCATGCTCACTCGCACACAATATATTCAATGACTGTAAAAAAGTGAATGAAAAAATGAAAGAGGCCAGTGATAGAGCTTTCGTTATGGAAAAATAAATATTTATGGAAAAAATCTTGATTAAATCAATTTATGGAAGAAAAAAATTCGCTATGTTTCAATTAAATTGGTTTTTGATTAAATAAAATTAGAACGGCTTCATGACAGATTAGTGAGAAGATAAATTCTTTATGTTTCAATCAATTTATAAGCAAAGGAGGATACTGTTAAGAGTATTGCTATTTCACACGACACTACACGACTCAGGTGCTTAGTGTAAAAGTCACGCACACTCCTTTTTATTCTTAATGATTTTGTATAAAAATAAAAATAAAAGTAACTCAAATCACTCCCACGTTTACAGCGCCAAATGCAATTTAACCGCCACTAATTGATTGATCTCACCACCAATTCTACAGACCTTTGTCGTTTCGTCGCTGTTGTTGTCTGCTCTACCATCACCGCATTCACCGCCACGGTTCTCGCCGCACAACTATAACTGCATATCGGATCAACGAATTGAAAATTGAATTAAACTGTGAAGGAAGTTCTTCTGTCATTATAGAAGAAGACACTTTAGTTCAAAATCAAATGGCTAAAATTCTCGATCCTGCAACAACTCGAAGTAAAGGACGTCCCCCCTCAAAAAGGAAAGCTTCTAAAGTTGATCAAATTGTGCAAAAGAAGGTATTAAGAAAGAAAACTCAAAATAGAAACAAAAAGAGTAACAGTTATCTTAGCCAAGAAGAGGTGACCTTGAAAATTTTCAAGTTTATTTTCTCTAGTTAAATGTAATAGCATGTATTTCTAATTTTATATTTTTGGTGGCAGGGTCTGTGTCTATCTAGACTTCAAGAAACTGAAAAAGCTGAGTTTTCTACATCTCAAATCATTGATGGGATTGGCACACAACAGAGAATTCAAGCAAATTAGCTCCCTTCAATCCAAATCAAAAATTTTTTGTTGAAGTAAATCAGGTCCAAATAAATTCAAGCACTCTTTACTTTTGTTTGAACATTTATATTCATATTATGGAAGTATCTGATTCAATATAACTGTTTAACAGGTCCCATATTATTCTCAATGCATAAATCATAATATTACATGGTCACAACTTTTAGAGGTATTGGTTCCTTCTTTTCTTTCTGTTAGTGATCTAGTCAAGTTTTAATATAAATCAGCAATTCTTACGTTTATGTGTTTTTTGTAGGCACAACACCATATGATTGATAAACCATCAGAATGAGGACATGAATGAACCACTTCTTTGGGAGATGAGAGTTGAAGATGATTGTTGCAGACTTGCAGAAACTATTTAAATTTATATTGTGTTAAGTGATTAAGACACTACATTTTACATGTTAGGATGACAATTGGAATCTACGGTTTGTACTGTTATTGAATGTAGTAGCAACTATTTAGCTTTATTTTATGTTAGAATTATAATATTTTGATTTGGATGATTTTTATGTTATTGGTGATGAAACAATTTAGCTTCAGTCTCACTTTTGTTCTTTGCTTGCGCAGCAAGTCACATAGTGTAATTGTCTTTAGCTTAACTTTTTTAACTGAATTAGTTAGCACCTAGTTAGTTATAGTTAGTTAAGCAACTTTGGTTGAGTTAGAGTTGTAGAATTCACTCTATATAAGACTAGAATTACATTGTATTCTCATATTCTTTGTGAATAATAAAACTTCACTTTTCCACTTTCTTCTTCTTCTTGCTTATTGCAAGCTTGTTTTACACATTCATGGAATCTGAGATCATCCTTTAACAGATACAGTGAGCACGAAACCATGCAATTCGCAGTCTTGGTCCATCCGCCAAAAAACCATGCAATTGTACGTGAGATCTCTTGAATTGGAATGGCTTCATGCAGATAGTGAGAAACTAAGAACATGTGATTATTTTTACATGGTCACAAGATAAAATATCAATTATTTAGGTACACTTACGAAATAGTAATTTTTCCTTTTAATCTTTTAATTTCATATTTTTTTTTTATAATTACACCCTATAAATTTCTGTTGTCACCCATGTTAGACAAAAATACCCTTACTCCCTTTTCAAATTTTCAATTAATTATCCTTTTTCTAATTTCTTTTCATTTTTCTCTCATCTTAATATTTTTCTGTCCTTCTTTTTCCTCTCGTTTTTCTCCTTTTTTTTTCTTTTTTTAATCTTTCTCTTCATTTCATTTCGAAATCAAACCAGTTAGACTGCCCATTTTTCACGTTTCGTTATTTTTACAAGTTTTCTCGGTTCAATTTCACATACTCTGAATTTCAGATAAAACTTAAGAAAAGAAACTTTTATCCCAGCGTAACATCCGCCTAAGTTAACAAGTTAATTAAAAAAAACTTTTGTGAAATAAAAATCAAGTAAATTCTTCCTTCGTTTTTTATTATACAAACAATTTGTGACCTTTTTTTATTATATTTATAAAAAAAAATGCCACAACATTTTAGGTATATTTATTTTTTCGAAATTGTTTTAATATTGATAAATTTATTTAATGCATAACAATTTTTGGCAAAGATATATTTCTAAAAATATTTCAAATGTTTGTACCAAAAAATTATTTAAAAAATTAAATAATTAATGATTTTTTCTTACAAAAACGATTAATAATTGTATTGTATTCTATGTTTTTTTCCCTTCTTATAATAAATATGAAATGGAATTATAAAATATGGGGAGAGAGATACACTGAGGTGATGTGGCAAATAGTGTTGTCCATGAAAGTGCAGTCACACTTTATAGAAGGGACCAGGTCTCGAAAGGAAGAATCAAGTGGCTCCAAAGCTGTTCTGCTACAAACATTTCCACTGATGTTCCACTTTGTCTTATGAGCTGATAATCTCCATTTTGAGAACATCGAGTTAAGAGCTCTAGCTGTTCAGGGTTCATATCTGGAAAGATTGGTAGTGTTGTGCGGGCTTAATTAAAATTGAAATATTTAAACAGAACATAAGTAAACATATATCACTCACCTTCAGAAGGATCAACAGTAGCATTTTGATCACTTTGCAGGCTAACCAAACAGCAAAAGATCATGCATATAAAGATTGTTGAAGGATGCATGGTATACAAGGACATAGGGCAGGGCCGACCCAATGTATTTTTAGTCCTTAAACGAAATTTAAATAGAGACATTTTAAGTGCGTTTGGTGAGAATAAGACAAAATTAACAAAAAAAAATTCATAAGTTCCCTCAATCGAAAGTATCTCTATATGACGTATGTTAGACACTAAATAAATGAGTATTTTGTCAGCTAAAAATCAAACTTTGGTTTGTCACATTGTGAGAGTATATCCTTTTTTGCTATAATCAACTCTGTTAGTGGGCGACTTTTATATATATATATATATGTGTGTGTGTGTGTGTGTGTGTGCGCGCGCGCGCACGCGCTTGTTGAGTGGTTTGGTATATAATTAATGGGTAGTGAGACATAGACCACCTTAGGTGACATATACCACTTATACCTTCACCCCAACAAATCATCAATAATTTCAAAATTGCCCTCTATATCATTTAATTTTTTACACCCATATTCTTCATCCTATCTTCAACATTCATAAGTTCAACATGAGTTCACCCCCACATACCATAGCAGTACATATTATTTGAAAAACTATTTTAAACATGTCTGGTTCACCCTCACATAAAATTGCATTCACTCAAGTTTCCAGTTTTTTTTTGTTGAGATTTTGGAAAACTCATATGCATTCTTCCGGTGTGTTGATTTTACCGGAAAACTTCAATAACGATTTATTTACGTTGATTTGATTTGGAATCTTACTTTGAAAACTTGTCGGAATTGATTCATATGTTTTATACTGGGAACATCACAACACAAATACACTTTAATAAAACATCATCTTCGGTTGTATCAACAAATCTATTTTACCTATTTAGACTAAATTTAATGATATGGAGTTCCAGAAAAAAAAAAAATTATACTAATATGAATTGATAAAGTTATCACATCACATGATTGAAATCAAACTTAATTCAAATCATTTAAGTTTAACAATATTTTATACTTCAGTAAAAAACAAAAGAATTCTTGACCAAAAAAAATGAATTTTTCTACATACGCTTTCTGGCTATAGAATTCGAAAATTGATACTTGTGTTTTCCGAAAAAGTAACACACTTGAAATGGCCTTTAAAACTTTTGTGGCTTTTAAAAATCAATTAAACTGAAAATGTTTTAACCAACACTACTACAGAAAAGGTATTTCACATCAGTTGAAAAGCACTTTTTGCATCAGGTGGCAACTGATGTAAACTGATATGATGTGGTATGTTCACATGTTTTCACATCAGGTACGAACTGATGTGAAATCTTTTTTTCCACATCAGGTCTGTATTGCACTGACGTGATACGCTCTCTTTAAAATTTAACAGCAGGGTTTTCACATCAGTTTTATGGTAGACACTGAAGTTAAACATGTATACTTCACATCAGTCCTTTTACCCACTGATGTGAAATCCAAAAAAAAATTTAAAAAAAAGTTTTTTTTTAAAACTGTTTACCAGATCAGCTTGAGACCTCTTTCCTTTTATATTAAAAATAAGAAAAAAATTATGGATATTTTAATGCTACATCAATATTTTTTATATAAAAAAGTACATGTATATATAAATACAATCAAAGAAGTTATATTATAGTAATATCAACGTAAAGCTATAACATCTTTGGGCATAATATTTATCAAATTATATATATATACCCCAATCAAGCATAGCCACAACAGAATTACATAATTACAACCTAACCAAACATTCTAATTCCCAAATTCATATAAAATCAATAAAAAGGGAACAAAATATCTAGTTCTAGCTATTATGGATCAAAACCATACAACTCAGTCAACTAAAATAAGTTTCATTTAAAGTAAACTTAATAGTATGATCTAGAAGAGTAAACCTTAATGAGGTTTCTGTTGAAGCAGAGGTCCATATCAGATAAAATAAAACATCCATACACCAGAATTTCTTTGAAAGCCATTGCTTTGATCAACTAATACATCGACTTTGCGCTCAGTGTCTCTGACAATATATCAATCAAACAAAGAAACTGTGAAGACTAAATGTATAAATAAAACCATGAAAAATAGTAGACAATGAATAATAAGTGACATTGTTATTCTTTCATATGTTCGACATGCTATAATAAATTTAATATGGCCATTGGATATAAAGACACTCTACAATATAAGATTAGAAAATGAAAATAATCATAACTGCTACTAACAACTTGAAAAAACACACTAAAATGAGTTCTTCATTTTGAACTTTGTGTTTGATCTTAGCTTCACTAGCTTCTTCTGCACTCTCTGCTTCTCCAAGGAATCTCAGATTCGTGCTCCCAATATGCGCCATATCCGATTCGTGCTCCCACCTGTTCCGGTTCCAATTTCATTTGATTTTCACCTCTTTAAGTTTTGGTTTTTATTTCTGAGACAAAAGTTGTGGTTTCGTGTTGATTGTTTCAATTCTGCAATATCCTAGAATTCACTATTTATTTGGTTGGATCAGTATGTGTTTATTTTACTGACTATTACATTATAAGTAGGTTTGTTTTATGTTCTTTTTGACTTATTTTGTTTATTTTATAGGATAGGATACTTCTCTGTAAGAACTTCGTTGATCATGATTGAGAAATGCCAGGTATTGTTAGCATTTTTATGAAATGGTAGATATGACGTGTTTCTAGATCAGATGTTTTTTGTGTGCCATTTGTGTATCATGCCTTTTGTTTCGGTTTTTACTCAATTTCAGTTTATCGTGACGAAAAAGTACTATTTAAAAGAATCAAATGTCAATGACAACAGAATATTATTTTTCATAGTTTTTCCTCAAGGGTTTGATACTCTTCTTCACTTCTAATGAAAGAGAATCAATAAAGATGGTATTATTCTCTGAGTAGGTAGTTCGCAAGTGAAACCAAGAAGTCCATATACAGTCACAAAACAAAGAGAATGATGGACAAAAAAAATATCATGTAATTATTTTCATTATTCTTGTATCTATTGTCCTAAGTCTATATAAAGGATCTCTGTTGTGTAGTTGAAACACACAGTTTTATGCATATGTCTTGCTTATTTTCTTTTCTTTCTTTCTTTCTTATACCTAGAGAAAATAAATAAATGAGTAAAGAATACAAATTACCAGGTTGAGCCTTGAAGCATATGGACGCATTAGACCCTCGCCTGTCACCACTACATACATGGGGCTTGATGTTTGGAAGAACTCTGGTTTTCTTGCTGACACAAATACCTGTCCATGGAAATTAAGAGCCACATCCACTTATGAGAGGATTATTTCAGAAAAAGACAGGGTTGTTAATGGCGAAGATAATGAAGAGGATATAGAGCATTTGTCATCATTCCAATGTCAAGAGAGTTCATTTTTATTGAAGAAGTAACTTATATCAACTTACAATGTCAAAAAGATCTCGCCAACCCATATCATTTGGACGGAATCTATTAAAAGAATGCCTCATCATTTTGTCTGTGTAGTGAAAGTCAGAATTGGAAATAAGGACAAGTTTTTTTCCAGCCTGTTTTCATGAAGATAACAGAGTAAGGATTATAAGGGCATCACATGCTATGCAAAAATTAAAGCGTTAGAGGTAATACCTCCTTCTGATCCAAAAGTGCCAAAGGTAACTCTGGATCAGGCTCCACAAACTGTTCAGGCTTAGACATGATCTCGATCTGCATAATTTTTCTTAAGTCATTTGGTTATGTAGCATATAAAACATTCCGTGTGGGCCAATACACCTCATTGACATTGCAATCATCTGCAACATCTGTTAAACAAAAGGCAATTAGCACGACTAGTTAGTGCAAGAGAATCTGATAGTTAAATAAAACAATGAGCTCTATTTTGCAATTCAAATCTGACAACACACGGAATAAAAAGCACAATAATTTAATCCCTTTCCATGGTTGAGTGCAGTTATCACACGGACTTTGATAGACACAGAATTGGAATGAATACCATATAGGAGACTTAAATGTCCTTATTTGTTTCATCAAATTACAGGACTTATAATCTAAAAACAACGACTAAGCTAACCTGAAGATACTCAAATATGGTGCTGAAAGGAAGTTTTAACAAGTGACCGCCTGCTACTGCCTGCATTAGAAGAAAAGGCCAATGAGGCTATAATTACATTTGAACCAGCTAATGCTAGTGTAAAATTATTAAAAAGAGATAGTGAAGTTTCAGAAACATTAATAGAAGATAAATAAATGCAAGTATGACACAAAATCCAATCAATAGATCATACATTATGGTGATCCAAAATAGCTCTTGTCACTGCTTCAGAATAAGCCATGCGAACTGAAAGAATAAAAATGAAATTCAGCAAAATCAAGAAATCCCAATTGATTTTATAAAGTAGTAATATCAATACACAAGAAAAATTAAGTAAGCATATTAATTAAGTCACTAAATAGACAATGAAGTTTAAATCATATAGGCGCATTTGGGTTAATCTTTGATGAACCATAGTAAAGACTAAAGAGTAAGACTCATCTAGAAGAATACACTTAATAGCATCATACCACACAACACTAATAACATGCATTGTCAAGTATTGTTAGACTATTAAGATATCAAGTGCAATGATATGTGTAAATGATTGTTCATACCATTATCAGTATTAGTCCATTCATCTTATCATGGGATGAAAAGAAGAGAAAACAGAAACCGAAAACCTTGAATATTTAAGTCGTTGGTCGGCTCGAAGCATTCAAGTAAGGGATCATCAGTAAGGGATCTGCAAAATGGCTGGAAACTTCCCCTGCATAATTATTCATTGGTAAATCAATACATCAAACATGAGCAAAGGATAAATTACAGGATAAGAAATTTACCTACGGTGCAAAAAGATAACAACATATCCAGCCTTCAGAAAGTACCTGCAAATTAACCATCAACACATTTATCTGAAGAGAATAGAAATGAACATTTACTAGTTTATTTCAACAAAAAACAAGGCAAGTGCATCATACTCGGTGGACGTGGCCCCCCTATGACCGGAACTGAAATTATCAACATATCGAACACATTGTTGCTCCAATGGAGCAGTGGTACCACCAGAAGTCACACAAACAATTCTCCTACCTTTCCCATTTTCTTAGTGTAGCATAGACACTTCAATTAGTGTCTGGTAATTGGTATCGAACACCAACAAGACACACCGACACACAATTAGATTTGAACACTAAAATTTTCTTAGTGTATGTAAAGTTGCACTTTTGGAGGAGCCAAAATTGATTATGGAGGTGTAAAATTGATTTTAACATGTTCGGTTACTCTTTAGTAAATTGATTTTGCCTTCAAAATTGATTCTAACTAGAGCTAGAGTTTGTAGCTTTTAGATTCTAGAATTGATTTTTAGCCTCACTTTTCCACTATTGTGCCAAATCAGTTTACCTTTAATTCATTACTAGCCAAAATCAATTCATTCAAAATCATTTTTTCTCAACGCAGAACCAAACACGCTTAAATTACATCATTTTTATGCTTGACTTCTGATTATAGATTTTGAAGTGTAAAATAGCAAGATTCATAACATTATAATAACCATAGACATCGAAGATCTGAAATAGTAAAAAGCATAATCGAAGAAAAACTTACAAATGCGGTCATATCAGCAGGGCTTTGCTTAGGATCGTTTGAATTGTGGCTATCTTGCAATCACAAACGAAAACATAATGAGATTATGCAACGGAAATGGAACGAGATCCCAAATTTCGAAAACCCTAATTTCATAAATACGCAGATTTCTGAATGAAATCGTGAAATGAAAAAGAATTAACGATGAGATGTAAATAAATTTGCAGAAAAAACCCTAACCATGAGATTTTGATGATGATGATGATTAAGCTTTTCGCCATGCGTTTTTGTTTGAGAATGAAAAATACGTTTTTGTTTGAGAGTGAAAAATGAGGATACAATTGTGTGGCTACGTAAAACGGATAAGGTAAAAGTGAAAATGTGTTTTTACTTCAGGCAGTTCTTATCAGCTGATGTAAAAATAAGTTAGACAAAGTTTTCACTTAAATTGCGAAATTGCCACCGCGTGTTTTTCCCCTCATTTCAATTTTCCACTGATGTAAATGTTACATCCTATTAGGAATTCCCCTCATGTATTTATGTCAACTGATGTAAAAACTAATGGTGTGTATCTTTTCCATCAGCTATTTTTCGTGCTGATGTGAAAACTAAAACCCCCTTGATGTTAAATGTATATTTTGTAGTAGTGCAATTTTCCAGAATTGGAGTGTGAACGGGTATGTTCAAAATAGTTTTCCGGGAAATATGTATTTGCCATGGTTTGTGGGGGTGAACTCATCTTGGACTCAGGAATGTTGAAAATAGGGTGAAGAATATGAGTGTAAAAATTAAACAATAAGGAGGACAATTTTGGAATTATCAACGATTTGTTGGGGTGAAGGAATAAACATATGGGTATAGGGTATAATTTCCCAAATTTAGGGGTTAACCCGCTATCCATTAAGGTTAGCCAGTATGGGCAACGATTATCCCATCTGACCCACATAGCTAATTTTTTAAAATGAATTAGTAATATTTATGAAGCAGGAAGACTTTGCATTTCTTTAGCCGAACAAATATTTCAATTGATGAAATTAATTACAAGAAAGTTCAATGCATAAATATTAAATACTACCCGTTATTTAATTGATATGGACTCAAATTTAATGGTATATGTGCCCGTAGATATTTGTACCCGTTATTATAATAAATAAATTACATGAATATTCTTACTATATAAGAGAGAATTTTTTATGCTTTTGTTGAATGTGATGAACTTCCTTTTTTTTTTTACAAAGTGATGAACTTTTTTTTGTTAGAATGAAATGTATGGATATTAATATTTATGGATATTGTTATGTATGAATATTATTAAGGTTTGCTAAAGAGAAGAAATGAATGTGATAAATTTATTGTTAAAACACCTCCAAATTAGTTTTGGTATATGATTTTTTTTCGAAACTTCTCTTATCACATCTGTTTCATTTTAATTGTCCCCTTAACATTTTTTTTTATGTTTGAAATAATTGTCGTTTATAATACTAATGCAACATTTATTATTTTTTTACTAATATATTTTTATTTATTGAATTTCACCTCACTGAATCACTACACTAACTACAATAATTTTTTGGTAAATGATACCCTAAAAATATTTAAAAAATTAAACAATTAATGATTGTTGCTTATAAAAACAATTAATAATTGTATTGTATTCTATGTTTTTTTCCTTCTTATAATAAGTATGGAATGGAATTATAAAATAGAGGGGAGAGAGATACACTGAGGTGATGTGGCAAATAGTGCTGTCCATGAAAGTGCAGTCACACTTTATAGAAGGGATCGGGTCTCGAAAGGAAGAATCAAGTGGCTCCAAAGCGTCTTTAGCATTGTTTGTTAGTTGATTTAGTCATTCCCATAACTGTTACTTGCTTTCTCTATAGTTCTTATTGCATCTAACATTCCTATCCTATTGATCTGGAATAAAGAACTTCAATCCAACCTTCTGTAAAGTGAACACAGCCTTCTTCAATGGTTCAGTTAACTTCCCATGCATAGTGATTTTCTTCAACAAGAATCATAGGATTTGGGAAGGAATTTTCGAAGATGTTAGTCATCTCAGATGGTAGATGGTAGAACCTGTGATATCAAAAATCAATATAGTATTTATTAATATTTAAGATTGTTGAAAAAAATGTAAATCTATGATATGTTTAATCTGTATCATCGATACACAGGAAGTGTAGGACGAATCTAATATAGTAGAGTTTATAAGACATCTCACAATTGCATGGTTTTTTGGCGGATGGAGCAACTGCGAATTTGCGGGAATATGTCATAATTAATTGTTGAGGTACGTAGTTATACATGTGCGTGAGCGCACGCACACAAGCGCGCGTATGCGTGTTGAAAATAATATTTAATATAGACATTATTTATCAATTGTTATATATCATAAAATAACAAAATAATATTGAAATGATACAGATATAAATTAATTTTTTACTTTTACAAATTTTAATTACACACTACTTGTCTTAATTCAAATAACCAATTGCCCATTTTTCATGTTTCGTTATTTTTTACAAGTTTTTTCGGTTCAATTTCATATACTCTGAATTTCAGATAAAACTTAAGAAAAGAAACTTTTATCCCAGCGTAACATCCGCCTAAGTTAACAAGTTAATTAAAAAAACTTTTGTGAAATAAAAATCAAGTAAATTCTTCCTTCGTTTTTTATTATACAAACAATTTGTGACTTTTTTTTTATTATATTTATAAAAAAAAATGCCAAAACATTTTAGGTATATTTATTTTTTTCGAAATTGTTTTAATATTGATAAATTTATTTAATGCATAACAATTTTTCGCAAAGACATATTTCTAAAAATATTTCAAATGTTTGTACCAAAAAATATTTTAAAAAAATTAAACAATTAATGATTTTTTCTTATAAAAACAATTAATAATTGTATTGTATTCTATGTTTTTTTCCCTTCTTATAATAAGTATGGAATGGAATTATAAAATAGAGGGGAGAGAGATACACTGAGGTGATGTGGCAAATAGTGCTGTCCATGAAAGTGCAGTCACACTTTATAGAAGGGATCAGGTCTCAAAAGGAAGAATCAAGTGGCTCCAAAGTTGTTCCCTTACAAACATTTCCACTGATGTTCCACTTTGTCTTATCAGCTGATAATCTCCATTTTGAGAATATCGAGTTAAGAGCTCTAGCTGTTCAGGGTTCATATCTGGAAAGATTGGTAGTGTTGTGTGGCTTAATTAAAATTGAAATATTTAAAGAGAACATAAGTAAACATATATCACTCACCTTCAGAAGGATCAACAATAGCATTTTCATCACTTTGCAGGCTAACCAAACAGCAAAAGATCATGCATATAAAGATTGTTGAATGATTTTGTAGGGACTAAAAAGTGTGATTTATTTTTATAGGGACTAAAAACAAAACTGCATATATTTATGGGGACCAAAAACTTAATTAACCCTTATATTAATAATAATGATCAAAAGACATTGATTTAAATATTTTAAAAAGTATAATATAAAATGTTAGAACAACACCTACTAGTAACATACGATTAAAGAAACAATAAATCTCAAGACAATAAACACAATTGTTTGTTTGAACAATTCCCTCTTTTGTGTCTCCAAGTCATACTAAACATAAACTATGTTTTAGAAGTTCTATGAACAAATACTAAGTGTGCAATATTACCAACACTATAATGCATCACATTTTATTAAGCAAATTAAAGTGGTCAAATATGAGAAAGCGTGTTCTAACAATCAACATGTTTTTATATTATTTGCTTTTGACACATTTGGTTTCCTAGAATCAGAAGTCGTTGACCTTTTACATAGGGTTCAAATAGTCATGCACAACAATGTCATGACTCCTACGTCCATAAATACCGTGTTTACGATGATTGATTTTACTATCTTAAAAAACCTAGCGGCGTAAGTTATTGTCAGTTTGCCTTTTATTCATGTGCAATTAACCATTGATACATAAATTACAGAAAATTTGACTATAAAACTATCGAGTTAAACAAGTTCGAAAGATAATAGTTACTATGATGGAAAATAAAATATATTATTACACATTGATCTAATTGACTCAAGGAGATTAGCCACTTTAGTCCCTGAATAGGAAAGGAGTCGTCACTTTAGTCCCTGAATGCAGATAAATTGCAAAATAGTCCTTGTTTGTAGACTCTATTAGTCAATTTAGTCCCTGAATGTAGACTCTGTTAGTCAATTTAGTCCCTAAATGTAGACTCCGTTAGTCACTTTAGTCCCTGAAATTGACCAACAAAGTCTACATTCAGGGACTGTTTTGCAATTTCTCTGCATTCAGGGACCAAAGTGACTACTCCTTTCTCATTCAGGGACTAAAATGACTAATTCCTCATTGACTCAAACAATATTAAAATGATTGAGGAAAAAAATATAATAAATTTTGGTCGGTCACCATGTCAGTATGACAGTATATAATGGTCAAACTAAGTGTCAATTATAAGATAAGATACTTTGAACTTTGCTAACTTAATAAACCATGATTTTGTGAAGTATGAGAATCATCTGATCAGTGTGATTATTTTATCCAATTCTGTAAAACATGATTTACAATTCGCACAATCTTCTTTGTGGCTAATAACAAATAAGTGATACTTTTTTTAATAAAACCATTTGTATATGATCAACTCATTAATGAAACCATGCTTATTTGAAAAAGATAGCAATATAGGAAGAAGAAAAAGGTACAACAACCGTGAATCCCATAAAACAAATTAAGAAAAAAGGAGACAGAAAAGATAATAAATATAAATATAAAAAGGAGCAATTAAATTTTGAGATAGAGTTTTTTTTTTTTTTTTAAAGGAGAAAGAGATAGAGTTTTGTCATCTATTACCATTATGTCCACATCAATTAATTAGTCTTTTGTTATAACTAAAAATCAATCAGATATCTCATGATTTACACCGCACATTATTCACTTGCATCAGATCTAATGCTAGCAGCACACTTAACACTTGTTTCAACCCTATATTTAATTTGTTGAAATTTAAATCTATCCACTAAACATATGGTAATTGGTCAGACATAATCAGAATGACACCACAATTTTATTGAAACTGCATGGTGTAATTTTTGTAAAATCATGGTAGATCACTATGATTTGGTAAAACTCAGCACGTTACCATACAAGAAATAAATCATGAAGGCTTTACATAATTTTAGTGAGGCTCATTTGAATTTGAATCTAAGTTTGGTTCCACATTTGGAATAGCTAGAATTGACTATGATGGATGTACAATTGATTTTGATATGATTGACTGTTCTCGAGTACAATTGATTTTATCTCCATAATTGATTCTAACTTGAAACTAAAATTTGTAACTTTTTAATCTAAACATGATTTTTAATTGTAATTTGTTTTTCAACGACTTTTATTAGACATAAATCACTTTACATTCAACTTACATGTAATTAAAATCAATTTTCGTGCACCCAAGCAAACATGCATTAAGCTCTATAACACCAACACTTTTGATTGAAAACAAGTTTAGTGTCTTGTCCGATATATGTCAATGTACGACATCAACACATTTGATTACAATCAAATTTGTTCAAATTGTGTCAATGTCGTATCTGATATTTGTGTAAGTGTTTAACAACACTAAGTTATGTCAATGTCGTATCCGACGTCCATGTAAGTGTTTCATGGCATTAAGTCGTGTCAATGTCATATCTGATGTCTACGTAAGTGTTTCATGGCACTAAGTCATATGTATATAACAACCAAACATCACCCAATAAGGCAAAGCCACATACACAAAAAGAAAGATCTTTGGTTTTAATAAATTGAGACAAAAGTGGTCACAAAACACACGTCGTGTTCAGGCAAAATCCATGTGCCCACATGGATGATTGAGAGAGAGAGATTCACATTCACAAACACAATCTAAAAAAAACAAACAAAAACAACTTATTTATGTTTCTGATTTTGTTACATTATATTTATGTCTTCACCACATAGTAAATAGAACACAACACAAAAAACAAAATAACACAAACTACTGACCCACCAATGAAAATTTGTTCAAACCAAGAACATGAATCCAAAGTTTGAAACTTTTAATGCTTCAAAGTAGTTTTAGGAGCAAAAGAAATAAAGGGTTGTTTTTATTTTTGTGATATATAAGTATTTTTTATGTTTTGTGTGTGTTGAGTTGAAGAAATGAAGAAGAGTGAGAGTGGTGGATATGTGAGAGCAGATCAAATAGATCTGAAGAGTTTAGATGAACAATTACAAAGGCATCTTAGTAGAGCATGGACTATGGAGAAGAAGAATAAGGAGAAAGAAGATGAAGGTGGTGAAGTTGAAGTTGGAAGATCTTCTTCTAATAGTAATACAAGAAATAGACAAGAATGGGAGATTGATCCTTCTAAACTTATTATCAAAACTGTCATTGCTCGTGGTACTTTTGGTACTGTTCACCGTGGTGTTTATGATGGCATAGATGTTGCTGGTACTTGTCTTTTTTTCTCTCACTTTCATGCATTGTACTCTCTTTCTTATTTTGGCATTGGTGGATATTTTGTTCTGTTTTGTTTTGTTTTCTTATCTCACATAACAAGAAGAACTGCATGGCTAAATGTGTTTGACTTGGAATAATTCTAAGAAGTTTTTTAGAAAGCGTGCGAGTGAGAACAAAATACACTAAAAAGATTCATGTTGGTTTGTCTGGTCAATCGGCAATACTTAAATCGTCAGTCATGTACAAACTGTTGTGTAACTCTTTCTAGAAAGAGCATGCACACTTGTTGTTTGTGTTTGTATTGGAATAGCGACTCTGATCATGTTACAAGATATTTGATCATGGAGTTCGGCCAATTGTGTCTGTCTCTGACTAATTACAATTATACAAACTTAAGGTTTATAGATTACAACTTGTGTTTAAATACTCGCTAGCTCGAGTGGACATGTCCACTTATCAAGAAACTATGAGTCATACCCAATAGTGTGTGTTTTTCCATTCATTTCTTATACACTTTTGTTTATGCAAGAGGCAAATTTGTTCACTTGGAGAAGCTCATGTACTTGTTGGTGTCCCCTCTTCATGAAATGTGTAGCAAGTTTAAGCCAATCTAAATGCTAATATTCCATATAGACAAGTTTTTTTTTGGTAGTCACGCAATGATTCTTGATATTGCAGAAAATCGTAGTCAAATGAGACTGATGCAGCCTCAATGAAGGCTGTGTTGTTGTCGCGGACTCGCAGAAGACATCAAAAACAATTTTGTTTCCGAAATTTGCATATAGACAAGTGATTCTTATAGAATTTTATGTAACTAACTCCTATTCGTTATTTTGTCGGAAAACACACTCCTATTTGTTTGTGGTCTTGTCTTGAAATGAAAGTATAATAAAGGATTGAAGAGTTTGCTTGAATTAAAAATGATGTTTTAGTGTTAAGTTTTGCAGTTTTTTCAACTATGTCAAGTACTTGTTATTGTGATTTTATTAGTCCATATTTTCTGCTCTTTTTCATTGTAAAATTAAGTTAGACATGAGTCCATACTTTGCTGTCTTTTATTTCCTTGAGTTCTTTAAAGAACCATGTAAGTTGATAGACTTCAGTTATTTTTATCGATCGTGGACCACCGCAATTTTGGAACTTTGTAGATCAAAATTTAAAAATCATGTGATTCACAAGATTGAGTATCATTTGCCTTTTTTTTCCTTCTTTTTTCTCTTTCTTAGAATTCACAAGAACCACTTGACTTGACAGTTGTGTCCATGAACTTCATTATTCTTCTTTCCTTTTTTGAACTTTCATGTGTTTCTGTTTATTGCTGATAGACACCTGGTTAAAAATAAAAATAAAAAGAAAAATGAAAATTGAAAATATTGTCTTGTAATGACATGTCATTATGATGCCTCATACATTTCTGACTCATACAAAATATTCATCGATAATACTAATCCCTGTTTAAGTTTTCATGTTTTTCATGATTTTCTAAACAGAACATTATTATCTTAAGGTTGATGTATGTTGAACTTGTTAACTCTTCAGATGATTCAATGCTAAGCAACTTGTTTTTTCATTTTGTTTTTGCAGTTAAGCTCCTTGATTGGGGGGAGGAGGGCCATCGGTCGGATGCCGAAATAGCCTCATTGAGAGCGGCTTTTACCCAAGAAGTTGCCGTATGGCACAAGCTTGACCATCCTAACGTAACCAGGGTAATATTTCGGGTTTCTTCTTCGAGTTAAACCATCGTAGACATAATTGCGCTTTTAATAGTATAACAATACAAGACAAAGGGACAACATGGTTTAGTTATTAAACCATGTTTTCTCTTTATCTTGTAGTGTCGAAGATAATGTGAATAGCGTATTATGGCCAGTTTATGTCCTTCATTCGCTACTATGAATCAAACATTTAAGGCGAAAAATATTGTGTGAAGTTCAGATTGTTCTGCACCTTGCAATGCTGCTTCTTGCTAGGCTTTTTCCTTAGATTCAATCATTCATGTTCGAGTTTTTCTTATTCACGCCTAATGTCAAATCCATTCTGCAGTTTCTTGGTGCAACAATGGGAACATCAGATCTACAGATTCAAACAGAAACCGGTCATATAGGAATGCCGAGTAATCTATGTTGTGTTGTTGTTGAGTATTGTCCTGGTGGTGCTTTGAAGTCGTATCTAATTAAAAACCGAAGAAGGAAGCTGGCTTTTAAAGTGGTTGTTCAACTAGCTCTTGACCTTGCAAGAGGGTCCAATCCATATGCCTAATCTATGTCATAAGTTTAATTAATATGAAAAAATTTCTTTCTATAATCCTAAAAAAATTTCATTTTTTTTTACTTTATATAGGTTGAGTTATCTCCACATGAAGAAGATTGTCCACAGAGATGTTAAAACAGAAAACATGCTTCTAGACAAGACACGGACGTTGAAAATCGCTGATTTTGGTGTAGCTCGTATCGAAGCTTCGAATCCTCATGACATGACTGGTGAAACTGGAACCCTTGGTTACATGGCTCCTGAGGTACATGCATTTTCCATAGAAAGTATCAATCTTATGCATCGATGCTGTCTGCGTTATTATTTAGCTCGACTTGCATAGTTCCTGATTTGTTTGAATTGCTTCAGATTTTAGAGACTTTGTATATTATACTTACCTGAAGAAATATTTTCAGGTTCTAAATGGCAGTGCATACAATAGAAAATGCGACGTGTATAGTTTCGGCATATGTTTATGGGAGATATACTGCTGTGACATGCCATATCCTGACCTTAGTTTTTCAGAAGTAACATCAGCCGTTGTAAGACAGGTAAGTGAAATATATTAAGCGGATTTACCATCGTAAATTAACACATCTTGGGAATTTTTACCAGGAATTATTACCAGCTATATTGTGTTTGATAAGTGCTTAATTGATGTAGTATTTTATGAAAATTTGAAACAAATTTGAGAATGTTATATTCTCGACCTGTAAACGGGCCTTAGGCATTATACAAATTCTATGATGTCTAAAGTTGAGTATTGATAATCCAAAATGGCTATTTTTACTGCAGAATCTAAGGCCAGAGATCCCGCGATGTTGTCCAAGCTCACTCGCAAATGTGATGAAAAGATGTTGGGATGCTAATCCTGATAAGAGACCGGAGATGGATGAAGTTGTCACCATGTTGGAAGCTATTGACACTTCAAAGGGTGGAGGCATGATCCCTCTTGATCAGCAACAAAGTTGTTTATGTTTCCGCAGGTATAGAGGACCTTGAAATATTTTTCACTATCAAGGAATGTTTTAAACATCGGACCGCAGAGCAAACCGGCGATAAGCAGTTTGTTTTTATCTCATTGTATTAAGAATAGAGAAGGAAGAATCAAGATGGAAAACACCAAAAAAATAGTGAGTGAAAGGCATAGTTAATGAAGAGCTCTACAATTACTTTGTTAGGCTATAATTTTTGTAAAGCTAATTTGTACTCCTCATTTCCATTCAAACCATTTTTATAATATGTTTCTCTATGTAAGTTGTAACACTTGATAGTAGTAACATGGACTGTTCCAACACTAATATCAAGGTCCTCATGGTTCCATTTGATGTTATCTGTTTTTGATGAATATGAATCGAACTCAGTACCTCGGAGTTTACAACACTCGCAGACACTGCACATCAACCATTGTGCTAGACTTGTTTTGGCTGGATTTGCTCATGCACGGAAAGTTGGTTTATATTTGTGTTGCTTAGTTTTTTCTTTTTCAAGTCTTTATTAAGAGATGATGAAAGTAGTCTTTACAAGGTTTGAACAATCCTCGTCTTGAGTTAGTTTTTGAATTAAGTTAGGCCTAACTCCAAGCTTCGTTTGTACGATAAAAAACAAAATAAGCATGCATCGTTGACGAGTTTTTGCGTACCTTTTTTGGAAGAAACTGGTTGACGCTCCTAACCTCAGGGGATGTGTAAAATGACATGAATGATACTAAAATTGGATATGAATACGAGATACAGGATTTTTTTTCCGGAAACTAAGATACATCGCATGAAATAATGTATAATATAGGAAAGTATCAACGTCTTTCAAAAAGAAAAAGTTTAAGATTGGTTTAGTGTAAACAAGTGTACCCTGCCGACAAATCACAATCATTCCTATGTGTGACTTTGAAAGCAGTTACAATTGAAGTCGAACAATTGTTACCGAAAAACGATTATTAGTTGACAGTGTAAAAAACGATTATGATTGACAATGTAAGAAAAACTACATTGATAGGGAAAACATAATTTTATACTTTTTGGTAAAAAAACAATTATGATTGACAATGTAAAAAAAAAATTACACCGATAGTATATATTATGTCTTCTCATATGAATAGCTCTAGTACATGAATGACCTACATACAACAATTTCCTCACAAAACAGTCACAATTTCATTGATGAATTGATTGAATAATAGCTACAAGCCTTGAAAAAACATAATATATCTCAACCTGCTTAACTGAATGCTAGATTCTGGATGTAAAAATCTACTTCTCCAGTAACCATTGAAGGTCGAACTACACGTCGGACGAATACTCGTGCGCAATATTTAATAGCCAGAAAACATAAAGATCCTTAACCAGCAATCTTGTAGCTGGGATTCACCAAATTATCCAAACCAGAAACAACTTGAATGGATTCTATGACATCACCAACCTTAAGGTCTGCTAAGAAATCTTCATTTTCTGTTACATAGCCAAAAACTGCATATCTACCATCCAATATGTTGGCATTGCTTGGAGTTAGCTCACTTTCTTTCAATAGCCAAAATACTTGGCTAGAGCCAGAGTTGTCCTCAAATTCCTACTCAAACATATAAAAGGGAGTAAATTAAGGGTATATTTGTTCAAGATTACAGAAAGAAAGATAAAAGATTAGCATGCTTAAAGAAAGCCATGTCAAAGAATATACTCTTACATCTCTTGCCATCGCCATTGTTCCGAATGCATTAAACGGAAGCTTTGTTTGAGCCTTGTATAGACCAAGCTCCTGTCCAAACAAGACAGAGGGTTCAAAAATTATAAAACAAAGTTCAACATGTAATAAAGTGAAACTTCATGCAAGAAACTTATAGTAGTGCAACACTTATTTCTTCTGATAATACAAAAAGGTGCGGAAAAGATTGGAAGAAACTGAAGTTACTTGAAACAAATAAGAATTCATCGAAAAGATATAAGTCTACAAGTCATAGGGTTATGTGATCTTCATGGTATATATGTATTACCTCTAGAGTTTCGCCATAAACAGGTGCCTTTTCTCCCTCTACCATAATTTCTAAAGGTATAGTCCTTGTTTTCTCTGTACTTGGATCAATAAAACCCTCGGCAGGACCTTCAGGGTCACCGGTTTGGACAACAAACCCGTCCGCTGCACAAAAAAAAGATGAAAAGAAAACAAAACATGACTATCTTGGTGAAATGTATAGAACTAGAGAGCCTATTCTAGATATTCCATATACTAAATTACATATTTCAGTAATGGTACAAGATAATGCCGCTTCAATCACATACAAATGAAGTATTGATGATCTAGGATCTGTTTGGATTGACTTCTGTGAGCTTATCTACTGGAAGAGCCTATAGAAACAACTTATGACATGTCCATAAGCTGTTTTCAGCTTATTCCCATAAGCTCTCCAAGATAGATAACGAAATCAGCTTATAGCTTCTAAAAAAACAATTTGACTTTATTTTATCATTTATTAAAGAAATAGCTTATAGGTAAGCACTTATATGATAAGCGCTAGTTAAGCTATTTATGGAAACAACGCCCAAATATATTCTAAAAGATAGTTGTAAAAGGTCTAAAACATTCTTAACCAAACCAACTACAACTACAAGGGAAATCAAAAGACAGAAAAATAAATGTCCACTAAAGATCGGATCTTTACCTCTCTGGATCTCCATGCCATCATAAAAGTGTCTTTCTACCAAGTCAACGAAATTGCCAGCAGTTACAGGGGCATTATAACCATCAAGAACTATGTGGAAAACACATTCTTCCAAGTTTGGATTGTCTTTAATCTTGACCTTCATATCTACAGCTGCTCTCCCTTTCAATAAAGGCAAATTTCGGTATTCCTCAGGCACTTCATATGGAAATCCATCAACCATGTCTTCTTCAACACTGCAGAAATGCAATGCCCCAGGAACATCTCAGCTGCAGTCAATGAAAGGTTCTATATGAGAAAAATCTTTCTCTACAAGATTAATTTTCCAAGTCCTCCTCAATCTTCCATTGTTAGAAGGAGGATCGTTGTTTTTGTCGGTTCGTTAGACTAGTGATCCAGAGACCACAAACAAATCATGTTGTCAAAATGAGTGTTTTTCATCGGCTGATTGACTAAACGTGATTACTAGGTGCATAGTAAGTCTGAAATTGAGATTTTAGGTGCAGTTGGTCATATAATGAGAAGAACTCAACTAGTGATCCAGTGATTCGGCCAATAGCCTAGCCCGTTGACTAGGTAGATGTTTAGTCAAGGTTTTGGGACTTGGCCTAATAGGTTTGCGCTAATGCTAATAGTTCATTTAATGACTATAGTACTCTTGATAGATTAAATCAAATGCTTATAGAAACCCGTCTCCTATTTCTTCAGAAAAATAAAGCCTTCTTATTCTCACTGAGAACACCGATGGAAGGATAGGGTATTTATGCGATTTATGCAGGTGATTTAGCAATTAAGATACTCACCCTCCAACATATTGAAGAAGTTCTTTCTGTTTTGGTGCCACAGCGACTCGATTCCTATCTTGTAGTATCAGTTCAAACTCATCGATACCAGCTTCCAGCTTATTAAGCAGTTCAATTCCATGTTCTTTCTTTGATTCAGCTAAACCTGATATAATTAACGTCTTACCTTGCTTGAGAGCTCGAGATGCCTGTCTCACATTCTGCAACCCATGTGAAATAACTCAGTTTCTATTAAAGAAAGAAAAGAAAAAAGAAACACAGAAGATCGCAATCTACATGGGAGATGTTTATTAAGGAGACACTAATAGTCGTTTTACAACTGTCTCTGAAGGGACTTGAACTTTGTCCCTTGAGCTTACTAGGTAAAACTCTTACCATCGAGCTAACACCTCATGTACGCAGTACGCATACTAAATGTAAAACTTTTGAACAACAAAATAAGAATCTTACTCTTTCGACAGAGTCGAGTGCCTTGACTCCAGAAATCTTGAGACTATCAGTAATATCTTCAAGTGGTTTTTGAACTTCTCTAATCGCCTTATTGTCAATAGGAAGACCATATCTCAACAATGCCCCAGGGTCCTTAATTGGCGGTCCAGATATCAATACAGACAGATCAGGTAACACGGGGTTAGCTGCATGTGCATCATTAGGCAACCCCAACGTAGGAACTCCTGTTATTAACCCAACTGCTAGTGCTATAGATATCGCGCATTGCTTTAAGCAAAACGACTTTCCTTTCTGCACCAAAATTTACACAATAAGCTCTGCGATTCGAATCATAAATAGCAGAAATCTCAAGTCTCATTATAAAATAAGAAGACAAGTTAAAGAATAACAATCAAGTACATGGAATGTTTCTAATTTAAAACTAAACAAAAGAGTAAAAGAAGTTTATACATTTAACTACTTAAGAAATAGGCTATGTATATGATTCCCAAATGTTCAGTATTTCTTAAAAGTACTACAGTATATTGAAGCATCTGACAAATAATCATAAGAGCGAAAGTGCAAAACAAGCCATTAGTTGTGCATTATTCATTTACTTATTCTTGAGAGCCCTACATTAAATGAAATATGACCTGAAAATATGTTTATAAATAAGAGTTTTTCTATCATGTGCAAATTTGCACATGTTAAGAAGTTAAAAATAGTAAGTTTGTATTGAAATTTGTGCATTTTATATTAAATATATAACTTTTCAATAAGTAATTGTTGTTTTTCAATAAAAAGTTGCTACTTTTAGTTGCTTTAACATGTGCAATATTGTACATGTTAGACAAACCCACTATAACTAAATGGGAGGTATCCATCACATTACACGTCGGTTTTATAATGATGAGTTAGGCCCAATATAAAAACCTATCATGATATCAGAGCCTATCAAAGATCTGATGGCCAACCTACTATCGGACCACTTGGGTCATGCTCCAGATGTCCAGTCCTAGGCTTGAGGAGGCTATATATGCTGAGAGGCATCTATCATCTTACAAGGCAGTTTAGTAAGGATGAGTTAGACCCGATATAAAAACCTAAGACTTACAATGCTTTCAAATCTAAGTCGTTGAGTATATTTGGTGAAATGCAGGTCCCATTCAATCAAATCAGCTTTCAAGTGCAACAGTTCTAATTTCTACCCTCCTATTGGTTTGATTGGAGCTTATCCTCTATACATTGTCATGTCTCTAACTTGCTTAAGATTTTATTCTTATCAATTCATTCCCCATTTTTGTGGAACAAAATAATTGTATATAAATGAGATAAAAAAAAAACATTAAAAATACAAAATTTCATCTTCCAAACATCCATTATAAACAAGATAAAGTCATTAACTTCAAAATTAGCTAAAGGGGTATCATATCTCCACACCTAGAAATGCATAATCTTCATAATTACATGTTATAAAAAATTTCAGAATTACAAAATCAAATGTGTTCTTAAAAAAGCATCTTATAAAACAAAAATGTTCAGAATCAGTTGCATAATCTTCAAACAAAAGAAACAACATCATACATTAAAAAAGAACAATTTTTTAAGAAACTTACATGTTTATGATCAAATTGAGAATGATGGGTTGGTGGAGTTTGATAAGAGCAACGAGTAGTGAAACTTCTACTAAATCCTCCAACATTGGTATTCAAAAATGGATAATTAAGACTCTTAGAGTGATTATTGGAGTGAAACAAAATGGGCGTAGTTGCAAAGTTGGAACAGTAGTGACGAGGAATGATGGATGATGCCATTGAAGGTGGAGAGAAAGAGACAGTGGAAGTGGAAGATGTTAGAACATAGATAGATAATAGATAAGGTTTGGTTTTGAACAAAGTTTGAGGTTTATGTTTTGTTTTGTAAAAGAGGATGTAACAATATTGGTGGGAATGTCTTCATCCATTCATCTTGATACACTCTAGATAAGATAACATAACATTGGGCCCACATGATAATAATGTCCGCAAATGATATCGACATTGTTAGGTTGGATACTCTGATAGATGATTGAACTTCGACTCCTTCACTTAATTGAATTTTAATGTTTATTATTATTTCGTCTATTTTAAAAAAAATAGTGGATATATAAGTCAATTTTATTATTTTATGATAATACTAAATTTAATTAATTAATTTTTTTTTCATGTGTTCTTTGCACGAGGTAACTTTGTTTACGATAAAATAAGATACTAAATGAAAACACCTCTCTCTACAAAGATTCAAACTTTGGTTCTTCGCGTATGGAACTAGTCGCTCCCTTTTGAATATAACGATTAAAATTGATTTTAAGTATACAATCTTTGGTTGGAGAAAAATGGTATTGGTGTTTGATCTTGAGCTCCTTAGAGAAATGGATTTAATTGAGAAATAATATTTGTATAATTATTTAGAGATAACTTTTAGGATAACTCTCATACTATCATTTTTTTCTTACTCTCTTTTTCTTTCACTATTGTTTTTGTTCCAAAAGAAAAGGAAAAAAAGTTATCACAAAAGATTTTACAAATATTATTCTTCTTATATTTGTTCTCTTCGTTATTGTGTATGTTCAAAACTTATACTTATGTTGTGTTTGGAATAACGCTGGACAACCACCAAATGCACGTCCAGACTAAAGCTATAATTTTCAGCTTCGTAAAAAACACGTTAAAGTGACAATAAGACGCGAGAATTGTGATCTAAACGTCAAGCCAAAAGGAAGCTTAGTTATACTAACTATGGTTGTCATGTATCTCTTTAATTGTTGCAACTAAGGGATATTGATCTAGGGTAAAGTTTTTAGGCTCTTAATTAGTGTATTGTTGATGGGGACTAACTCGATGAGAGAGGGGAAAAATGGTTTAGGGGTTAAATCAATCAACTATTTATTAATCCTTTAAACTAATGTTGCAATACTATAGAATATTGGCAATAATTATTCAGGTTACTCAAAGGCACGACGGTCATTTCTTCAATTGATTTAGCTACTTTGTGTGTGGCTCGTGTGACATGAACGTAATAACAGGTTACTCCCTCTGTTCCTTTATATGTGTCGCTTTTGGACATTTTGCTACAACCAAGGCATAGCATAATTAGCTCTCTTTTTCCTTTTCTACCCTTATATCTTTAGTTGAACTTTTCCTTGGTACTCTAAATGCATGGCTCACGTTCACTACATACAGTAAATGCATGGCTCACTGTCCTTCATTCTCACTGTCTTCCACCATTTCTTCTTCATCTGTCCTCCCTGTCTTCGACTATTTCTTCTTCATTGTTGTCAAAAGAGTCTTCCACTATTTCTTCTTCATTGTTGTCCAAAGAGTCTTCCGCTATTTCTTCTTCTATGCTACCCAATGAACCCAATGAATTTTCCACTGTTTTTTCTCCATTGTAGTTCAATGATCCTTCCACTGTTTTTTCTTCATTGTTGTACAATGAACCTTCCACTTTTTTTTCTTCATTGTTGTTCAAAGCAATTTCTTGTTTCATGGGTATTTCCTCTTTCATGTTCATACGTTGGGTGTTTTTTTTTCCTTGGAATAACATAAGTATGGTTAGTGTACTGTACATATTTAAAGAGAAATAGTTGTGGAGCTCTATGTATTGGAACAATGAAGAGTGGGTTTATTGTATTTATTAGCAGAATGCTTTTTTGTGGCCTCGGTAAACATGTTTATGATGGAGTAGAGGAATTGGATTAGGCTCAAATAATAATGCAATTAATGTGGCAGATTTAGTAATTGAGAGGTTAAGGGTATAATTGACATATTACACTCTTAAACTCTAAAAGTGACACTTATTTAGGAACAATTTTTTTTAGCAAATGTGACAGTTAAAAAGGAACGGAGGGAGTATTTAATAACATTGAAACACCTATTGATCAACTTTTAGAAAAGGCAAAATTCCACTCCTTATGGTGGTTAAAAGCTCATAACAATGTTTTTGTATATGATTCTCAAAGGTGGTGGTCGGATCCCTTATTTTGTTTAGGTATCGATTGACTTCCACTCTTGTAAATTCTTTGTATGACTGTTTGATTCCAGGGTGGCTCCTTTGGTACACCTTGTACTAAGGAGTATTACATCGCCCTTGTTAATATATCCCATTTTAATTTCTTAAAAAAAAAAGAATATTGGCAATATATAGAAAAAAATTCATCTCATATTAAATCATGTCGTAATACTCTAAAACATTTTATGCGGTGATTCTTCTATTGATTGAATCATTTTAGTATCGCAAGATTTACAAAAATTGATGAACCTAGTGATTCAGTGAATTTCAACCAAAATAATGTATGTCGAAAAAAGAGTTTTAAAGACTTGTGTATGTTTAGTTACACATCCAACTTTTCATCCTTGCTCAACATTGCAATAGCTTCTGAACGCTAAATTACATTCTTGAGACTTATCAAGCAGCTAGCGGTTAGGTCATCAATTATCAAAAATCGACTATTTCTTTTAGTAAGAATACTAATTCGTCTTGCTGCTTCATTGTTACCTCCATGTTGGGGGTGAATGAGGTCATCGGTCTAAGAAAATATTTGGGACTTCCTTCTTTGGTGGGGAGGAATAAAAAATGCTATTTTAACTTATCTAAAGGAGCATATCTTTATGTCAAAAAAAAAAAAGGAGCATATCTGAAAAAAAAAATGTTCAAGTTAAACACCATTATTATCGAGTCAATTTAAGTTCAAATGAGTTCGACTCGACTTATTACCAACTCTAAACACCATTAAGATAGTTGGAATTCATATCAGATTATCAGTTGATTAGTTAGCTTTTTTTTGTTGAAAAGAGCATTCGTTAGAATCAGTTACTCAATTCTATAAATAGAAGTATTATGTACACCAATCACCATTTTTTGATCAATATATATTTTCCTGTGAATTTTACATTCATTTGAGCTATGAAGTTCTTTTATCTCTTTTTTCTCCTAATACTTTAATATTCTAATAGGCACACTAAACATTTACATTGAAACACATAAGCTCCAAAATGTGGGCCCAAACACATACTTAGCCTATTTACACTAGGGTCTGTTTGGTAAGCCATTAAAATGAGCTTATAGCTTTTAGCTTTTAGCTTATAAGCTCGTTTGACAAAAAAAGCTCTGTTTGGTAACGCTTTTTTACAACGAGCTTATAGCTTATTTCAGGAGCTTATAAGCTATTTTTCAGAAGCTACTTCAAGTAGCGTTTGAGCTTATAGCTTTTAGCTTCTCATTTTTTCTTCCATTTTTACCCTTACTTTATCTAAAACCCATGTATGGTATTTGATACCATATCTAAAACCCATGTATGTATAGCTTGCTGCTGGGTATGTTTTTTTTTTTTTTTGGTAACGTGTAAATTTTATATGAATTTACACTTTATCCAAGTTTTTATTTTTTGGTAACGTATTCAATTTCCATTTTTTTTTAACATGAATAAAACCCTTCAGTTTTTTGTACCAAAAAAAACCCTTCAGTTTCCACTTTATCCTTCGTTTTTTTTTATCAAGGGTTTTATTAAGGATAAAAACGAAGGAACTAGAGTATGAATTTCCATTTTTCATTTTTTGGTAACGTATGTTTACGTATGTTTTATCTAAATTGTTTTATCCTTCGTTTTATCCTTCGTATGAATTGAATAAAACTCATGATTCACTTTATTCATAAGATTAAAATGAACTGAAGGGTTTTATCCTTCGTTTCCAGGAGCTTACGAATTTATCTAAAACCCACGATTCAGTTTCCATTTTTTGGTAACGTATGTTTTTTTTGTTTGTTTTATCCTTCGTTTTTTTAACAATTTTTTTAATCTTATGAATTGATTATTTTTTATTTTATTCTTAAAATAAATTCGTAAACTTTAGTTTTTTTTATTAATGTATAATAACTGGAAACTGAATCGAAATAAATTTTTACCGAAAAACAATAATTTAATAAAATACAAACATTTATTAAATTTAAAATATTTAAATTATCAAATATCTTAGTATAAATTTTATATGAATTAATAATGTCCTTTTATGTAATTTTACATTTATCAGCTAGTTCAATCGCTAATTTTACCAAACACTTCAATTAGCTTATCAGTCATCAGTCATCAGCTAGCTTATCAGCTAAAAGCTATCAGCTAGCTTATCAGCTATCCGCTATTTTTACCAAACAGAGCCTATAACTGCAACCTACACAGCTAGATTTGAATCATGATTAGCATCATCATTCTTATTTTCTCCCTTGCACCAGAAATAAACATATAATATGATCTGAACAAGTCCTAAGATTGCTCCAATACCATTGCTGACCTGCAATATTCAACACAAATGTATATTAATTAGCCATTAACAATGGATTAATTAAAAATATTCCATCCAATTGAACTACAATTATCAAATCACAATATATATCTATATATATATATATATATATATATATATATATATATATATATATATAGAGATAATTAATTACCAGGAGATAAATGTCGAAGGGGTTGATGAGAGCATATGTTGTCCAACACAATCCATTAAGAAAGATAGCTAGAGAGAGCAAGAATGGCATGTATTTTACACTCTTTGTTTTTATAACATTTTCCTGTTCATTATATGTAACATAACATAAAAATGAGTTTGGAGTGAAATTATACTTTACAAATAAGAGTTTAATTTATGTGTCAATCTAATATGGACAGTTAAAAAAAAAATGCTCCAAAGGTGGACTATTATCAACTTTGGTAAAAAAAAAAAATAACAATGAAAAATAGAGAGCATATGTAATATTTTCTTAAAATTTGTTGAAATAGAAAAATTTATCTTTAGACCGAATCCATATTAGATGTCCTTTTAATTTATTTTCACCAATTAAATCGTATAGTTTTTTTTTCTTTACAAAACATTCAATCAAATCTCACCTTTAAGATAATATAAGATATTATTTTCCAAAATAACAATGAAAATATATCTATAGAAGTAATACATGATTGAATGTATGTGTAGTTTCTTTATTTTTTTTTATGAAAAACTATTTTTCATTTTTAGTGGATACATATTATATATTCTTTAAATAAACTTCAATACATATTTGAAAAAAATAATATTATGACTCTACATAATATATAAAGTATAAATGGGATATAGAAGTCACTTACCATGACGGTAAGAGGAGAGACATACATCATTATGTTCAAGAAACCACAAATAATACCAACCACTAAAGACCTCTTGTTAGTATCATCTAGTGTAAACATTGTTACAAGAACGATGAAGCCAAAGAAAAAAGCCTTATTAATGAAAAGTTCCTGAAATTAGGGTAAAAGAATAGTGAGTATAGAGAAAAATAGGAATGAATACATTAACAGAAATGTTATCAACTCTTAAACATTCAATCAAGCAACTTGGTTTTTGTTGAGACTTCAAATTAAATAGGTAATCGAAAAAATTATTACTAATCTAAATGACACTGCTGATTGTCATTTTAAATTATGACTGAGGAGATTTAAACTTCGTCTTACATTACAATAGTAAACCCTATACAGTTAAATCAGCCCAGTGGAGTAACCTGTCCTAGGACTCGGGAGGTCGACCTCGTGCTGTCAGGTTTGATTCTCATAAAATTAAAAAATATGTTAGTCAGCCTTTACTTGGTCCCCAAGCAAGCAGATATTAGTTTTACGTTGTTTGCGTGGGAACACTCCGTAAGTAGCCAACTATTGTCCTAAATTGATTCAATAAATTTTCATGCAATGATGCATGGCATGCATAACCACAATGAAAGTATATACGTACCCTTCCTTCGTTGTTGGCACATATATAAAATATGGTAAGATAGAAAAATCCCAAAACAAGTCCAACACCATTGATTATATCAAATGAAAAATTAAGTCCAATGACATTTGTGACGACCAAAATTCTGTCTGGGTGCACAAAAGGCAATCCATGGAATACCCAAAATGCACAATTCAACACAATTGCTATGTATGTATCAGACTTGAACTCCTCCATATCCCTTTTCTTTATAATTTTAACCAAAGTTGGAGTGCAATAATATGCAAATAATTCGTAACCATTAGCTTTACTATTCACATGTATAATTTGTATACCAAACCAATGAATAGTTAATAAGATATTATCATTTTCAAAATTAAAATTTCCAGAAAATGAAGTAAATATAGAAAAAAGAGTTTAATTACATTGGTGAGAGCAACAATCCGAAATAGATAACATTTCCTGCATTGAAATTTGATACAAAACATTAATAAAAAAAATGTAGGAAAAAAATACACGAATCACTTAACATAAAAAGTTATAATTATTCTTCATGCATGAAAGAATCGATTAACATAAAAAGTTAATTATTCTTCATGCATAAATTGATTATAATGCCAACAAAATACCTATAAGGCCAAAAACTTCACGGACTATTAAAGCGTTCACCATTTTTTATTGTACAAATAATACAAAATAGATTACGTCTTATCAACGATGATGAAGAATATATATATTTTTTTCTTGAAACTTGGTATCCGACTCAAAACCAATGATGAAGAATATTGAAACAACTGATGATTATATAGAGATTTTTCCCCCATATTTTTATTTTGTTTAAAGAACTATACTAAACAAACTAATTATGTTACAACAGTAAAGAACAATAAAACTAATTAAACAAGAACTCAACTTAATAAAAACACCACGAAAACATATGTTACAACAGTAAAGAACAACCTCGAGGTGGTTAAGACCCAACTCCTAGTTATAAGCCACATTTATAATTATTTTTGTAAAAATGTCAAGTTTGTTTTTGAAAAATAGTAATTTTTTGTGATCATCATCACATATTTACTTTTGGTTTTAATAACTAGTTTTTGTTTTTAAAAAATCAGTATGTATAATTGGAATTTTAGTTGTTTTTTGTGTTTTATGGAACAACTGATTATAATATGTTTTCAACTTATTTGAATAAACTCTTTAAAATAATTTATAAAAAGTAAAAACAACTTATATGAAAAAAAATATTAATTTCATTTTATCATTATTTATAAATATATAGTGTACACACACGTGCACACACTTTTTTTTTAATTTTAAATAAGGGTTTATATATAAACATGTATATCAAATTCGAGTTAAATTGCATGCAGAGTTTGATCTACCATCGATTTTATTCGAGTGGAATCACAACTAACTCGTTAAACTAGGTTAGACCTAGAAAAATTTAATAATTTACACCTTTTAAAAATTAGGCTCAAATCTCAATTATTACCCAACTCGTGATGCTAATTTGCTTTGCTTATACAAGTTTTAAACAAGTCTACGAGTACGACTCGTTTTCCTTACAAAAGAATGTTAGAGGCTTAATGAGTATGAATGTGACACTTTAGTATGGTGATTTAATTTTCTATTTTATAATTGAGTTGAAAATTTAAATTATTGATGCGGTTATGTTATTAAGTATTTGTCATGTAATAGGCTTGAGACATGAGAGTGTGCTCCTCCTTAAATGTTTCAGGTTCAATCTCTTTAATATCAATTTAGGTGGACTAATTTAGCTTCTTAAGAAAATGTAATTGTCATGTATATATTATTTTTCGATTAAAAAATATATTTTATTTTTCATAATATTATTTTATTATGAGGCAAACTCATACAAGTATACGAGTTCATTTCTTATAAGATAAAACGAGTTTGCTTAAACTCTCTTCAAATTCAGTAAATTTGGTTATTCCATTCCTATTTTTTTACCCATAATGTTATCATTCCAACTTGCTGAAACGGTGCAGTGTATTATCAATTAGAGAGATGCATATAGAACTCTATAAAAGAAAAGCATCACACACTCATGACAATGTTGTACATAATACATTACAGTTCTTGTACTAAGGATACTTTGTGGATTTGGTTTGTTCATAGGGAGGGTTGGAGGACTGATGTTAGTTATTCACAATGCTTGGAAAAAAAATGGACTTCGGTATTTGATCTTGAACTCCTTGAGTAGATGGATATAATGTTCCTAGTTGTTGTGTTGTGTCTATTGAAAACTTATAGTTGAGATATTATAGTTGCTATATCATTAGTTGGTATGGTTGACATGTTTACCACTAGGAGAGGTTGATATAGGGTAACTTGTTTAGGGAATAAATTGGTGCATTGTTGATTGGGATACCTTGAATACATACATCAATGATCATAGATAACACTCTCACAACATTGGATTAATATTTCTTATCAAAATAAATAACATTTGATTCATCATTCCTACAATTTGCACATAGCACAAGTACAACTTCATCTTATTTTTCTATAAATATAGTGAAGCCAGACAAAGGTAAGATTGCTCCATGTACATATGACTGACTAGTGACGGAAGCTTGTTCGGTTCATCATCATGACGAATTCCTCGGGGTCAACCTCACGATCATCTGCATGTTGTAAAACCAAAAATGTTGCGTAAAAATATCTCGCATACATTGGAAGAAATTACCAAGAATCAAACATAGGCAGTGCAAAAAATATGAGAAAATCATAATTAGCTACTAAATCTGCAGTTAAAAAGAATGTAAAGTTTTATATCGCACACTTAACATTTATATTTCAAAATTTATCATACAACAAACATGGACTGCAACTAAGGTGGAAAGTCTTATAGGTGGTCTACAATGGACTGTAATTTCTAACTGCTACATTAATCTTTAAATTGCAGTTCAACTAAACCTAACAGTGGATGCTCTTCATGGTGCCGACGGAGGAAAGGCCATGGCGATTCTCGGTGGTCATTTCATTTGGTGGTTTTAGGTAAAACTTAAGTGTGGAGGGATGCACAGTGTGAGATACAGAGTGATCTAAGGGTGTAGCTGTTGCTAGCAAACAAGAGTATAGTATAACATGTTGAACTCTCCATAAGAACTATGAAACCGATGCAACACTTTAGTTTTGAAATAACAAACTACTCTTTTTTCAATAAATACTGCTGTATATACAACTTAAATAGTTTATTCAAGTATATTCAAAATATGATCCACCCATATGACTCCTACCCTTCCTTTACATATTGACTAACATCAGGTACAAACAATCACAACAAACTCCTCTGTAATCATTCAAAAATACCCCTAGGTCTGCCATTGCTGGAACATTGACACCAGACCCATAGGATGAGACCCGTGCACGAGTATTCGCATCCATGGTTAAACGGTAACCCTACATCCTTACTAACACCAACTCTCAAATTGTCAGAGTAACTGACTACTGACTAGTGACCAACTAATTAGCACCCTATTCTGCCTTGTTAGCCAGCTGTGGCTCATGTCCAACACCATATCATGTGTTTTGTACCCAAAAAAGTGTAAATGCCAGGTGATATGGTTGTAAACCTAATATTCACTTTAATCTTTAACTCAGTTTTCTCCATTTACCTTTGTTTTCCACTGCTCACATATGTATACCCTTGGCAGTAGTGGGTTTCATTTCAGACCAAAGATATTGACCAAAACTGTTATCCTTAAATGAGGGAAGGGAGCCGATAAAAAGATATAATTTCGAATAAACAAGAGCACAAAGGCAAAAGAAGTCACTATTTCCTACACAATGGCTCTGCTAACAAAAAACTAATTATGGTAAAAAGCAATTTCAAGCACGAAAACTAAAAACAAGATCAGTGCACGCTTTACTTTCAAAGCAGAAAAATACAGGTGTTAAGTTCAAAGTAATGACACTGTATTATTCATATACAAACAAAACTATGTGAGCATAACCTAAAGCAAAAACATCTCCACCCAGTTCACTACGTAATGCAATGCAAATAAACTATGTGAGATGTACAGGTTTTACTAAAAAAAGAGCTACCGAGGATATGACTGAGGTAACTTACTATTTTGGTCAGCTTCTTCAACCATCTCTTGAATCTCTCTATCAGTGAAATTTTCACCAAGCTCTTTTGCAATGCGCTTGATGTCTGTTGTAGATATCTTACCCTGCAATGACCACAAATATGCAGTGAGAATCAAGAAGAAGCAAAACTAATGATGTATAGGAATGACGATCTTCACATTTTTGTCTTGATCAATAATATGGAAAGCTTTCATGAGCTCCTCTTTAGTGTCCCTTTCTCCTATTTTGGCTGTCATCATGTGCTCAAATTCATCATAGTCAATTGCTCCACTTCCATCCTTGTCTACATCTGCTATCATTTGCTCAATTTGCTGAAATGGTACAGTGGATTATGTATTAGAGAGATGCATATAGAACTCTAACAAAGAATGGTATCACAAAATCCTGACAATGTTGTACATAATCCATTGTTATTCTACATTCATTAGCAACTGAATCCCTATCTCTGAATCAGTAGAAGAAGAAAAACCACAGCTAAATGTTTAAAGAACAAAAGCTGATGGGTAGGGAAAGTTTAGCTTCAATTTTAACACACATAGAACTGGCTCGGTTCGTCATAATAGTTACAAAATACTGGGAATAATTTTCCACGGCAACAATCAATGGTGGAAATAATTATAACTTGCAAACTCTACTCAATCGTATGAAATTCGAATAAATGAATGTACTTGGATGTTTATAATACCTCTTCTGTCATTTCAAATCCAAGGGCCCTACAAAAATAAGAGGCATGTTATGAAAATATCATAGCCAATTAATATTTAACATGACAAACATTTTTGACCTTATGAATAACAACAATACCTCATGGCAACATTCAGCTCCTTAGCATCAATAGTACCTAAAAATCATCAAAGTCAAAGTATTAGCATAAAGGGGAAATAATATTATTGACTACATTGTTACTTTGATGTTAAAGTGAACTTGTAATACCTGAGCCATCAGTATCGAATAATTCAAAAGCTTCCTTGATCTCTTGTCTCTTCTGAGGCGTCAAATGGTGTCGAGCTCTTTGTTTATTGTTGAACCTCCTGGACTCCCCTCTAAGTATAGACGACTGATACGGAAATTGCATGTCAAAAGAGAGTCAATGATTGTTTCATGAATTTTTTTTTCTCAACCATTTATGTGATACAATAAAATAATGGGAACCTACTCATATAGAGAGATATTAAAAAATAATAGTTTGGAAATTTTAATAATGAAAAAAGAGTTTTAAAAAAACAAATGACGCAACAGGAAATACAAGCAACTCAGAGTGGTGAGACATTAGATAAAAAATGCTGATCGAAAATAATGTAAAAAATTAATTGAATCAAGTAGTGGATAAGATGAAAAGTTAGTTATCAAATTCGAAAGGGAATTGTTGATGTGAAGGAAAGATTAGAGAAGAGGATATCATACCATTGTTGTTTCGACTGGTGCACCAATTCACGACCACAATTGGCAATAAATTTAAGCCTACAAAAACACAGTACCTTATCAATTTTAAGAAATAACATTGCAGGAATAGAAGATATTGGTCAATTACAACTTTCTTTTCAATAAAAAACAACATCAAACATCTAAACATCTTTAACCGCTCCTCAAACTGAAGGAGAAGATGGAGTTGAACTAGTGATATCAGATTCTGATTTCACCAAGAGCATCATGACTTATGTATATTTGATATTTGAAATGTTGGCAGATATATTATAATGTACACTTGAAGTGCGTATGTATGCAGATGCAATACATAGAGAACAAATTGAATGACACCCAGGCAAATTTTTTGACAATTGACGCACATGTACTACTTGCTAGAACTAGACAACAGTCTTGACAACGATGAAGTAGTGTATCCGTATATGTGTATATCAGCAAAAAAAGAATAGGCAGTAAGAAACTCAGAAATGGCAACGAATGAGATAATGGGTTTTTCAATAGGCATACACAAGCACACACAACTCAAGCTGTGTGTCAGTCTTAGAGAATCAAAATTTGATATCCCTAGTACAAAATTTTCATGTGAAAGGGTTCATTTCCCGTTTTATTTATATCTTATTCGCAAGAATGGGTTCTAAGGGAAAAACTTAGGTGCATTCCTTAGTTAAGAACCATACGAAGAATGCATAATTTTCTCAAATGTTGATATTATCACAAAAAATGCCTTTTAAGTTAAGAATCATACAAAAAACACCTACATAAATGCACCTAAGTTTTGTTCGGGTTCTAAAACACAACATGGTGCTGCAAATGTAACTAAATGACAAAAAACTGAGTTTTTTAATCTGAACCCAATAAAGTAGTTTCAGCATTGTTAAATTGCTGATCTATTGAAGATAACAAAATGTTTAAGGGATACAACAATCACTTAAGAGCCATTGAGTGGTGCATGAAAAATGAGTGGCAAAAACATGGTAAAGTTCCTAAAATCCCACATAATACTGTTTGTGCCAATTTCACATAACCCTAAAATTGGAAATATATGTCTTATCGTCTACACATATACATCAACAACAACCAAGCCTTATCCCACCAAGTTGAGTCGGCTACATGAAACAAATGTTGCCATAATGTTCTATCATATATCATATTCCTATCCAACTCATTAATCTCAAGATCCTTCTTAATAGTTTCTCTTATAGCTTTTCTAGGTCTTCCTCTTCGGCTCTGCCTCTAGTGATTTGCTACACTAATCTGATTTACTCTCCTTACTACATAATCGAGAACTTATGAAAACGACTAACGAAATCTTCATAAGTTGTTTTCAGCTTATTTTCATAATCACATTTCACAATTGTAATTTTTGTTTCATTGATTATGATTGTTTTTTAATTGAATAGATGATTTAATCTCATTTCACAATGATTATACAAATTACCAAATTATTCAATTCTAAAGGAACAACACATAATAGCCTTCAAATCTTAGATCATTGAAGAAGAAGAAGAAGAATAATAAGCGCGAATTAACAGTACTAGCAACAAAATCATGGGTAACAAGGTATGAATCGAAAAAGAAACATTAGAAGGTTACCGGAGATAAGGGTTCCGACGCCGGAGATTGCCGGAGATTGCCGGAGATATGAGATTTGCGTTGCCGGAGAGAAAAGGAGTTGAGAGGGTTCGCGTTAAGTTTAGTGAAACATGTTAATATTTGTTTCGGTTTTAAAAAAATATATATTTTGAGTTAAAAAAATCAAGAGATTTTTTTTTTAAGATTTTTTAAAAAAATATGAATCTATTTTTGTTTACTATCGTAAATATTATTATTTTTTTAAATTTTAAGCTTTTACACTTTGAGTTTTTTGTTTTTAGAAAGAAAAAAAAAATATTTTGGAAAAGTTATTAGAATAACTTTTCATTTTGGGGTTAAAATTGATTATTTTTAACAAAATGGTTTTTAAAAATCTGAAACAAACATTATAAAAATAAAAAAGGTGACCTTTTGGTTAAAAAAGATATAGCTAAGCCTATTTTTTTTTTTAGTGTTAAGCCTATGGATGCTGTATATTATGGTGTGTGCGTCAAAATCATGGTGAGTTACTGTGAGTGATCCTGACATATGTGATAACAAACATACAATAAATTATAAAATTTCCCGTGAACTTACCTCATTCGGTAGAGACATTGTATAACATAATATATGCAGGAGCTAATATTCGAACTTCATACACTCTGTTTCTTCACATTTAAAATGTGAGCTTCAACCATTATGTTACTTGACAAAAAAAAAATATGGTAAAGTATCGTGTTTGATGCAAATTACATTATATATTATATAATTTGTTTAAGACTAATATTACAGAAAAATAATGATTGATTATGTTTGAAACATAAAAATGGTAAAAAAAAATATTAAGGGTCCGTTTGTTACAGATTAAAATAAAAATGATTTTCACATAAAATAATTTAGAGATTATTTTTTAGAGATTTTATGAAAAATCAAAATCTATTTTGCGTTTGTTTACCGTAGTAAAAATCACTTTTTCAAAACAATAATTTAGTTTGTTTGGATACAACTATATAAAAGCGATTTTTTTTGTTACAAAATTAGTTTAATCTTTAGATCCATATTTTCTCTTTCCTCTAAAAAAATCTATTTTTTGAGAAGCTGCTCTCAACAGCTTCTCATTTGAAGCTATTTTTAGATTTTTTTTAGATTCTGATTTTTTTAAAAATCTGTAACAAACGGATGCAATATTCTTAAAAGTGATTATTTTCTTAAAAAAAGTGATTTTTTTCTAAAAAAAGTTATAACTAACGGGCTCTAAATTACACTTACAAATAATATTAAAAAAAATTGAAAGAAAATAATTTTAAAAAAGTTAAAAACCAACTAATAATAGATTAAAACAATGTATCATACTAATAAAACAAAAAATATGTGTTAAAATATAGATATGATATTTGGTTCGGGTTAATTTTAAAAAATCAATCCGAAATTTGATCCGAGTCAAAGGACATCCAATAGCATTCAATTTTTTTTTAATTTATGGTTTGTGATTTTTGAATTAGTTTGCGGTTTTATTTTTGTTTAGCTTTGAATTTGAATACCTAATTGTTTAATCCTAATCTACTTTTTTTTTTTTGTATCACAAGTTTATCCTTCTTAAAAATTATACTATTGATTAGTGACAAATTTATCATTCTTATAAATTTTTTCTTGACTAAATTATATTTTTGATCCTTAAGTTAATTTCAGCTCACTTCATGATTAGGATTGAAACTAATGCAAGCGTCAAAATGAAAACCAATGCCCAAGAAACAAACACAAACCCTTCAACAACTTTATTCTCACCTTCACTTCACCCTCTCTTTTATGCAACTTGAATGCTTTCTTCTTTTCATCATTGATTTTCTTCAGCAAAACTTGTATAACTTCTTTAGAATGGCATAAGTTCAGAGAAACAAAAAGAATGAATCAAGGAGGAAGAAGGTAAGAAGAACAATAATAGATACATAAATACCTTAAACATGCCACATGCATGCATAAAACCTGCATGCCCCCAAGACGGTGACAACAACTCACACTAACATCTAGCGTGTCTGCCATGAGATACGGTGTGACGGCTTGAGCTTGAGAAATGCAATGTTTTCAAAATTCACAAGATATGGAAGGAACAGTGAAGAACGGTGAAACAAGATGAAAAACGAAGAAGGTTAAAGAACCAAGTGATGAAGAACAAGGAAGGAACGAAGAAGAAGAAGAAGAAGAAGAAGGATAAAAAACGATGAAGAACCAAGTGAGCAAGATGTTGAAACAGTGAAAGAATCAATTTAGGGAAAGAATCAGGTGATGATGAAAGTTAAAGAACCAGGTGATAGGGAAAGAATCAATTTAGGGTTTTTGAAGTTAGGGTTCATCAATTTGAAAAAGAAAATTTCCAATATATTGAATAAACAAACTGTGGCATGCCAAAATAAACCTTTGATATGTATCAGCCAACGTAATAAGAGGCTAACCAACATTTTGATAATGGGCGATGTTTTTTCGTTGAGTTTTTTTTATAGGAATTTTTTTCATTGATTATGTAACCTTTAAAAAGTATAAATGATCGATATAATATGATGTGATAATTTTTGTTTGGGTGGTAGAAAATGCTCTATCTTCGACCAACAACGAATTGGTCTAAGTGGTAAAGGATTTGAGCTTTTTAAGCATGCGGTTAGAGGTTTGATTCATAACTCTTCCTTATAAAAAATATATGGTTGGAAGGAAAGAATTTATCTTGCTTTCCCAAAAATTCCCTAAAGAAGATTAATCATTATTAAATGATTGTGGAAACTTTGTACCAATATTATGGTAAAAAAACAACAAAAAAAGCTCTATCTTATGTTCATTCCCATTTACATTTGGTCCAAACTAAACACCTAAATTCCGTCTTATACACTAATACTCATAGGTAACACAATCATTACATAACATTTGGATTCCTATTTCATAACCAGAAAGAATAATATCTTTTTATTATTATTATATATTATATAATATATACACAAAATGTTTTCTGGCGGAATGTATATATACAATGCAATATAGTCAAGTCAAACAATGGTTACTAGTCAATCTATATATGACTAGCAACGAAAGCTTATTTTTGTTATCATCATTTTGACGAACTCCTATTGGTCTGCACATTGTAAAGCAACAAACATTGCATAAAAAATATCTTGCAATCATGGAAATGAAAAAATTACCAACACTTATGCTATAAAAAATGTAACATACTATGGAAAACTAAAGTGGGTGTCGTGTTAGGAAATTGGGTTACATTTTATATCTAATAATATTACGATTAATGGAATATGATATGATTATGGTAACGTACTATTTTTGTTAGCTTCAGCAACCATCTCCTCAATCTCTCTTTTATTAAATTGACCTATAGCTCTTTTTTAAAGCGTTTGATGTCTTTTGCATATATCTTACCCTACAATAACAACAAACATGCACCCTTCAAAAAAAAAAAAATAAATAACAACAAACATGCAATGATAATCAATAATAAGCCACACTAATGATGTATAATATATTAGCATGAGCGTCTAAGTTATATGTTATAGTCAATATAAATTTAATTATAGTTCAACTTGTATGAGACAATGTTATTGAATGGAATGGTTAGGTCTATTACTATAAAAAAAATAAAAAAAAATAAAAAAAAAAAAAGATCTTCAAATTTTTATCTTGATCGATAATATGGAATGCTTTTATGAGTTTCTCTTTAATGTTCCTTTCTCCTATTTTGGTCGTCATCATGTCCTTAAATTCAGTATAGTCGATTGTCACATTCCCATTTGTGTCCATAACTGGTATCATTTGTTCAATTTGCTGAAATGGTTAAGTTGATTATCTATTAGGATTTAGGGAGATGCATTTTAAAGTTGTATATATGTCAAAATAACACAAACACAAAAATAAAAATTATATTCATGAACTTGGATAATATATATTGCCTCTTCTGTCATGGCAAATCCAAGACATCTGTGAAAGATAAAATGTATATTATGAAAATAACATAGCTGTTAATAATGAAACACATACACTTATCAGATTATGTATGTATGCGTGTGTCGGACACGCGTTGGTGTCCAACGCCGACACTTGTAATTATATGATTATGTGTGTATGCGTGTGTTGGACACGCGTTGGTGTCCAACTCCGGCACATTATTAATGTAGACATATCAATATTATTCATGTCGTGTCTCATGTATGTGCTTCGTAGTCAATAATACCTCATAGCGTGAATCAGCTAATCAGCATCAAGATAACCTAAAAATCATCGAATTAGCATAAAGGGAAAATAAAATATTTGACTAAATTGTGACGTTGGTGCTACTTTATGTTTTTTTTTTGTGTGAAGGAACTTAAGTGTATTTATAAAACCTGAGCCATCCTTGTCGAATACATGAAAAGCTTCCTCAATCTCCAATTTCTTCTCATTCGTCAATTCATGTGTTCCTCTTGGTTTGTTGTTGAACCACTTGGAAATTGAACGTTAAAAGAGAGTCAATGATTTTCTCAACCATTTATGGGATAAGGTCAAATTAAGGGGAGATGAGTGGAAGAAGGTTAGACCGAATTAGATTTTGTTAGACCTAATATACATGTCAATGTATGTTACAAGTTCACTAAATAAATTTTATTCTTGGTATAAAACGTTTATGGGAATAGAAAAAATTTCTCAAAGAAAAGGGTAGGATTAAAGTTCCCATAAAGATGAGAATAAATTCGTGTGTAACTACATATTATAATATCTATTTTTATGGTTACTAGGATATTATGATGTTAACCAAACTTTTTTTTTTCTAAATACTTTAGAATAAATTTCCCATATTTATATTCCAAGAAATGTTATTCCCAAAATTAAATTTGGTTAACTTTAAACAAACATATCCCATTGAAAAATTCATGTTTCAATATTTTTTTTTATATAGGGAGTTTCAGTACCTATTATTTTTTAGGGAGTTTTAGTACCCACACAGATTAGCATCGGGGAGAATTGATCCTGAGACCTTGAGGAGAAACACACTCTCAAATCCCAAGTCAATACCACCTGACCAACTCATGTGGGTAACAATACAGTAAATTGAAAAGGGAATTATGGGGGAAAAAAAAAATATTGGAAAGGGAATTGTTGAGATGAAGGAAATCAGAAAAGATTAGGGAATAAGATAGGAGAAGAGGGGATTATACCATTGTCGTTTGAGCTATAGCATCAATCCACAATTACGACTGAAATTTGGAGTGGTCACATAACCTTTCTTTCATCACTATCTTTCAATTATTCAATAATAATAATAATAATAATAATAATAATAATAATAATAATAATAATAATAATAATAACAACAACAACAACAACAACAACAACAACAACAACAACAACACATGGATGAAATTTATGGTTTATAATTAGTATTAAAAGATCATACATGTTAGTGTTCAATTAACTCTTTTTATATAATCAAATGATTGAGTTTAAGTGGTTAATTGGCTAACCAGAGTTCAATTCCGAATGATTCGACAAACTTTACTTAATCAAATTATGTATTACTAGGACTAAACCCTCTTAGCCACATATAAGACAAGGACTAAACCCCACAATGAGGTCAAGACTAAGGTTGGCCCGACCAAAATTACAAAGGAAACCATGAAGAAAAAGACCCTTATCATTTTTTTTATAAGACCTCCACAAGCCATGAACCCTACCGTACTATTATGAGATCCAACAATATTGAGTTTCATAGCTGAAGGCAGAGGAAACCATCTAACACTGGTTTCATGTTTATTTCCATCAACAAAAGGAGAAGAACTTTTATAAGACCTCCACAAGCCATGAACCCTACCGTACTATTATGAGATCCAACAATATTGAGTTTCATAGCAGAGGAAACCATCTAACACTGGTTTCATGTTTATTTCCATCAACAAAAGGAGAAGAACTTTTATAAGACCTCCACAAGCCATGAACCCTACCGTACTATTATGAGATCCAACAATATTGAGTTTCATAGCTGAAGGCCGAGGAAACCATCTAACACTGGTTTCATGTTTATTTCCATCAACAAAAGGAGAAGAACTTTTATAAGACCTCCACAAGCCATGAACCCTACCGTACTATTATGAGATCCAACAATATTGAGTTTCATAGCTGAAGGCAGAGGAAACCATCTAACACTGGTTTCATGTTTATTTCCATCAACAAAAGGAGAAGAACTTTTATAAGACCTCCACAAGCCATGAACCCTTCCGTACTATTATGAGATCCAACAATATTGAGTTTCATAGCTGAAGGCAGAGGAAACCATCTAACACTGGTTTCATGTTTATTTCCATCAACAAAAGGAGAAGAACTTTTATAAGACCTCCACAAGCCATGAACCCTACCGTACTATTATGAGATCCAACAATATTGAGTTTCATAGCTGAAGGCAGAGGAAACCATCTAACACTGGTTTCATGTTTATTTCCATCAACAAAAGGAGAAGGACTTTTATAAGACCTCCACAAGCCATGAACCCTACCGTACTATTATGAGATCCAACAATATTGAGTTTCATAGCTGAAGGCCGAGGAAACCATCTAACACTGGTTTCATGTTTATTTCCATCAACAAAAGGAGAAGAACTTTTATAAGACCTCCACAAGCCATGAACCCTACCGTACTATTATGAGATCCAACAATATTGAGTTTCATAGCTGAAGGCAGAGGAAACCATCTAACACTGGTTTCATGTTTATTTCCATCAACAAAAGGAGAAGAACTTTTATAAGACCTCCACAAGCCATGAACCCTTCCGTACTATTATGAGATCCAACAATATTGAGTTTCATAGCTGAAGGCAGAGGAAACCATCTAACACTGGTTTCATGTTTATTTCCATCAACAAAAGGAGAAGAACTTTTATAAGACCTCCACAAGCCATGAACCCTACCGTACTATTATGAGATCCAACAATATTGAGTTTCATAGCTGAAGGCAGAGGAAACCATCTAACACTGGTTTCATGTTTATTTCCATCAACAAAAGGAGAAGAACTTTTATAAGGCCTCCACAAGCCATGAACCCTACCGTACTATTATGAGATCCAACAATATTGAGTTTCATAGCTGAAGGCAGAGGAAACCATCTAACACTGGTTTCATGTTTATTTCCATCAACAAAAGGAGAAGAACTTTTATAAGACCTCCACAAGCCATGAACCCTTCCGTACTATTATGAGATCCAACAATATTGAGTTTCATAGCTGAAGGCAGAGGAAACCATCTAACACTGGTTTCATGTTTATTTCTATCAACAAAAGGAGAAGAACATTAGTCAACAAGGTGACGTAGAGTAGAAGTAATTTGCTTCTGAAAAGAGAGCAAAAACTGCTTATGATTAAGAGGCGTTCTTAAGAAAACAATGTATAACGACTTTTTTTTTTTGGGGTCAAATAACTCAATATCTATACATTCATCCTTTAAAGTGAACGAGTGGAGCCCCTGAATACTGCATCGTCCCAACCAACCGATGGTTATGATCACGAGGACATATCTATGACCTTTTAACATAAAGTTTACCGATTCATTTTGAAATTTATTCTTATAAAACTCTAGGGATTTTTTTTTCTTCTCTAAAATAGAGAACTGGTGATTATTTGTAAGGGGAAAAAAAAGGGTTGATTATGTCGCTACCAAAACTTTATCTACACACACAGGATATATCAACTTTTGATTAATTTTATCATTTACTTAACTTTGTTCGTTACTTAATCATTATTTAACAAATTAAATAATTCCTTAAAAAAATTAAGTTTTTTTTTAATACTATATACAAAGGGGAACAAAATTAATTGGTGATTATATAAACACACCATAAGGGTGTATCAAAGTACTCAATACTCCTAAAAAAAGTATATCGGACCAGAAGAAAATTGAATAAGGTTTAGAGTCCTAAAATACGACAAATCATTGTTCGAATTCATAATGGTAGAGGTAATTTAATACCTTTCACTCTTCAAATAACTTTACTTTCTATCAAGGAAACATGCTACATTAATTTAAAATGAGGTGGTGTCAAATAATTGGATGTTTCCTTTCAAAAATAATTGGATGTTAGTTGCTATATCCAACAAAACCTTGTAATATGAGATTCTTGAACAATATATAATATGCTTATAAGAAAGTTGCTTGGGGTATATATCTAAAAAAAGGGAATCAAGGTTATGAGAAATTATCTACAAATTCAATCCTTCTCAATTATATGCATATCTTACATGCATATTATAAAAGAAATCACCTAGATAGTTCCCAAATAAAATTTGTAATGTCATCCAAATTTTAAAAAAAGAAGTGCTATAATCAGATTAGACTGCAGTCACAACTGGGACTGGAACATCATTATCATCATCAATCTGATTTGCAATGTTGATTTTTTTCCTTGCACCAGTAATAAGTAAAGAGTATGAGCTGAACAGCTCCAAAGATTGCTCCAATACCATTGCCGATCTGCAATATTCAATACAAATGTATATTAATTAACATGGGTTAAGTTAAGTATAAATCTTTCATCCAATTGAACTACAATAATATATATAGGAATATATGTTAGATAAGTTACCAGGACATAGATGTCAAAGGGGTGGAGTAGAGCATATGTAGTCCAGCAAAGTCCATTGAGGAAGTTAGTCATAGAGAACCAAAATGGCATGTATGTCACACTCTTGGTCTTTATAACCTTTGCCTGTTCATTATATGTAACAAAATATCAAATTGAGTTTAGTGAAAATATTTTATCAAATATAATATGATCTGAATATAAACTAATGGAATAGAAGTTACTTACCATGATGATAAGATGAGAGACATACATCATCAACATGTTGATATCACATTTCATACCAACAATAGAAGACCTGTTGGTAGTGTCATGTAGTGTCAACATTGTTATCAGAACAATGGCAGCAAAGAAAACAGCCTCAATGAGAAGATTAATCAGCAACTTCTTCTGAAATTAGACAAAAATTTAGAATAGTTAGTAGCATAACAGGAATGGTTTACATTATCAAGAAGCGCCTTAACCATTCGATTAGCAACTTGGTTTTCGTAGGGATTTCAAATTAACCAAACATTAGGTAATAAAAATATCTGTTATCACTGAAAGTGATATTCTCTAATAACTCAATGAATAGTTTGGACATAAAAGGAAAAAAACAGAACATTCATAAAACATATTAATAAGATTACATATATTTGATATCTACTAATAAAATCAGCAAATTTTCATGAATTCATGAATACTATAATCACAGTGAATCAATCAATGATGTTACTAGGGGGGAAAGAATGTACACTTACCCGTCCACGTTTGTTGGCATAGATAAAAAAGATGGCAAGATAGACAACCTCCAAGAGAACTCCAACACTATTGATAGAGAGAACTAGAGTGCTGTTTGGGTGCACAAAAGGCATTCCATAAAACACCCAAAATGCGCAATTCATCAATGTTGCTAAGTATGGACCTGGATTGACCTTCTCGACATCCTTCTTCTTTATAATTCCATAGAAAGTTGGACTGCAATTCGTTATCGAATAATTAATCTATAGTTAACACATTATCCTAATTAAATTAAAATGTCCAATGCCAAAAAACACTGTACAAATAAAAAATGTGACAAAAAAATTGAAAACCAAAACTTAGTTTTATTTATTTTTGAACTTATACACACTCTATATCTGTCATGCAGATACACAAATTTTTCATTTTCATTAAGAAAATGTAGATGCACAATAGTTTTAGAAGTTCATATATTTTGATGATATTTTAAATGAAATTCTACATTATGATAGCTTAAACATGCATTAAGAATAATGCTATAAATATTATTATGTATCCAATTAGGCAAAATGTAATAAAATTTCTAAAAACTGTTTAGAGTGTTCATAGTTTATAGTTCTTAAATGCGAATGTATGTAATTATTTAGAGACTATCAGTTAATCTACTAAACAAGTATATACACTATATCCTCATCTAATGCACAAACACTTCTGATTGAAAGCGTGTCCGGTTATCCGACATCTACACTACACTTGTAATTACATTGAATTATATATTTTTCCAAAATTTTATTGGTGTTGACGTGTCCGTGTCAGTGTCGTGTGGTGCCGGCGTCCGTGTCAGTGTCGTGCCGGTGTTAAGTACACTATATCATTATGCAAAACACATGAATCACAAAAGTTCAAAACAGAGTGATTATTATAAGATTAAGAGAAAGTTAGATTACGCTGGTGAGAAGAACAATCCGAAGGAGATAAAATTCCCTGCATCCAAACACAGAATATCCATTAGAATAAGCTAAAATCAACCGTAACTGAATTAAGAAACTTCTGGAATCGATTAACTGAAAAAGTTATAATCATTATTCTTCATACATGCATGCATGCATGCATGATTAATCGATTATGAAAAAAAAAAGCTAAAATCAACTTCAACTAAACTAAAAAATTTCTGAAAATGATCAAATTAACGCTAATTAAATCAAAGAGAGAAGAAGATGAAGTGATTAACAAACCTATAATTCCAACAACGTTACGAATTACTGACTGGTTCACCATCTTTTCTAGAGAGAGAGAGAGAGAGAGAGATTTTAGAGAGAGAGTGAAAGAGAAGAAAACAGAAAGAAAGCGTGGTGAAGAAGAAGAATGAAACAAGTGAGTGTTATATAGTTTTTAATAAATGTGGGTCCCAACAGTCAAATTCATTTTTAAATTCAATGCGTTTTAAAATTTTATTCATTTCGAATCAAATTTATTTTAGAAAAACAATCCTATTTAAAAAAAAAAAACATTTTAAAAATTTCAAAATTTGTTTCCACAAAATTTAAATTTAAAATTAGAATTAAAACCTTAATTCTCTCTTCTTCACCATCTTAGTGCTTGAATATCGTCGATGTGAGTGAGTTCCCAAACTCAGGATAAAACATAGTATGCAATTTATAAAAATAACAGCTAATTATAAGTTTGGAAGATTATGACCATAAAACATAATAATATATACTTTAGCATTAAAATTTTTTGTTTACTAAGTATTCATGATTTTCCTTTTCATTGGATTTCTTGATTAATCCAGGTTTGTCATGCCGTTCTTAACTATTAACAACTAAGCGTTTAGGATTCGTCTTTCTACTGGATATCTTAATTTATCCAGGTTTGTCATGCTATGTCTCATAATATCTAGTACAATATATTATCGTCAAATTTTACTTCTAATCTCCTTGAGTATGAGTATTCTCAAGAGTCATTGTCCATCGTGATGAATCAAACTCCTATTCGAGTAAACCCACCGGGTGGAATCAAACCTTTTCCGGTGTAACCATCACAAATTATTATTTCGGCAGAGAGATAATTTTAAAATACCTCATGTTTGGTTCCGAGTCGGACTCTCTTCTCACTTTTTTTTATTATTAATAGTCCTTTTCAATTTTTTATTTTTATTAATTTCCATCTTTCATTATTTATTTTTTTATTATTGTTATTCATTATCTTTTAATTTAATTTTAGCATTTATCCTTTTATTAATTTTATTTACTTGTGTTTATATTATTAAGTGGTAAGTCAAAAACTTGTCCATATCCAAGAATATTTCTGTGCCACTTTTTGTGGCAGATCATTAGGTCAAAGCGTGTTTTCTTGTGCAGCAATTTCCTTCCATTCTCTTTCTCAACAATTTGTTTCCTTTTCTTCTTAACCCTAACACTATATAAACACATCAAAAGTCAGCAACAAGGGGGAGCCAATTTGCAGCAATCTGCAATTCATAAACCACACCAGAGAACCAAACACACATAATTTGCACACATATTTTAGCTCCTAGTTTTAAGAATTCTCAAAACAACTTGTTTCCTAGCTTTTAAGCGTTTGTTTGCAGAATTAATTTTAGGGTTATTTTTCTTTCATGTATATATATTATTCAGTTCTAGTTCCATAGTTTGGATGTTTTTTTACTCGCTACACGCTGTTGATATTGAATTCAAGTAGTTTTCACATTACCTAATTTCAAAACCTAGTCCGCCTTTTTTTATGTACTTATTTAGGTTTCTGCATAATCCTTTCAAGTTTCAATTTTTCCTTGATTATTCTCTGCAATTCATGTTACCATTGTTGCTTAATTGAATTCATGCGTGTTGATTCCTTGTACAATTCACGGCAGCCGTATCATATACATACTCTATATTCACGTATGGCTGATCCATTGAATTCTCATCCTTGGAATTTAACATTGCCATGCCCATTCAACCTCACTACTTCTTATTAATTTCTATTGCTTGTCCTATTCCAATTTAGCTTTTTTCTTTCTCCCGTACTTTATATTTATATTTGTTGTGTTGCTGCAATCCAATCTGTGAGTCCATATTGCTGGTAATCCGTGTTTTAATTGAACCAAATTGGTCCATATTGTTGCAATTCAAGCCGTGCCATTCAAATTATTTGTTTGTTTGCTTAGTCCACTGTTTTGCAGTACGGTCTCTAAATTTGCAGTTTGCTGCATCGAATTGTTCGAGGGAATTGTTATTACAGAATTGGTATCTCCTTCAATTTTAATTGTTAGTAGTGTTGCCGTGGCTGCTCTCCAAAGTTAAAGAGATTTCATCATAAAGAGAACTGGTGGCCCTTTTGCATTTCTTTTTTAATTTCTTCTACATGCATTTTAGTTTCTCTTGTATTTTTTTTTTTCTTTTGCATTTTATTAATTTTTATGTTTATTAGATTAGGCTGCATATTTATCATTCATTTATTTATTGCATACATATTTATTTTTCTTATGTCATTCATTTTTATCGCATGGAACTTAGAATGTAAACTAGGCTTAATGTAAATTATTTATTTTTCCCCGCAGACTTTAGCATGTATAATAGGCTTAACCTAATAGTTTAGGTGCATGGGTGCGTGCGTGTGTGTGCCTTTTATTTTATTTCTAGCTTAGGGTAAAGGTTTTTGTGGTGATCCAACGTCACCACAAAATACATACGCTTTATTTTCTCGCTCCGTTAGTTTTAATCTTATTTACTAAAGCTTAACCCGTAAAGCTAACCCTAAACCTAATTTTTTTTCCCCCCATTTTTTCATCCACTTTTCTAAACCATTGGATCTTGCGCATTTAGGCGCCATTCAATTTTAGCCATTGATCATATTATATTTATCTCTTCTATTTTCCGAAACAACTATTTCGTATTTATCTCTTCTATTTTCCGAAACAACTATTTCATATTTATCTCTAATTATAATTTTGGTCATATCCGAAATTTGTTATCAATTCACTTAAATCCGAAATTTGTTTTCCTATAGTTTTGGCCATCCGAATCCTTATTTATTAATTAACCTAACAAATTTCCCTTTCAAAAAAAAAAAAATTAACCTAACAAATTTCATTCGTATCCTCCTTTTTTTTTTTTTTTGAAACAAATATTTTCTACACTTTTACGATTGCAATTTAACATAACAAATTCCATCTAAAAAAATGCATCGCACAAATTTTATTCTTATCCTCGCCTTTTTTTTTTATGAAGCAAATATTTTGGTTATATATACGAAGCCCTAAACCTGTTTCTCTCGATAAAAATAAACTCTAAACCGTGGTAAATGCTTAATCCGTAAAGCTAACCCTAATCTTATCTTATTTAGTAAAGCTTAACCCGTAAAGCTAACCCTAAACCTAATTTTTTTTCCCCCATTTTTTCATCCACTTTTCTAAACCATTGGATCTTGCGCATTTAGGCGCCATTCAATTTTAGCCATTGATCATATTATATTTATCTCTTCTATTTTCCGAAACAACTATTTCGTATTTATCTCTTCTATTTTCCGAAACAACTATTTCATATTTATCTCTAATTATAATTTTGGTCATATCCGAAATTTGTTATCAATTCACTTAAATCCGAAATTTGTTTTCCTATAGTTTTGGTCATCCGAATCCTTATTTATTAATTAACCTAACAAATTTCCCTTTCCAAAAAAAAAAAAAATTAACCTAACAAATTTCATTCGTATCCTCCTTTTTTTTTTTTGAAACAAATATTTTCTACACTTTTACGATTGCAATTTAACATAACAAATTCCATCTAAAAAAATGCATCGCACAAATTTTATTCTTATCCTCGCCTTTTTTTTTTATGAAGCAAATATTTTGGTTATATATACGAAGCCCTAAACCTGTTTCTCTCGATAAAAATAAACTCTAAACCGTGGTAAATGCTTAATCCGTAAAGCTAACCCTAATCTTATCTTATCTTCTTATATATAAAAGTTAACCCGGGTGATTATTTTAGCCCTAATTTTAACCTAAAACCTAAGCTAACTTTTACTGTATTACCCCTGACCTATTTTGAGACCCCATACAATCTTCTTATCTTCTTATATATATAAAAGTTTGACCCGGGTGATTATTTTAGCCCTATTTTTAACCTAAAACCTAAGCTAACTTTTACTGTATTACCCCTGACCTATTTTGAGACCCCATACAATCTTCTTATATATAAAAGTTGACCCGGGTGATTATTTTAGCACTACTTTTAACCTAAAACCTAAGCTAACTTTTAATGTATTACCCCTGACCTATTTTGAGACCCCGTACAATGATCTTCTTATATATAAAAGTTGACCTGGGTGATTATTTTAGCCCTAATTTTAACCTAAAACCTAAGCTAACTTTTACTGTATTACCCCTGACCTATTTTGAGACCCCATACAATGATTCAAACTATGTCAATTACATTTGTTTTGGGAACGGAAACATTCCAAACTATGTCATATAGATACATCGAGCATTATCCGAATCAAAAATCGTGTTTTCAGTATCCTAATTCTGAAGATGGATGCACCAATTTACTTTGCCACTGTAAAATATTTAAGGGAAAGGTAAGCTATCTAGAATTTTGAATTTTTTTTCTAACTAAATTTTCTTGCTTAGAATAATTTGTTGACACAAGAAAATTGTTAGTGTTTATAGGATCTCATGGTGGATTGATGAAAAGGGAGACAAGTTTGAAGTATGTTATAATGAATCTGGATGGTAAGTTCTATTTGTAGTGATTTTTCCTATTATATATGCTGTGTTTTGGAAATCATTTGCATTAATTCTCATTAGTTTTAAATTCCTAACTTTGTCTTAATTTCTTCCCGCTTTTCTTATTTTTCTGATTTACTTATGTGATGCATGATTTGCATCACATTATTCTCTAATATCTCAAACTATTTTTTTAGTATCAATTTGTGAATGACCTTAAAATAGCATATGCATGACAGGCAACTTAAGGACATCTTTGTGTTGTCATCCATTTTATGTCTATGATTTAGAAAAAAATTTGAATACATACTTCCACTACATGATTAAATGTGGTTTGCCTAATATTATTTTATTGGAAATGACTGTGTGTACTTAAGATGAATAGGGCTTAACTACTCAAGTGTCCTTTTCAATACCATTTTATTGGTTATTTATGCAACACACTTTGTATCAATGTATCTTTGATATAGTTTGTCCTAGACAATTGATAAACAAATTTTCAACTCCAAACTTTTTCTACTTTTTTTTTAGAAAGATCAAATATTATTGATGACGAGACTGTGCAAGACGCACAAATGCTCGCGAAAAGCCGAAAAACAAAGTGACAACAGCTAATCCACACACCCACAAAAACACAAAATCAACCGATCCTAACAAAAGCACGACTCTGCTACACAGAAACAACAACAAAAATGCTGTCAAAACAGAAAAAATGCAGACAGAAAAAACCCAGCCAGCAAAACGGTTGCAAAACTTGCATTGATATAACTTGCTTCTATTATGACATATAAGATAAAGTGTAATCATTGTTCACCTGTGGTATAACAGGACTCTCTTTTGAAGGAATTAGTCTCAACTTGCTCCAATCAAAGAGGATATGACGTGTTCAAACATCTTATTTAGAAGCGTTTTTGTCTCTCTATTTTTACTCAAACGCGGAAATGATCCCCATTCAAAAATACTCGCTTTTAGTCGTTCTTAAAGATTTTTAAACTTTTTAGTCGGTAAGACCCGTGCGGAGCACGGGTCGATGGTCTAGTATTTACTAAAGCTTAACCCGTAAAGCTAACCCTAAACCTAATTTTTTTCCCCCCATTTTTTCATCCACTTTTCTAAACCATTGGATCTTGCGCATTTAGGCGCCATTCAATTTTAGCCATTGATCATATTATATTTATCTCTTCTATTTTCCGAAACAACTATTTCGTATTTATCTCTTCTATTTTCCGAAACAACTATTTCATATTTATCTCTAATTATAATTTTGGTCATATCCGAAATTTGTTATCAATTCACTTAAATCCGAAATTTGTTTTCCTATAGTTTTGGTCATCCGAATCCTTATTTATTAATTAACCTAACAAATTTCCCTTTCAAAAAAAAAAATTAACCTAACAAATTTCATTCGTATCGTCCTTTTTTTTTTTTTGAAACAAATATTTTCTACACTTTTACGATTGCAATTTAACATAACAAATTCCATCTAAAAAAATGCATCGCACAAATTTTATTCTTATCCTCGCCTTTTTTTTTATGAAGCAAATATTTTGGTTATATATACGAAGCCCTAAACCTGTTTCTCTCGATAAAAATAAACCCTAAACCGTGGTAAATGCTTAATCCGTAAAGCTAACCCTAAACCTAATTTTTTCCCCCCATTTTTTCATCCACTTTTCTAAACCATTGGATCTTGCGCATTTTGGCGCCATTCAATTTTAGACATTGATCATATTATATTTATATCTTCTATTTTCCGAAACAACTATTTCGTATTTATTTCTTCTATTTTCCGAAACAACTATTTCATATTTATCTCTAATTATAATTTTGGTCATATCCGAAATTTGTTATCAATTCACTTAAATCCGAAATTTGTTTTCCTATAGTTTTGGCCATCCGAATCCTTATTTATTAATTAACCTAACAAATTTCCCTTTCAAAAAAAAAAAATTAACCTAACAAATTTCATTCGTATCCTCCTTTTTTTTTTGAAACAAATATTTTCTACACTTTTACGATTGCAATTTAACATAACAAATTCCATCTAAAAAAATGCATCGCACAAATTTTATTCTTATCCTCGCCTTTTTTTTATGAAGCAAATATTTTGGTTATATATACGAAGCCCTAAACCTGTTTCTCTCGATAAAAATAAACCCTAAACCGTGGTAAATGCTTAATCCGTAAAGCTAACCCTAAACCTAATTTTTTCCCCCCATTTTTTCATCCACTTTTCTAAGCCATTGGATCTTGCGCATTTAGGCGCCATTCAATTTTAGCCATTGATCATATTATATTTATCTCTTCTATTTTCCAAAACAACTATTTCGTATTTATCTTTTCTATTTTCCGAAACAACTATTTCATATTTATCTCTAATTATAATTTTGGTCATATCTGAAATTTGTTATCAATTCACTTAAATCCGAAATTTGTTTTCCTATAGTTTTGGCCATCCGAATCCTTATTTATTAATTAACCTAACAAATTTCCCTTTCAAAAAAAAAAAAAAAAATTAACCTAACAAATTTCATTCGTATCCTCCTTTTTTTTTTTGAAACAAATATTTTCTACACTTTTACGATTGCAATTTAACATAACAAATTCCATCTAAAAAAATGCATCGCACAAATTTTATTCTTATCCTCGCCTTTTTTTTATGAAGCAAATATTTTGGTTATATATACGAAGCCCTAAACCTGTTTCTCTCGATAAAAATAAACCCTAAACCGTGGTAAATGCTTAATCCGTAAAGCTAACCCTAAACCTAATTTTTTCCCCCCATTTTTTCATCCACTTTACTAAGAACACAAAGGTGTTGTTTGTTACTTCTTTCTTTCATACGGTATAACTATAAATACACATGACCATGGCTGTGAATGTCACCTTCATCCTTGAATATTCTTATCCATGAAAAAGAAGAAGAAATGGTAGGTGAGAAAGCATGAGTGTGGCCTGATAAATTCTTTCTAAAGAGGACCATAGTTTTTTTTTTCTTTTGATAATAAGTGGTTTGTTGTTGTTCATGTTGTAAGATGTTGAACTGCTGACATCGTTGTTTGTGTTTTAGATGAAGATTGTCACGTGCGCCCCTTCCCATTACCTTTTTCTTTTTTGTTTCTTTAATTATAATATACACATGTGGCTTTTTCTTTTAAATTTAATTGAAAAATAATGCATGTGGCGTCCAACTCACTTAAGTGATGAGCCACGTGGGCGTTGATAGAGTCAAGATTAAGGGGACCTTAAAGTTGAAAAAAAAGGGTAAACTTAGGGGGTTAAAAAGTGATTTTTTTAATAGGGGACCAAAATTGCAACTATGATAAAGTTAGGGGCCAAAAGTGCGTTTAAGTCTTTTAAATAAGATTTGGGTAGAAGAAAATCCAAAAGAAATTTGGGATCCATTTCCAATTAATATAATCCTTCTTTTATTTTTCAAAAAAAATATATAAAATCAATTCAATCAAACTCAATTTTGGTCACCGCATAATCAAACACATGCATAGTAGCTTCTAAAATTGTTTAGTTTAAGTCGATTCTCCAACATGGGTATAATCCGTTGTCGCCCTTTATCATATTTATATTCATGATTTCATATTACTATGATATTTAACTATTGTTATTGTCACACTAAATATCGTATAAGAAATTTTCCCTTTTCTTAACCATTAATTAAAATAATATTTAAACGAATTTAAAAAACACGGTAATAAAATATAGTATATATAGACATAATTATATTTTTAATTTTTAATTTATTTACATACTTTATATTTAACTTATTACAATTTATAGTTTCTTTATCTATATCTAATGAAATTTTATGTTTATAAATAAATATGTTTAGTTCCTATAAAGTCACGACATTTTTAAGTCTACTCTGGAATTTTAAACGGTTGCGTGACTATTCATTTGTTTGCTAACAAATCTGTGTGCTGGTATTCTCCTAATATAATTTTTGGTATACTTTTTAAATTTTATAATTGAAACTATGGTTCCCTTACTAAATTAGTTACTAATCAATCAATGTATGGTAACTGATCTGTTCGGTGAGGAATCGATGGAGGCAACAGTGGTGAAAAGTGTTCTGATACAGTGGCGATGAGTCTTTACGGTGGAATGGAAGGTGCATGCAGGCACGTTAGCTCTACGAGACTAAAGTCAGTAGAGAAACAAATACAATTAATAACTCCGACGATGGATCTGTTGTTGAGCTTAGTGTGGATTGTGCTGCGCCAAACAATTCAAATGTTCAGATGGTAATTATTACATTAATCTTTCATGAGTCCGTAAAACTTTAATCCGTAACACAATTGATCAAATTGTTTGCCGCCAATGTCTGCAGGATGTACCAGAGGTTGAGGACTCATGCAGCAATACATGTGTGATTGACACACCAACCACCAAAACAGGTGCTAAGAGGTCCTCTAATAGCATTGACTATGTGGCTGTTGATGATGATGAAGCTGGCCAGACGTCGGCCACAAAACCTACCAGAGTTGTTCGTGTCAAAATTGAGCACAAGGACGACAAAGATGTTTAGCTTGCTCGAATGCTAGAGCCGTTTGCTTTGTTATCGAATTCCTTCAATCTGCATAAATCAGACATTAAATAATCTGTGTTTTTTCCTTTTGTTTTTTACAGTTTGGTTTTTAATTTTCTTCAAGTTGCTGTGTCGGCTATATTTACTTAGCTAAGGAAACTTTGTCCAGTCCACCTAAATAAATTTATTCATTGCCATAAGTATTAATTCATCAATTTATTATCATTGTCTTTTATTAGCGCTTCGACCTCTAAATGTACGAAATTTATTTTTAGATTTACCTCCGGAAGGTGTTAATATTTTTCTGAATGTTAGATAGTCATTCACCAAGTTGGTATGCTTGATGAAGAAAACCCAATACTGATTTGGCTTGAGTAACTAGATCCCACGCATTCACATGTTAAATTAAAAGTACAGATTGATAAAACCAAGTTAGTATGCTTGCCTTTGCTTAGTATGTGTTTAAGCGAAGGAACATTTTATAATGTTTTAAACAAGTATGTAACAGATCATTAAAAAATTTAAAATTTTAAGCATAATTAAATAAATTTTAATTTAATAGGGACTAAACTACGTGCTGAAATTTTTTATAGAAACCAAAATCTATCAAAAAAATTTACGAGGACTAAAAACTAAATTTGATATATTTATTGGGACTAAAAACTTTATTAATTATTCGTTTTATTATGTATCAAATTATTCCGGCCCGTGAGACCCGTACGTTGCACGGGTCGGCGTTCTAGTTTTAGTTTAATCATTATCATTCAAAAACAATAAAAACATGCAAATAGTTCAAAAACACAATAATATTTTCTAAATAAACCTTGATCCTAAATCAAGTGACCGACTTTTTTTCATTTTATTTTCTTAATCAAACATTAATCAATCTAAATTCTACTTTGAGTTTTTTTTTCCTTAATATAAAAAACACAAACGAATTCATTTTGCCACTTGGCTTTTTATTTTAAAACATTTTTCAAACTAATAAAAAACACTCAACCAATCAAATGTCAATTTTTACCACGAACTACGTGATTTTGATCCCTCACGGGTACGTAGGCAAAGGCTCGTCCTTCCAAATCAATAAAATGTAGATAAAGTAGGTCTCCTTTCTTTTATCATTTCAAATCCTAGTTTTGTCAAAAAAAAAAGCAAGTAGGTTATAGCACATTATTAAATAAAATCAAGAGGTTCCCGTAAAGTACTACGGACATAAAGGGTGCTAATACCTTCCCTTTATGTAACTAACCCCTGAACCCTAAATCTTTTCAAAATGGGGTAGTTTGAACTTTTTTCCCCTTTTCTAAAAATTAAATGTTCAGTCGTGAAAATAAAAGAGTGAGTCAAAAGCTAATCAAATAGCCTTGATCTCCGAAAAATGACGCGACAGAAATGGCGACTTCACTGGGGACAGGGTCTGCCTAAGAGGGTTGAGCCTAACTTGGCTTTATTTAAATTTTGTGCTATAACTTGCTTAAAAAAAAAGATGGAAATACGTGTATATTTGTTCATCCTTCTTCTTTCTTCTTGGCTTTTGAGAGAAATTTAAGATAGGACGGTGGTATAATCATAGTGCCTTGCCAAGAGTGAATTTTGGTTTGTGACACATGTGATAACCCCACTCAACTGAGGGATCTTGGAAATATACTATGTTGACATGAGTATTTGTGTTTGGCATGTTATTTTTAAGTGACCGCTAAAAGCGAACAGAGCCAAATAATTCACTAGGCATAATTTTCAGATGAAAACTATTGTTAATGATAGGAGAATAATACGCACATAATAACAACTTCAACAATTTCCAACAGTTTATACACAGATACATCCATTTATACAAAAACTAAAATTAAACACTTGCGCCGTAGTTGCAGAGCACACCAAAATAGACCCAATATACACATCTTAAAAAATAAATAAAAAGCTCCAACAGTAGTTAACTACCGTGGAGCATGAAGTCTGAAACGATTGGAAATATAGGAACTGCAAAACAACCAAGTGCAAGACAAGGATGTGACAAGAATGATAAGTTAAAATGCTTCTATCTCCTGTTTAAATTCGTTTGGGGCACATGAAATGAAGTGTGAAGGTTTTATGGAATCCTTGCAGCAAGGTGGGTCGTCCACCAACAAGGAAGCTTTCTGATTGTAACATTTGTTGAAGAGCACAATCTAAAACCTGATTTAAATGACGTATTTGCCCCCAACGGTAGTTAACTACCGTTGGATTTATCCGGCAGTAGATATACCAATAATTAAACATTTTTCAACAAGTTATTTTATCATCAAGCTAAATATGAAAGAGTGAGTGTACATGATAACTTTAACCAATTTTTCTATAAACTTTCATGTTGAATTTGTTAGAAGATAAGTTTATAAAGTCGTTTAAGGTTTTGCGACTCGTTACAACTTTTGTCTTTCTTACTTGGGTTATATTTTTAACTAGTTTTCATTTATTTTTTTATAAACTTCAACATGTATTAAACATTTGATTAGTTATGAAATGTGTTGAAATGGATTTGGTCAAAAGAGCTGAATATTCGAACAAAACAAAATCTGTCTCCTATATTTGTTAAAATTTAGGACACCAAAAAAATTTAATTCATAATAAACACATACCAAATACTCTATCATGCTTCTCAACAAGAAAAAATAAAATAAAAATCAATTCATAATAGACATTACACATTCAAAAATATATATAAATATATACAGAAAACTATCATGAATTGTTCAAGGCATAAAAAACGGTCATGACTTGTGCATATAAAACTAATTTTTGGAGGAGACCTTAAATATTAGTTATGCTAATGTCACTGATTTTTGTACATTGGTTAGGAAAAAATTAACAGTTTAATAACTTATACACACAACAAAAGATATATAAACACATAAAAATAGGATTAGACATAAAAAATAAAATAAAAAATGTGTGGTTGTGGAATTAAAAATATTTTTACCGATCTTGAAAGAGTAATCTAAATGTTGCTCTCCTAAAATTAATCAAAAACATGAACCAGAGACTTCAAAAATTATTTAATCAAAACAAACTCAGAATTTCGACTCAAAAAACATTTGACCTACCGAATCAAAGAGAGCACCTCCCCATCTAGTCAAACTCTGCAGATATTCAAAATAACAAAATCCGAAGTTAAAAAAAGTTTCAAAAATAACAACTAATAAGAGCAAACAGAGCCAAATAATTCACTGGGCATAATTTTCAGATGAAAACTATTGTTAATGACAGGAGAATAATACGCACATAATAACAACTTCAACAATTTCCAACAGTTTATACACAGATACATCCATTTATACAAAAACTAAAATTAAACACTTGCGCCGCAGTTGCAGAGCACACCAAAATAGAGCCAATATACACAGCTTAAAAAATAAATAAAAAGCTCCAATGGTAGTTAACTACCGTGGAGCATGAAGTCTGAAACGATTGGAAATATAGGAACTGCAAAACAACCAAGTGCAAGACAAGGATGTGACAAGAATGATAAGTTAAAATGCTTCTATCTCCTGTTTAAATTCGTTTGGGGCACATGAAATGAAGTGTGAAGGTTTTATGGAATCCTTGCAGCAAGGTGGGTCGTCCACCAACAAGGAAGCTTTCTGATTGTAACATTTGTTGAAGAGCACAATCTAAAACCTGATTTAAATGACGTATTTGCCCCCAACGGTAGTTAACTACCGTTGGATTTATCCGGCAGTAGATATACCAATAATTAAACATTTTTCAACAAGTTATTTTATCATCAAGCTAAATATGAAAGAGTGAGTGTACATGATAACTTTAACCAATTTTTCTATAAACTTTCATGTTGAATTTGTTAGAAGATAAGTTTATAAAGTCGTTTAAGGTTTTGCGACTCGTTACAACTTTTGTCTTTCTTACTTGGGTTATATTTTTAACTAGTTTTCATTTATTTTTTTATAAACTTCAACATGTATTAAACATTTGATTAGTTATGAAATGTGTTGAAATGGATTTGGTCAAAAGAGCTGAATATTCGAACAAAACAAAATCTGTCTCCTATATTTGTTAAAATTTAGGACACCAAAAAAATTTAATTCATAATAAACACATACCAAATACTCTATCATGCTTCTCAACAAGAAAAAATAAAATAAAAATCAATTCATAATAGACATTACACATTCAAAAATATATATATAAATATATACAGAAAACTATCATGAATTGTTCAAGGCATAAAAAACGGTCATGACTTGTGCATATAAAACTAATTTTTGGAGGAGACCTTAAATATTAGTTATGCTAATGTCACTGATTTTTGTACATTGGTTAGGAAAAAATTAACAGTTTAATAACTTATACACACAACAAAAGATATATAAACACATAAAAATAGGATTAGACATAAAAAATAAAATAAAAAATGTGTGGTTGTGGAATTAAAAATATTTTTACCGATCTTGAAAGAGTAATCTAAATGTTGCTCTCCTAAAATTAATCAAAAACATGAACCAGAGACTTCAAAAATTATTTAATCAAAACAAACTCAGAATTTCGACTCAAAAAACATTTGACCTACCGAATCAAAGAGAGCACCTCCCCATCTAGTCAAACTCTGCAGATATTCAAAATAACAAAATCCGAAGTTAAAAAAAGTTTCAAAAATAACAACTAATAAGAGCAAACAGAGCCAAATAATTCACTGGGCATAATTTTCAGATGAAAACTATTGTTAATGACAGGAGAATAATACGCACATAATAACAACTTCAACAATTTCCAACAGTTTATACACAGATACATCCATTTATACAAAAACTAAAATTAAACACTTGCGCCGCAGTTGCAGAGCACACCAAAATAGAGCCAATATACACAGCTTAAAAAATAAATAAAAAGCTCCAATGGTAGTTAACTACCGTGGAGCATGAAGTCTGAAACGATTGGAAATATAGGAACTGCAAAACAACCAAGTGCAAGACAAGGATGTGACAAGAATGATAAGTTAAAATGCTTCTATCTCCTGTTTAAATTCGTTTGGGGCACATGAAATGAAGTGTGAAGGTTTTATGGAATCCTTGCAGCAAGGTGGGTCGTCCACCAACAAGGAAGCTTTCTGATTGTAACATTTGTTGAAGAGCACAATCTAAAACCTGATTTAAATGACGTATTTGCCCCCAACGGTAGTTAACTACCGTTGGATTTATCCGGCAGTAGGTATACCAATAATTAAACATTTTTCAACAAGTTATTTTATCATCAAGCTAAATATGAAAGAGTGAGTGTACATGATAACTTTAACCAATTTTTCTATAAACTTTCATGTTGAATTTGTTAGAAGATAAGTTTATAAAGTCGTTTAAGGTTTTGCGACTCGTTACAACTTTTGTCTTTCTTACTTGGGTTATATTTTTAACTAGTTTTCATTTATTTTTTTATAAACTTCAACATGTATTAAACATTTGATTAGTTATGAAATGTGTTGAAATGGATTTGGTCAAAAGAGCTGAATATTCGAACAAAACAAAATCTGTCTCCTATATTTGTTAAAATTTAGGACACCAAAAAAATTTAATTCATAATAAACACATACCAAATACTCTATCATGCTTCTCAACAAGAAAAAATAAAATAAAAATCAATTCATAATAGACATTACACATTCAAAAATATATATAAATATATACAGAAAACTATCATGAATTGTTCAAGGCATAAAAAACGGTCATGACTTGTGCATATAAAACTAATTTTTGGAGGAGACCTTAAATATTAGTTATGCTAATGTCACTGATTTTTGTACATTGGTTAGGAAAAAATTAACAGTTTAATAACTTATACACACAACAAAAGATATATAAACACATAAAAATAGGATTAAACATAAAAAATAAAATAAAAAATGTGTGGTTGTGGAATTAAAAATATTTTTACCAATCTTGAAAGAGTAATCTAAATGTTGCTCTCCTAAAATTAATCAAAAACATGAACCAGAGACTTCAAAAATTATTTAATCAAAACAAACTCAGAATTTCGACTCAAAAAACATTTGACCTACCGAATCAAAGAGAGCACCTCCCCATCTAGTCAAACTCTGCAGATATTCAAAATAACAAAATCCGAAGTTAAAAAAAGTTTCAAAAATAACAACTAATAAGAGCAAACAGAGCCAAATAATTCACTGGGCATAATTTTCAGATGAAAACTATTGTTAATGACAGGAGAATAATACGCACATAATAACAACTTCAACAATTTCCAACAGTTTATACACAGATACATCCATTTATACAAAAACTAAAATTAAACACTTGCGCCGCAGTTGCAGAGCACACCAAAATAGAGCCAATATACACAGCTTAAAAAATAAATAAAAAGCTCCAATGGTAGTTAACTACCGTGGAGCATGAAGTCTGAAACGATTGGAAATATAGGAACTGCAAAACAACCAAGTGCAAGACAAGGATGTGACAAGAATGATAAGTTAAAATGCTTCTATCTCCTGTTTAAATTCGTTTAGGGCACATGAAATGAAGTGTGAAGGTTTTATGGAATCCTTGCAGCAAGGTGGGTCGTCCACCAACAAGGAAGCTTTCTGATTGTAACATTTGTTGAAGAGCACAATCTAAAACCTGATTTAAATGACGTATTTGCCCCCAACGGTAGTTAACTACCGTTGGATTTATCCGGCAGTAGGTATACCAATAATTAAACATTTTTCAACAAGTTATTTTATCATCAAGCTAAATATGAAAGAGTGAGTGTACATGATAACTTTAACCAATTTTTCTATAAACTTTCATGTTGAATTTGTTAGAAGATAAGTTTATAAAGTCGTTTAAGGTTTTGCGACTCGTTACAACTTTTGTCTTTCTTACTTGGGTTATATTTTTAACTAGTTTTCATTTATTTTTTTATAAACTTCAACATGTATTAAACATTTGATTAGTTATGAAATGTGTTGAAATGGATTTGGTCAAAAGAGCTGAATATTCGAACAAAACAAAATCTGTCTCCTATATTTGTTAAAATTTAGGACACCAAAAAAATTTAATTCATAATAAACACATACCAAATACTCTATCATGCTTCTCAACAAGAAAAAATAAAATAAAAATCAATTCATAATAGACATTACACATTCAAAAATATATATAAATATATACAGAAAACTATCATGAATTGTTCAAGGCATAAAAAACGGTCATGACTTGTGCATATAAAACTAATTTTTGGAGGAGACCTTAAATATTAGTTATGCTAATGTCACTGATTTTTGTACATTGGTTAGGAAAAAATTAACAGTTTAATAACTTATACACACAACAAAAGATATATAAACACATAAAAATAGGATTAAACATAAAAAATAAAATAAAAAATGTGTGGTTGTGGAATTAAAAATATTTTTACCAATCTTGAAAGAGTAATCTAAATGTTGCTCTCCTAAAATTAATCAAAAACATGAACCAGAGACTTCAAAAATTATTTAATCAAAACAAACTCAGAATTTCGACTCAAAAAACATTTGACCTACCGAATCAAAGAGAGCACCTCCCCATCTAGTCAAACTCTGCAGATATTCAAAATAACAAAATCCGAAGTTAAAAAAAGTTTCAAAAATAACAACTAATAAGAGCAAACAGAGCCAAATAATTCACTGGGCATAATTTTCAGATGAAAACTATTGTTAATGACAGGAGAATAATACGCACATAATAACAACTTCAACAATTTCCAACAGTTTATACACAGATACATCCATTTATACAAAAACTAAAATTAAACACTTGCGCCGCAGTTGCAGAGCACACCAAAATAGAGCCAATATACACAGCTTAAAAAATAAATAAAAAGCTCCAATGGTAGTTAACTACCGTGGAGCATGAAGTCTGAAACGATTGGAAATATAGGAACTGCAAAACAACCAAGTGCAAGACAAGGATGTGACAAGAATGATAAGTTAAAATGTTTCTATCTCCTGTTTAAATTCGTTTGGGGCACATGAAATGAAGTGTGAAGGTTTTATGGAATCCTTGCAGCAAGGTGGGTCGTCCACCAACAGGGAAGCTTTCTGATTGTAACATTTGTTGAAGAGCACAATCTAAAACCTGATTTAAATGATGTATTTGAACTACCGTTGGATTTATCCGGCGGTAGGTATACCAATAATTAAACATTTTTCAACAAGTTATTTTATCATCAAGCTAAATATGAAAGAGTGAGTGTAGACATGATAGCTTTAACCAATTTTTCTATAAACTTTCATGTTGAATTTGTTAGAAGATAAGTTTATAAAGTCGTTTAAGGTTTTGCGACTCGTTACAACTTTTGTATTTCTTACTTGGGTTATATTTTTAACTAGTTTTCATTTATTTTTTTATAAACTTCAACATGTATTAAACATTTGATTAGTTATGAAATGTGTTGAAATGGATTTGGTCAAAAGAGCTGAATATTCGAACAAAACAAAATCTGTCTCCTATATTTGTTAAAATTTAGGACACCAAAAAAATTTAATTCATAATAAACACATACCAAATACTCTATCATGCTTCTCAACAAGAAAAAATAAAATAAAAATCAATTCATAATAGACATTACACATTCAAAAATATATATATAAATATATACAGAAAACTATCATGAATTGTTCAAGGCATAAAAAACGGTCATGACTTGTGCATATAAAACTAATTTTTGGAGGAGACCTTAAATATTAGTTATGCTAATGTCACTGATTTTTGTACATTGGTTAGGAAAAAATTAACAGTTTAATAACTTATACACACAACAAAAGATATATAAACACATAAAAATAGGATTAAACATAAAAAATAAAATAAAAAATGTGTGGTTGTGGAATTAAAAATATTTTTACCAATCTTGAAAGAGTAATCTAAATGTTGCTCTCCTAAAATTAATCAAAAACATGAACCAGAGACTTCAAAAATTATTTAATCAAAACAAACTCAGAATTTCGACTCAAAAAACATTTGACCTACCGAATCAAAGAGAGCACCTCCCCATCTAGTCAAACTTTGCAGATATTCAAAATAACAAAATCCGAAGTTAAAAAAAGTTTCAAAAATAACAACTAATAAGAGCAAACAGAGCCAAATAATTCACTGGGCATAATTTTCAGATGAAAACTATTGTTAATGACAGGAGAATAATACGCACATAATAACAACTTCAACAATTTCCAACAGTTTATACACAGATACATCCATTTATACAAAAACTAAAATTAAACACTTGCGCCGCAGTTGCAGAGCACACCAAAATAGAGCCAATATACACAGCTTAAAAAATAAATAAAAAGCTCCAATGGTAGTTAACTACCGTGGAGCATGAAGTCTGAAACGATTGGAAATATAGGAACTGCAAAACAACCAAGTGCAAGACAAGGATGTGACAAGAATGATAAGTTAAAATGTTTCTATCTCCTGTTTAAATTCGTTTGGGGCACATGAAATGAAGTGTGAAGGTTTTATGGAATCCTTGCAGCAAGGTGGGTCGTCCACCAACAGGGAAGCTTTCTGATTGTAACATTTGTTGAAGAGCACAATCTAAAACCTGATTTAAATGATGTATTTGAACTACCGTTGGATTTATCCGGCGGTAGGTATACCAATAATTAAACATTTTTCAACAAGTTATTTTATCATCAAGCTAAATATGAAAGAGTGAGTGTAGACATGATAGCTTTAACCAATTTTTCTATAAACTTTCATGTTGAATTTGTTAGAAGATAAGTTTATAAAGTCGTTTAAGGTTTTGCGACTCGTTACAACTTTTGTATTTCTTACTTGGGTTATATTTTTAACTAGTTTTCATTTATTTTTTTATAAACTTCAACATGTATTAAACATTTGATTAGTTATGAAATGTGTTGAAATGGATTTGGTCAAAAGAGCTGAATATTCGAACAAAACAAAATCTGTCTCCTATATTTGTTAAAATTTAGGACACCAAAAAAATTTAATTCATAATAAACACATACCAAATACTCTATCATGCTTCTCAACAAGAAAAAATAAAATAAAAATCAATTCATAATAGACATTACACATTCAAAAATATATATATAAATATATACAGAAAACTATCATGAATTGTTCAAGGCATAAAAAACGGTCATGACTTGTGCATATAAAACTAATTTTTGGAGGAGACCTTAAATATTAGTTATGCTAATGTCATTGATTTTTGTACATTGGTTAGGAAAAAATTAACAGTTTAATAACTTATACACACAACAAAAGATATATAAACACATAAAAATAGGATTAAACATAAAAAATAAAATAAAAAATGTGTGGTTGTGGAATTAAAAATATTTTTACCAATCTTGAAAGAGTAATCTAAATGTTGCTCTCCTAAAATTAATCAAAAACATGAACCAGAGACTTCAAAAATTATTTAATCAAAACAAACTCAGAATTTCAACTCAAAAAACATTTGACCTACCGAATCAGAGAGAGCTCCGCCCCATCTAGTCAAACTCTGCAGATATTCAAAATAACAAAATCCGAAGTTAAAAAAAGTTTCAAAAATAACAACTAATAAGAGCAAACAGAGCCAAATAATTCACTGGGCATAATTTTCAGATGAAAACTATTGTTAATGACAGGAGAATAATACGCACATAATAACAACTTCAACAATTTCCAACAGTTTATACACAGATACATCCATTTATACAAAAACTAAAATTAAACACTTGCGCCGCAGTTGCAGAGCACCCCAAAATAGACCCAATATACACAGCTTAAAAAATAAATAAAAAGCTCCAACGGTAGTTAACTACCGTGGAGCATGAAGTCTGAAACGATTGGAAATATAGGAACTGCAAAACAACCAAGTGCAAGACAAGGATGTGACAAGAATGATAAGTTAAAATGCTTCTATCTCCTGTTTAAATTCGTTTGGGGCACATGAAATGAAGTGTGAAGGTTTTATGGAATCCTTGCAGCAAGGTGGGTCGTCCACCAACAAGGAAGCTTTCTGATTGTAACATTTGTTGAAGAGCACAATCTAAAACCTGATTTAAATGACGTATTTGCCCCCAACGGTAGTTAACTACCGTTAGATTTATCCGGCGGTAGGTATACCAATAATTAAACATTTTTCAACAAGTTATTTTATCATCAAGCTAAATATGAAAGAGTGAGTGTAGACATGATAGCTTTAACCAATTTTTCTATAAACTTTCATGTTGAATTTGTTAGAAGATAAGTTTATAAAGTCGTTTAAGGTTTTGCGACTCGTTACAACTTTTGTATTTCTTACTTTGGGTTATATTTTTAACTAGTTTTCATTTATTTTTTTATAAACTTCAACATGTGTTAAACATTTGATTAGTTATGAAATGTGTTGAAATTGATTTGGTCAAAACAGCTGAATATTCGAACAAAACAAAATCTGTCTCCTATATTTGTTAAAATTTAGGACACCAAAAAAATTTAATTCATAATAAACACATACCAAATACTTTATCATGCTTCTCAACAAGAAAAAATAAAATAAAAATCAATTCATAATAGACATTACACATTCAAAAATATATATAAATATATACAGAAAACTATCATGAATTGTTCAAGGCATAAAAAACGGTCATGACTTGTGCATATAAAACTAATTTTTGGAGGAGACCTTAAATATTAGTTATGCTAATGTCACTGATTTTTGTACATTGGTTAGGAAAAAATTAACAGTTTAATAACTTATACACACAGCAAAAGATATATTAACGCATAAAAATATGATTAAACATAAAAAATAAAATAAAAAATGTGTGGTTGTGGAATTAAAAATATTTTTACCAATCTTGAAAAAGTAATCTAAATGTTGCTCTCCTAAAATTAATTAAAAACATGAACCAGAGACTTCAAAAATTATTTAATCAAAACAAACTCAGAATTTCAACTCAAAAAACATTTGACCTACCGAATCAGAGAGAGCTCCGCCCCATCTAGTCAAACTCTGCAGATATTCAAATTATGCTTTACTTATACTCAAGTACATAAAGTATGAGTATTAACTAATCACATTAATGATTCTTAACTAGATCAAGATTCATAAACAAGATCTATTTTCAAGATTGTATATAAATCTTGTAACTTCTTTATCCATTAATAACAAAGTATACTACAACAATTGATTACTCATTTCTTTTTATCTTTACTTACACACGTGATTAACAATCACCAATGTCAAATTATATTTCTTGTACAAAATATATTTCTTGTACAAAATACAATGATCACATTCTGCTGAAATAGAATCTGTCTGGTGGGGCCTGAAGGTCACTGCCTCCATAGTTAAAACCAGGTTGAGAACCATTGCCTGGAGGTAGTGTCTCATCTTCATCTTCAAACCAATATGTCTTGATAATTTTAACAGCCTTCTCATGAATTTCACTGTTGTCGTGACTCCGCAAGTTACCAATCTTTTCCAATACCTCGTTAATATCTATCATCTGAGCATACAAGTTGACGTCTCCTGTGTTAGCAAAGTTTTTCTCCGCTTCTACAACCTTCAGAAAATTCTCAAGACCTTCTAAACAGACAGCGACAAATCTTGAATCAGGGCAAACAAGTAAATCACACAGAGGCTTAATGCAACCCTGGCTCGCCAAGTACCTTGTAATAACAGCAACATTTGGTAAGTTAATGCGTAAATTTTCAATGTTGCCAGCACGAAGCAGGGCAAGAAAATAACAATTAAAAACGAGTTTCACGTACTTGATTTGTGCGTGGGTACCGACAGATGCAGCATTAGAGAGAGCCCATCCAGCTTCTTTTTGAATGTCAAACTCGGCATTTTGAAGAAGATTGACCAGAGGAGCAATCAGACCAGCTTCAATAACAGCCTGCATCGTACATAAATAAAAGGTAGAGTTCACTGCGCTTTATTAACCATGATATTTGACGTCATTTGAGTATAAAAAAGATGGGATTTATTTGCTTACCTGTATCTGCTCTCTGTTACCAGCTGTAATGTTTGATACAGTCCTGCAAGCTTCTTGCTTAATACTTTTGTTGTGATCATGGGTCAACAGGCTCAAAAGGCATTGGAGCGAGCCATGATTGATAACAACCTGACAAAAAAAGCCCCACCAAATCAGGTAATTCTCACAGGTGACATATGAGATGACATGATACTTATACAAGGGGTGAGAAGAGACTAGATTCATGGTAATAAATAGTAGTGAATCACTATCAATGACTAGCAAGTATAACTAAACTTTATCCATCATTCATCCCAAGATAAAATTCCCTACCCCCCCTCAAAAAACAAATTTTAATATTTCAAAGATTGGCAATCAATTTTTAACAACCGCATACTTACTTGCAAAACTCACCTATGAATAATTTCAGGTTATAATATTTAAACTTTTAATTTGATTTCCAAAATAACTAACACAACAGGAATTGAGTACTTTACCCAATAGCAGTTAAATTGAATTTGAAATAAGCAACTTATTATTACCTGAGTCTGCATATCGTCTCCAGTTACAATATTTCCCACCGTGCGAAGTGCAGCAAGCAGCACAGAAGGAGATGGGTGCCTTCAAAAGATGCAGATACAATTAGAGCCAAAATAATCAAGAATTGCAAAAGAATATGGTTTTGAGCAAGGGATAGAAGAATCGGTACTTACAGAAGGAGCTGCACAAGTCTGCTACATACACCTGCCTCGATCACCGCTTGGATTTTATCATTTGTGCCATCAGAAAGAGTGAAGAGTGCCCAGCATGCATCTGTGAGGACTTCTGCATCATTGGATAGAAGCAAACGCTTGAGAGCTGGAAGTGCTGGCCCCAGCTGTCCATAAAAATCTATCTAGTATTAATACACATATATATAAAAGTGTTGTTGCAGGTTCAGTTTTAATAATTTAACAAAAGATAACAAGTACCTGGTCAAATGAGGGTCGTGGCTTGCCCCTGCAAAAGCTCGACAGGGCCCAGGCGGCATTTCTGAGCATAGAAAGATTATCTGCTTGGTCATTCAAGTGGGATAAGAGAGGGATGAGGGCACCATGACTGAGAACAAGATCGCGGCAACTAGGGGAATCAGCGGAAATGTTTCCCAATGACAACACAGCCTACAATACAATTTCAGAGTTTTAGTGTTGAGCAAAAATAATAATAATAAAAATCCCAGTTCTACTGCTACTACTAGATATTAGTATAATAAATATACCTGGTTTCGAATAGCATGATTAGGTGAACTAAGTAGGTTGACAAGTATTGGTACAGCCCCATGATCAATTACCAACTTAGTGTGATCAGAAGTTCCAGCTGTTATGTTTGTAAGTGCGAAAGCAGCGCAATACTAAACAAAGTCACACAAAAAACCAATCAAAAAAACAACAAAATTTCAAACTAAAAATAAAAATAAAATAGACAAGTTTGAAACAAACAAACAAACCTGGTCCTGAGGAGAATCGTCCTTAACTAGACATCGAAGAAAACGAGGAAGAGATTTAACAAGTTTCTCCTCAATCGAAGGACTGGGTCCTACACAACAAATATCAAAACTTTTAACACTTCCGAAAGTAAGAAAAGAAAGCAACATAGTAATGAATGCATTAAAAACATGAAACAAAAACAACAGTTACCATTCGAATTCGAATCCGAAACAAGGTTCTGAAAATCAACCATTGTAGGAAGCTTCTGAAAATCAACAGAAGGAATTTACGATCAACGATTTACGATTTACGATCGATAGTCGATGGAATAGAGAGTGAGATTTGATCGAGAAAGAGAGAGATGAAGTTGAAATACATGGTCTTCTAGAGTTTGCAGTTACTTATATTTATTACTCCTCTATTCTATTAAATGGGCTGACCCACCCGACAGGCCCAACTTCGTCAATGGATTTTGCTTTTCTTCTTATTTCACAAATTTCTCTTCAACATAGTGAAGATACCAAAATAACCCCAATGGAGAAGATTTGATTTGTTTTTATTTTAATTTTGATTTGATTTGATTTTAATACATTCTAAAGATTAATTAATTAATTAATTTGGTTCCTGGTGAACAACTGAACGAACATAAGATAGCATCGGTTGGTTTCCCTCATTGCATTGCATGATCATTGAATAAACGATCATGGATAAGATGTTTATTGAATGCAGTCAGATTATTTTTATAAGCCATATTGGACAACTCATGGAAATAAGCTGAAAACAATGAACATGCCATAGGTTTTCTTTTTATAAGTACCTCCGAACAGTTTCGTAAGTGTTTATCGCCAACATATAAGGCCCGTTTGGATTGACTTGACTTATTTTTTACCTTATGAAAAATAGGTCATGCAGATAAATAAGCTTTTATGTTAATTCTTAAGTTCAAATTAGTCAATCCAAAAAGGCCATATATTCTTATCATCCCTTTAAAACTAATTTACACTCTTTCCCCCATGATGAATATATAATGTATTCAAATTTACACATGTTTGAATATATCTCTTTGAATCTTAAGTTTCCAAATAAATAATGTATTCAAATTTACGTACTTGGCTACCATCAATGACATTGAAAATTATACACATGTTTTTCGAAGTTGGAAGACTTGTTTTAAAAGGTTCGTTTACATCATAATGGAGAAAAGTGCAGCACATTTCATTTCTCTAATGGGAGTGTATTTTTTACAATTAGAGGAGAGGACTGTAGTTTAAGCATCTCTTAAGGGAAATGAGTGTAATATATATTTACATGTGTAAGCCTATTAATACCTGTTACTTCATTTTTATAAACAAATTTGCTGATTGGTGTAAGGACTATTGTGGAATTTTTGAGACAATGTGAACTGCTTTACTAATTGTTCCGTTCGCTTGTCTTTTGTCTGCTTTACTAATTGTTCGCTTGGTGTAAGGCTACTTGTTTGTTTGGTTCAAACTTATTTGTAATTTTTGGTTAAAAAATACGCATCTCTGTTAAGATTATGTTTGTATTTTATTTTATTTTATGGCTTTATTTATTAAGTTAAAAATGAGAATTTCATATGCTTTGGCTGTTTTGGTTGAATGCATCAGGAAAAGAAAGGAGTGGGATGTATATGAACCCAATGTGGATCTTCTATCCAACGAGGAAGTTGATATCCTTGAAGCAAAGGAAGAGAGAAATTTCAGGTGAATTGACCCCATAGTCAACCATGCCTAATCAGATAGTTCAGTAGAATGTATATTTTTAATGTCTATCGTTCGAGTTATTTACATGTACTAGTATACTAGTTGGTTTTATAGGACCAGTAGTCAATGGTTCAGCATACTGCTATCATTTGTTTTTTGCAGTGCTTCTTCTCTTATATCTTTCTCTACCCAAAACAAAAACAAAAACACTTTAGGCAAAAGTGTCAAGGTTTCATCAAACTAAAGGGATCTCAACTCCTAAAATTTGTCTTAGTTTGGAAAAAGATTGACAAAAAATGTTTAAATAATTCTGATAATGAAATATGAAATTGCAGGGGATCCATAATATTTAGACAAACCAAGCAAAGGTATTATAACCGGAAATGGATTCTCCAAAATAAGTTGGTTTCTGCGAAAGGAATTAGTGTTCCACAACATGATGATCTAATGTTTGAATATCTGTTAGGAAAGGTGTCCACATTTACCATGTGTTTTTTTTTTTTTTTTTTTTTTAAAAAACACGGTCACAATGCACAGTAGACTCCGCCACAAATTCTAGCTATTAGTATGTGACAATGTCTCAAACATGTCAGGGCCTCTGTTGGCGGTTACTACACCTCACTTTCCATCATCCTCCATCACCTTTTGCTGCTTTATGCACACAACTCAAATTTGCTTACCCTGGTATCACAAACCTTTGCTGAAACATGTCAACATAATATATATTGTCCCACGACAATTTCATCCACAAGTTATGGCCCTCTACACTGATATATTCAATGAATATAAAAACCAAAACAAATGTTTCATTTTTGGGTAATACAATTAATTAAATTGCAACCTTCCATCATATGAAGGAGACCATCTAACACTGGTTTCATGTTTATTTCCATCAACAAAAGGAGAAGAACATTAGTCAACAAGGTGACGTAGAGTAGAAGTAATTTGCTTCTAAAAAGAGAGCAAAAACTGCTTATGATTAAGAGGCGTTCCTAAGAAAACAATGTATAACGACTTTTTTTTTGGGGTCAAATAACTCAATATCTATACATTCATCCTTTAAAGTGAACTAGTGGAGCCCCTGAATACTGCATCGTCCCAACCAACCGATGGTTATGATCACGAGAACATATCTATGACCTTTTAACATAAAGTTTACCGATTCATTTTGAAATTTATTCTTATAAAAACTCTAGGGATTTTTTTTTCTTCTCTAAAATAGAGAACTGGTGATTATTTGTAAGGAGATTACAAATGATTATTTGTAAGGGGAAAAAAAAAGGGTTGATTATGTCGCTACCAAAACTTTATCTACACACACAGGAGATATCAACTTTTGATTAATTTTATCATTTACTTAACTTTGTTCGTTACTTAATCATTATTTAACAAATTAAATAATTCCTTAAAAAAATTAAGTTTTTTTTTCATACTATATACAAAGGGGAACAAAATTAATTGGTGATTATATAAACATACCATAAGGGTGTATCAAAGTACTCAATACTCCTAAAAAAAGTATATCGGACCAAAAGAAAATTGAATAAGGTTTAGAGTCCTAAAATACGACAAATCATTGTTCAAATTCATAATGTTAGAGGTAATTTAATACCTTTCACTCTTCAAATAACTTTACTTTCTATCACGGAAACATGCTCCATTAATTTAAAATGAGGTGGTGTCAAATAATTAGATGTTTGCTCTCAAAAATAATTGGATGTAAGTTGCTATATCCAACAAAACCTTGTAATATGAGATTGTTGAACAATATATAATATGCTTATAAGAAAGTTGCTTGGGGTATATATCTAAAAAAAGAGGTTCTGAGAAATTATCTACAAATTCAATCCTTGTCAATTATATGCATGTCTTACATGCATATTATAAAAGAAATCACCTAGATAGTTCCCAAATAAAATTTGTAATGTCATACTAATTTGTAAAAAAGAAGTGCCATAATCAGATCAGACTGCATGTCACAACTGGAACTGGAATATGATTATCATCATCAATCTGATTTGCAATGTTGATTTTCTCTCTTGCACCAGTAATAAGCATGTAGTATGAGCTGAACAGCTCCAAAGATTGCTCCAATACCATTGCCGATCTGCAATATTCAATACAAATGTATATTAATTAACATGGGTTAAGTTAAGTATAAATCTTTCATCCAATTGAACTACAATAATATAGGAATATGTTAGATAAGTTACCAGGACATAGATGTCAAAGGGGTGGAGTAGAGCATATGTAGTCCAGCAAAGTCCATTGAGGAAGTTAGTCATAGAGAACCAAAATGGCATGTATTTCATACTCTTAGTCTTTATAACCTTTGCCTGTTCATTATATGTAACAAAATATCAAATTGAGTTTAGTGAAAATATTTTATCAAATATAATATGATCTGAATATAAACTAATGGAATAGAAGTTACTTACCATGATGATAAGATGAGAGACATACATCATCAACATGTTGATATCACATTTCATACCAACAATAGAAGACCTGTTGGTAGTGTCATGTAGTGTCAACATTGTTATCAGAACAATGGCAGCAAAGAAAACAGCCTCAATGAGAAGATTAATCAGCAACTTCTTCTGAAATTAGACAAAAATTTAGAATAGTTAGTAGCATAACAGGAATGGTTTACATTATCAAGAAGCGCCTTAACCATTCGATTAGCAACTTGGTTTTCGTAGGGATTTCAAATTAACCAAACATTAGGTAATCAAAAAATCTGTTATCACTGATAGTTTGGACATAAAAGGAAAAAAAAACAGAACATTCATAAAACATATTAATAAGATTGCATATATTTGATATCTACTAATAAAATCAGCAAATTTTCATGAATTCATGAATACTATAATCACAGTGAATCAATCAATGATGTTACTAGGGGGGAAAGAATGTACACTTACCCGTCCACGTTTGTTGGCATAGATAAAAAAGATGGCAAGATAGACAACCTCCAAGAGAACTCCAACACTATTGATAGAGAGAACTAGAGTGCTGTTTGGGTGCACAAAAGGCATTCCATAAAACACCCAAAAAGCACAATTCATCAATGTTGCCAAGTATGGACCTGGATTGACCTTCTCCACATCCTTCTTCTTTATAATTCCATAGAAAGTTGGACTGCAATTCGTTATCGAATAATTAATCTATAGTTAACACATTATCCTAATTAAATTAAAATGTCCAATGCCAAAAAACACTGTACAAATAAAAAATGTGACAAAAAAATTGAAAACCAAAACTTAGTTTTATTTATTTTTGAACTTATACACACTCTATATCTGTCATGCAGATACACAAATTTTTCATTAAGAAAATGTAGATGCACAATAGTTTTAGAAGTTCATATATTTTGATGATATTTTAAATGAAATTCTACATTATGATAGCTTAAACATGCATTAAGAATAATGCTATAAATATTATTATGTATCCAATTAGGCAAAATGTAATAAAATTTCTAAAAACTGTTTATAGTGTTCATAGTTTTATAGTTCTTAAATGCGAATGTATGTAGTTATTTAGAGACTATCAATTAATCTACGAAACAAGTATATACACTATATCCTCATCTAATGCACGAACACTTCTGATTGAAAGCGTGTCCGGTTATCCGGCATCTACACTACACTCGTAATTACAGTGAATTATATATTTTCTCAAAATTTTATTGGTGTCGACGTGTCAGTGTCGTGTGGTGCCGGTGTCCGTGTCAGTGTCGTGTGGTGCCGGTGTCAGTGTCAAGTACACTATACCATTATGCAAAATGCATGAATCACAAAAGTTCAAAACAGAGTGATTATTATGAGATTAAGAGAAAGTTTGATTACGCTGGTGAGAAGAACAATCCGAAGGAGATAAAATTCCCTGCATCCAAACACAGAATATCCATTAGAATAAGCTAAAATCAACCGTAACTGAATTAAGAAATTTCTGGAATCGATTAACTGAAAAAATTATAATCATTATTGTTCATACATGCATGCATGCATGATTAATCGATTATGAAAAAAAAGCTAAAATCAACTTCAACTAAACTAAAAAATTTCTGAAAATGATCAAATTAACGCTAATTAAATCAAAGAAAGAAGAAGATGAAGTGATTAACAAACCTATAATTCCAACAACGTTACGAATTACTGATTGGTTCACCATCTTTTCTAGAGAGAGAGATTTTAGAGAGAGAGAGAGAGAGAGAGAGAGAGAGAGAAGAAAACAGAAAGAAAGCGTGGTGAAGAAGAAGAATGAAACAAGTGAGTGTTATATAGTTCTTATATAAATGTGGGTCCCAACAGTCAAATTCAATTTTAAATTCAATGCGTCTTAAAATTTTATTCATTTCGAATCAAATTTATTTTAGAAAAACAATCCTATTTTAAAAAAAAAAACATTTTAAAAATTTCGAAAATTGTTTCCACAAAATTTAAATTTAAAATTAGAATTAATACCTTAATTCTCTCTCCTCACCATCTTAGAAGTAAAAAAAATGCAGGGTCATTTGTCTGCTTGGCTAGTCAAACACGGAATAGTTCATAGATCTTTGGGTTTTGATTACTAAGGAATAGAGACTTTACAAATAAAGCCCGAGGATTGGCATTCGATTGCTGTTGTGAGTGAGTTCCCAAACTCAGGATAAAACATAGTATGCAAATTATAAAAATAACAGTTAATTATAAGTCTGGAGGATTATGACCATAAAACACAATAATATATACTTTAGCATTAAACTCTTTTGTTTACTAAGTACTCATGATTTTCCTTTTTGTTGGATTTCTTGATTAATCCAGATTTGCCATGCAATTCTTAACTATTAACAACTAAGCGTTTAGGATTCGTCTTTCTACTGGATATCTTAATTTATCCAGGTTTGTCATGCAATGTCTCATAATATCTAGTACACAATATATTGTATGTGTTTGGCAATACGTTTGCAGTAGCCAAACCTGCGTTTGCTTTTTCAAACGCCAGTTTCCAGATTTTTATCTTGTTTGGGTGAATGAAAAGTGCTTCCACAAAACTCAGTTTTGACCTCAAAACGCCAGTACAACTGAAGCTGGTATTCCTAGCTTCTACTTTTGTGAAACTCAGTTTTGATTTCAATGACATATATAGTTACCAATATACCCATGTTTTCTTCTCCAATTTCCTACTAATAAACATCTTTTTTCTTCTTCTTCCTTAAAAGTAACATCTTTGTTCTTTATTTTTGCAAATCTATCCTAATTTTATCAGATTTGCAGATGAAACAGGGAGACGAGGGCAAAAAAAATAATAATAATATAACTTAAAATAAAGAAAAGGAACAGAAGGGTTAGATCTGGAGGGTTAGATTTGCAGATCTGTTCTTAATTGGTGAAGGGGAAAGGTTAGAAGAAGGGTTGGAGTAATGGATCTGGAGGCTGAGAAAGAAAAATAGTGAAATGCGGAAGGAAAAGTAGTGAGAGGTGGAGAAAAAGATGGAAATAGAAGAAGTGTTGGAGTGTAATGAAGCTGGAGAAATAGAATAAGGAGGACGTGAAGGAGTATTAAAAATAACAGCTCAATTGATCCATTTTTTTTTAAAAAAAACTAATAAATTTTATTAAAAAAAAAACTCTTATAATCTGAAATTATTTTTAAATAAATTTCTGAACCAATAAAAATCCTATTATGATTTTAGATAACTTCAAATAATTATTTTAAGTAAGAATGAAATATTTAGTTTTAATTAAAAGGATAATTTAGTCATTACACATTCAAAATCAATTTTGATTCAAGATATCCAAACAACATCAACTCATAAGAATCACTTCTATTAAAATGTATCCAAACATAATCAATTCACATTCAACTCACTTTTAACCAAAATCAATTCTCTCAAACTCAATTTTATCAAAATCAATTATCTCCACCACCGAACCAAACACACACATTATCTTGTCAAATTTTACTTCTAATCTCCTTGAGTATAAGTATTCTCAAGAGTCATTGCCCTTCGTGATGAATCAAATCCCTATTCGAGTAAACCCACTAGGTGGAATCAAACCTTTTCCGGTGTAACCTCCACAAATTATTATTATGCTTTACTTATACTCAAGTACATAAAGTATGAGTATTAACTAATCACATTAATGATTCTTTACTAGATCAAGATTCATAAACAAGATCTACTTTCAAGATTGTATATAAATCTTGTAACTTCTTTATCCATTAATAACAAAGTATACTACAACAATTGATTACTCATTTCCTTTTATCTGTACTTACACACGTGATTAACAATCACCAGTGTCAAATTATATTATTTAATAATATTCAAAGGACAACTAAAATGGTTAACTTTATATATTCTTTACGTAACATTGACCTTATCATGTTATCACTCCAACTCTACAAATGCTAATAATTCATCTTAATACTTAGTTACCCAAGAATTATAGAACATACATACACAATGTGTGCATTAAATCGTGAGTCCCATATTAACTATTATTTCATCAAACATCATACCCGCGTGCAATTCTACAAAACCAATCCAAAAATTCAGTTTTTTTAGTGGACAAACTTCAACTTCTTCTATTTAATTAAAATATTAAACGAAGTTCGAATTGAGTAAACGAACATTCCATGAAATGCTTAGAATGTCAAGATTATAAATATAATTTTAGTTTTGGTGTTTACTTATCCAATTTGTACAGTTTTATTAAAGAGCATATACAGGTCTAGAAACATGACAACAATTTGTATTCAACTTATAATCAGGGTTTTGCCCCATTATACTTATTGAAATCCCACGTTTTTGGTACCAATTGTAATGAGTCAAATAGTTGAAAGGGCAATATGGGAAATGTGAATGTGGACTCTTATAAATAAGAGAAGGTCAAAGGGAAAAAAGGAATGGAAATTGTGATGTCAAAATCTTCTTTTCTATCTGAACTCTCTTCTCTCTGATTCTTCTGTTCTTATTGTATTGCTCAGATCCTTTCTTTTAGGAAAGTGATCCTTCTTTATTTATCAATCCAATTATCATTTAAATTGCTTCCATTTTTCCAACACTGTTACACCAATTATGTAGATAATTTCGTCTACTTTCTAATGATTCAAGTTTCACTCTCAAAGGATATATGTAGCTTAAGTTATACACAATTTACTAACAAGGTGTCCAAATAACAAACAGTACAATTTTACCCTCTCTCCTCTCATTAATTTATGGCTTATTCGATCCACTGGTCCCTTAACTTAATTGTTTGTCTCAAAATAGTCCCTTAACTAAAAAACGTCTCATAGTGCAAATTATTTATTAAAAAGTTATATTTTAACATAAAATACACAAGTTCCAAGATAAACTTACTATTTTAAATTTCTTAACATGTGCAAATTTGCACATGATAGAAAAACCCTTCATTTATTTGTCACCTTTTCCAAACCTTTTTTATTTTTGACCGAACTTTCAAATCCTTCTTTCATACTCTCACCTCTCATATATTATGTCATTCTCTTTCTTTGGAGGCTCTTCATTTTTGAGAGCATCTCAATTTAAGGTTAGTAGTATTGTAGTAGTATGAGTTTTCTTCTATTTTTGTTTATTTTTGCATTTTCAAATTTTATTCTTCACATGTTTCTTCTCCTGTGTTTTTCGGTGGCTATTCGTATTCGTTGAGAAAGATGAAAGGTGGCTTACGTAGGATAGGTTGCATGGTTGATGTGCGCGGTTTAAAATGACCAATAAATAAAAATGAGACGAAGGTACTATTACACAACCAGTGTGAAGATGAAATCTTAGCATGCAAGCTCAGTGATTAGGGTTTATTAGATGTTATTACCCTATGATTACTATGGTGTACCTTAATACATCTATAAATAAGCTTGTAATCATTTTATCAATAATGAGAATTTTCAGTTTCATTCATATTTGTTTTACTTCATAATATGGTATCAGTTTCTCTCTTCAAGAGAGAGAGAGTTAGTTACGATCCAGTTCTAACCGTTTTCCGCCATTGAAGCTTGAAGCTCAAGCTTCATCGTTGCTCTGTTTTCTTCAATTTTCTTTGCGATTCGTTCTTGTTTCGCTTTCTTCTTCTCATTTCTGTTCTCAATTTCTCATTGAGATTCTTCTTTTCTTCACATTTCTCGAGATTCATTCCTCTTGTTTCTTCAATTCTTTGCGTTTTTCTTGATTAATCATGGTTCGTAATCAACGTGAAGATACTGAATCACCATTTTATGTTCATCCGAGTGAAGGTCCTCACTCTGTGATAATTTCCCCTAAATTCAATGGTTCCAACTATCTTGCATGGAGTATATCTATGCAGCGTGCTCTTGGCGCGAAGAACAAGTTACCTTTCATCAATGGATCTCTCCCTGTTCCAGATGATGATGATCTCAACAAAAATGCTTGGGAAAGGTGCAATCACCTTGTGCAATCTTGGATAATTTCTTCAGTTTCTGACTCCATTGCACAAACTATTGTATTTCATGACACAACCTTTGATGTTTGGCAAGATCTTAAGGAACGTTTCTCAAAGGTTGATCGTATTAGAATTGCAAATTTACGTTCTTCCATTAACAATCTTAAACAAGGATCCAAATCTGTTTTGGAATATTTCACTTAGTTGAAAGCATTATGGGAAGAACTTTATTCACACCGTCCTCTTCCTAATTGCACTTGTCCAGTTCAATGTAGATGTGCTGCAATGCGAGCTAACAAAGAGTATCGTGTTGAAGACCAGATCATTCAGTTTCTAACTGGTCTCAATGATCAGTTTTCAGTTGTGAAAACTCAAGTACTCTTACTTGATCCTTTACCTTCATTAAACAAGGTATTTTCCTTGGTTATTCAGGAAGAAAGCAACAATGTCTTGGTTCCTTCTCTTCCTTCTCTAGAAGAAGGCTCTGTTCTTGTGAATGCTTCAGAGGCAAGAAGACCTCAAGGGCGTGGTATAGGCTCTTATAACAAACCTTCTGCTGGATATTGTTCTTTTTGTAACATATACAATCATACTATTGAGTATTGTTATCTGAAGCATGGTTTCCCCAACAAATCTCATGCTCAACCACAGACTGCTGGTAATTCACAAGCTAATGTTTCTTCAGTTGAACATTCTGATGCTAGCAATACTTCTGGTGGTGCTACTAATGTTTCTGGTGGTATTGGCAATGTTTCTGGTAATATTGGTTTGGCTCAGGATCAGCTTGATCAGCTTGTATTCTTGCTTCAACAAGCAAATTTGGTTTCCTCACTTCCTTCTCCCTCTCCTGGACCTACCACTAACCAAATTACTGTTTCTCCTTTCATCTCTTCTGGCCAATCTGCTTCCTCCTCTTCTGCAGGTATATATAGTGTTAACTCCTGCTCTTTACCTTCAAATTCATATTGGATTCTTGATTCAGGTGCAAATGAGCATATTTGTAGTCATTTACCTTATTTGTCATCTCTTTACTCTATTACACCTGTCACTGTTAATTTACCAAATAACACCACTGTTGTTATTCATCAAGCTGGCAATATCATTTTTACTCCTCAATTTTACCTTACCAATGTTCTCTATTGTCCAAACTTCAAGTTAAACCTCATGTCTGTTGCTAAATTTTGCAAGTCTCTTTCTTGTATATTTCACTTTTCTGACAAACAATGTCTTATACAGGACACAATGTCATTGAAGATGATTGGTTTGGCTAGTCAACAAGATGGCCTCTATAAGTTTTCTAGTTCAAATTTAGCTTCTATCAATTCTGTTTCCAATTCAATAAATGTACCTTGCACTTCTGTTTCTACAGTTACTTGTAATTCAAGTCATTTCATTCCTGTTAAAGCCTTATGGCATTTCAGATTGGGACATTTATCCCATCAAAGAATGGATAAAATGTCATCTTTGTACTCTTCTATAATCAATGATAATAAAGCAACTTGTGACATTTGCCAAACAAAGGCATATTCCTTTTACTTCTAGTTTTTCTCATGCATCTTCTAAATTTGCATTGCTACATCTTGACATCTGGGGTCCCTTGTCCATTCCCTCTGTCCATGGTCACAAATATTTTTTAACTATTGTTGATGATCATAGTAGATTCTTATGGGTTATCTTGCTCAAAACTAAAGCTGAGGTTCCCCATCATGTCAAATCCTTTATTACCATGATCCAGAACCAGTTTCACATCACCCCTCAAACTATTAGGTCTGACAATGGACCTGAATTTATGCTTTCTTATTTTTATGCCTCTTTTGGCATTTTACATCAAAAGTCTTGTGTTGAGACTCCTCGACAAAATGCCAGAGTTGAAAGAAAACACCAACACATCCTCAATGTTGGTAGAGCCCTCCTTTTTCAATCCAAACTCCCATCTTCTTATTGGTCATATGCCATTCTCCATGCAGTGTTTCTCATAAATAGAATCACTACCCCTATCCTTAACAATCACTCTCCTTTTCAAATTTTATATAACAAACTACCTGATATCTCTTCTTTTAAGGTTTTTGGCTGTTTGTGTTATGCTTCATTATTACAGTCCAATAGAACCAAGCTCCATCCCAGAGCTAGAAAGTCCATATTTCTTGGTTACAAATCTGGCTATAAGGGTTTCATTCTATTAGATCTACAGTCTAGAGCCATTTTCATTTCTAGACATGTCATATTCCATGAACACATTCTTCCATATCCCCACGGTTCTGACTCCATCACTTCACAATGGGAATATTTTCCTTCTCATTCAAACACACCTCCTTCCACTTCTCCTGATGTCATTTCTGTTCCTCCACCTACTATTGATGACCCTCCTTTCATCAATTCTCCTGATGACATCACCCCTCCTCCTCCTTTACCTGTTTCCACTAGACAGTCCACTAGAATATCTAATACTCCTGCTTATTTGCAAGACTATGTCTGTAATAGTTCTCATGTTTCTCTTTATCCTATTACAAATTATGTTTCCCATAATAAACTGTCTAACCAGCATGCTTCTTTTGTTCTCTCTTTACATTCCAATCCTGAACCTAAATCTTTCACTGAGGCAAACAAATTTGATTGCTGAAAGCAAGCAATGTAAGCTGAACTGACTGCTCTTGAGTCCACTGGTACCTGGAAACTTGTTGATTTGCCAGAACATGTCAAACCTATTGGTTGTAAATGGATCTACAGAGTCAAGTATCATGCAGATGGCTCTATTGAGAGATACAAAAGTCAGGCTTGTGGCTAAAGGTTACAACCAAATTGAGGGACTTGACTTCTTTGACACCTTTTCACCAGTAGCCAAAATGACCACAGTAAGATTAGTTCTTGCTTTGGCTTCTATCAATCATTGGAATTTACATCAACTTGATGTAAACAATGCTTTCTTACATGGTGATTTACAAGAGGATGTATACATGACTCTCCCACCAGGTGTCTCATCATCTAAACCTAATCAGGTTTGCAAGTTGATGAAGTCCTTATATGGTCTTAAACAAGCAAGCAGAAAATGGTTTGAGAAATTGACTTCAGTATTATTACATCATCACTACATCCAAGCACCATCTGATCATTCCTTATTCATTAAGGAAACTGCTTCATCATTTACTCTTTTACTGTGTATGTAGATGATATCATACTTGCTGGCAACTCTTTGACAGAGTTTGATCACATTAAATCCATCTTACACAACTCTTTTAAAATCAAAAATCTTGGTCAACTCAAATATTTTCTTGGTCTGGAAGTTGCACATTCTTCACAGGGCATCTCTTTATGTCAGAGAAAATATTGTTTGGATCTCTTGTCTGATTCAGGCTCTATCAACTCTAAGCCTGTCTCCACACCTTCTGATCCATCCATTAAGCTTCACAATGATTCTTTCCTGCCTTATGAAGACATTCCTTCTTACAGAAGATTGGTTGGCAGATTATTATACTTGATTACTACCAGACCAGACATCACATTCATCACACAACAACTTAGTCAATTTCTCTCTAAACCTACTCAAACTCATCATCATGCTGCTTTGAGAGTTCTCAGATACTTAAAAGGGTGTCCTGGTAAAGGACTCTTCTTTCCCAGAAGCTCTTCTCTACACCTGCAAGGCTTTTCTGATGCTGATTGGGCAAGGTGTATTGAAACCAGAAGATCAATCAGTGGCCAATGCTTCTTTCTTGGAAATAGTTTAATTTCCTGGAGAACTAAGAAACAAATGACTGTTTCCAGATCTTCTTCTGAAGCAAAGTATAGAGCTTTGGCCTCAGCTGCTTGTGAAATGCAATGGCTTCTCTATTTACTCAGGGATTTGCATGTCAAGTGTTCAAAACCACCAGTTTTATTCTGTGACAATCAAAGTGCCCTTCACATTGCTGCCAATCCTATTTTTCATGAAAGAACCAAACATCTAGATATTGATTGTCATATAGTCAGAGAGAAGCTTCTTGCTGGGATTTTCAAACTTCTGCCTGTTTCTTCACAAGACCAGTTGGCAGGTTTCTTCACAAAGCCCTTGTTGCCTCAACCTTTTGGCATTCTCTTATCCAAGCTGCGTTTGCTAGATCTCTATCAACCTCCACCTTGTGGGGGGCTATTACACAACCAGTGTGAAGATGAAATCTTAGCATGCAAGCTCAGTGATTAGGGTTTATTAGATGTTATTACCCTATGATTACTATGGTGTACCTTAATACATCTATAAATAAGCTTGTAATCATTTTATCAATAATGAGAATTTTCAGTTTCATTCATATTTGTTTTACTTCATAATAGGTACCATCAACATAATACACTTCTTATACATAATATCTAAATAATAATTGATTTTTGGACGACAATTTAGCATAAGACATCTTTAAAAAAAAATCATAAATATGAAATGTATAATTTGTTCTCAATTCTCATATTGTGAACTTCCATATTGGTAGATGCAAACAAGAATAGGTAGTAGAATAGAAAGACAGAAAAACACCAATACTAATAAACTAAATCAATTTCTTTTAGCATAATTGTAAATAGTTCATAAAGCTACTATAAACTAGAGAGAAATTTCATGTCTTTCTTAAAGATTAGAACTATTCCAAGTATGGTCTATCCAATATCTCCATTATCATTAGCAGTCAAATAAATAAAAGTTTACATGTGGCTGAATTCCTTAGGCACAAAGATAATTTCATTAACATTTGAAGCTTTGTATTTGTATCTACAAATTTGGCACTTTGAATTGTCATAGCTCTTAGTACTTTTGAATTCTTCATAATATATTCTGCAAAGTGGAGCTCGCTAGTGATGTCTTTGTAATTTTTAAGTGAACATGTTGTTAGATGTGATAAAAGACATTTAGGAATAATCTGTGGTTCCTCCCAATCTTCATCACAAAATTCCATTGGTTTAAGAATCTGATAACAATCAATAGAGTCAAATAAGTCTAATTACACTCACATATATGGAAGTAGAATTGAAAAATACTTCACATTACAAACCTCGTCAATGATAAGACTTTGAGGCCTGGGACAATATTCAAGCAACTTTATGAGAGACGTAAACTTCCACATTGGAGTGAGGAAGATAAGCTCCATGTGAATTAAATTATGAAACATGGCAATGTGGTCTAGTGTATAGAGAAACTTCTTCTGGAGCTGCAAAAATAGAATATATATATATATATATATATATAGTAATAAGAAATTGATCACATAAATTATATGCATATGCTGATATTCATACGTACCTTCACATTTGCACGTAAACGCTCCACATTATGAAGGGGGCTTCTATGGTGAAGTTACTTTTGTGACTTTTTTGGAAAAGTCGCTTATGTGGCTTGATGGGAGAGTGCCACGTGGATGTCTTTTTAAATCGGTTATTTGGAAAAACGATTTTAAAAAGCTTTTGTTTTAAGAAAAAAGATATTTTTAATTTCTTTTTTATTTTTGTTTTCATTATTATCCTTTAGGATTGTGTTCCTGGCTCTGATACCAGATTTTGAGTGGGGTTTTTTTTGCGGAATTTTCTCGAGCTCGAGCTTCATTTATAAGTTGTTCAATTCTTTCTAAACCCCGAAAAGGTTCTAAAAGAATTTTTGCTCTTTTCTTTTGAATCTCTGTGAGATTTTCTTGCATTTCTTCTACCAGATCTTCAATTAAATCTATATGAGATCTCATTAAAGTTTGAGCTTTATATATTATTTGTTTGTATGTTATTAGATCATAATACCATTCTATATCACTTACTAGATGTTGCAACCTAGTTTTAAAAAGTATTAATTCTGATTTAAGAGTTAAACCAGGCATATCTAATTGTTGATTCTCCAGCGGAGGTTTTCTTGTTCTAACATTTGTTCAGTTTTTATTTGTTTTAACATTTCTTCGATTTTTGCTAGACCTTGAAAGGGTTCTAAAAGCATTTTTGCTTTTTCTTGCTGAATACTTGTAAGAGTATTCAATTCTTCTATTTCTTCTAATAACTTAGAAATAGAATCTACATGGTAGATTATTAAATCTTGTGAAGCAAAAAGAATTTGTTTTAACATAATTCTTGTATTTTGATAATTTATTTCAGAAATTATTTCTTCTAGTTTTTGCTTATAGAGTTGTAACTCTGTTTTTAGATTTAATCCAGGCATTTTGACTTTTTATAGTCTTTGATTAATCTTATTAACCTGTATCGATAGAGTTTTTATAGAGTCTTGTAGCTTTTTCAGCTCACTTTCTTCTTTAATTTCGAAATCCTTTCTAGGTGGTTCGAATGAGGATGAAGCATCATCTTCAAATATAGTTCGAGAACTTAATGATTTGCTAAAATCTTTTTGATCTCTGTTTGGTGATGTTATTCGAAGACTTTGGCTTCTAAACAACGGTTTTTCTGTTTCTTCAAACATATTTTTTTCTGCTTCTATCAAAGAAAAACTATTTCTTGTGATATTTTTAAATATTGGTGTTTCCAAAGTAATTAATGGTGTAAATAATTCATCAATATGAATTGTATCTTTTCCTATGAATTCTATGCTATGATGTGAATTACTCAAAGCATAATTAATTCTGTAGTAAATTGTAAAAAGATGATTACCTTCCTTCATAAATGTTGAGTCTTCTAATTTATAATGAAAAACTATAGATTTATTTAGATCTATATCTTTCAGGGATAATCCCATTTGTAAATTTATATCAAATTTTATCTTTCCATATTTTAGATTACATTTTCCTTTTGCAATTACAGCTTGTTTCTTATTTCTAATTCTAGAATCTTCTAGAGCTATTTTTAAAGGTGAATCAATACCTTTCATAAAGGTACTTTTGATTAGAATTTGAATGGTTGAAATATGAATATAACCAATCTTTCTTCTTTCATTTTCAGAAAATTTTTCAAGTCTTCTATCGATTTGTTGTTTATCTATAGTTGATATTACTATTTTCCCATTAGTTGTTTCAATTGGAATTGCTTCCTCTCCTACCATTATTCCAAATTTTAGAATATTTTTTCTTGATAAAAATTCTTTAAGTTTACTAAACTTTCTTTTAAAATTTTCTTCAGCAGTTAAAGATAAATCTGCTTCTTCAATTTTATTATCTATTATGCTATCAGCATAATAACTAGATGTTCCTTCAAAATATGAAACTTCAGACATGTTTTATAATAATTCGTAATAAATTCATACCTGATTTTTTCTTCAGAAATATGGTTGATTTTTGCTTCAGCAATTTGATTTCTTCAGCAGTTTTTTCTGCTTGTGTTGAGTTTTTCCCAACTCAGGGCGAATTCCTCCAGAGTATTACCTCAAGAATTCTCAGCTATAGTGTTTTACCACTATAGGACCACTAGTTCTTAAAACTAAGAGGCAAGCTCATATCAAATGATATAACTTATATTGCTTCAATTCATGGTGAATACAAATGAGCTTCGAGGCCCTTATTTATAGGATGAGAGACTCACAAGTTGGCCTTCATAGTTGGCACAACGTCTCTTTCCTTTACAGCACACGGAAAAGAAATGACATGACAGAAAGAAGAAAGCGACAAAGAAAATTATATTACATAATTGCCTTAGAGATAAGGCTTATCTCTAAATGGGTCCCATGCCCACTAATTTTCTACATTTTCTTCGTTGTTTGGTGAAACGTCACTGTCATACAACGATTCTTTGTCTGCCACGTTATTTATGTCTTTTGCACACCACTTGCATTGGTGTCCTTTGTATTTTTGAAAGTGTCGGCAGCACTCCTGTTGGATTGGGTCGGGTAGACGGCCCAAGTCTGCTTCAAGCCCACTAAAGTTTTCTTCGAACTTTAGAATTTGCTGAAGGTGTTCTTCTCTTGCTTGTTTTCTTGAGTCACTGTAGACTAGAAAACTTTCTTTTGCAGTTATTACCCTGAAGTTTGGTAATTTTACTCCAAATCTGATGAGAGTATCATAGAATTTTTCCATTTGATGCAGAAAACATTCTGGTCTTGGATCTACATCTCTTCCATCATTTGTTGGATATGAATGATTTGAAATGCCAATCTTTATTAAGTGTCTGGCTTTAATAACTTCATCGTCTTCAAACCATGGATAAGTTGAAGTAAAGGATAAAAAGAACTCTTTACCTTTTGCAAAGTTATTGTTGAATTTATAAGCGATATCGCCTATATCTTTTGGAAGAAGTTCTAATTCATGGATCTTCTTTCCTGTGTTTTCTTGAAGATACATTGTTTTAATCATTCCACAATCATAGAATGATCTTACCAATTCCTTGCCTATGCCTGGAACTGTTACAGCTTTGACTTCTATCCCATTGTTGCTAGGATAAAAACATTCTGCTTTTAATTCTTCTGAATAGTTGGTTAGCCATCTCCAGTTTTTGTAGTAGTCTCCAATAGTGACTTCTTTGACGAACTGTCTTTCTCCATAGATAATTTTATCTACAGATATCTTCTTTTTTGTCTCCATTTTTGATGGTTGGACTATGTTATTGGCTGTTGCAACTTCTTTGTAAACAGCGTTGTAGGCTGCTTTTGCTTTCTCAAGAGTTTCATAACCCTTGTATCTGACATTTTTGCCTTGTGTGTGAAGTTTTGTGGTTTCCCAGTTTTGGTAGATTCCTTTCATGGGTCCATCAAAAACTACATAAGCCATTTTTTTGCCTCCAAGTTGACTATCAATTTTTTGGCTTATTTGCTGATCAATGGATTCTTCTTCTTTTCCATTTTTTCTTTCATCTTCTTCGACTTTGTCAGCCCAAGATGTCTTTGGTAATTCTGCAAGGACAGTTGTTGGGTTTGTTGAGGATTTTTTTGTTGGATTCCATCCATTTGGTTCTATTGATTCAATTGGGATTTTTGACTCTTTTGGAGCTGAGTATTTTACATAGTAGTTGAATTTTCCAGAATCTTGACCTAGCAGATCCCAGTTTTCACTATTTTTAGATTCTGAAACTATTGATGTTTCTTTTTTACTAAGTTTTTCAAGGTTTTGAATTGTTAATATCATCTCCCCCTCTTCAGAAAGAAGAGTTTCTAGACGATTTTTTGCAGAGGCAATTTGCTCCTGTTTTTGTCTGAGAGAATTCTGTAGCGTCTTTATAGCTGCTTCCATTCTCTTGTCAATGCATCTGCAAAGCAATTCTTTTCAGATTTTATATATTCAATATATGGGTGAAACGGTTGGAGTTTCATCTGCCATCTTACAAGTCTTCCATATTTATAATTGACGCGAAGGTCATATTTCCAACATCCGGTTACATATTTGGAATCTGTTCTTAATAAAAATCTGGTTGGAATTAATTCCATTTGCCATTTTGTTAAAACTTTAACACAACTTAATGTTTCTAATTCATGAATTGGATACCTTGTTTCGGTATCTGTAAATGATCCTGAAACATATTTACAAAGTAAAAGATCTTCATCTTTTATCTTATTTTTAATATTTTCATAAGAATAATCAATCTTAGTATCTTTTGATACTAATTTTTCTGATAAATCAGATTGTTTGTCCAATTTCTCTTTTGAGCTACTAGACTTAGCGTACTGGGTTGCTCCAGTATCTTTCATTCCTTGTTGATGGGTTATATCACCAACATAGTTTCCCAAATCATCAAGATTCAGTATCGCTTTACCATTAGGTAGAGCTCTCATACAACCTGCCCAGGTTGTTTTATCAGCATCAATCTCAACAATTAAAAAATCATTTTATGTTGGATTGTATAAGCTGGGTAAAACTTTAATTTTTCTTTTAATAGTTTTTACAGTTAAAGTATCTTGTTCAGTCCATGACCATGGAACTTTTTCAGATATCTTTTTCTGTAAAATCTTTCTTTCAGTTGCCAAATTTTTGAAAAATCCTTCATTGGCAATATAATTCAAACATCCTAAAAATCTTTGAATTTGTTTTCGATCTTTTAATTCATCAGGGAAAGCTTGAATCTTTTCCTGAACATGTGGAGATAAATCGAGAGTGCCATTTTCTTTAAAAATAAGGCCTAAATACTCGATTTCTTTTTTGGCTAATTGTGATTTCTTTTTGAAATAACAATTCCTTTTTCTGAAATTCTGTTTAAAACAATTTCTACATCTTTAAGATGTTGTTCTTTAGTTCCTTTTGTAAAAACTAAAATGTCATCAATATATGCCAAACATATATGTTCTAATCCTCTAAGAGCATTATCCATAAATCTTTGGTATATAGATGGTGCTTGTTTTAGTCCAAATGGAAGGACATTCCATTGGTAATGACCTTGTGGACATGAAAAAGCTGTTAAAGGCTTAGTTCCTTCTGAAAGTCTGATTTGATAGTATCCTGATTTTGCATCAAAAGATGAAAACCAATCACATCCCTTTATTTTTTGTAAAATATAATCCTTTCGTGGTAATTTATAAGAATCTCCGATTGTAGCATCGTTGAGTTTCTTATAATTTATCACCATTCTAGATTTTCCTCTTTTTATTTCATTGTGATTTGTCACATAAAAAGCGGGTGCTGAATGTGGACTTGCAGATGGAGTAATTAACTTCTTTTCTTGAAGTTCTTTTATATCTTTTTGAAATTCTAATTTATCTTGTACCGAATAAGGCATTTTATATCTTACATTAATCTCCTTATTGGGATCTCGTAATTTAATTGTAACAAGTTCATGATTTGTATTTTTCAGATTATCCAAAGGATCTTCTGAACATACAGTATCAAGTTTTTGTTCTATTTCTTCAAGATTTAAAAAGAATTTTCCTTCCTCCCAAATACTCTTTAGGTTTATAAGATTTTCAGAAATTAATTGAATAATCTCATTTCTAGTTATAATTTTTGTAGTTATAACTTTGGTCTTTTCTTTGGGGTTTGCTAAATTTTTCCAAAGTAAAGAAATAGTTTTTACATTTTGCAGAAACGGTGCATATAACTTTAAAAAGTTATTTCCAATGATTAAATCTAATCCTGAATCATGGAGATAAATTGTTGGAATAAAAAATTCATAACCTTCTATGGTGATTGAAATGTCTCTCAAAACAAACCATATTTGATGTTTTGATTTGTCTGCAACAATTATTTCTTTGGGTTTTTCTAACCTTTTCCAATCTCTTGATATGCTTCGTCTACCGAAACATAATGTTGCGCCTGTATCTAAATAGGCTAAAATTTCCTTCTTTCGAAGTTTTATTTTGATAAAGGTAGCACTAGGGTTCCCTTTACTCAAAATCTTGGTTTTGCTCATCTTCGGAATCTGTACAAAGTTCATAGAAACTTTGTTGCTCCCAATCAGAATCTGAATCTGATTCTACTGGTTCATAACCTATTCTATAAATCATGTTTAAAACTTGTTTCTTTTCTTTAGAAACTTTCTTTGGACATTCATTAGCATAATGTCCTGTTTCATGGCATAGCCAACATGTGCATGATTTTTTACCTTTAGGACAGGTTTTATTTTTTCTAGGGTACTCCCTTTTTCTTCTATAGAATCTTTTCTTCCTATGTTTCTTTTTATCATAGTAAAATCTTTTAAATTTCTTTTTTCTAGGATATTTTCTTTTTCTCCTAGTTTTTTCACAACCATATGCTCCAATTTTCCCTTGGATTCTATCGCAGCACAACCCTATTCGTGCATCTCGTTTTGATTGTTTGTTTAGGCACTGTTCTTGTATCCAATTTCTAAGGATAGAAATTCTAGCTCCTAAAGTATTTTTAACCGTTCCTGAGGATACTGCACTGTTAAATTCAGTTTGAATTATTTGGGACATTGACATAGGTAATTTTTGGTAAAATAATTCGACAACCTTTTGGTTTTCTCTAGTGTCCTTATTTAAGTCATAATATAATTGTGAAAATTCACAAATATAATTTTCTATGTAACAAGGATTACATATGGATAAATTCATTATTCTCCATAATTTTTCAGTGTTAAAGGCGGTATTTGAATCTACCGTATCTTGCCATCCTTTGAATTCATTTAAAAGCCATTCAAAGATTTTATTGATCATTCCCATACTGTTTTCTGCAGTTTGTTCTTCTTCAGGTTTTTCAGCCAGAAATTTATATGCATTACCTTCTGTTCTACACAAAAGATAATTAAAAATTTGTTTTGGGCTTAGACCTTTTAAATCACTATCTAACTGTATTTGGATAGTATTTTTATTATACCAACTTCTTATGGCTTGAACAAGATTGTCAACACAATCAATATTTAAAATTCCACTTCCATCATTTACACTATGTTTGGGAATATAATTCATAGGAATTCTTTGGTATTTAGCTTGGGAAAATTCTCTATGGAATTCTGTATTCCAATTATAAGAGGGTCCTCTTTTTGTTCCTGAGCTTTCGCCCATTTCTAATTGTTCTATTTTAACGAAATTTCCATCGTCTTTTGAATCATCATCAGAACTAAAGTCGTAGACAAAATCTTCTAGATCTTTAGGTTCAGGTTCTTCCTTAATGGAATCTTTTTCACTTATGTCTAAAGTAGCCATAAGTTGATCTAATTTTTCGAGTTGATACTCTATGTTTTCTTCTATACTCATCTTTTATAGTTAGCAAATAAGGTTTTTTCTTTGATTTCGATTTTTTCCTTATTCTTCCCCCCTTCTTGAAGAGAAAGATGTTGTTTACAACAATTTTTTATTAAATAATTAATCATATCAGTGATATTGTTTAACTGAGGATTAAAAGAATGATATATATGAGGGTATTTATGGTTCTCATTTTTATTGTAACACGGAAAATCTTTTTCCATATTTACCCAAGTTTCATGGGGCCTTTCTAATCCTTGCTCATAATCTTTCGTAAACAAATTATTTTGTTTATAAATTTGAGGTAAGTTTTCAAGAAAAGAAATTTGTCTTTCAAATCTCTCATTTAATTTCTTGGTTTCGTCAAGCAAAGCTTTAACTCTGGTTGTGAGTGTATTGTTTTCTTCACTCATCTAGCTAATTCTTTAAGTTTATTCCTTAAATCTTGAGCTAATCCTTTATATTCATTATATAAAAAATGATCTTCATTTTCATGGCTTTCATATAAATATTTGTCTAAAAAATATTCAGCCGTTGTATCACACCATCTAATTTGTGCTTTAACTAATGTAATATCTTGATAGTTTGGACATAAAATAAAGGGTTGTAAAATACACTTCCCTGTTGGTCCTTTAATAAATTCCATATTTTATTTAGACTTTTAAAGCCGGTTTTTGGACAAACTGATTTAAAAGATTTGACTTTATTGGAAAAGTCATTTGGGTGACTGCACCGTAGAATTTCCTCATTATGAAACCAATCAAACTCAATAGTAAATTGATTAAAAATATTTGCTGTGACCAAATTTGGTAAACTTATAACTTGTCTATTTTTCTCCGAATAAGGTGACTTTACTTGTAAAGATATTGTTTCCAAATTCTGTAGAATGGGGCAGCCGGATAAAAGCTTCGAGATATTTTCATAATAGGCGAAAGTGATATAACGCAAGTTAAGGACTTTGAGCAAGGGAAGATCAACTTCTGACATTTTATTCAATGTTATGCCCTTCAATCTGAGAACTGACAAGTTTTTGGTCGTTAGAATGAAAGAAGGCACGGTGTAGTTTAACTTTAAGGAGCAGAGATCAATGTCGAGGTTTTGAACTCCTAGTTGAACTGCGGTATAAAGAAAATTGTGGATATCATCATTGTTAGGGTAGTGTCGACATTTGAGGTGGAATGAGAGGATGGGTAGGGTTTTATCTCGACGGTCAATGACTGAGTTGATGAAGTTGGAAAATGTGGAAGCCCGTCGAAAGTTTCGGTCATTGAATTTGAGGATGAGTTGTGAGAGCCATAGTGTTTTCCACCTCTTTGAGAGGATGCTTGTGGTAGCTGCAAATTTGGTTGGAAAGAAGGAAAGGATGTGATGAAGAAGTGAATCTGGAAGAGCACTAATTCTGTCTTCTCCTGAAATTGAAAGCTGCAGCCGCTTTGATAGCTGTAGTGACATTGTGATGGGTGAGAACTGAATCCGGTAGTGAAATATTGGAAACTAGGGTTGGTATTTGGTAAAACCCTGTACTTGCAGTGAGTTCAATGTTAGAAACTAGGGTTTAATCTGCTTTTATGATACCTTGAGAGTTCCCTCAAAAAGGATATTTATAGCCATTCATAGGCTTGTTTTCGCGTGACTTAAGCCCCAAGTAATCTGGGTCTTAAGTCATTTTACAGCGCCCTAGAAGCTTCTAGAAACCTATTGGGACACGCTTAAGCCCTAGGAACAGATTGATGGTTCAAACCTTAAATATCTTTTTATTTTTTTAGGAAACCCTCTAAACTCTATTTAAAAGGTCAACATTCATATAATTATTTTATTAATTTCATATTTTTCTTTAAATTGATTTTTTATATGGCATAAATATCTTAATAAACTATACTCCATCCGGTCACTATTATAAACAAATTTTGACTTTTTAGATTCATTCAATAAATAATGTATGTGGTCTATATTGTAGACTACATACATCATTTATTGAATGAATCTAAAAAGTAGAAATTTGCTTATAATAGTGACCGAAGGGAGTATATATTTTAGATTATTCGGGACAAATATCATTTCCGAAACTATTATTTATCAATACTAACCTTAATTATTTATTTGATAGAGAATAACGGGAGAGTTAGCAAAGATATACATAGTAACTTACTATTTCGGCAAACTTCATCAGCCATCTCCCATATCTCTTTTTCTCTAAAATTTTGACACATTAGTTTTTTTGCACTGTGCTTGATGTCTTTTGCAGATATCTTACCCTGCAAATGACAACAAATTACCCTGCAAATGACAACAAATAAGCAATGAGAAACAAGAAGAAACAACAAAGTTTTTAAAATCGTGTTTTAATTCATGGAATCACATTATTCCCCATGTTAAGGTACAATGTCGTCTTAAACACTTTAGAAACCATGTTCTAATCTTAAAAATTGAGACCCTAACAAAAAGGAAATGTTGTTGGCCCTCAACATTTTGAGGCCTTTGATATAGGTCTCTTACTGCCACTGACCCTATTTAGGTATCAAATTCGAGTCACACTGCATGCAAACTTGTACATGAAACCAATTTGAATCTTGCAGAAATGACACAACTGAATCTTGCAGAAATTACACAACTAATTCACTAAACTCAATTAGACTCTTACAAGTCTGCCAACTTACACCTTTTTTAAAAGAAAATGTTAACGACTGCCTCATAAACATTCTTTAAGAACCATAAGTGATAAGTATTTATAAAAAAGTGAATCTCATTTATGACCTAACTCGTTATAACTGCTTCACATTTTGAAGAAATCTATAAGTACAACACTATTATTTTATTTTATTTTTTGCAACATGATGACCCTTTTTTGGGGATTTGAGATTCCTTGTTAGGACAAAAATGTAAGTTCAAACTACTGATGTAATTATGGTATTAAGTGTATGTCATGTATATACTCGTTTGTTTAAATATTATTTTACTATGAGATAAACTCGTACGAGCCTACGAACAACCTCATTTAGACAAACGAGTTTGCTTAAACTCTTGATTTTAATATTGTAGATACCAGTGATGTATAGAGATAAAAGGATTCACATATTTATATTTATATTGATCAATAATATGAAAAGCTTTCACAAGCTTCTCTTCAGCGTCCCTTTCTATTATTTTGATCGCCATCATGTCCTCAAATTCAATAAATTCGATTATTTCATTCCCATTTGTATCCATAATTGTCTTCATTTCTTCAATTTCCTGAAATGATGTGGTGGATAATCTATTAGATAGATAGAGGCATATATAACTCTAACAAAGAATGGCATCCGAAAATTTTGACAATGTTATTGGTAATATACATTGATATTCTGCAATAAGGATTCCATTAGCCTCTGATCCCTATTCTGAATTAACATAGGTTTGTTTGTAATAAATTATATAAAAAATGATAATTTGATAATACTTTTAAAAAAAGTAGAAGCTTTTTTGTGTTTGGGTGTCCACCGTGATGAAAATAACTTTTTTTTTTCTTATAAAATAATCATGTATTAAAAACAGTTTTTAAGAAAAACTACTAAAAATATCTTCTTATTTGAAGGTTGTTTTTAAAAAATTTGTTTTTTTTTTAAAATTATAACAAACCTATGAGATCTTTCAAAATTCATTATTTCAAAAAATGAAAGTGATTCTTTTTTTAAGAAACTGATTATTTAACAAAATGTTTCTAAGGAGAAGGGCAACCGAAACAAAAATGTTAAAAACAATTAAAGAGGTTGGTTTATGAGACAGGGAGAGATTTGGCTCCACTCCTTGTGACATTTACAAAGACTGGGAGTTATTTTTCTTGGCAACAACCAATAGAAAAAATAATTAGTATTTTTTGAATAAATAAAAATTTAGGTGAGTTAGTTTCAAATATTATAAGAAGGTTTTCTTACTCAATAAGAAAAACTAATTATAACTTCACTCCAAATATAATACCTCTTCTGTCATTTCAAATCCAAGTGTCCTACACAAATAAGATGTGTATTATGAAAACAACCTAGTAAATTAATTAATATTCCTAAAAAAAAGTAAATTAATTAATATGATATAAACATTTTGACCTAATACTAGTAACATACCCGTGCATCCGCACGGGTACTGGTTGGTCGTGGATGATTTTATGCAGTTTGAATTCGACATTATGTACTTGTGAAAGTTTAAATTTAGACCATTTAAAAGTTAATTAATATTAACTTTGAAAAGTATAGGAATTAGATAAAGTCATTGCTTTTTTTTAAGAAAAGATACTATCATTACTTTTTAAATGCAAGTTAACAATAATAATATCAATTTATATATTTTTATCCAAAAAAATATCGACTTATATAATTTTAGAATATGTTTGTCAACTTGGTCATGTGTATAATAATCATTTTAAAATTTTATCGGTGACAAAATGTTTGGTGTATAATTATTATTTAAACTTTTAAGGAGTGATAACTTGTCCTGTGTATAATAATAATTTTATCATATGTATTAGTAATGAATTGTCACATTGATGATATTCTAAATAGTTTAAAACGATTTAGCTGGAACAATTTTTAATTTAATAACTAACAACTTGTCCTATAAAACAATGTTAGTTTAGTCAATGACAACTTATCTCGTGTGTTTTATTTTATTTAAGAAATTTTAGTCAATGCTAACTTATCCCGTGCATTTTAGTTTATGGGGGTTCAATATCTTTATAGAATTGAAATGTGGTGATATTATAAATAGAAAGAACAATTTTTTTATAGATAACAACGAATTTTCTGCATCAAAGTTAGTTTAGTTAGCGACAATTTATCCCGAGCATTTACATTACTTTTGAAATTTTAGTCGATGCCCACTTCTCCAAAGTATTTCAGAATCTACAATTTTTATAATGAATATCCACTTATCTCGTGCATTTTAGTCGATAGGTGTTGAATATCATTTTAGAATTGAATTGAGGTGATGATATTCTAAATAGTTTAAACATTTTAGCAGGAACATTTTTTTTTATAAATGATAGCTTGTTGTTTAAATCAAGGTTAGTTTAGTCAATGACAACTTATCTTGTGTATTTGATTTATTTTTGAAATTTTAGTCAATGTTCACTTATCCCGTGCATTTTAGTTTATCAAGGTTCAATATCATTATAGAATCGAAGTGAGGTGACATTATAAATAGCTTGAACGTTTTTGCAGGAACACTTTTTTATAAATATCGTGTATCAAAGTTAGTTTAGTTAGCGGCAACTTATCCCGTGAATTTGTGTTACTTTTAAAATTTTAGTCAATGTCCACTTCTACCATGAATTTCAGTTATCTACAAAATTGTATTCAATGTCCACTTATCCCGTGCATTTTAGATGATAAGTGTTCAATATCATTGTAGAATTGAATTGAGGTGATGACATTCTAAATAGTTAAAAAGTTTTAGCAGATTTTTTTTTTTTTTTTATAAATGACAATTTGTCATGTAAATAAAGGTTAGTTTAGTCAATGACAATTTGTCCTGTAATTAAAGAGGTTGGTTTATGAGACAGGGAGAGATTTGGCTCCACTCCTTGTGACATTTACAAAGACTGGGAGTTATTTTTCTAGGCAACAACCAATAGAAAAAATAATTAGTATTTTTTGAATAAATAAAAATTTAGGTGAGTTAGTTTCAAATATTATAAGAAGGTTTTCTTACTCAATAAGAAAAACTAATTATAACTTCACTCCAAATATAATACCTCTTCTGTCATTTCAAATCCAAGTGTCCTACACAAATAAGATGTGTATTATGAAAACAACCTAGTAAATTAATTAATATTCCTAAAAAAAAGTAAATTAATTAATATGATATAAACATTTTGACCTAATATTGGTGTGTTTGTTTCAAGTTATTTTTGTAGATTGCTTAGAATAAAATGATAGAAGTCCCCATGAGCTTAGCTCATTTGGTAAGGGATAATGCACAATATGTGCAGGGGCCGGGGTTCGAACCCTGGACACCCCACTTATTCATCTTTAAGGTGAATTTTTCTAGCCACTAGGCTACTTGACCAAAAAAAAAGAATAAAATGATAGAAGTATGTTTGTTATAAGTTTATCAAATTTTATTCCTAGGTATAAAATATTACAGGGAATAGAAAATTTTCCCGAGAAAATGTGAGAATAAAATTCTTATAAAGACGAGAATAAATTGATATACCACAACCTTTTAACCTCTCTATTCTAAAAGTTTATGAGAATAGTATAACATTAACCAAACATCATTTTTTAAAAATACCTTCAAATAAAACACCAATCCTTTTATTCCGAGAAAAGTTATTCCTAAGAACAAATTTATTAATCTGGAAACAAACACCGCATAGGATAATACTAATAATTAACATTTTGACCTTAGGAATAAATAACAATACCTGGTGGCATGAATCAGCTCTTTGACAGCATCAAGAGTACCTAAAAATCATTCAAAAGAAAAAATACTTTAGGAAAAAAAAGTATTTGATTAGGTTTTTGATACTAAAGTGTATTTAAAAAAACCTGAGCGATTTAAGTCGCTTATATGAAAAGCTTCCTTAATTTGGAATGTTTGATGACGTGTCAAATTATTTGCTGGTTGTCTTGGTTTATTGTTGAACCTCTTGGAATCTCCTCTAAATTTAGACGGCTGGTTAAAGAAAGGTAGTGTGAACTTACAAGATAATCAAATAAAGGGAACATGCATGATTTTACCAAAAAAATCAAGTAAAGATTAACAGTTTGTTATAAGAAATTCGAAAGTAATTTTTTTTTTTTTGTGATAGAAAGTAAATTGTTGAAGCAACATATTGCGAGTTATGACAGAAGTGTTTTAAAAAATAATAATATTGTAACAAAAGTGAAAAATCATTTGATCTAGGGTTCGATCTATGTTAAGTTGTATAAAAAGAAGGAGAGTTCAACTTCTTAAATAGATTTCTTCAGAAAGATAATATAAAGGATAGATTAGATAAGATTAGAGAAGAGTGGATCATACCATTGTCGATTGAGTTGAATCAGCAATTCACAATTAGAAATGGAATTTGGAGTGATCACATAATCTTTCTTTGCTAACTATCTTTCGATATTTCAATAAATAGTATAAGAAGAGCACGTGCATGAATTTTATGGTTAATAATTAATATTAACAATAATATTAAAAGATGATGCATGCCGTTAGTAATCAATTAACTCTTTTTTATCTTCTCTTTACAAAATCAATTTGGCCTAACTCCAAGGGTTAATTTGATCTAGTGGTAAAAGGAGAAAGACAATCAATAAGGTGATGGAGAATATGTTGTATTTTAATTCAAGTTAGTTAAAACAGTTAGGTTTGATTAACAACTTTTGAGGAAGTTAGTAAGAGAATTTATTACTTGCTTTGCAAGTTAATTACATATACTTAGCATAAATGATTGCAATGTTCACTTTTCATTTACTAATGAGAATATTGAATTTTGTCAAAAAAAAAATGAGAATATTGAATTACAACCCATTTGTATCTATTTCTTTTCTCTCTCAATTTCTCTCTAAAACTTCATAACAAGTTATTTTGCTAGAAAAATAATTGGATGAATTCAGAATGTTAGAGGTAACCATTTAATACCTTTCACTCTTCAAATAACTTTACTTTCTATCAAGAAAACATACTAGATTAATTTAAAAGAGGTGGTGTCAAATAATTGGATGTTTCCTTTCAAAAATAATTGAATACTAGTTGCTATATCCAACAAAACCTTGCAATATGAAATTGTTGAACAATATATGATATGCTTATAAGAAAGTTGCTTGGGATATATATATCTAAAAAAAGGGAAACATGGTTATGAGAAATCATCTACAAATTCAATCCTAATTCTCAACTATATGCATGTCTTACATGCATATTATAAAAAGAAATCACCTAGATAGTTCCCAAATAAAATTTGTAATGTCATCCTAATTTGTAAAAAAAATGTGCCATAATCAGATCGACTACATTCACAACCGGAACTGGAACATCGTTATCATCATCAATAAGCATATAGTATGAGCTGAACAGCTCCAAAGATTTGCAATGTTGATTTTTTTCCATGCACCAGTAATAAGCATATAGTATGAGATGAACAGCTCCAAAGATTGCTCCAATACCATTGCTGATCTGCAATATTCAGTACAAATACAAATGTATATTAATTAACATGGGTTAAGTTAAGTATAAATCTTTCATCCCAATTGAACTACAATAATATAGGAATACATATTAGATAAATTACCAGGACATAGATGTCAAAGGGGTGGAGTAGAGCATATGTAGTCCAGCAAAGTCGATTGAGGAAGTATGCCAGAAAGAACCAAAATGGCATGTATTTCACACTCTTGGTCTTTATAACGTATGCCTGTTCATTATATGTAACAAAATATCAAATTGAGTTTAGTGAAAATATTTTATCAAATATGATGTGATCTGAATATAAACTAATGGAATAGAAGTTACTTACCATGATGATAAGATGAGAGACATACATCATCAACATGTTGATATTACATATAATACCAACAATTAAAGACCTTTTGGTAGTGTCAGGTAGTATCAACATTGTTATCAGAACAATGGTAGCAAAGAAAACAGCCTCAATGAGAAGATCAATCAGCAACTTGTTCTGAAATTAGACAAAAATTTAGAATAGTTAGTAGCATAACAGGAATGGTAATGGTTTACATTAACAAAAAGCGCCTTAACCATTCGATTAGCAACTTGGTTTTCGTAGGGATTTCAAATTAACCAAACGTTAGGTAATCAAAAAACCTGTTATCACTGAAAGTGATATTCTCTAATAACTCAATGAATAGTTTGGTATGGACATAAAAGGAAAAAATCAGAACATTCATAAAACATATTAGTAAGATTACATATATATATTTGATATCTACTAATAAAATCAGCAAATTTTCATGAATTCATGAAGGAAAATGCTACTTCTCAAGAAAAATAGTTTCAAGTAAGTTAGAGTAACTAGAGGAAAATGCTACTTCTCAAGGAAAATGCTACTTCTCAAGAAAATGCTACTTCTCAAGAAAAATAGTCTCAAGAAAAATAGTTTCAAGTAAGTTAGAGTAACACAGCAAATTTTAATTGGATGATTTATTTGTCCACTTCCTATTTTTCAGCCACACCTCCTTGAATTGTGGCAAATAGTGCATTGTGATTGGCTGCTCTTTATTCTTGAAGAATTCTTGATGTTATTTTTCTAGAGATATAGCATTGCTCATGAAGGAATACTATAATCACAGTGAATCAATCATTGATGTAACTAGAGGGGAACATAAGGCACACTTACCCGTCCATTTTTGTTGGCATAGATAAAAAAGATAGTAAGATAGACAACCTCAAAGAGAATTCCAACACTATTGATAGAGAGAACTAGAGTGCTGTTTGGGTGCACAAAAGGCATTCCATAAAACACCCAAAAAGCACAATTCAACAAGTGTGGACCTGGTTTGACATATTCCACAGCCTTCTTCTTAATAATTCCATAGGAAGTTGGTCTGCAATACATTCATATTAAACCATTCATTCATTCAATTTCCAAATAAATCAAATCAAGGTGTATTTGACAAAATCACAGTTTAGTCATGTAGATACACAAATATTTCATTAAGAAAATGTAGATGCACAATAGTTTTAGAAGTGCATATAATTTTATGATAGTTTAAATGAAATTCTATATTATGATAGTTTAAACATGCAATAAGAATAATGTTATAAATATTATTATGTATCTAATTAGGCAAAATGTAATAAAATTCCTAAAAACTGTTTAGAGTGTTTATAGTTCTTAAATGCGAATGTATGTAGTTATTTAGAGACTATCAACTAATCTACTAAATAAGTATATATACACTATAGTCTATATCCTACTCGGTTGCACAAACACTTTTGATTGAAGCCGTGTCTGGGGTGTCTGACACAGTGACACTTACACGACACTTGTAATTACATTGAATTATGTATTTTCTCAAAATTTCATCGTGTTCGTGTGGTGTGAGTGTCGTGTGGTGTCGGTGTCGAGTACACTATGTATCACAGTGCAAAATGCATGAATCACAAAAGTTCAAAAGAGAGTAAGATAAAGAGAAAGTTTGATTACGCTGGTGAGAGGAACAATCCGAGGGAGATCACATTCCCTGCATCCAAAACACAGAACATCCATTAGAATAAGTTAAACCGTAACTGAACTAAGAAACTTCTGGAATCGATTAACTGAAAAAGTTATAATATTACTCTTCATACATACATGCATGCAAGCATGATTAATAGATTATGAACAAAAATAAGCTAAAATCAACTTCAACTAAACTAAAAAATTTCTGAAATCGATCAAATTAACGCTAAATCATAACAAACACACGACGTGAATCGTTGCAGTGAAAATCTCAAATCAAAATTATTGAAGCGATTCAAAGAGAAAGACGAAGATGAAGAAGCGATTAACAAACCTATAATTCCAACAGCGTTACGAACTACTGACTCGTAACGTTCACCATCTTTTCTAGAGAGAAAGAGAGATATTTTGGAGAGAGAAGAAAACAGAAAGCTTGAATGAGCGAAGACTAAGAAGAAGAATGAAACAAGCTACTCTTATATTATATATACTCCCTCCCTAGTCCCTTCCTTTTCTTCGCGGATGTAGCGTTACTATTTAACATTTAACTGCCGTTCTGGTATTTTAAAGGTAACATTTAGTGTTACTTTAATCTTTTTTCAATAAAACTAGTTAATTTCGTATATTTGGAAAATTAAAGTTTGTTATTTTTAAATAAAGTTTTTTTTTTATTTTTTAAACAAAATTTGTTTTTTGTTATCTTAAAATTTAAACAAAATTTTGTTACGTACAATAATTGTTACGTGAATAGTTAAAATTCTATAAATAAGATGAGTAGTAATTGTTAAAAATTTCAAGGTTAAAAATTTCAAGTGAAAAGTAAAAGATAAATCTGAGAGAAAAATAAAATAAAAGTGAAAGTTAATTTTTTTCTTAGCTTTTAATTAATGTGAAGTTGAAATAATTTTAATATTGACTTAAATTAATTAATTAAAGAGAAGTGCACAATATTTAGAAAATTGACAATTGTTTGTTATGAAAGAGAGTGAGCAAAAAAAAATGAATTTGTTGGAGAAAAAGATAGTAACTAACAAATGTTTGCAACGAGAGAAATATAACATATTAAATTTGTTGGAAGGAGAAAGTGTGTGAAAAAAATAAGAATATATTGGTAGATTAAAACGAGGGTATAATAAAAAGAAAATGTGCAAAAATGAACGACACTTAAAAAGAAAAGCCGAGGGAGGAGTTCTTATATAATTGTGGGCCCCAATGGTCAAAATTCATTTTGAAATTCAATGCGTCTTAAAATTTTATTCATTAGGAATCAAATTTCTTTTAGAAAAACTATCCTATTGAAAACTATCATATTGAAGAATCTAAATTAGTCCACCTAAATTGACACCGATGAGAATCAAACCAGAGACCTCGAGGAGGAGCACACTCCCAGATCCCGAGCCAATACCACGAAATTCCACTAAATTTAAAATTGAAATCTAAAATTAGAATTAAAACCTTAATTCTCTTTTCTTCACCATCTTAGTGCTTGAATGTCGTAATACATATTTTTAATAGGTTTTCTTTTTTTGTAATCTAATTTTTCTTTAGGGTTTTTCATTTGATATAGTGAGGTTATCACATTAGGATTTCTAATCACGATTTTCTGAAGTTATCTTCTTCATTGTTATTCATGTAGTTTAAGGAGACAAGACTCTTGTTGGTTTGTTAAATGTCAGGATCCACACAACTGATTTCTTTTGGAACTCAAAATATAATTTTGAGTATAAGATGGAGATTGACCGTAAATTATCGTGTGATCCTGTTTCCTGGTTATATTATGAGATTTTGGTCATTTTCAAAGATAAATGTTACCCCGAAGTTCTATCAATGCATTACAAGATTGATGGGATAGTTAAAGAGTTACAAAATGATGAAGGTGCAATGGAAATGCTCACTAAATCTAGTGTTAATGGAACAATGAATTTGTATGTCCTTGCTAAACGTGTTGCTAATCTTAGAAATCGTGGTTGGGCCTAACACAACCCCACAAAACCGTTGTGAGGATTGCTCTCACTTATAAATAAATTGTCAGGCCAACTCTTAACCCGATGTGGGACTCTTAACAGCTAATATTGATGATATAGAAAGAGTGCTTGCTATAGTCAAATCAAGATTTTGCTAGAAAGTGTGCTTGCTATGGTGAAGATCCAACTTTCTATTCATGACTTTGTATAATAAACCTGTAAATATTTGATTGCTAGTATTTAGTTGTCCTTTTTCTCTGGTATTGACTACAATAGTTACTTTTATTTGAAGTAATTAATATTAGGTGATTTGTGTGGTGATGGTACTAAACAAGTTTGTAAGTTTCTAAGGCTATTATGAATATCCAAGTTTGTACGTTATAATTGCACAGTGTCGATTAATTTTTTTGCTTATAAAGCAGTTTAGTAATAAGGGTTGCTTATGTGATCAGGGATTTAAAACTCTTCAAATTTAACCAACTATGATATGATATTTCTAATATTCTTCAAAGCACAATCTAATATTTCTCATTTTTTCCTTCAAAAAAAAATTCTCATTTTTAGTAAAAAATAATTTTATGATAACCAAACAAAAAGTTATTAAAATTCATTAAAACTAGAACTTTTACCCGTGCTACCGCCCGGGTCATAAAAAATGGAGGAGCTAATATATTGTGATATGATCCATTACATAGATAATAAAAGAATTTAGAACATACAATGGTTGTTCACACATTTTGGAAAATCTCCTTATACACTACATTTGAAGTGGTGTTTTTTTTTGAAGACATAAAAACATTTGAAGTGGTGTTAATACAATCCTCATTGTCATCTGTTAATAATATTTTTAGGACATTATAAATGTAGTAGACAAAAGCAAAATTTTATAGTACAATCCCAACTTATATTTTTAATGTCATAATTTTAAATAAAACTATAAAAGCAAATTATGCAATTGATTCAAAATATTTTTAGCGACATTGAGCTGCAATCCATAATTTTTTTAACGAAAGAGATTTTGGCAAAAACACCACACAAATTATAAATTACTGAAACAAAGCAAATGTATTTTGATTCCTATCAGTTCTGTATGTAAGTTTACAATATCTGTCATGATTCTAAAGGGTCTTGTTAACCAGTGCCCCCGAGACACTCTTTAAGCAACCTAAATTTAGTAATTATTCTTGTAAAAAGTCAACAATTACAATTTCCAATGCATTCAAAATACAAATTTTCATTAAAAACTTCCTATTTAAAGTGCTTAAAGAGTGTCATGGGAACACTCGTTAACATTTCCCTTCTATATTTATGTCATTTATATTGTGCACTTCGTTTTAATGATAATTTTCCTTGTAAATTATCGTACGTCAACTATCCTACTGTAAATCATCCTACCACTGCTTGTTATAGTAATATGTTTAACTCCCAAAACAACTAACATAATTATGGCCGAATAAATTAAATTGATGGTAAGTTGAATAACTTATTATAAACTATATAAGAATAGAAGAACGAAAAAATCTAAAACAAATATGACAAAAACAAATTTGCATAAATTGTAAATCCCTTCCTAGTAGTAAAATTTGTTGCTTGTTAAAATATTTGAGGGATGTAACAAAACGTAAAAATAACAAAACCTAAAAAAATTAGGGTTAGTATTAGGAGAGAAAATATTAGGTTTAGTTGTTGCAGATTTAACAAAACTAGACCATCGACCCGTGCTAACGCACGGGTCATACAAAAGAAAAATTATAGCGCAAATGTGAAAGGGATCATTTTACTTGAAACAAAAAAATAGTATAATTCAATTCATAAAATAAATTGTTAGAAACCTTTGTAATGCACCATATTAAACAATTTCCACGACATCGACCCTGTTACGGTAACATGACATATTAATTTAATGACATAGTTTATTGAAAAAAGAAAATCCAACGTCTGTCGACATAAAAATAGTACCAAAATGCAATAAAAACATTACTACAAAACCAAGTGCTACACATTACGGAAAACTTCTTTGTAGACCACATTTGATGTCACATCAGTATCTTGACCGTCCTCGTCATTGATCAACATCTTTAAACCATCCCTCGAAGTAACCCTCGATACTGCGACGTACAATTGTCCATGTGAAAAAACAGGAGACGGTAGATAGACACCAACATTTTTCAAAGACTGACCTTGACTCTTGTTAATAGTCATTGCAAATGAGACAGACAACGGAAACTGCCTTCGTTTAAACTTGAACGAAATTCTAGCATCAGACGGTTCTAGTGATAACCTTGGAATAAACACCTTTTCACCTATATTAGACCCAGATATTATCTCTGCCTCGAGCACAAATTTACCCATCTTTGTAATAATCAATCTTGTACCGTTACATAAGCCCAAATTTTGATCTATGGTCCTCAATAACATCACAGGTACTCCTACTTTCAATCGAATCCTATGGTTTAGCAATCCAGAGGCAACAATGGTGTTGAGAAATTCAAGCGTGTGGATGTCGTCTAGTGCGTCACCGCCTAGATTTTTATGATAAGGTGTATCATAACTCAAATAAATTTTCTCCTCACCAGGAATCAAGTCTAACACATAATCATTAACCTGATCAACAATTGTATTCTTTGGAGCCAATATTGCTCTACTTTGAAAATATTCTGATTTACCAATGTTTCCTAACAAATTTGGGTAAGTGCTTTCAACAATAGATGCAATAGGATTACCTGAACTTGGAATAAGCAAGTCGGACGGGATTTCAACGGATATGACATCATTGATTACCCCAGTTGTACCATCCCCAATGCTTAAAACCCAGTCAGAAAACAACTTCCTCTCTTCAATGTCTGCTTCAGATGCGCCGCTTAAAACCCTCATATTTTTTGTAAGCGTAAGGACTTCACAATACCTCCATAAATTAGATGAGTTAACTGCACCGTAGACAATCTCTGGCCTGGTAGCTTTGGGCATGACCGGTAATATCTGTCTGAAATCTCCACCTAAGACAACAACCTTACCACCAAATGGTATGTCCTTGTTTCTCTCATCTACGGTCCTTAGAACATCTCTCAAGGATCGATCCAGTGCTTCGAAACAATGCCTGTGCATCATTGGCGCTTCATCCCATATGATAAGTTTAGCCTTAATCACCAGCGATGCCAACGGTGTATTTGGGGTAACTCCACACATTGAGGTCTCGTCGATTATAAAAGGGAGACCGAATCTTGAATGTGCAGTTCTTCCACCGGGTATAAGCAAGGCAGCAATCCCACTGGATGCACATGCCAAAACAATCTCACCCTCAGACCTCAATGCAGCTGACAATGCCCTCCAAATAAATGTCTTCCCCGTACCACCATAACCATACAGGAAAAAAAACCTAGGCTTGTCTTCCCTGACTATTGTAATGATTGTATCATATACATTACGTTGTTCCGAAGTCATGGTCGACATCCATAAAAAAGAGGAAATATTGTTAAGTAGGAGAGGAATCTTCACATACGCTGCATTTTGTTTTTATCTCTTCACAGTCCAGTTATGATTTCCTAATTTTTCTATTATCTCTTGACAAAAAATTAGGAACAATAGCACATTTTGTTAGTTAGGAACAGATTGCATCAGAAGAAAAAGCAGGAAAGGATTGCATCGGATGCCTTTTTTTTAGTTTGGTATTATTCTCCAAAACAAAATCATGAGAAGAAAAAGCATGGGAATTGGTTAAATTTTATAATTCAGTGATGTCAAAAAACACGTGCACCTGTTTTTTAAAATTAAGTATTTTCAATAGCACCAAAAACCACCATCTTTGACAAATATTAAGCACACAACAAATTTTGAGTCCATTAAATGCATACATAAAAATAACATCTGAAGTCAAGCACGTAGGGATGTGTCATTATGAACAATAGTTTGACACCAAAAAGGAGATACTTTGCTATGCAGCAAGAAGATAATAGATAGTGTTTGGAACATGGAAAAGACTTCAAAAATTTAAATCTAAAAATTAGAAGGATCTGATAGAAGTAAATGCTTGCAAGGTTCCGAAGCAATTAAAATAACATGGTGGATCTGCTAAAAGAAATTGTTTGCAAGGTTCTCAAGCAATTATATAAACATTGTCTAATTGTAAACAACATCGAGATAAATTAACTCATTCATTCCTGCCTTCAGAGCTCCCAATCTGATTTTCACACCTTCACGCAGCCTTCGAGCCTCCACAAACCTCTTCCACTGCCCACCAATCCTGCAGTGTTCGTAAGGAAGAGTACCAAAAATTAAGTCACAGTCCCATACGTTACCGGAATCATCCACAATCTTCACATTGGTAGAAGAAGTATCCAGCATTTGAGCAATATTTTCAGTGTAAATGAGAATCTGCAAAAACCAAAGATGGAAGGAATTTACATCTAGTAAATGAAAAACTAACAACAAAATGAAGTTTATAGGAAAAGTGCATCGTACCAAAGCACCCCTTGTCACATCATATTGAGATAATTTTTTTCGAAACTTATAAGCATATCACTAATATTGTGACGATAACAGAGAAGAGATGTTCTCGGCTGGAGATGTTGGTTGAAAGTTGACGTGACATTAGTTTTGTCAATAAGGAAATTCATGGGTGGATCAAAAACAGGATAGTTGATAGTATTGTGAAACCTATCAGTCAGCTTCATATCAAATCGTTCATCACCAACAAAAATCAGAGTAACCCACGCACCTAGACCAATACCATAAAAGTCGCGAATTGCTTTCCATCCCTTTGTTAAAAAAAAGTTACCATTGAAGGCATCGACCAAGACCTCAAATTGATTGCGCTTTGGATCAGTCAATGTTGCAAAGCGTCCAATCCGATCTCCAAAATCACCGCCAAACATTCTCGGCGAGCATATGGCACCCTGGTGAAAACAACAAAATCATGAGCAAGTAGGCAGATGGTGGTCTTAAATTAGGAAGACAAATATATAGCATTCTGATTTCCAAAAACAACTGCTTATTTAACTATACTTCTTAGTGAATGGTTTCCATTCATTTAGTGAACAATTGTACCATAAATTTCCATAGCCACGAACTTAATATTAACTTGAACGGAACAAATTGTTATATTCTACCATTTCAGACACCACCATAAATATAAATTATAGAATTATAAGATCCATCAATGATATCCATGTTGTTTGTTTTTAAATGCAGGCAGTATAAGAATCAAACGACATAAAAAATATTAAGCAAGGAACAGACCCACACAAAATTGTACTCGGCATCATAATAATAAGCAAAGAACATATAATTTTGATTTCTGTTCAGTATAAGAATCAAACAACACAAAAAATTATATATGCAAGGAAGAACAAAAATAATAAGCAAAAACAGAAAAGAGAGCAGACAAAACAATGAGCAAAAATGATAAGCAAAGAACACCAAAATAAGGAAAGAAAAATTATATAAGCAACACGGATAGTGCACACTAAAAATCATTATATAGAAGTGCACACCAAAAATTAAATAAGAGACCAAAACTATAGAAGTGCAACACATTATAAGCAAAAAAATGGATTTTTATAAAGGCAAAAAAATGGATCCTACTAACTTATATTCCATGACTATCTGGCAACGAAATATATTCTGTGATCCAAATTGTAATTGCTATAAACGTATTCTGTTAGGTTCTCTTTTTTTAACATGTGCGCTATGGTGGTTCTTCTATCTAAATACCCTAATATGTTAGCTATGGAATGAACTCCAAATATGTTCAATTGTTTAATATCTTGATTTGGGATAAACATTAAAGACTTGGTTTCTATGCTAAAATAATATCTAAACCAGCATTATTGATGGCAAAGGTGTTATTGATGGCAACGAAATAATATATTGGGGTTTCTAACCAAAGGTGTTATTGATGGCAACGAAATATATAAAAAAAGTCAATCACTACAATAACATTAGACAAATAATGTCTAAATCAATAAGATTAATTGCGAAATAAATACAAAAGAATACATACTAAAATAAAAGATATTTTACTGTCAAAAGGATAGGTCAAAGAAAAGGAAAGTATACTCACAGTTTCGAAGTCATACTCGACGATGTATGTTCTGTATTTGAGTTGTAGCTTGTTAATTGCCTTGTCATATTCTGAAACTGGGTTTTTCAATAGAGGACCTGGCAAGGAACGAAAGTGAAATTTTGTTATGTATAAACGGCAAAAAAAAAAAATATAAACAAAACAAAGAGTTAAACATTTAGGAATATGTGTTGAAGTGTCTACCAGTTAGGCAGTGATAGGAGAGGAGAGTTTCCATGGTTCTTCCAGCCATAGGTCAAGAATTGGAGAAAGGATTTCTGATTTGCGGCTTTATTTGTTATAGAAGCAGATAGTTTAGTGTGGAAACAAAATAGGAAACAATATAGAACCGTGATTTACGTTTTTTTTTTGTTGTGATGTTTATCCGTCCAATTTGTTTCCATGATTTCCTTTTATTAGGGGCTTTATTTGTTATAGAAGCAGATAGTTTAGTGTGGAAACAAAATAGGAAACAATATAGAACCGTGATTGGCGTTTTTTTTGTTGTGATGTTTATCCGTCCAATTTGTTTCCTTGATTTCCTTTTATTAGGGTTTTATGTTTATCCTGTGATTTCCTTTTTTTTTCTTTTCATAATTAACAATTTAGTTAGGGTAAAACAGTAATTGTAGCCATTAGGGTTTTGGAAAAATTAGGGCTTCAAAATAGGCTTGGGACAACTTTTATATATAGATAGATAGGAGAGGAGAGTTTCCATGGTTCTTCCAGCCATAGGTCAAGAATTGGAGAAAGGATTTCTGATTTGCGGCTTTATTTGTTATAGAAGCAGATAGTTTAGTGTGGAAACAAAATAGGAAACAATATAGAACCGTGATTTACGTTTTTTTTGTTGTTGTGATGTTTATCCGTCCAATTTGTTTCCATGATTTCCTTTTATTAGGGGCTTTATTTGTTATAGAAGCAGATAGTTTAGTGTGGAAACAAAATAGGAAACAATATAGAACCGTGATTGGCGTTTTTTTTGTTGTGATGTTTATCCGTCCAATTTGTTTCCTTGATTTCCTTTTATTAGGGTTTTATGTTTATCCTGTGATTTCCTTTTTTTTTTTTTCATAATTAACAATTTAGTTAGGGTAAAACAGTAATTGTAGCCATTAGGGTTTTGGAAAAATTAGGGCTTCAAAATAGGCTTGGGACAACTTTTATATATAGATAGATAGGAGAGGAGAGTTTCCATGGTTCTTCCAGCCATAGGTCAAGAATTGGAGAAAGGATTTCTGATTTGCGGCTTTATTTGTTATAGAAGCAGATAGTTTAATGTGGAAACAAAATAGGAAACAATATAGAACCGTGATTTACGTTTTTTTTTGTTGTGATGTTTATCCGACCAATTTGTTTCCATGATTTCCTTTTATTAGGGGCTTTATTTGTTATAGAAGCAGATAGTTTAGTGTGGAAACAAAATAGGAAACAATATAGAACCGTGATTGGCGTTTTTTTTGTTGTGATGTTTATCCGTCCAATTTGTTTCCTTGATTTCCTTTTATTAGGGTTTTATGTTTATCCTGTGATTTCCTTTTTTTTTTTTCTTCATAATTAACAATTTAGTTAGGGTAAAACAGTAATTGTAGCCATTAGGGTTTTGGAAAAATTAGGGCTTCAAAATAGGCTTGGGACAACTTTTATATATAGATAGATTAATAAATAATAAGGATAGCAAGGTTCACATTTGCATCTAGTCCATGTTAAACGTCATCATCCTTTAAATTTGTTTGTGAATTAATATCTGGAAGAGTTTGATTTCAAATATGAATCTACAGGCAAAATAAATATAAATCTTAAATTTCTGAGTTAAATTGTTGTTACTTGACATTGTTTTCAAAGCACCTTAAAAGATATAAAGTAACTTAATCCGATTCAATAATTATTCTGTAAGAAATCAAGTAAACCTTACTTATACTTTTTAATCAAATTTGACTCATTCATTATCGTTCATAATTATGTGATATACGCCTAACATGAATTAGAGTTTAATTTTTGTCGGTCAATTTTCTATGACATGGTGATATTAATTCATGCCCTATAAATAAATAAAAGTGGTGATGATGAGTTACCAGTAGTCATGGAAAGACTGCAATACACAATTGGTGGATTGAAACGACTAGTATTGTGAAATCCAAACTTATAAGTGATCGTAAAATCCAAATCAATAGCCAAGTGATGATAGACCTAAACGTGTCCATTCATTATACTCAACAAGTTGTTGAGGTTTGAGTTTGATCACACTCTTCCCTTCAAACTCTAGATTAATAGAAGTGGTATTCTTTTGCCCTTGATCAAAAGATGTCAAATTCAAGCTAGCAAAGTTAGTATGTGTGTCCTTTGCATATGCACTGATAACCCGATAATGCACAATGACTTTCTTGTTAGGGTTTTTTGATGCAATCTTGGCTTTTAATTTGTAAGATAAGGTGTTGTTTATTGTGAGGTTGAACTTTGTGAGAGAAGCTCAGTTACATGGAAATTGAGATTAGAGGGACCATAGGTGATCGCTGCTAAGGAGATCAACCAGTAAACTAATGAAAGAAAAATTAGAGACATGATTGTGAGCTTCAAGTTGAATGTAGGAGAATTGTAGTTAGTTGGTTAGAGTTTGATATTACGTGGTTGGTTAGTTAGTTATTTTTTGGAGGGATATTTAGTTATGTTTTTGGAGGGATAGTTAGTTAGCTTTTTAATTTCTAACAAACTCCGTGTATCAAGCATTGAGTGTGGTATCTGTTGGATTTGAAATCCTTTTTGGTTATATTGCAAAGTAAAAAAAAGTCCTCGTAAGTGAGTGTTTTTTACAAAGGAATTGAGATCAGTGAATCAATGATATGTCTTACAAGGAAGAAAGTATTCACTGATCAATGATATGTGATCAGTGAATTGTAATCCTTTTTGTTTCCTTGACGTGATTCCAAAAGTTAGAAAGTATTTGAAAGAAACCATTGAGCATTGACTTAATATGAAAGGGGTTGGTACATATATGCCTTACAAGGAATTTATGACAATGAAATGGTTTTGATTAGACGTTGTTACCGGGGTTCAAACCGTTTAAAAAATACCAAAATTTTTAATATCTATATATGTATCGTTTAAGGGTTTATATATATATATATATATATATATATATATATATATATATATATATATATATATAAACGTATATTAACAAAACACAATTGCCGATGATCCACCAAGTAATGGCAAATTACTGATAGATTTTGTGTTTTAGGCTTTTTTTGTGGTGGTCGGGGTTTGAACACCGGACTTTGCATATATTATGCATTGTCCACACCAACTGAGCTAAACTCACGATGACTTGTGTTTTAGGCTTTGTTTGCGAGTTTGGAAGGAATGGAAATGAGAGGTTTGGAAAGAAAAAGAACGAAAAAAAGGAAGGAGTAAGTGAAAGAAATAGATGACATTGAGAGGGAAGGGCTTTGGGGGTTTATTTTTCTACTTACTCCTCATTTGGTGGAACTCAAAAATTATATTAAATGAGGGTTTTTGGGGGTTTGGAGGATTTATATAAAATCTTCAAATTTAATCTATGTCAGTATAATATTCGTAAAATTAAAAATATATTAATCCTAAACATTGATGTATCATTCTCTAAAACAATACTCTTTTAAAAAATGTGAAAGGTTTTTCAATTTTCCCTTATATTTAAAACCCTCCAAACTCTCAAATATAGCCTTAGCGGCGGAAGTAAGCCACCATTAAATCATGATTTTTCTTGTTGTGATCAAGTTTTGTATTTTCTTATCTTGATTGAATTGACTTATTGGTATTTGAATTTGTTTTTTTTTATAAATAGAAATAATTTGGAGATTATTCTTTAGAGATTTAAAAAAAACATAAATGTGGTTGAAAAAACATTCAAGTTGAAAATTATGCATGCTAAAATAGTTTTTTTTTTATTGTAGTCTAGTGGTTAAATCAAACACTTTTAAAGTGTGTAGAAGTGGCAAATCCGAACTACTGTTATAATAGCTTTTATTAATATGATTGAAAATAATAGACACCATATATATACTATGTTTTTCTCTTTCGTCTATTAAAACCAAAATTCTCCAAAAGCTAATAAGAATAGCTATTTCATTTTTCAGCTTAAAAAAGTATTTTGTTAACAAAATAGTTTTTCAGAAAACTTCAAAACATAACGCAAACATAAAAAATTAAATCTTAAATTAATGGAAGGAGTAAATGTTGGGTGATCATGAAGTATACTAAACTCATATCAACTACATCTCACATGTAAATTTGGTTTTATCGATAGAATATCGTGAGTTTTTCTTCATGCCTTTTGCTTTGATTCTGCTTTTGATTTTTGTTCGTAAGAAAAAGATGAATTGCATATATGGTCAAAGATTCAATTCATATGACTAACATTGGTGAAAAAATGGAAAAGTGTGCTTCCTTTTTTCATTCAAATTCATAAAAGAGCTTGTTACTTAAACTACAAGTACATGTACATGAAAATTCAGAATAACTATATATTCTTTAAATCAAAATTGTTGGAAGGATATTTAAATGGCTTCTTAACATATCAATTTCAAATGATAAATTGAAATGTGAGTCGTTAGGTCATTCAGGTTTTACCGGTTAAGTTTACACAACTAAAACACAAGTAATTATTTATGGTCCCACATAATCATATCAAATCAACTTATTTTTTCATCAATAAAAATTAATTGTGGTACTTTGGAATTTACAATACTCACATAGGAGTGTAATAATTTGTTTTGCTTATTTTGATTCAATTTAGACCTCAACAAATGAAAAAAAAAATCAAATCAATTTAATTTATTTCGATTGAATCATCGGACACATTAGATCATTGATTTGGTTCTTAACAACGTCTACACTGACACCACGCGCATCAGCTACTTATGTTAGAATGTGGTTCTCATATATAATCAACTAAAACATACCTAATCAACTTAGTAGGCCATGATGGCTCAATTATGGGACCATATCATCGTATGGTCTGGTGAAGCCATTTTTGCAAACCTCTTAAAACTTATTAGTGACGGGGTTTAATTTTAAATAGTACGTACAAAAAGATATTAGAGATAGACTAATTCTATAGTGTATAAGTAAGATACTCCCTCCAGTCACATTTATAAGCAAAAAATGACTTTTTAGGTACATTGAATAATTAATGTATCCGGTCACCTTTATAGGTTAGATACATTAATTATTCAATGTACCTAAAAAGTTGTTTTTTGCTTATAAATGTAACCGGATGGAGTATGTTGTATCATGCATATTATTTTTATTTTTTACATCCAGTCCATAAGTTTTATCATACCTTGTAGTATGTGTCAATGCTTCATAGTTCATCATTGCTGGTTTTTTTTACCATATAATAAATTTTGAAGGAAAATAAGGATATATTTTACTTTTTAGAGGAGCTTAGTCGATGAAGATCGGGCATTATACACGACACTAACACATAGACACGGTAATAACTTAACGAAACGAAAGTGACTTAATATAATTATATGTCTCAGTGTCCAACTCTCACACATGTTGGACATTGAACACGTCTTCAATCTAAAGTGTCGGTGCTGCATTGAGTTTAGTTTTTTTGTCCTTCTCTTGCAAATGTCATTTAGGATGGCTGCATTTTATGTGTACGATGAATTTCCAATATGTCTATAAGTTTAATTAGATGAGAGACATAATTTGGATTTTTATCCTATTTACATTATTTTATAACACTCCCCCCCTTGTTTATGAGCTTCATATTTTCCTTTCCCAACATGTGGTTTTTTTTATTTTCAAATTGAGACAAAGTAGTTTTTTGAGGCTGTGAAGTAGAAATATCTAGTCATTTACTAGATGGAGATGAAAGAGATGGAATTGAATCTGATGATTTTATGGATGCATTAGTGCTTTGTTTTTTCTATTGTGAACTTAGGTTATATTTCAATGAATGGAAACTTATGCACTTTTCCAAATAAACATATACTTATTTTATAGAAATTTGTTTATTTCCAATGACCACTTAGGTTATTGGAGGAACAGCTTGAAGAACAAAACTACTCTCACCTAAGAGCATGGATGTACGCCCCATGACAGAGGTTGTGAAAGGTGCAGCCTTTGTACTAAATAGCGTATCACGGAGTAATGGCGATTTGTTCAAACTCCGCTATGCTGTAGCGCTATAACATTATAGCCTCTGTTCGGCAACACTACTTGAAATACGAAATACTCTAAGTATTGCTGAACAGAGAAATTATTAGAAAAGGTTTCAGAAGAAACGGTTTTATGGATGTTTTTATGCAGCTATTAAGAATCTTGGTCAAGGAAATGCAATGAAAATATCAAGTTTCTCTGTGAGTCTCTTGCATATATGCAAAAGACTACCTATTGATCTAACCTTATAGACAAAAGAGAGTATGCTAAGAAAATTGTTTGGTATGGCTCATGCTAAGAAAATGTTAATGGCTTTCTCCCTGCGGCGTGATTTAGGGGTAATCTTGTAAAGTGTAAACTGGACTATAGTATTTAAACACAAGTTGTAATCTGTAACCCTAAGCTTGAATAATAGAAAGGAACTGCAGCCACTTAGTCAGAGATGTTTGCATTTTTTATATGATATATGTGTTCTTTTGAATCAGAGTTGCTGTTCTGACAAAAATTATCAAGGAAATTTCACCTATTCTAGTCTGGCCATTAAAACATTGTGTCCACAGAATGGTACCTCAAGTGTAGATACTACTAGGTGGATACTATTAATATATCACTAGTTGAATCTATGCTTAAGCTCTAACTTTTTATCTCTGAAAAGAAACATAGATTATCAAAAGACATTTATGGTGCAGCACACCCACCACCTTTAGATTGTTATTAGTGTTTCATTAACTAATAAAATATTAGATGTTATATTCAACAAAACCTTGGAATATGAGAGTGTAGATCAATATATAATATGCTTATAAGAAGGTTACTTGGGATATATATCTAAAAAATGGGAATCATGGTTCTGAAAAATTAACTATAAATTCAATGAAACTGGAAAAGTAAAGAATAGCCAATCCTTCTCAATTATATGCATGTCTAACATGCATATTGTAAAAGAAATCACCTAGATAAAACCTCTAATCAAATTTGTAATGTCATCCTAATTTGAAAATTGAAAAAAAGAAGTGCCATAATCAGATCAGACTGCAGTCGCAACTGGAGCTGGACCTGGACCACCCTTATCATCATCAATCTGATTTCCTCCCCTGCACCAGTAATAGCCATATAGTATGAGCTGAATAGTTCCAGAGATTACTCCAATACCATTGCTGATCTGCAATATTCAGTAAAAATGTATATTAATTAATATGGGTTAAGTATAGATCTTTCATCCAATTGAACTAAATATGATTATTAACTCACAAGTCACAGCAATAATATAGGAACATAAATTAAATAAATTACCAGAACATAAAGGTCAAAGGGGTGGAGCAGAGCATATGTTGTCCAGCAAAGTCCATTGCAGAAGTTAGCCAGAGAGAGCCAGAATGGCATGTATTTCACACTCTTGGTTTTTATAACGGTTGCCTGTTCATCATATGTAACAAGTTTAGAGAAAATACTTTATACAATACAGTATAATCTTCATATGATCTGAATATAAATTAATGGAATAGAAGTTACTTACCATGATCGTAAGAGGAGAAGCATACATCAATATGTTGAAGAAATCACATAAAATACCAACAATTAAAGACCTTTGGGTATGGCCATGTAGTGCCAACTCTGTTATCAGAACAATGGCAGCAAAGAAAACAGCCTCAATGAGAAGAATAATCCCCATATACTTCTGAAATTAGAGAAAAAAAAAAGTAGTGAGTAGCAGAAGAATATAAATAGTTACATTAACAAAGAAGCAAATCAACTCTATTATGTGAATAACCTAACACATCATGAACTAATTAGGTGATCAAAAGAAAAAACAGAACATTCAAAAGCATACGCACCCTTCCTTTCTTCTTGGAATTCTTGGAATAGATAAAAAAGATGGTAAGATAGAAAATCTCGAAAACAAGTCCAACACCATTGATGGTGACGACCAAAAGGCTGTTTGGGTGCACAAAAGGCATTCCATAGAATACCCAAAATGCACAATTCAACAATGTTGCTAAGTATGGATCTGGGCTGAACTCTTCCACATCCTTCTTCTTGATAATCTTGTAGAAAGTTGGACTGCATTTCATTCAAATAATTCATTAGTAATCCTTAAGTTGAAGTGCCAAACAAATCAATAGTTAACACATTATCATTTTCCAATGCCAAAAGTTGAAAACAATATCTTAATCTAGTTTTATTTTAATTAAACAGTACACCCTATATCTCTTACCTAGTTGAAAACTAATAGTGCAAAGCTTTGAAAACTAATTAAAATCACGATGAGTTTGATGAAATCAAAGTCACAACATTATTTTATTGAAGCTTTGAAAATTAATAGTACAAGTGTATGCTTTCGAAGTTTATCTTTACAATCACGATGAGTTTGACGAAATCACCACGTGACATTGTTTTTTTATTGAAGCTTTGAAAAGACGACCGATAAACCATGGTTATGTCAAACTCATCGTTGATCTAAATATAGCTGGTATACTTAAGGTTGATTCTTTCTTTAAAATAGAGTATGATACTTTCATTAAAATAGAATAAAATACCACAAAATCATAATAATAAAAATCACAAATATAACTTGACCAAAAAAAAAAATCACAGATATAGCAACGATTCAAAACTACAGCACAACAAATTTTCATGTAGTTTATTAATAACAATTTAATAATTATAGATCTATGATTAATTAATAATAATTAAACTTCATAGATTAAACCAAAACAACTATATTCACGTAAACAGAGAAAGAGAGAGTTTAATTAGTTACGCTGGTGAGAAGAACAAGAAGAACGAGATAACATTCCCTGCATTCAAATTTCACAAAAATCAATCAGAAACATGCATGATTAATCGATTAACATAAAAAGCTAAAATCAATCGTTCGTAACTGAACTAAGAAACTTGTGTAATCGATTATCAGAAAAAGTTAAAATTATACTTTATGCATGCATGCATGATAATCGATTATGAGAAAAAGTTAAAATCAACAAAAGAGAAGAAAAAGTGATTAACAAACCTATGATACCAACAACGTTACGAATCACTGACTGGTTCACCATTTTTTCTGCACAAAGAATGTGAAACAGAAAACACACTGAAAGAGGAGAGAGAGAAAAGAGAGAGAGGATTTTAGAGAGAGAGGATTTTAGAGAGAGAAAGAGGAGTGGAAAGTGTGAGCGTAGAAGAAGAGTGAAACTATAGGATGGTTATATAGTGTTTCTTTTGCTTGAATAAAAAGTTTGTTTTCGAAAATTTGTGATTATCTTTACTCATAGTTTGTTGCGATCGATTATCTTCGGTGATAGTTTGTTTTTTTATTTTGTTTTTAAATTTGAAGTTATCTCTTTATTATGAAAATTGGATTAGCTCGACTACACGCGGAGCGGAATTATCTGATCGAGATCAGACGATTCAAATATTAAACGGATTTACTTTGTTTTTGTTTAAATTATAAGTTTTTTTTGAGGGAGTTTAAATTATAAGTTATCTCTTTATTATTATGAAAATTGGATTAGCTCGACTGCATGCGTTCATGAAACTGGTAATTGAGGAATTGTTTGATCGAAATCGAACGGTTCAAATATTAAACAAATTTAAATTTTTTTTAAATATTAAAATTTCTAATTAAAAAATTTGAATAGTCTGATCTCTATTAAACATTTATACAGTCATCGACAAGTCGACGTAAATGTGTGTAGAGTAAATCTATATTTATTTGTTTGTTACAAAAGAAAATCCATTTTTTTGAGGGGTAGAGAAAATCCTATATTATTGTTTTTTTTTTTTTTGAAGAAAAAATCCAATATTATTGTTGTTGTTATTTAAGCTCATCCAAATTTAAATTTTTGGCAATGAGATAAGCGTGTGTGATGAGAAATTCTCGATGAATTCTGTTTCTTTAATTACTTCTTATATATTATCTTTTAGTTTAATTAAATTTAGGATTTTTAGAGTTTGAATGATTTTGATTCCATAGCGGAAATCTAGCGGTTGGTTAGTTACATGGATATTGAGATGCTGGCGTGCAACTAACGTGTCCATGATTAGGCAAAAAAAACAAGCTCAACACTTATATTTTTTACTTAAATTAAATTATATTAAGGTTAACGGACTCCTCCTAAGACGAGTTTGACTTTCGATGAGAATAATATTGATCATACTTTCGTTATCCGAACTTCGGATTACTATGATTCTCCTCCCATAAAAACCAAATGTTAACACAAAATAAAATAAAAAAAATTAAGGTCATGTGAGGATACACGACCTAATTAACAGCTTATACAAAAGTTATTTTTATAACAAAAGATAAAATAAAAATAAATCTATCTTTGAGAGCTTATAAAAAAAGTTGAAAACAATATATTAAAATGTCATACCTGTTTTAATAAGTTTTTGAAATAAGTTCATAAATGTTTAGAAAATTGTAAATAGGATAATGTAATAAGACTCTTAAAACTAGCTTATATGCTCTAGTAGCATCTCACTTGCTACTAGTTTTTTTCTTTCTTAGATGCTAATTTGAATTGAGATTGGTAAAATTAAGCTATAACTTTAGCTGAAAATTTTATTATAAAAGTATATGTCACAAAAATTTTACAAAATTTTACGTTGGTTATCGAGATGTAACACAATCTTCTCTTTTTACCCGGGCTTGAGATCATAGGCAAGATTAGATGGTAAAATATATGATAAGTTAATTTTGAGTTAAACATACTTTTATCTTTCTGCCCTATTTTGAAAGGATGCTTGGCTGGAGGGAACGCCATTTAGTGTTACGCTCAGAAGGTTATGTGAGTTAGTTGAGAACAAATTAGCCATAATAGTGGATGTATTCATTAGGATGGGATGAGCAGAGAGGCGTGAAAGTGGCGTAGGAGGTAGTTTGCATGGGAGGAAGGAAGAGCAGGTGAGGAAATGTAGTGAGTTGGTCACATCTTGTTTTGCAAGACAATGTGGCAGATACATGGGTTTGGAAGTTCCATTCTTCTAAATGTTATTCAGTTAGTAGTGCTTATAATTACTTGATCGAGACGGAGGTAAACAATTCACAGGACAACAATAACATTCTTTGGTTAAAAGTGGTTCCACTGAAAATCTCTCTTTTTGTTTGGAGTTTGTTTCTCAATCGCATCCCCGTTAAAAATAACTTGCACGAGAGGGATGTTCTTAATTAGAATGATCAAATTCAAATATGCACAGGAGGGTGTGGTGTCAATGAAGACAGGGATCACTTATTTGTAAGATGTGATTTTTTCAGTAGATTATGGCCATTGGTTGCAAATTGGTTAAGCTTTAAAACTGTTTCTCATGGTTACCTTTATGACCATCTCGTGCACTTTCAAAGGTCTAGGGAGATTTTCGTCAAAGGTTCAATTGGGTTTGAATATTATTTGGCTTTCATCAGTGTGGATTATTTGTAAAAAACAAAATGGGTAATTATTTCAAAAAAAGAAATAAGTTGTACACCTAATGAAAATTAAGCTTTAATTAAGTGGTCTATTTTTAATTAAGCTTAATTATAATGACAAAAAAAACCCTAAAAAAAATAATCAAAAAGACTTTTTTTTTTTGAAAGAATAATAAAAAAGACTAAAGCTTAATTTTCTCGCATATGATGTACAACTTTTTTTTAAATAACCACCCATTTCATTTCCTTTTTTGAAGTAAACAACCGCCCATTTCGTTTTTTCTCGAATGTAAAGACCACTAAAATATATTCTAAATTATAGATGCATACCTAACTTATAAAACATAAAAAGCTGCTCAGTATGCAAAATTCTACTTCAGTTTCAGTCTCAAATACTTTTTTTGGTTATTATGATATTAGTACGAATTTTCTAACATATTTAGAAAATATAGGAGTTGTTTTTTGGTAGTGGTCGGGGTTTGAACCCCGGACCTTACATATTTTATGCATTGTCTCAAACAACTGAGCTAAGATCACGAGTTGTTTAGTTATATGGATGAGATGCTGGCGTGGCTAACGTGATTATGCGAGAAATAAGAGGTTGATGATTAGGGAAAAAAAAGGCTGGCAAATAACTTGTATATAAGCTATGATCTTACCTAAAAAATATATATATTTCCTAAAAAATATATGTTAATATATAAACTACGTCATTAGTTTATTGATGTTTTGAGATGCTACTTTGGGTTGTGAATGGTAAAAACAAGTTACTATAATTTTAGTTGAAATCTATTAACTTATATCAGAAAATGTCAAAATGAAGTATTTATGAAATGAAATTGGTTTTTATTGAGGAGATATTGAACAAAATACCAATATAGAAATCTTTCAGAAATTTTTCTATTCCTACTCAAAAAAAATTAGCAATTGAATCTCCTCAATTTTTTTTAGCAATTGAATCATAATATAGAAATCATATTTGAGACGTGTCATACACTAAATATGAGAACCTATTTCAATTAGGATTCCAACTCAGTTCGTCATGTTATAGAAATCTAACTCCTTTCATTAACCTCAATCTACATTGCTGAATAAATTAAAAAATCCTCTTAACTAACATTTCAAAAAAGATATAAATAAATATATTACAAGTCAGATCAGCCAACCAAGCATGCATCCGCATCCATATAGGGTTGGGCTTAGCACCATTTTCATAACCTATATGTATGTCAAAGCTTTATGTATCGACCATGTTAAGTTACTTTTAATTTAGCTTGTTTAGCATCTCTCTACTTGCAACTTTGTTGAAAAACCTTGGGATTCATTCTTCGAGTAATTTGTGATTTTACCATCTTTTTTAATTAGGGTTTAAATTCAGTGTGAAGGCGTATGTAAAGTCTAACTCTAAACATGTCTCGAAATTTATTGTTGAAGCGTGTGTAAAGTCTAACTCAACTGACAAAACGAAATTGTTATGTTAGATCTTTTCACCGGGTTCGAACTCAACCATCACAATGTGTGTGAGTTTTTCGTCTACAGACCCCAACAAAACAATGTGTGTGAGTTTTTCGTCTACAGACCCCAACAAAAAAATGTGTCGTGACAATCACAGAGATTTCAATCACTAGTTTTGCTTTCAAGAATAAAAAAAGGTTGTTTATTATCATAAATCTAAATTGTATCTCAAAAAGAAAGACACCCTCTCTCACTATATAAAAATGGCTCTTAACCCAAAAAAAAGGCTAACATCAACGGTTGAAAGGGCTAACCGCGGTGGTTCAAGCCACCATTTCTTTAACGGAGATGGTTCTCTGTAACCGCCGCAGCATATCTGTCGATCCATGTAGTATCTTTACTTTGCCAATCAAACTCACTTTATGTGAAATTTTTCATATAAGAAGTATTTTTACCATTGTAAATAGTTGATAAGTGTGCCAAATGATTGAAAATGAAAGGACATGACAAAGTATATAGCAAAAAGATGTAAAAACATAATACAGAAGAAATAAAGCTATGATGTTATAGGGTTATTCATCATCATGCTGTAGCTCTTCCATTTGAGGAGATCTCACGAACTCCAGTTGGTTTCAACTCAAAATCACCATCATCATCGTTTTCACCTTTGCGAGAGAAATAGCAAGCATATAGTATGAGTTGAACAACTCCAGAAACCACTCCTATACCATTGCTTACCTACAAGAATATAATGCACAAAAGTTTAAAAACATTATTTATTTAAGTAGGCCGACCTGACAAATCTATATGACATTTTTGGTGGCTTGAGCCTGACATGTTTAGTTAAATGAACTTTTCGACCTTATTTATTTTTAAAATAGTTTAGTATACGTTCGATTTTAGCTAAGTCACAGGCTCATGTTGGTTGGCACGATGTATTGTCATCCCATTGATAATTCAATTTTCTAGTAGTATATGAAATAAAAGGGAAAACAAAGATAAATGATAAATATGTAGCTAGTAAATTAATTACCAAGACATAAATATCCAATGGGTGGATGAGAGCATATGTTGTCCAGCACAAACCATTGAGGAAGTTGGTTAGAGAGAGCCAAAATGGCATGTATTTCACACTCTTGGTTTTTATAACCTTTGCCTGTTCATTATATACATCAAGAGATATATGTAATTAAAATAGGATGACACAATTTTACAATATACAAATTTAAATGATCATGGAATTAATTGAGATTTACCATGATTGTAAGAGGAGATGCATACATCATGACATTGAAGACATCACATAGAACACCAACAATTAACGATCTTTTTTTAGTACCATGAAGTGCCAACATTGTTATTAGAACAATGGCGGCAAAGAAAATAGCCTCAATGAGAAGATAAAGCAACAACTTTTTCTGAAATTATTGAGAAGAGAGAACGATTAGTTACATAATATAGGAACACAAAAATGTTTATGGACACTCATTTTTTCTACACCTAAGATACATGGTTAATCACATGCAAAATTGTGGTTAGCTCAATTGAGAATATGAATTAATAGTCTTCGTAAGCATGATTAAACATGATTAACTAAAATTGTAAAATCATTGTCAATCATATGTGGTTTAATTAACCAAAATTTTGACTTTAAATTGAATTAATAGTCTATTCAACTGAATTAACCACATTTTTAAACATGATTAACTAGTAGTCAAGTGGTTTAATATCATTACTCAAAATGGAATCATATAACAAGTTCAACATAATTGATGTATGAATGTCATTACTCTAACATAAATCATATAATATTTGACTATGAAACAACATTCAATTGTTTTCATTTGTGTGTATATATACCTAAATAATTTTGATTTGGGGTTGTGCCCAAATAAAAATTGACCCTATACTTTCAATCCATTTAATCATATGACTATGAATCATATGTTCTATTGAATCAATCAATGATGTAACTAGAGGGGGGAAAATGTACACTTACCCGTCCACTTTTGGTGGCATAGATGAAAAAGATGGTAAGATAGACAACCTCAAAGAGAACTCCAACACTATTGATAGAGAGAACTAGAGTGCTGTTTGGGTGCACAAAAGGCATTCCATAAAACACCCAAAATGCACAATTCAACAATGTTGCTAAGTATGGATCTGGTTTAAACTCTTCCACAGCCTTCTTCTTTATAATTCCATAGAAAGTTGGACTGCAATAAATTCATGTTAAACCATTCATTCATTCATTTACCTAGAAGTGATAAACAATCATATTCATCCACTAAAAGTTCTTAGCTTAGGGATTAGATAGTTTTTTTTTATAAAATAAATTATAGAGTACTGAATTTGTTTAATTCAAATTTATTGGATTTTAAATTGATTAATTAATAAATTACACCAACCATGCATCAATTACAGTCCAATAAATATATCACATCCATCTATTACCAATTTTTTTTACAAGCAAATAAATAGAAAAGAATAAAGAGATTGAATTCACACTATAGACACACATGGAAATAGAGAATACAAGATAAATAGATAAAGTACTTTTTTTAGGAGAAATGGATAAAGTGCATTATAAATCACGGGTGTAGCTTCTATTGTATTCCTACTAGTACATTCCTAAGTTCACAATAAAAAGATTAATCTATGACAAACCAATTTCAAAATATACGATCTTTTTTATGAAAGTTATTTTGTTTGATATGTATTAAATGATATATAATTGTTTTAATAACTTTAGGATAAGTTTTCTCCTCAAAAAACTTTAGAATAAGTTTTATCAAATGCAAGCAAATATGTGGTTCATTTACTAGTTATAATATAATGACATTATCTTACATTAGTTGTCAAATTTTTTATTATATTTTATCATGTATTATTACTACTCTAATGAATGAAATGAATTAATTTTGTTGCAGTAAAATAAATATATAGTTCATTAGTAAAATATCAAAAAAAATACATTAGTTACCCTCTTAAAAAAATAATAAAATACACCCTCCGGTCACAAATATAAGCAAAAATTTACTTTTTAGGTTCATTCAATAAATGATGTATGTGGTCTATTTAATAGTCTACATACATCATTTATTGGATGAACCTAAAAAGTGAATTTTTACTTATATTTGTGACCGGAGGGTGTACACGTATTTTTTTTAAATATAATATATCTCCTCCAAAAGTATTTTGTTGACTGATATTTGTTTTTCCTAAATTCCCTCCAATAGTAATAATCCTTTTTGAAAATTATAGAGCACATATTATCTCTCCTGGTCATAATTCAAACATTGTTGACTAGTTAAATTATTTTTTATTTACCTGGTCAAGGACCAGTTCAATTATTAAATGTTAGTAAATGAAAACAATGTGTGTGTGTTTTTTAGGTTGTTGTATTCCCTTTCGATCTCAAATATAAGTAAAAGTTAAGTTAACAAAATTTAATGTATTTGACCAAAATTTAATCCACTTTTGTTGAATCAATTTGCTTATATTTGAGACCGTAGCTAGTAAACTGTAAAATATGTTGAATTTTTTTGAAGGATTTAAATGTGTTAACTTTTTTACTATTTTTCTAAATTATGTATTTTGATAATATTATATTTTAAAATTAGATATTTGGATGGTGAAGATTATTTTGACTTTTTGAATGGTGAATAAATAGAATTAAGAAACACTTTTATTTGTGTCATTTTATTTGTTATAGTACATCAACATTTAAATTTATAAGTTAAAATTAGTCATTTTATTTTGCACTTCTGGAATTGTGCAAAATATTACAATAAATGAAATTAAGAAACACATTTCCAATCAAATAAAAAACGTTAATGAGCCCTCATAGCTTGGCAGGACATTGCATAGGTTTAAACCGCTGATTTTCTATTTGTTAATCTTAAAATGGTGGAATTTTGGACATTAAACTACTTGACAAAAAAAAATACGTTAATGAAACAAAAATTAAATTAATTCTTATAAAAAATATAAAATTATAATAAAGATGATATGTTTAGTCTTCGTAAGCTTCGTTAAATTGATAGAGACATTGCATGTAATATGTTGGAGTTCGAACAAATAAAAAATAATCGCAAACAAATATATATTATGAAATGAATTTATAACCACCAGAATACTTCAAAAAATATGCATAGTATACAAGAGTTCACGTGATCCATTAAAATCTATAGTAAACCATCCAAAATAACTGAAAACAAAAACATATTAACACAGTAAAAAGAAAATATAAAAATTATGATAATATTATTTTCAGTTTAATAGATATAATCTAATGGTCATCTAATCATACATTACCATGTAGAAGTTAAACACTATTCTATAAAACATTAAAACACCGATTCAGACATTTTCGATTGATTTGATCTTAACCGAAATTAATCACAACAACTTAATATTAATGAAATATTTTCATTCCTAACCGAGTGACAAAATATCACTTGAAAATTCATTCACACAAAGCAAAATTTCTCAGATTCAAAACTAAGCAAACTCCTATATCAAAAATGTCGAGCCTAACAACATCGTCAGTTGAACTAGGTCTTACCGACCTATTGATGAAATATGTTTCATCTTGAAAATAAAAATGAAATGGGTTTGGATGATTGGAATGATGATGAAAAACAGAGAAAAACAGAGTAAATAGAGAAAAGAGTTTACGCTGGTGAGAAAAACAAGCCGAAAGAGATGACATTGCCTGCAACAACAAGAACAAATAAACAAAGCAAAAATGAATCAAACTATACACGTTATTATTTTAATTTTATATAGAAGTATATGTTTTTCATGCAAAAGTTAATACTATAAGAAATAAAAAAAAAAACATGGCATGAAAGTGTGAAACACAAACCTATGACACCAACAACGTTACGAGCTAATTTGGCTGTCACAACCATGTTGGAAGTTTTTGTTCTGCAGAGAAAGTGTGAGAATGATAGAGAGAAAGTGAAAGAAAAAAGGTGATAGAGATAAAAAGAAAAGGACCAGAATGCACAAACTTTGAAGCAGAGACCTTATTTAATGTTATTAATTTCGGAAATATAATAAATTTATTATTTATCCTTTTATGGTGAAATCTATTTTCAGGTCAAAGGTGTTTATCTTTTTTCCCTCTTTATAAATATGTCTAGGAAATCAATATTACTTTAGTGCATCATTATCTATATTTCTTTTATTTGATTTAAACACGTGGAAAAATTATTTTTGTTGTCCTTTAAACATTTTTTTATAAAAGTAAAACAATATTTATTCATTTAAATTGATAGCTTTCATCATTCAACATCCCTAAAAACGTAAAGGATGAATGTGTAAATAAACTGACAACGTTCAAGTAAATATCGTACAACGACAAAATGCTTACAAATAATATAATAAATTTAAAGTTACTGAAATACTCATGCTTTCAGATCTAAAACGTTGAAGTCCAAATTATTGACTGCATAATCGATATTTCAATAAAAACTAATGAACACCGCAGCAAGATGAGAAATCAAATAATGTCACACAAGACCACGAACGACACAACACCACACTCAGATGACAAAATCACTAAAAAAAAACTAGATCTATGTGAAAATCATTTACTTAGATTAAAATAGAGAGAACCTAGACAGAGAAAACTAGGGTCAACTTGTTGGAGAAGGATGAACTAGGTCGTACTTGTCGTCCTTTAATTTAATTTCATGTATGAATTTGTCTTTTGTCTTCTTCTTTTTTCACGTTATTTTCGTCCATTTGGTTAATTTACATATGAATTTTCAATATTCAAATACATGATTCTATTTCAATATGAGTTCTTAGTGTTCAAGTCCATGGTCCTTAACTCATTTTTTCATATGAATTTTAGATTTGATTCTTGAAGATTCATATGCAAACGAATTAAAAGGACAAACTGACGTGAAAAAAATAACTGACGTAATCGTTATCAAAAATTAAATTAAGGGGCAACAAGTGAAATTTTTCCAAAATATGCAAATGATATGCACAAATATCAATAGTTTTTTATTTTAGCCTCTGGATTTTTATGTTTTTGTCTTGGTAAATATACAATAAATACTTTTGATTTTGTTTCTATGTTTTAATCACTAGAAAGTTTTTTTTTTGACAAAATCACTAGAAAGTTGTAAATATACAAGACTTTATTTGGACTGATCATATACGAGAATTGTTGACACTTTAAAAATTCAAAACTAAGATTTAGAGAGGAGCATACTCTTTAAGTTTCCTACACCACCAAACGAACTTCTGAAGTTAACTTCTTATTTTTTGAAATTAAGATAAGGGATGACAATTGGACCCAGACCTGATAGACACCCGTAATGGATAGGGTAAAACCCCATTTTCATGGGTTTGGGTAATTACTCGCAAATTTAAATAGGTGTGAGCTCAGGTATTGGCACTATAACCCAGTCCCGCAACCCGCGTATATGTATTTATATAATATGATAAATGATTTATTTATTTTTAGTGTACAAGTAATTAATTTATTCAGCTATTTAAGTTTAAACCTAAGCCTAAAAAGTAGTTAATTTATTTGAAATTTTTTGGATCATAGTTTTATTTCAATTGTGATGTTTTTTTATTGTCTTTTCATAGTTAAAGTGCGGGTATGGGCATTCAGGTGCCCAGAGAGTACGGGCGAAAGGGAACTAAAATTGTTGCCCACAATGGTACGGATTTGGGTACATATATTTTTTACAAATACGGATATGAGAAAGGGTACTATAGTATCCTACCCATGAGATACCTATTGCCATCCTAAGATTGTCGCATTTTCTTTTATATTTAATTTAACCAAAAACACTTAGTTATTATATATGAATTTAGCTTCATTTTATGGTCAAAGGCATTTGACTTGTTCTTTCTTTCAAAAAAGTAAAATCGGTGCATTGTGACAATCAAACTAATTAAGGTTGAGTATATCTTTGACATAAAACCTATAAAACTTTGTTTTACTTTCTACAAAATATTGATTATTTTGTAGTCTCTAAACAAATACGAAAACTATATGTTATAAAAGCACACTATTGTTCGTTATAGGGACACGAATGATAATTTTTTTATAGATATGCTAAAATACTTTTCCAATTTTATAGACATGAAATATATATATATATATATATATATATATATATATATATATATATATATTGAACTCCATAAATCAATTTCCATGTTTTCTTAATTTGTATTGATTAAAAGTTTGAATATGGATGACCTCAAATGAAATGAATATAAGAGAAATTAAAAAAAAAAATCATAAATATCATAAAAACCAAACTTGAAAGAGTAGGGTGTCCTAGTAGATATGCCAATGGGGTGGATCGACCACCCTTATCAACTTACATAGAAAAGAAGAAGTGAAAAATATGACGATAACTTTTTTAGTTAACTAGCATAATGATTAGAATTTACTTTTAATACAAATAAGTGGGATGTCTTAGTTTGAACATCGATCCCTGCATATTATAATGTATTGTCTCTATCAATCGGGTTATGTTCATGGAGACTTATATGATTTTTTTAGGCAACGAAGACTTGTATGATAATAATTAATAAAGTAAAAACATATTTATTGCACAATATTAACATTGAAAAAAAAAATGAGTAATTTTTTTTTTGGGAACGAGTAGGAGTATCAATATATTTGTCCCCACCTCTGCCCTTGTCCCCACCTCAATTGAAAACCTCGGTGCTCTATATTTTGTAAATTGATGAAAGAATGACAAAAATGAGTAAAAATGCTCTATATGTACAAAGCTTATGGATGATTAATAAATTAATTACCCATTAAAAAATTCTAGCTAACTTTGGTACTCCAAAAATCTCCGTCCTTGAGTTTGGAATGCATAGTAGTTTTTTTTAGTTTCCAAATATTTAAATATGTTGAGCACAAAGAGAAGACATCAATAAACAAAGTACATATAGAGAAATGGTAGCAAGGACCAGAAACAAGTGACGTTTAGCTCGGTGCCCTAATTGTGTATGATCATGGTGGTCCTATCTATATATAGGGATTGAATTGAAAATATATGATTCTTGCTAATTTACTTAACTAGTAGGTATCCCTTAAATAATCTTAGCCATTATTATTATATCTATGGATCATATTAATTTCCCCATCATGGACTCATCTATAAATGGAACCATTCTAGCCACCGCCCAAAAATAAAATAGTTCAAATTTCAAAAGCAAAATATAACTCTTTTATAAAATACTATTTTTAATTTTTAAAAATTCTTACACAATTTTGCTATAGACCTCAGTAAATGTTGGACCGACACTAAAAACTATATGAACATTCTAGCTAATGTTAATGCCTAAATATCCTTAAAAATAACCTAATCTAAATTTGGATAAAGAGATTCCTATTTTTCCTTCAAATTCATTTTCCTATAACTTTTCAGAAATAGCCACACTTGGTAGTCACCACTTAATAAATTTCAATAAAAAGATCCGTAAATATTTCCTTTGTCTCCATCAAAAGTTCCATGTGTAAGTTACAAACATAGAGCAACATATTGCATATCCATGAAAGTAAAGAACAAAATTAACAATGCATAGTGAAAGTAAGAGCAAATGTAACTATATTAATGAAAATTGAGGACACACCTTTTCCCTTACTTTTTTGGTTGGATAGATATTTGTCAATCTTTGCCAAATTTCAATGCAGATGGAAAAATCTTTGAAAGAATTTGTGGAAAGATTGATATTGAAGACTATATAGAATTGTATAAGTATATATGAGTAGGTTAATTGGATGGAAAAGGATTTATTATAAAGAGGACTTAATCAAATATAATTATATTAAGAGAAAGTTCACCTATAGTGGAGAAAGAGTTGGTCTTATGGCTTCTGATTCCAGCAAAGAACATGGCCATTTTCATAAGAGTGGGATGCTATGCTATTGCTAAGAATAGGAGAAGGTTTAATTATTGGGGTAATAGTCACTTTGGTCCCTGAAATTGTAATGAGTAGTCAAAATAGTCCTTCAATGTATCAAAACTTCAAAGTAGCCCCTGATTGTGCATTTTGTTAGTCAAAATAGTCCTTAATGTTAAAATATTTCATTAATATTGTCAGATTAGTCCTCCAATATACTTACTTATTGTCATATTAGTCCTTATAAGTACATGTTTATTGTCATTTTAGTCCCTATATGAAAAGAGTTATTGTGAACATTGAGAGGTTATTTTAGTGTCAAGGACTATTTTGACTAACAAAATGCACAATCAGAGACTATTTTAAAATTTTGATACAATGAAGGACTAAAATGACTAATCATTACATATTCAGGGACTAAAACGACTATTACCCTATTAGAAATCTTATAGATTTAGGTGCTTATTGACAATTGGGAGAAGAGATTGTAACGTGGAAAGGTGGTTCTGACTTATAATATAATTGATGTCAATTAAATATATTTTTAATATGTTAATTATTCAAATGACAGATTTTTCTATATGATAAGTATATAGACTAAAAGTTGAATTAATATGACTTTTTTATAATTGTTTTAGCTGAATCAAGAGGAAGATATGCATCTGGTAGAACCGTAGACATCTAACTAGATTGACATTTTTAAGAAACTCTCATCCTCTGCCGCCAACCTCATAAAATGAATATTAACAAAAGAGTAGAAAAGTTTGTAAAAAAGGGGGGGGGGGGGGGGGGGGGGGGGGGGGGACTAGGCCTGACCCTCGAGGCAAAACAAAACAAAATAAGAAAAGTTAAGGAAGACGATACGACGGCAATCCAAAACGGTCCCTAAAAAAGTCTTCTCTAAAGAAATTGGGTAAGCTATTTGACCACCAAAAGCCTTGAATAGAGTGACTATGGATGGCAAGCTTGTTTGCACACCCATTGCCTTCACGGAAAATATGCGATGAAATGACCTAAACACCAGAATGAAAACAATTAATTATATCATTTGTTACAGAGACTTTTTTTTATGATTGAATTAATATATATGATATATTTCCCCACCACATATTCTTAATTAATAAATTTCCATGTACTAACTCAAGTTCATATTTGATTTTACTAACTCATGTATGATCAAGCAAAAGTGCTAGGAACTGTGAACTTTATTATGTTGGAGATGTAATTATATCGGATTTGGACTTTATTTGCTTTGGTAGTTACTTTCATTGATTATAGATGTAGAATAAGGAAGCAACGTGTTAAGGTTGTATTTGATCTATCTAAAATAAAAATAGTATTAAGACAAGAAAAGTCCAAAAGAGATGGAACAAAAAGTACGTGGGATCAATATCATGCATGTGTCCATATTCTAGAAAGTATATCGTAAGTTTACTATAGAGCTAGTGTTTCTATCAAATCAATTTGAGAATTGTTGATATAACTAGATATGAACACAACAATATGATTAATAAAATTGAGTTTTTAATTTGTCAATTATCAAAGTTTAGAGATAAAACCTACTCATCAAATTAGGTCATGCACCTCCTAACTTTGGGGTCCAAAGTTTTGTATCAAACTTGATGAGTATGATGGAAATGGTTCTCTAATTTCAATAATACTCCATGGAGATACATATATGATTCTCCTAATTTCAAATGTTTATATACAGTACCCAATTTGGATATAAGTCCATCATTGTCTGGTTTTAAATATGATCATGTGATCCATGCAAGCAAAAATAAATTTGGAACCAATCTTAGTATACATATCTTTAGAGAATAGTAGGGTTATAGTTCTTTATGTTATTCCAAAAGTTAGAGGTATGAAATATAGAAATGTTTAACAACATTTTGGGTTAATTGTGACGAAAAAAATTGAATTCATTTTGTGAGAGGGTAAAAGTGATTCTAGGAGCATAAAATCTTAACATGTTATTTTGGATAATTTTGAAGATAATTGTTTTTGTCTACATAGTACTAGGTTCTAATATGAAGTTGAGATAAAACTTTTGTCTCCAAAAATATATTTTAGTTTCAAACCTTTTTAACAACAATTTTTGTAAATTCATTATTCAACTAACTTTTACATAAATATTTAAATATGTTCACCAAAAATAAAATTAAATATAAATTATTTTATACTCGGTTCGGTTCATTTGTAACTAAAACTTATTTTACAAAATGAATATTAAAGACAACATGTTAGTTGAAATTTCACGTAAGACATTAGACAATACGATTTTTTCTTGCAGAAGTGTGATATATATAACCTCTCATTTGTTTTATTTGATGCAAATGGGAAGCATACAAGTATTTCAATACAATAGAAACCCATTTCATTTAACCTATTAGTGATTTGTCAAAAAATAAAAAATAAAACCTATCAGTCGATAAACTTTCTATTTCTTTTGGCCATTACCTTACTAAAAAGAAGGGTTAAATATGTTTTTAGTCCCTATAAATATGTCAACTTTTCGTTTTAGTCCCTCTAAAATATTCCTTCGACTTTTAGTCCCTATAAAATTTTCAATCACTACTTTTGGTCCCTATTTTTAATATAATTTTTTTATTTTTTAATGAAATTTTGCAGAAATGTGTAAAATATTCTAAAAAAAATTCCTAAAAAAAATTAAATTTTTTTAACAAAACACAAATTAAATATGAATTTTTAACCGTAAAAAATATAAAAATTCATATTAAATTCATGTTTTATTAAAAAATTCTGAATTTTTTTTGGAGTGATTCTTATAATATTTTGAATTTTTCTGGAAAATTTTATTAAAAAATATGAATTCTACATATGAGTTTACTTTAAAAGAGGGACCAAAAGTGAAGATTGAAAATTTTATAGGGACTAAAAGTTGAAGGAAAATTTTAAAGGGACTAAAACGAAAAGTTGACATATTTATAGGGACCAAAAACATATTTAACCCTAAAAAGAAAGACAATAAACTTGATTGTGACATATAATTTTGGTTGCTAGTGTTTGGGGACTGTGGTCTAAAAGAGGAAGCATTTGGGACCCTTTGAAATTGAAACCACGAGGGAGAATCTAAATATTGAGACTTTTTTTTTTTAATGGAAAAACAATCCTTTGAGCCAAGAGGTATACGAGAGAAATGAACCCTATATGTTTGTTTACTCAAAATCTTGCTTCATTAAGTGTATAGATTATTTCATCTTTACGTTGATCAACATTTACATTTTTGGCTTTTCTTTTATAGATAATGTTAGTTGTTATTCCATTGTGAGAGGAGAGAAAAAATGTTAACAACATATATCGAATCTTGAACATCTTTTTTAAAATCCTTCAGTGTCTCAACTCTTTAAACTGAACGCTCGCATTTTTATTTAATATCAAACTTTTTATTCACACTTGACGCTCTATCAATTTTTTCTTAAACGAGAGTTCATTAATCTAAGATGCTTCCCCTCACACTTTGACATTTCAATTTCAACAACTTAGACCTTAATGAATGGACTGTCAACTTCATAATTAATCATTTCGCCTTATCCCAAGACTCGTGGTTTGGGGGGGGGGGGGGGGGGGGGGGGTGTGGACCGTCACCTAGAACACTCTAAATGTGACTTAGAGCCCAAGTTGCTTGGGGCCTAAGTCACATAAAACCAAGTCTAAGAAAAACTATAAATAGCCCCCTTGAGAGCATTATGAAGGCATGACCTAAACAATTCTAAACACTAACTTTAAAGATTGTACTCATTGCAAGTACAATGAAGATTTATATTTTTCATAAGAATAATTAATATTTAATTTTGTTAGCTACGTTTGCCAAGCATATAAATGACCATTTTTTTTAATAAAATAAACAAGATGTATGTTGTAATATGACTCAAAATTTGATGGATGGAGAATATTGTTGCTAAAAATATAAAAGATTTGTTTCAAATATATTGTGCTGAAAATATATTTATGGACAACAAATATATCTTTGTACCATATGAAGGACGATTTGATGCAAATATATTTTGAAAGGGAATATTATATTTTGATGCAAATATTCTTTCACTGAAGGAGAAAAAAAGAAACGTATCTTCAGTGTGATATTCGTTCCAAATTTATGAGTTATATTTCTTTATAAATATAGACCTTGTATCAGAGTAAACCTTGAGATAGAGGGGGCTGAAACAAGGGTTTAGAAATCAAACTAGGGATTGTATAGAGTTTGCTCTTGGCAACAAACACTAGAGTTGGGGTTGATTCACCTTGGGAAACACTAGTAGGATTGAGTCGGTCACGGGAAGAGATTGGGATTTTGGGTAGAATTAGGCGGGAGACTTATTCTTGTAACCCATTGATATCTCTTTTGTAAAGTTACTCAACATTATAGTGGAACGGAGGACTGCTCTCTCCTCCAGACTAGGTCAGTTTTGGACCGAACTGGGTAAACAAATTTTGTGTGTTCTCTCTTTCTTTTCTCTCGTTGTTTTCTACTGTTGACTTGTGTTTATAACTTCCATACACTTTGTTTGATTGCTTGATTATTACTTGCTCCACACATCAAGTATTTTATTGGTGTGATTTTCATCGAATTCACAACAATTGGCGCCCACCGTGGGGCTAGGGTCAAAGGATAATCAAGTACTAAGGGTTCGAAGTGGGATATTGAGAAGTATATCGGGGTTAACGATTTTGGGTTATGGAAGGTAAAGATGGAAGTGGTTTTAATACAGCAAAAGTGTGAGAAAGCTTTGAAGGGTGAAGGTGTGTTACCGGTCACCATGTCACGAGCGGAGAAGACAGAGATGGTGGACAAGGCCATGAGTACCATTGTCTTGTGCCTCGGGAATAAAGTTTTGAGAGAAGTGGCGAAGGAACCAACCGCGGCATCGATGTGGTCAAAGTTCGAATATTTGTATATGGCAAAGTCTTTGGCTCATCGGCAATTCCTAAAGCAACAAGAATACGATCTTTCAACTTTAGCTCCATTGGATGGTTGTGTGTCTCATACACAACACCGAGACTCCATTGCTTGCCTACCAACATAGCCATGCAACCTAAATGAACATTCACATTTCTTCGACCCTATGTCTTCTCGTTTCAAATTCTTCTAGTCCTTTAGTACACATAGTACCTTCATAACAACAACAACGACAGCTAAGTCTTATCCTATTAAATGGAGCCGGCTACATGAATCAAACGATATCGTACCTTCACAGCCCAATATAAAATATTGCTAACTTTGGTCAGGACCATGATCAAATTTATCTATAACTACCGTCAATCCTAGATTTGTTGCTTCCCAAAGAATCCAATTAATCAAATCCTCTTGAACACTATATTTCTTATATGTGAAAAAAGATTCCCATAGTAAAAACTTGTACCTGAAGCTCAACAATGTCTATTTTTCAATCAATGAAAGGTTCAACCATAACTACAATATATGACATTTGACTAAACAAAAACTTTGAAAGGTTATATTAGGTTGAGTGTAGAAGATGTAATACGAGAAATGGACCGAAAGGAAGATAACTTACGATATCATTGAAACGTAACTTCTGATAGGTATACAAAGGGCATTTTAGGAAAATACGGGCGTAAACAGCAATTTAATTTTTTGACTTGTGAACCAACAAAACCCAGGCAACAGTGAAAACGCAAAATCACTCATTTGTGTTCGTTAAATCCGTAACAATTCTCAACCTCGCTCGTATCTCTCCGACAGCCGCCGTAGCCGCAGCCGTGATTCATTCTCTCATTTCATCTTATCTGCGATATTTCAGAACAGGTGAGTAGCAAATTTCCCAGCCAACACTATTTTCAGACACACACAATTGATAATTTTGTGTGCACAATGACTCCCTTGACAATAAATACGTGTAACTAATTGCCAAGGAACTTGAAATCTTTTTGGATTTGCTATAGTTATCAAACTATGCGTTAATCAATTTTTTTTTTAGGGAGAACTATGTGTTAACCATGTCAATAGTTGTTTGATTGAGATTGAACAATCTAGAATTTATTTAATTAAAACTAGTAATAGACACACACAATCTGATAGATGGAAGATGGGTTCTACAAGTTACGTTGCCTTGATTTTAAAGTTGTTGGCTTCATGTGACTCCCTTGTTATAATTATAACTAAATTGAACTCTGATCCATCCATGTCTTAAAAATTAATAGAGAATTCTGACAAAATACAAATTGAAGCTTAAAAACCATTGCTTTATTGTAAAGGATATTGTAAGACAAATCATTCAAAAATTAAAAAATTAAAAATAAAAGAAAGGAAGATATGCGAGAGAACAGAGTGTATGTAGTTGTGGAGGTCAAAAATCAGAGGTGACCAACATACTTCAACAAGGAGATTGAATCTAGTCAAGGAAAAAAACATGTAAACGAGGAAAAAAAAAAACACAACGATCATAAGAAACAATTGATCCACAAGTTACGTTCAATCTTTACATACATATATATTGATAGATTGAACATGGATTCCACAAGCAGGAACATAAGAAACAATCAATCCACAAGTTACATAAATATACATATCAAGTTATGGTTTTGCTACTTGCTGCAAACGAACGTGAGTCTGTCTACCAGCATCAAGCAAACGTGATTTTATGGTTTCGGGGGAGGATGTTTGGTATCCAGTTATGAATGTGAGTCTTCCTTTCCTTTCAAAATCGATTCTAGCTAAAATCAATTTTGTGGAAAAAGTTTTCAGCTTTACCCCTCCTTTGTTTTCCTACTGTTGGCTGCTTATCTTCGAATCCAATCACAGATAAAAGACAATTATGTGATTATTTTGACATTATGAGAGGAAAAAAAGACAATTAAAAGGCTAGATCCTTTCACGGTTAGAAGCTTCATGTTCCTGGCGACGCCTCTCCCTCTGTAAATTAGATAGATTATGTAAAGAATCAGTCAAACAGACTAATTAACAAATCAGTTGCGTATAGTTGTAAAACTAGTCATCAGCAAGCAAGATGCCACACACATACTGAATTACTTGAGGCTTGCCCATTTCCATACATTTAACAGAACAATGCTTATCTTGCATAGGTCACATGGAGAATATATGTTACACATATTGCTACAAATTCAATCAATTTGCATTTTTCTTTTCTATTCTTATTTTTTATTTTTATTTTGTGGAAAGGGATCTAGACAAATTCTCCTGAAAAACTACCAACTACTGGAACCAGCCAGGTTAAGGGAAGTATTATTTAGCACTATCCTTATAAGTTATTACTCTCTACAATGACCGAGCTGCATTTTTCAACTATCTTATCTTCATTGAATTTTACATATATATAGCATAAGATTACATGGCTTTGGTTCACAGTTCTGTAAACTGCAATATGATTCTCAAACAGTTAAGTTAAACGATCCTAATTAATAATGCATATTTCAAAATCAGATGGCAATTGAAGGAGAAAGCAAAGCTTATTTACTTCTCTTCAAGTGGTAGTAAAACATGCCACATACAAAGCATCCAATAATATATCACATAGAATTGGCCAATTCTGGATCAAAAAGCCATATTAACTATAAATGTTATTATATGATCAGGAAATGCATATATTCTCAATTCGACAGTCCTTAATAGTTAATTCCCTAACACCGACAACAAGAACCAAGTTTTCTCCCACTAACTAGTGCCAGCTACATGGATCCAACGACGCCATAATGTTCTGTCATATATCATATCTCTATCTAACTCCCTAATATCTAGGTCTTTACTAATAGTTTTTCTACACAATCATTTGCCTCTAGCGATTTCGCTATACTCCATATGATCTACTCTCTTTCCTGTTTTTGGTAGGAAGATCTATTCTCTTTACTATAACAACAACAACAACAATAATAATGATGAACTTGGGAAAAAAAGAGAAATGTGAGTGAGTCACTGACCCTTCTTTCCCAGTAAGGAAGAAAGCAAACAAAATCATAGACTGGAGTGATGGTTGCACACAAAACTGCATTTAATGTTGTAAACAACACGATTGCAGTCATGGGTCGGGTTTGATGCGGCATACTTAACTGTTTCTTATCCGAACCTGCAATCAATAAAACAAACAAACATTTGCATCAATCATGTTGCGGAGTACAACAGGAGGAAGAGAGGGGAAGGAAAATCCAAACCTAGACTAGACAGATGACTTTCTCACTGATTCTGGCTGCCTGCTCGGCAGCCCCTACATTTTGTTTATTTATTTCAATTGAAGTTCTGAATTTTGTTGTTTTAGGCTTTTAATTGTTAAAAGATAAATTAAAGCGCTATTTTTTTTCTAAGAAAAATGTTTAAGAGTATCATTGTACATTGGGAAACTTGTTAAAGAAGGGAACTTTAGGTTTTTTGTTAGCATGTAGTTTTAACAGATTAGATAGAAGGGACAACAAATAAAATCTACAACAATATATAAAGAATTGTACCCTTCATTCAAACTATTGTAACAATATCATTATAATAGAAGGAAAATGCTACTTCTCAAGAAAAATAGCTTCAAGAATTTTTCAAGACACAGTTGGCAAATTTTAATTGGATGATTTATTTGTCCACTTCCTATTTTTCAGCCACACCTCCTTGAATTGTGGCAAATGGTGCATTGTGATTGGCTATTCTTTATTCTTGAAGAATTCTTGATGTTATTTTTCTAGAGATATAGCATTGCTCATAATAGAATTGTCCCCGTTAGCATAGCTGAGTTGGTAGGGGACAATGCAGTGCAATATGCAGGGGTTGGATTCGAACTCTGGATCCCGGGTGAAATTCTAGCCACTAGCCAATTTGACCAAAAAAATAATAATTTAACTACAACCGGAACAATATTAGTTAAACTTGTGGTATATTCTAGAATATTGAGAACATACCATAAATATACAAGTAAACACGAATACAATAGTTCTAGTCTTGACGCTAGTGACGACAATTTCTTTCTTCCACAAGCATAATTAAGGAAAAATGATATAATTATTAGTTAAAGCAAACGAACATAGAATGAAAGAGATGCAATGCGGAATTGAGAATATGAAAATAGTGTTGGCTGGAAAATTTGCTACTCACCTGTTCCGAAATATCGCAGATAAGATGAAATGAGTGATTTTGAGTTTTCACTGTTGCCTGGGCTTTATTGGTTCACAAGTCAAAAAATTAAATTGCTTTTTACGCCCGTATTTTCCTAAAATGCCCTTTGTATACCTATCAGAAGTTACGTTTTAATGATATCGTAAGTTATCTTCCTTTCGGTCCATTTCTCGTATTACATCTTCTACACTCAACCTAATATAACCTTTCAAATTTTTTGTTTAGTCAAATGTCATATATTGTAGTTATGGTTGAACCTTTCATTGATTGAAAAATAGACATTGTTGAGCTTCAGGTACAAGTTTTTACTGTGGGAATCTTTTCTCACATATAAGAAATATAGTGTTCAAGAGGATTTGATTAATTGGATTCTTTGGGAAGCAACAAATCTAGGATTGACGGTAGTTATAGATAAATTTGATCATGGTCCTGACCAAAGTTAGCAATATTTTATATTGGGCTGTGAAGGTACGATATCGTTTGATTCATGTAGCCGACTCCTTTAATAGGATAAGACTTAGTTGTTGGTGTTGTTGTTATAAAGGTACTATGTGTACTAAAGGACTAGAAGAATTTGAAACGAGAAGACATAGGGTCGAAGAAATGTGAATGTTCATTTAGGTTGCATGACTATGTTGGTAGGCAAGCAATGGAGTCTCGGTGTTTGTGTATGAGATACACAACCATCCAATGGAGCTAAAGTTGGAAGGTCGTATTCTTGTTGTTCATTTAAATGATGAAGAGAAAAACCTTGTTAGTTAGTACTTTGCACATGATGGATGCAAGATTGATAATTCTGTGTGCACAATGATTTCCTTTGCAATAAATGTGTGTAAAAAAAAAAAGACATGTTACTAATTGGTTTCAAACAATTTCTCCATCTATTCTTAAGTTGCCAAGGAAGTATGTGATAACACTTGAAGGTCGATTACGAACTTGAAATCTTTTTGGATTTGCTATAGTTATCAAACTGTGTTAATCATGCCAATAGTTGTTTGATTGAGATTGAAAGATTTAGAATATAATTAAAATTGGTACTTCGTGTTTTTAAATTAAAATTGAAACCTAGATGATTCGATCTCAATGTAATGATCACTGATAAACTACATGCGTGAAATGTGAATTCATTTGTCGAGTGAATTCACTTACGTAATTTTGTTCTTGTCTAATCACGTGAAGAAAACTAGAGCTTGGCCACATATATTCGTACTAGTAATAATATTTAAAAATTAAGGAAAATTGATGGAGAAAAATTAACAGGCCAATTGTATGGTTCTAATAATGTGATGCAAAAAAAAATTAGGCAACTACACAATTCGTCCTTTTTTTTTCTTTTCCAGGCAACAATTTCATCATTTATCTTCATTTTTTCTGATTTAATCTTTTATGTTATAATCAGATAAAACTTTCGTTATTTATCTTTCTTTTTTCCCAATTTAATCTTTTATGTTATAAAATGCCAACATTGTTATCCTTGTTTATAAAAAATAAAAAAAAAATCCAAAAACTTGTAAAAAAAAACTTATAAAAAATTCATTAAACTCAAAAACAAACCGTAATCTTTATCATACAAACATAGAAACTCATATTTCATTGAAAAAATCTCATAAATATTATACAAATTGACATTTTATATCATAAATGATTAAATTGGGAGAAAAAGATAAAAGACAAATGTGTTACCTGATTATAAACATAAATGGTTAAATCGGGAAAAAGAAGATAAAAGACAAAAGTGTTACTTGAAATTAAATTAAAGGACGAATGATGTAATTTTGTCAAAATATTATTTACCTTTTCAGTATCATATTTACGGATGGCAATTGGACTCAAGGTCAATGGGCACATGCAAAAATATTCACGATGAACGGGTAAATACAAACATTATTAGGTCTGAGCTTGAACTTGGGTAATTACTCATAAAACTGAACATGTATGGACACGGGTACAGACCCTCTTGTGTCCAGCCTGCCCTACAGTCTGCACATTATTTAAACTATAATTATAATTTTGTATAATGCTAAAATTAATTAATTAATCTTAAATTTTTTATATTTATTATAATATGCATTTTTTTATACTTTAGATACATTTTATTTAGTTAAATACTATTACACGTAATGTTTTAAGAGTCCATTCAGGTTCTAGTAATACTAAGGAGGTCATTTATCTATTATATGGGTGTTGCAAGGAACTAGATTTCCATCATAACTCATGATACATAGATAGAAACACATGGTCGGTTGCAATCATACAAGGCAGATGAACATGAGAACTAAAGCATGAAACAACAATATACAATCAATTGTTAATGACAGAAGAAGCTAGCCTACAGAAGTTATGCACAAAGCAATTGTCCACAGTGGCGGATCTTGCCGAAAATATTGGGGGGTGCGGTAAATATGAACTAAATATTATAATTGAAATTCATAAAAGTTATATACAATTTCATCCAAAAAAAATATCACCGCAATAGCTCAAACACGAGACTAGCTAAAGCTCCAAATATATTATATACCAACATGAGAAGTGAGAATCGCGTTTTGATATGTGAGGATGGAGAGGAGAGGGGGTACTGAGAGAGAGACTCAGACAAAACAAGTGTGAACTAAAAGTGTCTCAGGGGTACTATAGTAGTTTTCTATATACAAATTTTTTTTATTTTTTTTATTAGGGGGTGCCACGGCACCTGGGGGTCTCAATAGAGATCCGCCCCTGATTGTCCATTCAGGTTCTAGTAAATACTAGGGAGGTCATTTATCTGTTGCGAAACAGGTAGGCAGCCAAACATCAAAGAAAAGCAAAAACAAAAGCTTCTGTAACAAAAAACAGCTGCTGTCACGCCTAAACTATTGCAGCCCCTAAACACGGCATAACAGAACCAGTGACTAACCAAACGGAAACAGCTTATACAAAAACAATTTAACCATATTTATAGACAAGTGTTTAATCTGTTCGTATAGAAACAACTTATAGACAAGTGTTGAAACATCTAAATTTTTAAAAAACTTGCAACTCTAAACACGATATCACGAAAGATAACTTTTGAACATGAATGGCTTACAAGTACTGTATAGAGACATATGCTTATTTTAATGTAAATAAGAAGAAATATGGACATCATGGATACTTTGTGATTATGCAAAAAACTTATGCTCATTTTTTTAGTAAATGACTAGCCTTTAAATATTTCCTAACCACCATCGTAGGTATTAAAGTTCACATAGTTCGATATGGTTTTGAATTTTTGTGAACAGAGCACTGGAAAAGTGATACTTTGTGGCTTTCTAAATGACCATATACTTTTTTTAAATCAGCTAAATTTTATTACTGCCAGCTCCTGCAAGACGGAAGAAGATTGGAACTAAACAAGGAATACAATAGTTCCGCATACATGCGGAAAAGCCACAACTGACACAAAGCCTACTAAAACACGGCTGAAGCACACACCTAGACAGCAACAAAATGCACTAACAGCAAAAAACTAGGCCTCCGAAAAGACCAGAGTTATGACTCTGCAATTGAAAACAACTTATAGTTTGTACAAAAACAATTTAAGGCACAATTTGTGCACGTTCAATATAGCATATAGCATATATTGAAAACAACTTATAGCTTATACAAAAACAATCTTTACAGTATTTTCATATAAATTTATAACTACCAATATGAACACAGATTATAGCTTATACAGAAACAATTTAACCATATTTAATCTGTTCGTATAGAAACAGCTTATTGACAAGTGTTTATCATGATAATGACTTATATACAAGAACAATTTGAATCATTAGAACATTGAACTAATAATATGAATCAGCCACAATCACATTGAACAATTTGAATCAACCACAATCACATTGAACAATTTGAACCACAATAAGCCACAATCACAATCAATTGAAAAACACAATCAAATGAAAATCTAAACCCTAATAACCACAAATATAGTGTAGTTGTGGTTACTTGTGGAACTACCTAAAATTCCTAGTGTAGTTGGACTACAAGGACCTTCGAGAAGGCGGAAGACATTCCGATGGCCGAAGGGGTTAAGGTGTGTACTTGTGAGAAGCTACCTAAAATTCCTAGCGTAGTTGGATGCAAGAATCTTCAAGAGGCGGAAGGTATTCCGATGGTTGAAGAGGTAAGGTGTAAACTTCTGGAGCTACATGATGTAGTGGAAAGCAAGGGAAAGAGCAGCATGGTGGTTGATGTTAAATTAGCATCATCACTAATTTAGAGTCAATGTGGAGAATGTTGTAGTATGACTCAAAATTTGATGGATGGAGAATATTGTTGCTAAAAATATAAAATATTTGTTTCAAATATATTTTGTGCTGAAAATATATTTATGGACAATAAATATATCTTTGTACCGTATGAAGGACGATTTGATGCAAATATAATTTGAAAGGAAATATTATATTTTGATGCAAATATTCTTTCACTGAAGGAGAAAAAAAGAAACGTATCTTCAGTGTGATATTCGTTCCAAATTTATGAGTTATATTTCATTATAAATATAGACATTGTATCAGAGTAAACCTTGAGATAGAGCTGGCTAAAACAAGGGGTTAGAAATCAAACTAGGGTTTGTATAGAGTTTGCTCTTGGCAACAAACACTAGGGTTGGGGTTGATTCACCTTGGGAAACACTATTAGGATAGAGTCTCTTGGTCAAGGGAAGAGATTGGGATTTTGGGTAGAATTAGGCGGGAGACTTATTCTTGTAACTCATTGATATCTTTTTTGTAAAGTTACTCAACATTATAGTGGAACGGAGGGCTGCTCTCTCCCCCAGACTGGGTCAGTTTTGGACCGAACTGGGTAAACAAATTTCGTGTGTTCTCTCTTTCTTTTCTCTCGTTGTTTTCTACTTTTGACTTGTGTTTATAACTTCCATACACTTTGTTTGGTTTCTTGATTATTACTTGCTCCACACATCAACTATTTTATTGGTGTGATTTTCATCGAATTCACAACAATATATAATTAACTATGTTATTTGTAATCAAATCTTATTCAACTATTTTTATTAATCCAAAGGATGATGATCGACTACCTATTGCTCACTTATAAGAGATCGCACAATGGAAATGGTTCTCCTAATTTCAACAATATTCCATGGAAATACATATACATGATTCTCCTAATTTCAAATGTTTCATGTGATCAATGCAAGCAAAATAAAAATTGGAACCAATCTCAATATACATATCTATAGAGAATAGTAGGGTTAATAGTTCTTTATGTTATTCCAAAAGTTAGAGGTGTAAAATATAGAAATGTTTGACAACATTTTGGGTTATTTGTGACGTGAAAAAAAAATTGAATTCATATGTAGATTCATTTAGTGAGAGGTAAAATAGGAGCATAAAATTGATCTTCACATGTTATTTTGGATGCTTTTGAAGATATTTATTTTTGTTTACATAGTAGGTTCAACTTCAAGTTATTGATGGAAAAACAATCATTTGAGCCAAGAGTAAGTATACGATAGAATTGAACCCTAAATGTTTGTTTACTCAAAATCTTACTTCATTTAAGTGGATAGATTATCTCATCTTTATGTTGATCAACACTCACATTTTTGGCTTTTTTTTATAGATAATTGTTAGTTGTTAGTATACCGTGGAGAAAAAATCTATCTATATCTATATCTATATCTATATCTATATTTACATCTATATCTATCTATCTATCTATATCTATATCTATATATATATATATATTATATACAATTGAGAATGATTTACAATGACCAAAATTAAATGCTTCTCTTCTCTTGGCCATCCACTTGAGCATTTTGCCACTTGGCAATTGTGAATTGATTTTCTCATCTTTTGTGACAATAGCTATAAAAGGAAACATTCAAAGGAAACAAATAGAATTAACGTGTTTTTTTTTTGCATTTATTTGAACAAACATAAGTGGTAACTCTAACAATGCTTGAAAATCATTTGAAAAAAGGGAAAAAAAATCCCTGCGTTTTTATTCACCAAGAATAATACCAGTAATATATAACAATTTGTTCTTCGCTTAATCGAAAAATTTAGTATCTACTTGCACAAATGACAAAAGAATCACAATAATTTAAATAAAATTAAGTTGCATGTGACTAATTTTTGTAGCGTTTATTCGAAGAAAAAAAAAAGTAGCAACTCTAACATTGCTTCATAATCATTTGGAAAATATATACAACTTTATACAAATTTAATATTATGTAACACCTAAATATCTAAATATGAAGCTTGTCCTAGGAACAAAATCTCATTTTCTATAGCTCACAACGGAAAATATTTAGGTTTGTAAAAAAAGGCAAAATATTTATAAAAAAAAAAACTGCAGTCAACAAAAAATTAAATGGTAGTAGAGTTGAAAATTACTCGATTTGAATTATCAATTAATATTCCATAAAACCAATTAATTTGTCAGATTTTCAGAATGTCAAATTCTATAAATCACAAACTGAAATTTGATGTATATAGACGGGATGGCATAATGCATACATCACATATTATTAATAGTTTTAAATGCCTTGAATTGGTTCTCAATTTTGAAATTTTTTGGACAATAAAGTGTGGTATTTTCAGCCTATAAATAGAGGCAACTCAAATGTGAAAAACTACATATTTTTTCTTCGACTCCGTAAAAAAAACTATCATTTGTACTTTTAGTGCTATCACCAGCTATCGTGTTTTTATATTATTTATTATATTTATTTATTTTGTTAATTATTTTATTTCATTATTTTTTTATCTTTCATGAATTTATTAAGAAAATCACAATTTTTTTTATTTTGGCAATCAAGACTTCAATGGATTTTTGAAATTTATATTTCCAACATAAAACACGTCTTCTGGCTGCTTCATAAAAAAAACACGTTTTCTGATACTTTTTTTTAAATACTTTATTTCTTTGATTTTTTTTTCTTCAGATCAATGCAATTTTAACAAAATGGTAAACAAAAGGAAAACTTAATACCTTAACTTCATATATGTTGCATACTTTTGTGTCTCATGTATTTCTTTTGTAAATGCTTCTCTATTACTTTTGATTCAAATATTGTCATGATTTTCAACATCACGGGCTTTGCTTAGGATTTTTCTTATCTATTTCTTTTGTAAATGCTTCTCTATTAGTTTTTGATAGCGAGGATTGTTTTTTTTTGGTTACTTATAATAATACTTTTTTTTGGTTACGATAGCGAGGATTGTTTGAATATAGATTGTGTCTAAAATGTCAAAACTTTAAAAATCACACTCACTAGAGTATTCCTTCTCGGAATATTCCTCCTTCAGGGCATATACTACTCCTTCTATACATCGGACAATTAGTACAAATTATTTCGATGAAAAAATATTTTTATCCAACTCTTTTCCTTGTGTTCAATATGAAATTTCCTAATTCATTATCTATCATTAAAAACATTTACCAATAATTTAAAAATTAGAGTATTCTTATTTTCTAATTTTTGAAAGATGGGTTATCCATCAATTTTCTAAATTTAAGCATTTTCTTTGTCAATTTCGTCTGCTTTTGAAATTATGTCCAAGTTCTAAAATTTAAGAAAATAGTAAAAACAATCGGGACATGAACAATTAGTGCATTTAATGAAAAAATTTCCGACTTAGCATAAGTTTCTATTTAAAATGGTTTACATAAATAAAATTGCACAAATCAACAGTTCGAATATATTGAATATTTTTTATTTAATCCTTAATTTTTCACCGCTATCCTTTCTTCTCCAAAATCAAGATAACTAGTATGGACACCCGTGCCAAGCACGGGCTAGAATTTCGTCAAAGTTGAGGGAGACAATATTATGATGTATCTAGTGTCAGTTAAATTCAAACATGGGATAAAACAACGGAGGTTTATTAACTAATAAGAGGGAAAAAAAACTAATATTTAAGCATGAAATTTTTGGATGAAGATGCAGTATCATTCTCACTTGTGTGGTTGTTCCTTCTCAAATGTGTCGATCGACCGGTGCTGGCTCCTCCAGAAAGTCCAACGATGGTATGTTATTTATGTTTAACATTGCGGGGGAGAAGTTCTTGGTGGTGGAACACAGATATTGTGTCAAGTGTTAGTAAAAATTTCACTTTGTATGAAATAGTTTATGTTAAGAAACATATAAGTGAGGTAACCCATATATCTAATGTTTTAAGACTTCAGGAGAAGATGTGGTGTCAATTTCAGTTGTGTAGTTAGTCTTAGCCCAATGTGATGATACAATCAATTGTAAACTCATGCATAAGTCCTAATAATATGATGATTTATTTTGTTAGTTTCTGAGTGGCATTGAATTCTTTTGGCTTGAATTTTAGTCGTCATTCACTTTCATGCCAGTTTTTTTCATTCAACCTCTGTTATTTCTAATTCCTTCACTTTAGGTTTTTGGTGAGATATGACAATGGAAAAATATAGATGTGTTATGCTGAGTTTACAAAATACATGTTTATTAGACATTTTAAATTGATGTTTTTTAATGAGACTAATACATTGGTAACATAATTACTCAGTAATCTCTAACACCTTTTACAAATCTATATAATTACATGCAACTCACTCTATTTTCTATACCATCACGGATAAAACACGCACTCCATAGTTTTTTCACTTATATTTTCTCTCGTGTTCAAATTCCTTTTTCATCTTATTTCTTTTTCTAATTTACTTTATATCTTCTCATGAAAAAAACAAACAAAAAAATTCATATATGTAACCGCCACCAACCCACATTTTTACCATGTTATGCCTCTGACCTCATTTGACTATCCCACCAGATCAGATATACAGAGAGTCTTACATTTAAGGGAGAGATGTTAATGTACCATGTGTGAGTTAAAATTATAAATTGAATGAAATAGTATATATTGAACAACATATAAGTGGGAAGACTAATACATCTAATGTCTTAAGCTTTTAGGGTAAAGATATGATGTCAATCTAACTTGTAGGATTTTTTTTTTCGTAGTCAAATATGATGCTCAAACCCATTATAGGCTCCCTCAGAACTTTGAACATTATAATGAACTTTTTTTAGTTTTTAATTGCTTAATTTTTTATATTAAATATAAGTTTTTGGATGTTGTTCCCTTTCATGCAATTTTTTTTTATCCAACCTCTACATTTCAAGTACTTTCACTTGTTTGGTTTCTTTTAATCTCACTTGTTTGGTTTCTTTTGGATGTCATTTGTTTAATTTTGGCTTAATTACAGTTTTGGTTCTTCTATTTTCACTCACTCATGGAAATTGTCCTTCCATTTCAAAATTACACAGTCTTGGTGCCTCTTTCAGATTTTTGAACTAAAAAATGGTGATATGTCATATTTAAATTAAAATTTTAAAGGAGTTTTCATGTAATTACATGGGTATTGATCATGCTACATCATCAGACTAAATGCAAGGTCATCTAAAATATGTCACATCATTGTTTTTTAGTCTAAAAATAGTAGAAAGGGACCAAAATACCACTAAAAAAACAAAAATTAGTGAGGGATAACATGAAATCCCTCTCTAATTATGTTACTAAATTTTGCGACCAAGGAATTTATGAGGGATTTTATTTTTTCTATCACTAATTTTCCTCCCTAATTTTTCTTTTCCTAGCAGTGAAGCTGAGTGATTTTAAAATGAACGGACCAATTCATGAGTTGCTGAAAATATGGGACAAAATCTGCAATTAAGTCTTTAACTTTTCAATCTTAAAATTTAGTTTTTGAATGTCATTCTCTTTCTTGTGAATTTTTCATTCAACCTCAATTATTTCAAATTTATTTACTTTTGGCCTTTTGTGGCAAATGATAATGAAAAATTGCCAATGTGTTATGTTGGGTTGATAATTATATGCTTATTAGATATTTAAAAATATGTGGTGTTTTTTTAATTGAATCTAATTTTTTGGTAAAATAGTTGTCCAAAAAATCTCCAACTCCTTGAGTAAAATCATAGATTTATCATACAACTCACACTGTTTTCTATACCTTCACAAACAAAACACACAATGATTAGTTTTTTTCCGTTATCTTCTCTCATGTTCAAATCCTTTTTTCGTATCTTTTTTTTTTTACTTCTAATTTCCTTTCTCTCTTCTCATGTGAGAAAGGAACATAAACCTCCCTCAATGAAACCATCACTAACCAACCTTTTTAAACATATGGCGTCTTCATTTGATATTATTTGACTATGTCACGTAATTATGGACACAGAGAGTTGCAAACTTGAATAAGAGATGTTAATGTGTCAAGTGTGAGTTAGAATTCTATAGTGGATAGAAGAGTAGATTTTGAATAACATATAAGTGAGATGACTCATATACATACTACTGGCTTAAGGTTTTGTGTGAATATGTGATATCAATCTCACTTGTATGGTATCTCTTAGTCTAATATGGTGGTAAAACTCAGTGTAAGATCCCTTGGAAGTCTCAAAGTTATGATGAATTGTTTTGTTAGCTTTTATATCTCATTTTTATAAAAAAAATTATCCTAAATTTTGATTATTGAACGCCATTCGCTTCCATGCTATTTTTTTTATTCAACCTCCCTTATTTCAAATTCCTTCACTTTTGGTCTTTTGTAGAATCTAACAATGGAAAAATGCATATGTGTTCCACTGAGATGACAAAAACATACTTATTAAAAAAATTAAATTGATGTTGCGATTCTTTAATTGAGGCTAATTTGTTGTAAAATAATTACCCCAAAACTCCTAATTCTTCAACAATCCCGCAAAATTACCAGCAACTCACATTATTCCATATACTCTCACGGTAAAAGCACGCATTCATTTTTTCCTTATCATTTCCCTCATGTTAAAATTCCTTTTTTATTTATTTCTTTTTCTGGTTCATTTTCTCTATACTCATGAAATAAATGAATATAACCATCTCTTCTTGAAACCCCCATCAACCAACCTTTTCTACCATGTTGTGTCTCAATATTACTTTATTTGGTTATGTCACCAGATTACAGATGTAGAAAGTCTCACATTTAGGAGAGAGAAGTTAATTTGTCGTATGCGAGTTAAAGATTCATATTGGATGCAAGAGTAGGTGGTCAAAAAAAATATAAGTGAGATGACACAAATAACTAATGCCTTAAAATTTTGGATGAGGATGTGGTGTTAGTTTCACTTTTATGGGTGCTTTTACCCAAATGTGATTATCCAACTCAGTTTAGGCTTCCCCTGTAAGTCACAACATTACGATGAACTTTTTTGTTAGTTTTAGATGTCATTTGTTTAATTTTTTATCATGTTAAAATTTTAGTTTTCGAATGTCATTTGGTTTGACGCAATTTTTTTAGTCAACCTTTATTATTTTAAATTACTTCACTTTTGGTCTTTGGTGTGATCTGAAAATGGAAAAATGTAGATGTGTTATGCTGAGTTGGCAAAATACATGCTTATTAGACATTTCAGGTGAAGATGTGGTGTCAATCTCACTTGTGTGATTGCTCTTACCATAATATGATGTTCCGACCCAATGTAGGTTTCCTCCGTAGTCCCAACATTATGACGAACTAATTTACTGGTGTTTTAATTTCATTTGTTATTTTTTTTGTAGAGTTAATTAAGTAAATGGTCCCTATAAATATCCAGAATTTCATTTTTAGTCCATACAAAAATAAATCGCACTTTTTAGTTATTCTAAAAAAATTCGTCAGCAGTTTTAGTCTTTGTCAAGTTTTTTTATCAGCATTCTTAGTCCCTGTAAAATTTTCAGTCCGTGTTTTTGGTCCCTAAAAATGCCAAATAAAAATGTTACAACGATTAAAAAAAATGCAATTTTTTTTTCAAGAAACTAAAAAAAATCTTTATATTTATAGGAAACATTTACTTAATTAACCGTTTTTTTCGGTAAAACTTCATTTGTGGATGTCAATCGCTTTCATTCTATTCTTCTATTCAACCTCTATTTTTTCAAACTCCTTCACATATGGTCTATGATGGGGTGTGACAATGGAAAATGCACATGTGCTATGATGAGTTTACAAAATACATGTTTATTAGAAATTTTAAAATGATACAACGTTTTTTTAATTAAGTCTAATTTTTTGGTAATAATTACCCAAAAATTTTCAACTCCTTCAACAAAACCACATAATTACCGATAATTCAGTATATTTTATGTACTCTCACGGATAAAACACACAGTACATATTTTTCACCTTAATTTTTCTCTCATGTTAATTTTTTTTCTTTGATATTTGTTTTATTTTTCTTTCTAGTTTCCTTTCTCTATTCTAGTAGATGAAAGGAATATAAACCTTCCTTCATGAAATCACCATCATTCAACTTGTTTGAACATGTTGTGTCTAATTTTGACCTTATTTGACTACGTAACATAATTACGGACGTAGATAGATGCACAATTGATTAGGATATGTTAATGTGTCAAATGTGAGTTAACGTTATACATTGGATGGAAGAGTAGATTTTCAGCAACATATAAGTCAGATGACCAAAATGACTAATGTCTTAAGGTTTCATGTGAAGTTGTGGTGTCAATATCATTTGTATGGTTGCTATTGACCTAATACGATCATCCAACCCGGTAAAAAATCACCTTGAAATCCCAACATTATGATAATTTATTTTGTTAGTTTTTGGTTGTAATTGTTTATTTTTTATTATCTTAAAATTTAGTTATTGGATGTTATTCTCTTTCATGCTATATTTTTTTATTCAACCTCAACTACTTCAAATTCCTTCACTTTTATTCTTTGGTGAATTTGACAAAGGAAATAAGCATATGCGTGTTGTTGAATTGACAAAATAAATGCTTATTAGAAATTTTAAAATAATGTTGTGTTTTTTTAGTTAGTCTAATTTTTTGGTTAAATATTTACTCAAAAATCTCCAACTCCTTAATCAAACCAGTAAAATTATAGGAAATTCACTCTATTCCTTACACGCTCATAGAAAAGCACACACTCCTTATTTTCCTTATCATTTCTCTCATGTTCAAATTATTTTTTTATCTTCTCTCCTTTTCTAATTTATTTCATAACTTCTCATGAAAGAAAGGAACATAAACGACCTCCATTAAATCACCACCAACCCACCTTCTTTACCAGGATATGCCTTCATCTAATTTTATTTGGCTTTGTTACCAAATCACAGAAGGGAAGAGTCTCACACTTAGAGGGAAAGATGTTAATATGTCTTATATGAGTTAAACTTTCAGATTGGATGCAAGAGAATATAGTGACAAACATATAAGTGAGATGATCCATAAATCCAATGCCTTTAGGATTTGAATGAAGATGTGATGTTAATCTCGCTTGAGTAGTTTCTCTTAGTCTAATGTGATTATGCAACTCAGTTTACGCTCCCGTGAAAGTCGTTGCATTATGATGAACTGTTTTCTTCGTTTTTGGATTTCATTTGCTTAATCCTTTGTTTCTCATGAAAGAAAGGGAAAAAAACCATTTGCATGAAACCGCACCAACCTACCTTTTTTAGCATGTCGTGCATCCGTCTAACATTATATTATTATTTCTCTATATCAGGGTCGCAAAGAGTCTCACAGTTAAGGGAGATATGTTAATATATCAAATGTGAGTTAAAGTTCCACATTGGATGCAAAAGTAGATGTTAAACAACATATATGCGAGATGACCAATATACCTAATGACTTAGGGTGTGTTTGTTTCAAGGTTTGTAATATGATTCCCGGGAATGTGACATTGGAAATGCAACATTCGCATGTTTGTTTCAAGTTTTGAAAATTTGTTCCCTGGAATGTTATTTGCACGTAACATTCTCATGAGAATAGAACTCAGCTTGCCATAACTTCCCACTACCACTCACATTTATTTTTATTTTCATTTTTATCTTTTTAACTAAATAATTTCTAAAACACTTCTATGAAATCTAAATTTTTAACAAACACATGAATTGGAATGCTATTCCTAGAAATATCATTCCTAGGAATATCATTTCAAGGAATGTAATTTCTTACCTTGAAACAAACACGCTTAGATTTTCGTTCATTATGTGGTGTCATTTTTTTAACTCCTTAAAAAAAAACCATAAAATTACCAACAACTTTCGGACAATATGTTTGACCAAGAAATCCCAATTAGCATGAATGATTAAACCAACACATTCATTCAGTAAAAAAAAAAAATCAAGATTAGAGATGGTTTAAGTATAAGGGATATTTCATTTTTCATGATTAATTTGAAACAAAAATTCATTTTCAAGTTCACGACAATTTTCCAACTTAAGGGTTTAACCTAGCAGTAGAAGGACAAACTTTGAATTTCAAGATTCAGAGTTTCGAGCTCTGTTAGTATCCTTGGAGATAGGTAAATATATTTTCGAGTGCTCTTTTATCTCTAAGACTATCCACAATGGTGGGTACTTCATCTATTTAGCACCATACCAAATAAGCACCAAATTATGGAGCAAATAAATATGATGCTTGTAGAGAAGGGTGGCTATGGAAGCACCCTCTCTCTCTCTCTCTTCACTTTTTTGAGGCCCTACCTAAATAAATTGTATAAAAAAATTGTTGAAATTTAACGATTTAGAGTTATTGGTGTGACTAATTTGGTCATTTTTTTGTGAGGTGCTCGGTTGGCGAGATTGAGTGCTTATCCAGTTTTAATATTTAAAAATTGTAAAATTGATGATGTGTATATATATGACCCACTTAAGCACCTAAAATAGGTGCTCCATGTGGATGGTCTAAGGTCTTTCCTACATTGGACAAAATGAACACTCTCTCACCATAAATGTTGTACCCCAAGAATCATTATGGTGCAATGATCATTAGTGATATCTCGTTACATTTTCTTTTTTAAAATTAGCCATAAATGTATTAAATAGTTTTTTTTTGTATTAAAACACATTTACGTGCATTTTTTATTAAAAGACATGACATAATTTAAAAAAAATTAAGATAAACATTGTCGAAAATTCGTAAAATTGAATTTGAAAAATCACTGAATTATAGCTAAAATTTAATTTTTGATATCATTCAATTCTCCTTTTATATTGTGTTTGTTATTGTTATTTCTTTAAAAAAAAGTTCATTTAGAATACGCCGAACAAACTTTAATTTTTCATAAAAAGATTGAGGCTTTTCAACGACTACTATCGGAATCTACAATTTACAATTTAAACAAAATTGTGTTTTTTTTTTATTATAAAATATTTAGGTGAGTTAGACTCTGGAGAACACATCAAGGTCGGGACATGTCTCATGACTCAATGAACACTTACAAAGTTACCTAGAGATCCCCTGTCAAAGAGATTATTACGCTAGTAGTGGGGATTGAATCCACGCCCATAAGATTGAGTCAACTCATTATTAGTTGAGTCAACCTTGATTAGGAATGCTATTATTAGTACTAATAGAAAAAATAGTGAATCAAAAGATGTTACCATATAATGATATCATTTAAATAACATTTTTTTTATCTGATCCAATAAATGAGACATTTAATAGAATCATTTTAATTTAAATGACCACATTAATGACTCTTAATTTATTTTATCATGATTATACTTAATAAAATGAAAAAAATCACAAAAAAAGAAAATATTAAATATGTCAAATTATTCAAATTAAAGTATTTGAAATTTAGAGATTTGTTTTTTTGAAAATTTAATGATAATTTTTTCAAATACATGAAATATTCCCAAAAAACAAAAAATATTTTTGTTTTTTGTTTATTTAAAAAAACTTAAAATATTCAATAGTTTTTTTCTAAGTAATCTCAATTATTTGAATTTCGATAGCACATCATTCTTTCTTTGCAATATAATTTAAATTTTTTATTTTGTTTAATTAATGGCTACAATTAAGGATATTATTTAAAGAACATTTTAATTTTTTGGTTGACCTCTTTAAAAAAAATGTCTGGCCTATTAAACGAATATTTATAGGATCAACCCAATTAAAATGACGCATAAAATATAATTATTATAAATTATAAAAATATAATATTTCAAAACTAATGACAAATTTTTTTGTTTGTAAATTAAATAGTACCTCAAAAGAAATGAATGTAAAACATTAATAAAAAAAAGTTAAAAGATTCAAATAATTCAGTTTTTTTATACGGATAGAAAAATTGAACTTTTTGAATTTTAAATATCTTTCATTTATTTGATATAATATACTTCAATATTTGTTTGTTTCCATCTTTTTTTGGTTTAGTTATTTCCTTTAATTAAGGGTTATAATTAACGCTATTATTTAATTTGTTTTCTTTTTCCTTCTCATCCATCAAATGAGGTATTTTCATTCTTAATAATTAAATGGGACATTTTAACCTTTAAGAAATCATTCTAATTTAAATTAAATGACGTATTAATTACTCTTAAATTGTTTTATCATTATTATCCTTAATAAAAGGAAAAAAAGAATATTTGTGAACTATATAAAATTATTAAGTATACAAATATATGAAACTTTCGTGTTAATATAATTCATTTTGACTTGTTAATAATACCAAATACGTGAAACTTAGAAAGAAAAAAAAAGAAAACAAAAAGAAAAAAGACACGACATTGAGACAAAAGATTGAAAAGAATACAATTTTTTTATTTAAATTGTGCGTGGAATTGCTTGCAAATGGAGGTTATTTATAATACAGTGTAGATAGCAAAATTAACAATATTTTTAATAGTCCCTGAAAAAAATTATTTAATAGTAACTATCTAATTGACAAATCAAAGGAGAAAAAAAGTCATCTATTGATTGTCAAATAAAGGAGATGAAATGACACTTAAAGGATCATGTCCTATATTGTCAAAAAAAATAAAAAATAAACCATGATTATTGATCAATGGTTGATTGAAGCTTTTGATACATTCTATTGAAGAAACTATGTTAAGTGAAAATCCGTGCAAATGGAGGTTATTTATAATACAGTGTAGATAGCAAAATTTACAATATTTTTAATAGTCCCTGAAAAAAATTATTTAATAGTAACTATCTAATTGACAAATCAAAGGAGAAAAAAAGTGATATATTGATTGTCAAATAAATGAGATGAAATGACAATTAAAGGATCATGTCCTATATTGTCAAAAAAATAAAAAATAAACCATGATTATTGATCAATGGTTGATTGAAGCTTTTGATACATTCTATTGAAGAAACTATGTTAAGTAAAAATCCGTCATAGTAAAACATGATGAAGTTTAGATGTCTTCTTATAAGAAAAGATTTGTCCAAATTAGATGATGTGAACCAATTGTATGCAACCTTTAGGATGATGTTTAACATATCTGGACATGTCTGGAGATGTGTTTAAAAGCATCAATTATGATTCATCAAATAAGAGTTCATGTGTAATATATCATCTGTGTAAGACAAAAGTTCATAAAATAAATATAGATAAAAACTAAATCAATTTATTGAGATTAGTTTTTCGACATATCAATTCATTAAAAATATTCAATCAACCTAAGGTATCTAAACCCTAACATCTTGATTCTATATCAAATACAAAACATTGTCTTGACTAAAAATTATATTGTTGATGTTGAACGTCTTGAAGTCGTAGAATGTAGACACATGCTCTCCAATGGGACCCTGAGAAAGTAGCATCAACAATTAACAATTAGATACAAATAAAAAAGAAAATCAACCCTATAATCTACAACCAAATGGTTAAACTTCTATGCTTTTAAAACACATAAAATACTTGTTATTACAAAATAAAAATTATGGGGGAAGAGACACATGAAAATAATGAAAAACAAATTGTCAATATATAGGGAAAAAATCAAGGCATTATCAATTTTGATTGGTTGATGAAAACTAAATTAGTCATGGTTCATCTTGATTGGTTAATAAAAAAATGAATGAGTCATAATTCAATTTGATTGGATGATAACAAAGCATTAAATGAGATGAAGAATGTGAAGATGCCACATGTACTCTTCAAAAAAAATTAAGGCAAATGTATATAATAAAGATTTATAATACAGTGTAGATAGCAAAATTAACAATATTTTTAATAGTCCCTGAAAAAAATTATTTAATAGTAACTATCTAATTGACAAATCAAAGGAGAAAAAAAGTCATCTATTGATTGTCAAATAAAGGAGATGAAATGACACTTAAAGGATCATGTCCTATATTGTCAAAAAAATAAAAAATAAACCATGATTATTGATCAATGGTTGATTGAAGCTTTTGATACATTCTATTGAAGAAACTATGTTAAGTGAAAATCCGTGCAAATGGAGGTTATTTATAATACAGTGTAGATAGCAAAATTTACAATATTTTTAATAGTCCCTGAAAAAAATTATTTAATAGTAACTATCTAATTGACAAATCAAAGGAGAAAAAAAGTGATATATTGATTGTCAAATAAATGAGATGAAATGACAATTAAAGGATCATGTCCTATATTGTCAAAAAAATAAAAAATAAACCATGATTATTGATCAATGGTTGATTGAAGCTTTTGATACATTCTATTGAAGAAACTATGTTAAGTAAAAATCCGTCATAGTAAAACATGATGAAGTTTAGATGTCTTCTTATAAGAAAAGATTTGTCCAAATTAGATGATGTGAACCAATTGTATGCAACCTTTAGGATGATGTTTAACATATCTGGACATGTCTGGAGATGTGTTTAAAAGCATCAATTATGATTCATCAAATAAGAGTTCATGTGTAATATATCATCTGTGTAAGACAAAAGTTCATAAAATAAATATAGATAAAAACTAAATCAATTTATTGAGATTAGTTTTTCGACATATCAATTCATTAAAAATATTCAATCAACCTAAGGTATCTAAACCCTAACATCTTGATTCTATATCAAATACAAAACATTGTCTTGACTAAAAATTATATTGTTGATGTTGAACGTCTTGAAGTCGTAGAATGTAGACACATGCTCTCCAATGGGACCCTGAGAAAGTAGCATCAACAATTAACAATTAGATACAAATAAAAAAGAAAATCAACCCTATAATCTACAACCAAATGGTTAAACTTCTATGCTTTTAAAACACATAAAATACTTGTTATTACAAAATAAAAATTATGGGGGAAGAGACACATGAAAATAATGAAAAACAAATTGTCAATATATAGGGAAAAAATCAAGGCATTATCAATTTTGATTGGTTGATGAAAACTAAATTAGTCATGGTTCATCTTGATTGGTTAATAAAAAAATGAATGAGTCATAATTCAATTTGATTGGATGATAACAAAGCATTAAATGAGATGAAGAATGTGAAGATGCCACATGTACTCTTCAAAAAAAATTAAGGCAAATGTATATAATAAAGATTATTTTGCCAGTTTGTCTTAATTTTTTTTGTTTTTTTTGTTTAATAGTTGTTCTTTTACGTTTTTTTTTTTTTTGAGAGAAGTTGTTCTTTTACGTTAACCACATTTCATATCTAGAAAAGAAACTCAACGGTTAGTTCCAAGGTTTGCAGTTCGAAGGTTCCATATTTTTTTAAGGTTGATATTAATTATTATATTTTGTATGTATTTTTAATCTTTTGTTTTAACGGGTGTTTTCATTTAAGCACGTTTCAAATCTAGAATAGAATATTAAAGATTATTGTAAAGTCATGTCTCCGAATCTGATATATTTCATTTAAGATTTGTCTTAATATTTTAGGTTTTAGGTTTTGATATTTTATTTCTTCTTATTTTTCTTCTTTTTATTTCAGGTATTTTTTTTTTTTTATGTTTTTGGTCTGAAACAAAAGTTTAAATTATACTCCCTCTATTCCTTTTTATTTGATGTTTTAGCTCTTAAGTTTTATTTCAAAATATTTGATGTTTTAGAATTGTTGGTATTGTTTGTCCAATTTTACCCTTGTCACAAACCGTTCACTTTTTAAAAGTGTCACCTTATACTTTTTCAATTGTATACTCCCACCATTATTTTTTGGATGAAAAAATTGTATACTCCCACGTTCATTTTTTGGAAGTGTAAGTAATAAATGTATTGAAATTAGAATTGTATACTCCCACCGTTCATTTAAGAAGATTTGGAATTTTGAGAAGAAAAAAGCAAGGAGTAATCATGACAACCAAAAAATAAAATAAGGGTATTGTAGTCCAAATCTACAACTATTTTCATTCTTTAATGATTCCTTAATATGTATGTAATCAGCTAAAACATCAAATAAAAAGGAATGGAGGGAGTAATACATTATTTATTTTATGAACTCAAGTATAAGATCTTACTAAATAGAACAATTTTTGTGTCAAAAAATATAGAATGATTATAAAATAGTTAATGGATCCCATCAAATGACAAATTGGTCAAAAGAGCCTAAATTCAATTTTTGAGAGGAATACTTTTCGGTCAAGATTTACTTCTTGGCCCAACTCCAGATTACTAGGACCTCTACTCCGTATGCATTGAAGGGTTTACAAAAAAATATCTATACACCCAAAAGAAAGAAAAACATCCCTTGAATTAGAAATAATAACTGAAAATTTCATAAATAGATAATCTTTTATAATCAATGTAATTTAACATTTCATTAAAGGTGCATCGTCAAAAATTTGTATTTCAATGCATAGAGAAATTGGTGTTGCTAATCATTAATTGATGATTACTTTTGATTGGTAACTTAAATTCCATTTAATTGGCAAATTATTGCTAATCGGTTTTAAATTTTCTTTGGACTCTAAGAGGGGTATTCACATCCTATAAATATATAAGAAACAAAGGTAAGAAAGCATGATGTTTATGTAAACTCATCTTAATAAAAAAAAAAGGAATTTCTTTGTCTCTTGATTACTATCACGGTGTGTTTTTGTCTATTTATTTTTTTCTAAACTATTCTTTTATGCTTTTTTCACTTATATTTTTTTTTTATTATGATCTTGATTTGCAACCATGATCCATGAATGCAAATTCAAATGTCGAGTGTCATGATTTCTAACATCATAGATTCTACTTGGGATTATTTTCCGATGCCAATGATTGTTAGAATGTGTTTTGTGACTAAAATGTCAATATCTCATGAGTCACACTCATTTGAAATGGTCCTAATGGAAGTTTGAGGTTGTCATTAATTTGTTGTTTTTAGTGTTCTTTTACTAAATTAAAGGGTGTTTCTTGGTAAATCTAATTTTTGATTTTGGTTTTTGATGTTTAGGGAAACCAAATTCATGCAATAGCCAAAAAGAGGCTCATATAAATGTTTGTAAAACAATTGAGAGAACGTGTTGTTAAGAACACGTGAGAGTGACGGGCTATTATTTAAGAGACAACTTCAAGATAGACAAAGTGCATAACACTAAATTTACAAGGGTTGACAATAATGATTTACCATAAAATTTGTATCATTTCACTCCACTGGTTGGTATCTTCCAAGACGAAGATGATCTTGACATAGATTTGTTGGTTGGTGAATTTGTTTATATATTAAAAAATTAAACAACTTCATCGTAATAATATAAACTATTACACTACGATAATATTGTTTATTCTATTCAGACGTTATTGGTTTACTATTTGCTATTGGAAAAAAAGAGAGAAAATATGTTAGAAATAACTTCAAGTCGAAAATTGTTGTCGTATAGTTAGACAATAATAGGTAAGCATTTTTTGTTATTGAAATATTAGTGCATCAACATAATCAATTCATGAATATTGTTAGGGTTTGCTGATTGAAGATTTTCCCACAAAATTGCGTTGAAAAAGCAACAGGTTGCATAGAAGAGAATATGAAAAGGGTGTGAAATTTGCAATTGAATTGATTTTTCATTCCTTAAATCCTATTTTACGATTAGTAATTACATGAGTAGTTGGTGTTTGCAACAATGTTATCAAATCTCTCTCTCTCCCCCTCTCTCTCTCTCTCTCTCTATATATATATATATATATATATATTTAACAAGAGTTTTTTTTCTTCAGTTCAATTGATTTAGATGGTTACAAGTAGGTGTTTTTCTAATAGATTCCTTTTCTAATAATTTATAAAAAATAGCGTAGCGCACTTGGTATGGTGATAACTTATCCGCAAGGTCGTATATTTAACTCCCGTTGTCAATGTGATGATCTCTTTGATGGATGACATGAAAGTACCTCTACTAACGTCACTGAGTCTTGAGCCCTACTCTGACCCTAATAAACCTCTGAAGCACAAAATGATAAAATAATTTTAATGAATGAAAACAATGGAATAAAAAAATCACTTCAAAGATATATGTATTCCCTTAATATACATCCATTTTGACATATATTTTACATATTTTTTTAACAAATATTATCAGCAAAAAATTTCCCGTGCAGGGCACGGGTTTCAAACTAGTGTTAACAAAAGATATCAAATCTTGGACATTCTTCTTAAACTCCTTCAGTATCCCAACTCTTTAACCGAACACTCACATTTTTATCTATTGTGAAACTTTTTATTCACACTTGACGCTCTATCAATTTCTTCTTAAGTGTTAGTTTATTAATCTAATATGTTTCCCCTCACACCGGACATTTCAATTTCAACAACTTAGACCTTAATGAAGATTCATATTTTTTATGAAGGTGATATGTATTGACAAATTGAGAATCTGCAGGTGAACCAGTTAATTGTGCAATGAAGGCAGTAATTTGTGATTGGGTTATTCATATTGCTGATGATTTATGAAGGTGATTGGTACTTCACAATTGTCATTAGTGATGCCATTTGTCTTAACTTAATAGTCCCTTTTTTCTTTTGACTCGTTAATTTTTTATAACTAGCACTTGGTACTTCACAAAAGAGCTTAACACCTGACCAAAGTGACTACCCTTTGGATTATATGAAATAAAGAGACACAATTTGTGGTCAAAATATATTTTAGAACTTGATGTTAATTAAGCTTGTCTTCTGTGTTTTTTATAGACGAAATGACAAGAGTCGTTGAAAATTCACACACATAAGTGAAGGAATAGGGGTTTAAACTATGGTTACGACGTCTAATGACTTGTAAAGAGTACAAATTTACAAAGCCTCCTGTTAAATTAGAAGTTACCTCCTGTTAAATTAGAAGTTACTAACTCAATCGTAGGAAATATAAAAGACAAATTTGAGTTGCTCAATCGTAGGCTTTCTAAAATAAATTCTTCGTAATTTAGAATTTTAGCATATGCTACGACATTATGCTAGAAGTGAAAATTTTCAAACTCAGTGTCAACTACCAATTTTTAAAAATAAAAAATAAAAATATGCAAATATTATTTATGTTCCACTGTCTTAAAAGTGAAAAAAATCAGAATTTAATTTTTTTTTTTTGAAGTTTCCAATATTTTTTCTGTCCCAAATATTTATTGAGAAATATATGGAGGCCAAAATAGAAATTAATAAAATTTGTTGGGGTGGTGTAGGAACTAACTACAGGAGTGAGATGCAATTTTTCCAACCTCTGTGTTCAACTGAGCCCATGGGCTTAAATTTTTAAACAAAAATCCAAGTAAAATGTAGAAAATTGCTATTTAGGCAGTCTGATTTGCTCTCAGGCATCCTAAACTTCTGAAAATAAACCAACTCAAGTACCAACATATCTCCTAGAAGGCCTGCACATCCTAATGATCATTTGTAAGGGCTGAATATGACGTCGTCCACGTTCAGACTAGAGCACAACATCAGTTAACTGTTGCTGGAAAACTAGCGAACGACTGTTAACTGCCGTTTAGGGTAAATGAGTAGCTTTGGAGTGCTAATAGCAATCTAAATTGTCTAAAGAGTAATTTTCAATATACCATTGAAATGGACTTCTACATCCACCTTGAAGCCCATTCACGTTTTCTTCATATATGAAATTGTTTTTTTTTAAAGAATCTCATATATGAAATTATTAATTGAACAAACACACTCCTGCACATCCCCAAAATAATTATAAAGGGAGTACACCAAATTTTAGGGCTGGATTTTTTCTTCCCAATCTTAACTTTCATTTAAACTATTTTATGATATTTTAAGTAAATTCCATTAAAATAGGAACAATCCACAACAATAAGAGAAACAATCAACAACAATAGAAACAACATTGGACTCTATGAAAATTCATTATTCTGACCTTATATAAAAAATAATATGTTCTTTTGTAATATCTTTTCTTTCAAATTCACTCTTCACTTCATTATTTTTTACTATACTATGTTATCATTCTTTACCAATAAAAGCGGAGAGACGGACACATAATGCCCGTCTTGACGCTAGTATCCATAATATCATTTTCTCTTTGAAATCAAACCACACCTTACGCTTTCTTTTAAAAAATTTGAATTTAACTTTTGGAAAACATTTTTTGATAAAAAAAAAAGTAATACTTAAAATTATGTTTATACACAAATTCTTATTGATTATTCTAAAAAAAAAATCTTATTTTATATTATTCTAAACACAATGGTAACAAGCAAAACTGCACACATCTCCGATGATAAAAATAATTAGTTAACATATATATTTTGTTTATTTTTTAAAACAAACTACTTTGTTTGGCACTTTTCAATCACTTTTTTTACAAGCAACACCACATTAATTATTGAAACAGTGAGTGGGGGTTATTCTAAATTACCATTGTGTTTGCTATGTGACACTTGGTTACAGACATCAGCACTAAATCAAGAAGTGGGTAGTCCTCAACCATAGAGAATGAGTGGTGATGGGTAAAAGAGTAATCAAAATAATAGTTATTTTATGTGACAAATGCACACAATTCATGTGTGGCATTCCATAACAACATACAAATGCACTACCAACCACGGTTGAGTCCGTAAAAACAAGGTCGTCCCTCATAATTTAGAGGTCCATTTGTAATCTTAACAATTTTTATTTAAAAAGAATTGGACAAGAATCCAACACCAGTTATAGTGAGATATAAGAGTATTGGTTCAAACATGACTTTTACGCTTTTACGTACCTACCAACAAAGAGACACTTACCTATGAATAATTGACAGCAAAATTGATGTCTTCTAGACGTTTACCTACGAAAAAAACAACATTTAGTGACAAATTTTGTCTGTAGGTAAAAGTGTTATTTTTTTATTCTACATCCCAACAATTATACCCCTACCCCTATCAATATTTGAGGCCCCCATAAATTAGAACCTCAGCTCCATAAAGCTCCTTACACTTTCCAAAGACAGGACTGCGTAAAAGGTGCTTGATTTTTTTAATGTGGTAAACGAATGTTATAAAATCTACTTATATTAAATGTTTGGTGTGTTTCGAATATGATTAACTTTATTAAAGAAAATATATGGGAAAAAAATAAAAACTTACACTAGATTTGATTAGTTAGAATGTAACTCATAATTATAAAAGTTATAAATACAATTCACCTTAGGCTTATTCTATCCTTAGAAGTCCTTTAAATCTAACACCTAAATTATTCTTGAGTCAAGGTATGTTTACATGTCGAATTTAACATATTTACAACTTTAATAATCATTTGTAGGTTTAATTGCAGTTTTAGCCCCCTAACTTTCCCAAAGTTACGATTTTGGCCCCCTAAGAAAAAAAACTACAAAATAGCCCCCTAAGTTTTGCAACTGTAGCAGTTTTGACCCCCCAAGACTAAAAATAAATAAAAAAAAATAACACATGGCACCTCACATAGGGTGCCACGTCAGTGTTGACCGAGTCAAAATTGGCTTGGGAGCCAAAACTGCCACAGGTGCAAAACTTAGGGGGCGGTTTTGTAGTTTTTTTCTTAGGGGGGCCAAAATTGCAACTTTGAGAAAGTTAGGGGGCTAAAACTGCAATTAAATAAGATTAATTAAATGAATACAACATGTTAAGATAGTTAAATTTTGTTAGTGTTAGTTAAACGATTAGAATTAGAGTTACTCAAATACTTAGTATAGTTAAACTCGATAAATAGGAGTATTTTTTATACAGATCATTTTCTTTTATAAATCAATATATCTTATGAGTTATGAGCTATTACCTTATGAGTATATCTATGTTTTTCTTATCTCCTATGAGTATAATGTATACATAGCACTATGATATCATGATTCTTCACACAACCGTTGAATATAAAGTAGTTCAAACCTATAAAAATTCTTAGAATTTTAAAGCTATACGGTATTTCATCAAATCATCTTATTTCATCGTGTAATATGTTCTTTACAGCATGTATATTCAAACATATATCAAGAAATGTTTAAATTGTTTGTTTTGCATACAATCATCATCATAATATGAGATGATTTAACGATTGAGTTGATTTAATTTGCTTTTTACGAAGAACTTTTAAAAAGGTGAACATGTTAAGTCTGACATTTTGTGTCAACAGATCCCGACTCTTTTTTTTTTGCCATTAAAAAAGTTCAAACTATCACCTTTTTTTCTTCACGATCTTAATGTATCAACCATACATTGAATAACAGTTGTCCTCACTTCCAAAAACACATCTATCCAAAAGCATTGTTCCTTACTAACTAGGTGACAATGTAACAGTCTCCCTCTCTTTATACATCCTTTATTGCCTTTTTTTCCCACTCCTTGTTCTCTTTATATACCCTTGATATTTTTAAGTTCAAAATTCCTCTTCATCCTCCATTCAACTTTTTATAAAGTTAAAAGAAAAATACTTGGACAAATCATCAAAATTCAAAAAGCTCTATTTTCCAATCCCATAGCATTTTAGTCCCTCTACTTAGCGGCGAAGAAATTAATAAATTGAAAGAAAGAGCATGTATTTTTTTAGGAGTAGAAAGAGCATGTATGGGATTATTTAATTTGTTCTTTTACTTGTCCTATTTATTGAAAAGTATCTTGCCATGACCTTTTTACCAATCACTAGCCTTTTTGGAAATGTGCACACGTTTTATATCACAAAGAAATCTCATTGATCATATTGGCAAATGGAATCAGAAAAACTATGTGCCCGCGTGAAAATATTTTATCAAGTAAACACTTAAACACGAGAATGTATCAAATTACACCGATATAACATTTGAGTAATATTACTTTTTTTTTACGGAGAGTAATATTATGGTATGCATAGTGTGTGTATTTTACGTCATTGAACTGAACGAGGTTTTTTTACTTATTCAATAAGTTTCTATCATATATAGTTTGCAAGGTGTTCATATTCGTATTCAACGAGGTTTTTGTCAAATTGTGATTCATGAGAGTGATTCGTTAGTTGTTATTCAGATGTTGGAAGGTAGTTTTTTTTAGGTCATTCGTGCCACACAAATTTTTCCCATATTCAATCCTTTATTGAGAGGAATGTCGAGGTCAGATGGGCTCATATTTTTAGAGAAACGATTTAGGTAGCGGACATTTTAGCTAAAGCTGAACTTTCTCTAAATTTTCTCATTAGGATGTGGACCCCTTGAGATTTTTAGTTTGTTTTTCTTTGATCACATTTATTCATAAAAAAATAATACATATCACACTAATAATAATATGAGTGGTTTTTTTTTTGAAAGAGTAATAATATGAGTGGTTAGCTTCCTAAAAACATAATATAAAAAGTGAATTTTGTTTGATTTGATTTGATTTTATAGAACACATTTGAAATACAAACCAAATTAAGTCAATTTTATAAAAAGTTTGTACAGTAGAAACTCTTTAATTTAATACTCGGTAAATTAATAAACTCTCTAAAATAATAAATTTGTCCGGTCCCGACTTGGGCCAATGTAAAAAATTGAAAAACTCGATAAAATAATAAGATAATAATTTTTCGGGAGATTCCTTTATAATTTTCGGTCCCAAGAAAATCATAAATTAATAATTCATAGAAACTGAAAAAAAATATATTAAGAATACATTGAACACGTTTGTTCCTCTTGTTTACATTTACTGTACTTCAAAAGTCATTATTGATTTCCAATGCATATGAACACAGTAGTTACTGTTGGAACCAAATGTGTTTAACAATGAACCTTAAAGAGTTTTGATGATAACAAGGTATTAAAAATTGTAAATTGGACTAGCTAATATTTGTTCAAGTGTACAGGACCATAATTAAATAGTTACATCATCATTGGTTCTGAATGAGCAAATAAAGAGCAAAGGAAACAACGAAATTGAAGCTTGGACGCTCCTGAAGGCAACGTGCTACTTAAGAGAGAAAAAAAAACGCTCCTGAAGTTAAGTCGCTTCTGAAATAAGAATAGTGCTCCTGAAGACAAGAGGTCCAGAAGTCATAACATCAGAAGCTGCATCATCAGAAGCTGCAGAAGCTGTATCATCAGAAGCTGCATCATCAGAAGCTGCCTCATCAGAAGCTATTTCACCAGAAGCTGAATATCAACTGGATTTGCAAAGATTCAAGAATTGAAGAATTATCACTGCAAAAGCTGTCTATTGGATTCGAAAACGCTACAAAGGATTAGTGGAATTTTGCAACGGTCATTTCAAAGGTGTTTGAAGGCATGTGCTTGCAATTTGGACGAAAGCGTTGACATTTGTACGAATTGTACAACCACGTTCTCCACTACTCTGTTTTGTGTCCACGCTACAAGACAAGAAAACAGCTCCAGAATACGGCTTCGCCTGCATAGATGTTCCTTTGGATAAGGAATGGATTTCAAATTAGTTCTTCATAGGACAACAGCCAAATCAGGCAAAAGATCAAAGGTGAAAGATCAAGCTTTAGCAACGACTCTTTGGGTGCTGGCAATTTCACAACGTCTCTTTCACACCTCTATATAAAGGAGTGAAGACCTAGAGATTTTGCAATGCTGAACAACAGACTCTCAATACTTTTACAAGTGCCAAATCTCTGCTGAAATTGGTCTGCATTCACTTAGAATTTTCGTGTCTCAAAGTCATATCTTAGAAATTCTTAAGTCCATTGAGTCTGTATCTGATTTGTATTGTGAGCACCTCTGATTGTATATCAAGTGTTCAACCTTAAACAATTTTCTGTGTAATTTTGTTTAGTTAGGAAGTCTCTTGCAGTTGTGCTTGAGCAGGAAGTCTCTTGATTGTGTTCTTGAGCAAAGGAAGTCTCTAGCTTGTGTGCTTGAGCAAAGGAAGTCTCTTGCTTGTGTGCTTGAGCAATTGTAATCAGATATTACTCTTAGTGAAATCTCCTTGGAAGTGCAAGGGGGACTGGACTACTTCCGGATTGTGGAAGGAACCAGTATAATTGCTTTGTGTCGTTCTTCTTCTCTCTCTCTGTTTTATTCCGCTGCATTTAGATTCTGATTATCACTTCAGAAGCTGTCTCACTTAGCTTCTGATCAGTGTGTTCAGTTTTTAGGAGAAACGAAGAATTTTTCAAAACACAATTCAACCCCCCTTCTTGTGTTTTTCTCACCTTCAGCTACTAATTTACGTTGAGTCCCAAGGTTCGCTGCAACGTAATTCTAAGAGGCATAGACTAGTTTGCCTTTTTGTTTGGTATGTACAATATAATTATTTAAAAACTCTTTAAATTAATAATTATTAATTTATCGATAAATTAATAACTCTCTAAATTAATAAATTTCTCCGGTCCTGACATTATTAATTTATAGAGTTTTAACTGTATATATTTTGACTTCAATGAGTCTATTTTAGGCATATCTTGTGCTTGAATAGTTCTCGCCCTTTTTTATTATATTTCATTTGGCTTCTTCAAACAAAAATGATTTAGTCCAGTGCTATTTATCGTTTTTTGGGATTGACATGTAGTAGCTTTTATTTAGATCGATTTAAATGAAAACATTTTTAGATTTTAGTGTTCTTTTAAATCGGTTTAGAATTTAACACCTACTTTTTTATAAGCAATATTATTAAGATAAGATTATTAGTATAGATCACTGGACACTCTAATCCAATACAAAAAGTGAAACAACTAACCCCTTAGACAAGCAACAGGTGAATACGTATGACAAGAGGCTTTGGGTGGGTGATGATTTGTCTCGTAGCTCAGGAATCTTAATAAATTACATTTGTATATATCAAATGCTTTTTTTTTTTTGAAGGATATATCAAATGCTTAATAAAGTATAACTTTAACAATATTGGCTTGTGTCATCACTATGTATGTGAGGTTAACTCGATAGTAGTTATTTAATTTGCTTGTGTATTATTTCTGTTGTTTATATAGAGGGAAACTGCATAATATGTCATTCAATGTTTATGCACAAAATTTCTTCATATAAGTAGAGAAAGAAAAAAAAATGAAAGTTGGACTTGGACCAACCAAATAAATATTTTTAAAGGTAAATTAGTAATTTGACACAAAAAAGAAAGAAGATATATATTTTATTATATAAATGAGCACTGCTACAATTTTGTCTTGTATATATTTATCAGCCCTATAGCTAATATAATTTCTTTTCTATTTCAACTATATTAAGGATTAAGGAAATGTGAAAGAAGAAAAAATATGGAATTTGAGTCTCATATGAGTATATGTAAAGTGAAAAAAAAATAATAGTTGTTTTTCATAAGCATGAGAAAATTAATAGTCGATATATGTCTTTTTTTGTTACACTCGATATATATCGAGTGAAGGCAGAGTTTAGACATATATCATATATGTGTAAACTCTGTCTTCACTTTAATTTACCAACTTAAAATCTAAACTTTTTTATGATCTTTCATCAAAAAATGTTGTGCTCTTAAATCCTAATCTCAACTCTTTGGATCCGTCTTGTTTGCAGAAAAATTAGGGGTTTGTGAGGTGGAGAATATACATAGGTGTTATTTGATCACATGTTTCTAGGTGGGAGCTAAGTGGCATAAAACGTGAATTGTTCCCTTGATTCCATATTCATGAGATGCTTGGAAGATGGAGAATAATATATTGTTGAAATTTGAGTAACGTAGTTTATATATCATTTCTTCAAGAAAGATTCTCACAAATTTTAATTGTTATCTTGTAAAGGATAAAGCAAATCAAGCCATTACTTCTTATTAGGACGAGTGGATGGATCACTTTGTTTATTTTATTTTCATGTATTTTCTATTGGGTCAAGATATATTCCCGTATAATTTAACCAATGGAAAAGACAACTGGCTGACACATGGAAGGTTTATATAAACTTATTAAAAATATGCTTGAATTAAAATATACACAATATTTCGTGATGTGCAATGATTTTAAAGTATTAGTGTACACTCTCTAACAATCTCATATGAGTCCCTAAAAATAATTTCGTATGGAATTAAATTCATGTAGATTTTTTTTACGGAAAAAATGCACGTAGATGTTTTTTTTTTAGAGGACGTAGAAATTAGAATTGGGTCATGTAATAAGACTGATAATAAGTTTCACAAAATAAGAGAATGAGTTATACAAATAAGTATTATAAGAGTGTTTGGCTAGCAATTACGTAATTACGTATTTTGGGGTGCTATGTCCATCAAGTATTAGCTATGTGGTAAAAGTTTAATATTTTTTTCGAAAGAAAAAGTTTAATATTGTAATATCAAAATATCAAGGAATGATGTTTACATTTCTTCTCAAATGATTATTAAAAGGGAAATGTTAACTTGTGCCCTTGGGGCACAAGTTTAGAAACTAAACATAGAAATTTTTTCTTGGAAATTGTTCATTCAATATATTAAAAGTTTAAAATTTTGTCTTTTCAATACAAATGTTACTTTTTAATTCCATTTTTAGTTTCTTAACTTGTGCCCTAAGGGCACAAGTTAACATGACCCTTATTAAAAATATTACCTCCGTCCCTAAATATAGCAGCCTTTTGCAAAAATTACGGAGATTTAGAAAATTGGTTGTAGTATTAAATGTGTATATAATTACTATTGTTTTTACAATTTTATCCTTAAGAGAGAGAGTTAATTTATGTTTTCAACATAATATTTATTGTTGATTGAAGAAAAAGATGCAAAATAAATAAGGGTATGTTGGTAAAGAATTAATTAATGTACTTGGAAATATCAAAGGGGTCTTATAAAAAGGGACAAAAAAATTTCTCAAAAAGGTCTTATAATTAGGGACGGAGGTAGTAATTAGTATCACTATAATTACGTGAGTATAGCTTACACCCTCTGGTCACTATTATAAGCAAAAATCTACTTTTTAGGTTCATTCAATAAATGATGAATGTGGTCCATTAAATAGACCACATACATCATTTATTGAATGAACCTAAAAAATGAAATTTTGCTTATAATAATGACCGGAGGGTGTAGTTGATAGGAATATTACATCATATACACAAAAAGTCAGAGTTTGAGTGTGTGAGTGTGTGTGTGTCTATATATATATATATATATACACACTATGATGCTTCTGGTATAATATCTAGTCATGTGTTTTGTCTTGCACTAGCCACTTTGATTGCCCTTGCACAACCAATCATATCTTCAATTTGCAGATAGCTATACATTAATTGGATGGGGGGATTTTTAGGGAAAGCCAAAAGAAAGTGATAGTATTTATTTTTAAATTACGAGTTATATAAAGTTTGTAAAGTAATCAAAAGACTAATTAAAATTCTAAAATTTACCGATTAATGTTACAAAATAGTTGTCTAAATAAATAAATATTTGGGATATGATTAGAACAATCATGGGGATAGCGAGCAAACTAGAAAGGATCATTGGGATATAGTTTGTCTTGACATAGATAAGGGTGGTTTAGGTGAGGCGAAGAGGCTATGGACATACCAAGAGGGCTTGAGGGTGGTGTGGGGTCAGGTTGAATGAGGGTGACTATTTGGTGAATGGGGGAAGTGGTTTGATGATTATGTGTTCCGAGTGGTGAGAAATGAAGAAGGAATGTCATTTTTACATGCAATTGTTTCTGATACTTAATAACACTGATGAGTATTCTCTCATAGATGTATATGATAGAGAAATGATATTTGAACATCCATTTTATAACAACTTTTGTGACAACTTTCTCTCTCATACTCACATTACTTTTTACTTTATCTCCCTATTACTTTGATTTTCATGCAAATATCTACTTTTTCTTTGTAAATGGTGGTTGTACCAGAAGTTGTCAACCAAATGGTTGTTCAAATAACACTCCTCATATGATATGTTCACTCAAGATAGAGGAGTGATATTTGTACAACTAATATTAGACAACTTTGCGACAACCACTTTTTGTTAGGTGTCTCTTCTTCTTAGTTCCTACTGAATTTGCTTGCAACAAGGTGTCTCTTTTTGTTAGGTGTTATTTCAAAAATAGAATATCAACTATGGATAATTTGATTCATCGTGATATTAGTAACTTTGATTGTTTATCACATTTAGAAGGGTGTAGAAAGGAAGAAAATGTTTATCATCTAATTCATTTTTTTGTGATTTCTTTGGGGGTGTGATATATGTATTATTGATTTTCTTGGACATTTATAGTGTCCTTCCTATAATATCGTTGTTATTCTCCTCAATTTCCATTTTTGCAGTATTCTCTTGGGTCATAAGGATTTTCGCGATGATCTTCAGGTAATTTGGTTGGGTTGTGCTTGAATTTTGTGGAAAGAACGTGATAATCAGTTTTTTAGTTAGAAAGAACTTTCGTTATCGCAGATTTTAGATCAAGTAGTAAAATTCATATAATAGTGGTGCTTTAAATCTAAGAAGAAAAACTTTCAGTATGATTTGAATTTTTTGTGGCTCATTAATCCTCTTAGTTTTTTTTTCTTTTTTTGACATATAACCACTTGAAGTTTTCGCTTTATAACCTTTTTTTGTGTGTAAGTTTACTCTTGTTGAGAGTTATTTTGTTCTTATAATAGAATAGTCTTTGTTCACTTTAATAATAGATTCCTTTAGCTTTTTCAAACGAAAAAACTATTATACTTGAAATACCAAGAAAATACAAGTATCATTTGTATAGGATTTAGTTATAATTTGTCAAACTATAGTGGAAAAATGAACTGAAAATGTTGAGAATATGGTACCATTAGAAATTGAGACTAGACATATAAGGAGATGGAATAATGTGGGAATTACGCGTCCATACTGCGTCGCTCTTCCCAGCAGCATCTCAAATTAACATCATTCTCACAAGTCCAAACAAAATAACCTAGCAGTGGCACCCTATGGCTTAAGTTAAGAATAATACTATATACTATACTACTGTCACTATATACAATATACCTCTACGAATAATATTATACAACCTCCGGTCTTATATAATATATAAAAGAAAGTTTTGTCAACAAAAACTGATGTATCTCGTCTAAACTTTGAATCAAAAACATCAACTTTTGTTGATCCAATTTTTTCTTATATATAAGATTGGATGGAATATTATGTTGTATCATGGAATGTGAGTAAACAGTCAAATTAGTCCCGAACTTTGTAAGGATTTCAGGTGAGCTTATGACTTTACGAACATTTCAAAAAAAAATCTCAGACTTGGTCAAATTTTACTCATATTTGTCATTCAAAGAATATGATAAGGAATAAATTGATAATAATTGGATAAAGTTGGGACCAATTTGATAGTAAATTGTCAAAAAATAGGAACTTAATTGATTATAAGTAGCTTTATATATGGACCAACTTAACGGTTTAATATCCCTAAAAAAAAAAAAAAAAAAAAAAAAAAAAAAAAAAAAAAAACCTTAACGGTTTAATAGAATATGTAACATTTTTTGAATATTCACAATAGTATAGATTTATTTGAGAGTATCCTACAAAATCATCAACTAATTTGATTGTTTACTCTTCTTATACTTTTTATCTTCAACAATTCATTTTAACCTAAAATGTATGGATACATACCACCTACTATATATACTTATACTTTTTTTTTTTTAGGATTACCATGCTTATCCTTTCTTTTTTGAAAGGTACAATACTTATACTTATCTTGTACACAATAGCAATTTATAGCATAACCTAATCCAAATGTACATTTTGAGTATGATCCTATCACATGCATGAAATGACAGTTTGCCCTTCTATCTTTATTTAAAAAATCAAATAAATTTTATCAAATAAATGAATGCATTATTTTTTATTTACTTTCAAGAGATTACTATATTATGAGAAAGTCAGAGGCTGATGGATTCAATGGATGAAGATGTAAGCCAATAACAATGATGCATCCAATGTTTCATTTAATTAAGTGTCTGCCACTACAATTCCCCAACAAATTTATGTGACTGCATCATCTTAGGAGTATAACAGTATTAGTAACTATAACTATAAATGTCAAAACAATAATATATAGCATACTTTGGTCTCTCTCTCTTCCAAAATAAAAATCTATATATTTTTCACATCTTGAATTCAAGCCCCACCATGTGGATTTAATGCAATCCACTTCTTTTTAGTGTATTGTTTTGGATCTTTCTTATATAGTTTAATAGACATTGTTTGTGATGCGTTGGAGATGTTGGCTCAAATGAAAGCATACATAGTAGTTTCGAGTTTTAACAACAAACATAACCATGTGGCCACCTATATTTGGATTCAACTTACTAATTCAATATTCCACTATTGTAACTAGATTAGTGTACCTTTCTCAATGTGCCCCAAAATTAAGAAAACAAAGTTTCATATGTGCTTTGATGGTCATATACTTTAAAATGAATGATGTACCAGTATCCGATAAGTATCTTACATCAATATCTGTCTGATACGTATCAGAAGAATATCCAGAGATTAATTTTATCACGCATAAGTGATATAAGTCTTGAACTTGTTAAATGTACATTTGATTTCATTCTAAAAGTCAACTCAAATGATATATTGAGCTTTATGTTGTCAAAGTTTCAAGTCTAGTGTGTGTATAAACATATACATATATATTTGTGTGTTTGAAAAACTTCATCCTTTGACTTGCTTTTTAGAAGTATAATTCTAATTCATTTAACATCATCATACAAAAGTTTTTTCACCCTTAGATTATTAAGTCCCACCATATATAATTTTGGCTGACACTATCTAGTGGAGATTAGATCTCTAAAGTTAATTCAAATCGTGACTCTTTCAAATAATGGTGATACTTAGCACCTATGACCTATCACATGAGTACCAAAAAAAGTGACATGCCTCTTTTTGACTGAACCACCAAAACCTTCCTAAAGACTTAAATGACCTCTAGAAGGTCCAGTCCCATGTTATCATCACTTCGCCTTGTCCCAAGACTCGTGCTTGGGGGGCTGTGAACCGTCATAATATTCCTAAAGGCTTAGAAGCCCTCCAGAAAGGCTCTAAGACCTCCAGAATGGCTCAGGCGCCCTCCAGAAGGGCTCCTGAGACTCTGGCGCGCTCGCCTTGAGGCACCGCCCTTCTAGGCTTCTAGAAACCTCTAGAAACCGCCTAAAATACATAAATACCCCTGTTGCTTGGGAACCAAGCAACCGAAACCCAAGCCCATGACAGGCTATAAATACTACTCTTGAGAGCATTCTCAAGGCATCTAATCATCAGTCTAAACCCTAGAATCCTAGTATTCCTTACCGTACTTTTCTGCAAGTACAGTTGGCGTCGTCTGTGGGAACCTCGGTAAAACTAACCTAGCCCACACCCTTATTCTAATCGCTATTTAGAAAACACAAACGATAAACTCTATATCGCATTCCTCACTGAGATGGAGAAACCTTTTCTCAATCTCTCAGGCCATATCCACGATGACCCAATCCTCCGGTCACGATGTCGTTCGATGAAAATCAGTTTGAAAGCATGGCAGCAACCTCGCCGCGATAAGAAGTTGCTTCGTCGCCGCATGTCAACACCTCATCTCGTTCTCACACAGAGTAACCACCTCCAAAGTTATACATGGCAAAGTAACTATCGCTACCCACTACGGCAGTTGTTTTCTCATTTCGTCCACCAGGGGCGAGAGAGGTCGCGATTGTAATGTTTTCAGGTACCCCTCCAGCTGTCTCCAAACGATGGCCCATAAAACGATTCCCGAACCTCAGTTTTCATCTCGCCGGGAAGAATTTGGTCGAAGCCGCCGACGCTGCTCGTCCTGCGTATGAATCCAATTACATCCGAATGAATTTTTCGATCAGGTTTTGCATTCCTTTATTATTTAAACACGCACATGTATCTCCCATGGAATAGAATCGAAGCATAAAACAAGTTTCGTAAGTTACGCACCAACTGTGTTGGTAATTGGATTATCGCTCTTTTTCTCTTTCTTATTGAACTGTCTCTGATTTGAAATCAATTAACAGATTGAAACACTAGTTTAAATTATCACCTATATACCTATCTTTTTTTGTTAGTTATGAGTTTTTTGAAGTAGCTTTAGATTGAAGGCTTAAATTTCAATCTCTTATGACGTTCTATATTTGGTGAAGTACATACCCAGTATAGTTAATATTATCCATTGTTGTTACTTATTATGAGCAATTCCACTCCTTTCGTTGGAATATGAAGCTGGAAAAATTACTGGGACATTAATTGCTGATTTATGCTTTTCTACCTGTAGTAAACCAATTGATTGTGTACTTGATAGTAGAGCAGCTGGCCGTGTATGTTACAAGTTAGATATGTTTTATTCCTATAGGAAAGTGGATGGAATTCAAGTTAAATTGCTGAACGGAAATCAATGTTGGCTGAGATTACTAGTGCTATTCATGGCAACTAGTTCAAATATATTAAATGATGTTCTATATTTGCCCTTCTTTAATATCAATTTATTTTCATAACGAATGTTTGAATTAGATTGTGGATTCGATGATGATTGGTTTAGGAATGCTGAACAATGGACTTTACCACCTGGAAGCTACTGTTTTAAGTCTGAAGTGTCAGCTTCAAGTCACCTAATTTGTACTCAGATGAACACTCCAAGGGAACACTGTGCAACCGTAGCAACATCACTCGAGACTCAAGAGCGAAATTTAACAATCAGGTTTCATCTTCCCGATCATTAAGTGTAGAACAAACTGTATGACTAAGGTAATCCAAAAGTACTCATTTATCCAATCAAATTGGTGCCTTATGTCTTTGAAAAAATATTAGTTGTATGAATCGACATCCTCATTTGCTTTGGAGATTATTTTTGGTACATATACATGGACGACCAACTGCCTGATTATTATTCTTTGCTAATCTATTATTTCAGCAACAATATTTCATATCTATTCTGATGGACGAGTGAGTGTAAGAGGAGTAAGAAGTAAGATAATGGGCGAGTTAGTTCCAATTCAACTAGATGAGTTAAGCCACAACTTAATATGAGAAAGAAGAGAATAAGAAATATAGGTAGAAGATATAGTTCCCTTTAACGCGAGAAAAAATAGAATAGTATACTTAAGTAAAAGACGTAATTCATTTAGCAGTAGAATAACAAGAGTAAAATAGCTATAAGTATTCCTTTGTCACTAGCAGAATTATTACAACACCCTTTAACTATCCTAGGTACCCAATGGCACAAGTGAAGTGTAGTATTGTTAAAAGGTCACATAAAAGGGATTCTGTCAAGGAAAGCCTTGGTATTTAAGTGGTCCAGGTGACCCACCTCTCTTTCCTGGGAACCCCTTTTATGCACCATTTACTTTGCAAACTAAACTAATGCTTAGTAAAACATAAGTATTAGACTAATAGCCACATGTTAGGATGAAGACAAAATGGACCCAAATAGAAGAATAAAATGAAGCAGAAGACTTAGTTCTAACTTCATAGGAGGGGGTAGAGACATAGAAAATAAAGTACCAAGCAAGTTAAAATTCAAGTTAGTAGGGAAAATAGAGGGAGTATAAAATAAATAGAACGAAGTGGGCAAGTTAGTATGAATCTAATAAGGAAATAGCGAATTTCGATTTAGGAAAAGTAGTAGGAAGAATTAAATCCAATCTAATAAGAAGAAAGAAAAATATCACAAGATAATTAAGAAAGTTGTGGAGTGAGAAAGGCGAAAAAGAATAGGAAGAGGAGTAAGAAATGTGGGCGAGTTAATAAGAGAAGAATAGTTAGTTCTCATTAAGAATGATTGCATATGATTAAAGGCTCCTTTATTTATGATATTGATTTCTTGAAAGTATGGAAGAATTGTTATATTTCAGATAAATAAGGCTTGGGAGGCAAAACAAGCCCGCCAAAGGCAAGATTAACGAAAGGAGAGTACTCGCCAAACAACACGCCATAATGCATATGGAAGCTATTGTCCCGCCATTAAGAACAGGAATATGAAACTCTAAGTTATCCTAACCTTTATCAAACTTTGAGATTTGTTTTGCAGGTTTTTAACAAAGATAAAAGCCTTCTCAGAGTGAAGCCTTCCCTCAGAGTGGGAAGCATGATTAAAGCCTTCTCAGAGAAAAGTCTTCCCCCAGAGCGGGAAGCAAAAGTCCTCCTTCAGAGTAGGAGGCGCCTTCCATCAGAGTTGGAAGTGAAAAGTCTTCCCCCAGAGCGGGAAGCCAAAAGTCCTCCTTCAGAGTAGGAGGCGCCTTCCATCAGAGTTGGAAGTGAAAAGTCTTCCCCCAGAGCGGGAAGCCAAAAGTCCTCCTTCAGAGTAGGAGGCGCCTTCCATCAGAGTTGGAAGTGAAAAGTCTTCCCCCAGAGCGGGAAGCCAAAAGTCCTCCTTCAGAGTAGGAGGCGCCTTCCATCAGAGTTGGAAGTGAAAAGTCTTCCCCCAGAGCGGGAAGCCAAAAGTCCTCCTTCAGAGTAGGAGGCGCCTTCCATCAGAGTTGGAAGTGAAAAGTCTTCCCCCAGAGCGGGAAGCCAAAAGTCCTCCTTCAGAGTAGGAGGCGCCTTCCATCAGAGTTGGAAGTGAAAAGTCTTCCCCCAGAGCGGGAAGCAAAAGTCCTCCTTCAGAGTAGGAGGCGCCTTCCATCAGAGTTGGAAGTGAAAAGTCTTCCCCCAGAGCGGGAAGCTAAAAGTCCTCCTTCAGAGTAGGAGGCGCCTTCCATCAGAGTTGGAAGTGAAAAGTCTTCCCCCAGAGCGGGAAGCCAAAAGTCCTCCTTCAGAGTAGGAGGCGCCTTCCATCAGAGTTGGAAGTGAAAAGTCTTCCCCCAGAGCGGGAAGCAAAAGTCTTCCCTCAGAGTGGGAGGCGCCTTCCATCAGAGTTGGAAGTGTAAAATAAAAGGTCTTCCCTCAGAGTGGGAAGCACGCCTTCCCTCAGAGTGGGAAGTGCGATTAAAAAAGCGCTACTACTACGACATCAACGAAATCTACAAAATCGACAAGCACCCCAAACGTCAAAGGCTCTGGCGGGGTGAAAAATCGGCAAATCGACTCCATTAGAAAAACAAGAGAGTGGAAAAATAAAGTCTCCAAATCGCCAAACAAATGAAGGTCAACCGAGCCGACAAAAGTCGCCGGAACATCAACGCCAAATGTTGAGAATCTGAGGTGACACAGTCACCGGAGCATATAAGAAAATAAGCACGACAATTCAAAATCGTTGAAAATCCCCGAAGCATCAAAAGTAATAAAATTGTTTATGTAAATCTCCAAAACGAATTCGGCAAACAAAATCGATGCAAATTTAATGAGGAATCGCCATAAAGAAGTCAACTCGTCACGACGTACAAACCACTTCGCCTTGTGCCAAGACTCGTGCTTGGGGGGCTGTGAGAGGTCGACCTATAAAACAATTCGAATATATACTCCTTGGGGGTCTTCGAAGAAAACGTAAAAACACCCTAGGGGGACTCTCCAAGTTCGGACAAACGACGCCCATAGGCACATACAAAACATTAAGCAAATTCAAACACTTCGTCTTGTCCCAAGACTCGTGCTTGGGGGGCTGTGAACCACCAAAACCTTCCTAAAGACTTAAATGACCTCTAGAAGGTCCAGTCCCATGTTATCATCACTTCGCCTTGTCCCAAGACTCGTGCTTGGGGGGCTGTGAACCGTCATAATATTCCTAAAGGCTTAGAAGCCCTCCAGAAAGGCTCTAAGACCTCCAGAATGGCTCAGGCGCCCTCCAGAAGGGCTCCTGAGACTCTGGCGCGCTCGCCTTGAGGCACCGCCCTTCTAGGCTTCTAGAAACCTCTAGAAACCGCCTAAAATACATAAATACCCCTGTTGCTTGGGAACCAAGCAACCGAAACCCAAGCCCATGACAGGCTATAAATACTACTCTTGAGAGCATTCTCAAGGCATCTAATCATCAGTCTAAACCCTAGAATCCTAGTATTCCTTACCGTACTTTTCTGCAAGTACATTGACAAAAATCAAGGTCATCTCTTAGCAGAGATTAATCGATCAAGTTAATTAAAATTTATTTATGAGGTTGATTTCTCGTTAATCGTAACAAATGTTACTATGTGAACCGATTAGAGATCAAAGAATATTGCTATTTACAGCAAAAGATTTTTTCACGAATCATTCACGAGCCTAGTGTTCGTTCACTTGATATATTCCTTAAATCATACCCCACAACCTTCTTGTTTTCTGCCCAGGAAGAGATTTAATTGGTTAATTGTGTTTTGCGATGAGCTCGTGACAATATTTCTTAGGTTAAATAGCTGCTTGAGATCAAACTATCAAGTGAATGAATAAGAGATTTAAAGTTTCTCATTTATAATGTAATTGAGATCTATTTAAGGGATTAATCGGTATCTTCAAACAAATATTTTTAATATTAAGGATGAATTTTTATCATCTTTATTTTTTATTTTTGTCAAATAAAATAGTGATTAAAATTCATCTCTTAAGATAAATAAGTAAGGAATATGGTGTTTAAACACCGACCTCTACATACTTCAATGTTCTGTCAACTGAGCTACATTCGCGGATATTATCATCCTTTTAATATCCTTAAAATAAAAATATGTGTGTACTTTCGAAAGAAAAAAAAATAGAAAAAAACACACGATCATATTCAAGTGTAAATACAAAACATATACTACCAACCGTCATTGGTCACGAGAATAACGTGGTGATTTTGGCTAGTCTGAAAAATTTACCATTGATATAACTGCTACGTAATCTCATTATACATTATTTTTTTACAACAAGGTGGGTTTATTGCATTATTTATTACAGCAGAAAAGACTTTTCTCACTAGATGCACGTACATGTGGACTTACTTTGTATATTTGAACTATGAGCAATGTGACATGGTTGAAAAAGTATAATTGTAATGTAAGCTTATCCTCGTCACGAGTCAAAAGAAAAAGCTTATCCTCACTATAGGTGATCCTAGTTAATTATATATAGGGTATTGAAATTAAAGGTCATAACTTAGTTCTTGAAATGAATAAGATTTTAAAATGATATTTGAAATAAAAGATTCTCAACTGTATTATTGTTTTAGGATAATTGCAAAACTAAATTGATCAAAATGGCCACACAATAAAGGAGGAAAAAAAAGTCCAAAACACGAAGTTAAAATACAAACAATTCAGTTTATTTAAAGTCGGTTTGGTGGTTAGAGTGGGAGAGTTAAGAAGTAGAGTGATAAATGTGATTTTGGGCTCAATTCTCACTTTTAGTAAATACTAACATGTTAATAATTTTCATACTAAGATTGGTCGTTATATATATATATATATATATATATATATATATATATATATATATATATATATATATATATATATATATATATATATATATATATATATGGGTTATGATAGAAGACACCTTTTATGAAGGTGTCTTTTATCAAGTTACTCTATGAGCATTTGCGAAAAGACACCAACTTATTTTTAGGAAGGTGTCTTTTATCAAAGTTATAACTAAAAAGTGAAAATCACACCTTAAGGTGTGACTTGATAAAAGACACCACCAAAGGGTGGCTTGTAACATAACCATATATATATATATATATATATATATATATATATATATATATATATATATATATATCAAAATCAAAGAGTCTAATGCTCTATTCGATAAAAATAGTATATAATTGATAAATTAACTTATAGAGGATAGTTGACAACTAACAAAAAGTTAGTAGCGGATAAACTAATCAGTTGAATTAGTATTGTTTGATAAAGTTAGTAGTTGAAGTAATTTATAAATATGAAACGACATAAAACATATATGATTGATTAATATTTAATTTTTTAAATTAAAATAAGGGAAATGGTAACAAGTGCCCTTGCAAAAAGAAATGCTCTTGGAGAACTTGTTAAAAAAGTTTGAAGTTGAAATTTTATCTTTAAAATTGTGCATTCAACACATTAAAACAACAAAAAGTATTTTTTTTTACATGAAATTTATCAATTATTTCTATTTTTAAATCATTAACAAGTGTCATATGGGCACTTGTTAGCATGACCCTTAAAATAATAGGGTAAAATTGAGAGAGAAAAATGATAAACCATGAACTTCAAGCTATATATAATCTACTTGAATTAGCTTATAAAAGAACATTATAAGCTAATAAAAAGATAAGTTAAAATGAAGGTGATAAAACGATGCTTTGTTTAATTATATGAATCTATAAGCTATAAGGTATCACATATAAGCTAGTTTATTCTTCTTGTCAAATAGATCTTAAATAAACAATGTGAATGCATCCATTTCCTAAAACAACTCACCAACCACACGATAATCTAAACATGTATTTAGATTACAAATTATTTTAGTGTCAATGTTTAAATATTGAGATTTCTGGTGACAGTGCACTGAAAGTGATGCCACAACATTTTCAAACAGACAAGGTAAACAAATTGGATCACCTACAATTATGGTGCATCTGCGGCCGTAAGAAACAAAAGAATGTACAGAGAAAATATATAGATAAGATAGAGAGATGGTAGGAAAATTTAGAGAAATTTCTTGCAATGACTGTGTCATACAGACAATTTAAAAAAAAAATATTCTTACAATTTTCAATCTCGATCATCTGATTTAAATCTATTGTAGAGGTTATCTAAATTGTCCAGTCTCAAATTAACAATCGAGATTCCTAAATAAATAAATAACATTTGGATTGTAGTTAGAGATATAGGTCGTCCGATCTAAAATTAATGGTCAAGGTCATTGATTAATAATTTATTGACTATATAATATGAGTCATCTGATCTTTAACAATCTAGATGCAAAACTATATGCAACCTCGTTTATTTTATAGTAGGGGGGCGAGAGAGAGAGAGAGAGAGAGAGAGAGAGAGAGAGAGAGAGAGAGAGAGAGAGAGAGAGAGAGATATAACATAATCCCAAGTTTTACCGTTCGATCTTGAATTGATGATTGAGATTGTTTATAATTTAATTTATCGATGTATTATTTGATTCATTCAATCTCAAATCAACTATCAAGATCACCTACTGAATCAACTGTGTGAATATGCTACTGCAAGCAATCAAGATCCGTTGATGATATTAATTGATTTATTTTTTATATAAGGATCAACAAATTCTATGATCAATCATATTGTCCATCAATAATTGACTCAATTGAAGTCTGAGCAAAACTCTTTATGGACTGATTCAACATAAAAATTGTTAGACACTCAAAAAATCGAACATGATATATTGAAAGAACTACACTCTCAAGATTCAAATCTACACCAGCAAGCAAGCATACCCCATGCATTACTGATTTATTGCTCAAACAAAAAGTCAAGGCAATAAGGGACAATTAAGTCATTTCACAATGAACCAACTACTATAAAACTCACAGTCATATGCTCAAAAAACTTTAGTCACAGAAAACACCCAGTTGACGCCTCTCACTCACTCACACACACAAAAAAAAGCCTCGCCGGAAAACTCATCTCCGGCATCCGGCGTTCTCCTTCCTCCGGTAAACCCTTCAGTTCAAAACTGAATCCCTTCAAAGACCACCGGAATCGGTGGTTTTTACCTTACAGTGCATGATGGGATCTTGCATATGTCCGTTAGAAACTCCAGCAAGGTTGCTTTGGACAACAAGTTTCTTCCGTCATAAGTTAATGATCTTTTAATCCACAAACCATCATAGAAATATTTCTATAAAAAAAATATCAAGTTTGGAATTAGAAAGAAAAAATATATATATCATTTTTTGTTTCTGATTCTGAAAGATTAATAGTATTAAGAGAAAATTTGTAGCACAACCTTTAACGTGAAGTTTTGAAGTTTGAAGTTGAAAAAATGGAGTCTGGTCGTCTTTACTTTGATTCTCCTGCTTGTCGTGGGAATAACATGAACATGCTGTTTCTTGGAAATGCTGATCTTGGTTTTCGAGGTATTTTTCTTAATCTATTGAGTTTTTATGGTACCATTTTGTTTTTTTGGATTGTAAATTGTTGGTTTTGTTGTTTGGTTTGCTTTGTTTTGTTAAGAATGGTATTTGTTTGGATGGTTGGTGGGACACCTGAAACTCACACACAACTGAGAAGTTCAGGTTCGAACCCGAGTGAAGGTGTTCAGTATAACAATATTGATTTTATGAGTTGAGTTAGGTCTTATGGACAGATGGTGGGAGATTTTCTTTTTTTGGTTAGGAAAAGATATGATATGATTTGATTTGATTTGATTTGATTTGGGTTTTTGGTAAAAGAAGCAACTTGATCGTGTATCAAATTTGGGCACACAAAAAAAGAAGATATGATTTGATTTGAGTTTTTGTTAAAGGAAGCAACTTGGTTGTGCATCAAAATTTGGCTATGAGAAATAATGAATTAGAATTTTTCTCTCTTTTTTTTTAAAAAATTTTGTTTTTTGTTTATGATTTTGTGTTTGTAAGTGTTATGATTTGTGATATAGATGTTGTTTGAAGTGTTTGATGTAGAAAACGAGTGTAAATTGATGAGGTTGTTAATTTTTTGAATTTTTTTGAATGAAAGCAGGAAGGTCAATGATGAGCATGGGGGAAGGCTCAAAAAGGAGACCTTTCTTTAGCTCACCGGATGAACTGTATGATGAGGAGTACTACGAAGAACAGTCACCGGAGAAGAAGCGCCGCCTCACTTCCGAGCAGGTTGGTTTCTTGCCTGCCTGAATGAATTTGGATATGTTTTTCATTATCTTGTGCTGATACTCTAACTATGAAAGAAACTATATTAATTTTTGTCAATTTTTCTCGTCAGCAATTAGTCTCACGTCTAATATGATATGTGTTTAGCTTTTAATTAATGCAATATGTGTGAAAAATGAGGGTTGACTTTCAATAGCAATTTGATTTTGTAGTCATCAATTGATTGATTTTGAAACCATTTATTTATTAGTGTTTGTATATCAAAACTACATGTACTTGTTTATTAGTTTTAGTGATTGGTTAAGGAGAAGTTTAGGTGGAGAACCCAAATCCTCTCTGGTGACTGAAAATTTCCAGTAGGATCGAGTAAGACTGGTTGGGATATAATGATAATATTTGTACAAGTATTATATTCAACCAACTAGATTGATGAGAGAGATATTACATGATATTAGTTTTTGTGATTAACTAACTTTGTGGTTTGATGAATAGGTACATATGTTGGAGAAGAGCTTTGAGGAAGAGAACAAACTTGAGCCAGAGAGGAAAACCCAGTTGGCCAAGAAACTAGGATTGCAACCTAGGCAGGTGGCTGTATGGTTTCAGAACCGTAGGGCTAGATGGAAGACAAAACAACTTGAAAGAGATTATGATGTTCTCAAGTCTTCCTATGATTCCCTACTTTCAACATATGATTCCATTACTAAGGAGAATGAGAAACTCAAATCTGAGGTATTTAACTACATATGTATTGTATAATCAAATGTGTGCATTTATAGTAGTTACGATTAAAATCAAATGTTTTTAATGGTCGGACGGTTATGATTGATCGACAACGTAAAAAAATTGTATATAAATTAAGTATTGTACTATTACTATTATTAGTTAGATTTTGTTATGCTATATATGCAAATTGAGAATTTGGTGAAGTCTGAAATGATTAGTGTTATGCATTAAAAAGGTAATGAATAGAATATAAATTGTCTGTCAAAAGTTATGGGTTTGAGTTTCTGTATAGGATAGAATTAGTGGCTTTACTTTCAGAACTCCATCATAAGAAGCAAATTTCCACTTACCAAAGAAGGTGATTAGGAGCTATCAAAGGAGGTCCTACCCATAAGATTCTACACTATATTAATCACATACTAACAAAGAGTAGCATCTGTTCTGAACCCCACCTGGTGTGAAGAAAAAGCCTTTTCAAAGTAACTATGCGAATATACTTTTCTAGAGTTCTAAAAATATGCTTAAAACTTCATTTTGTGATGAAGACTAATGAGTTTTTTAAAAGAGGGGTATGAAAGGTGGACCATAAAATAGTTAACAAGTGGAAATTGAAGTATTGATTATCTTAACAACATGTTGACTATTTCACAGGTGGTATCCTTAAATGAGAAGCTTCAAGTTCAAGCTAAAGATATGCTTGAAGAACCTTTGTCAGAAAAGAAAGCTGATCCACTTCCAGTGGACATAGCTCAGATTTTCAGCATCAAGGTGGATGACCACATGAGTTCTGGAAGCGTTGGAAGTGCAGTGGTGGACGAGAGTAGCCCCCGTGTCGTTGGTGTCATTGTTGACAGCGTCGATTCATACTTTCCAGCTGACAACTATGCTGGATGTGTGGCTCCTATTGAAAGAGTTCAATCAGAGGAAGATGATGGGAGTGATGATGGGAGGAACTACTTTGATGTGTTTGTTGCATCTGAAACTGAGCAACATAACCATGAAGAGGGAGAGGCACTGAATTGGTGGGGTAATATGTATTATGTTGCATAATTAAGAAAAAGCAAAAGCAAGAACATTGTATAATTAGATGCATCATGTAATTTGGGTGCTTTGGGCGCCTAGGTGTTGAAATGTCTCTAAGCCAAGCTTAGTAAAATAAAAAGTCCAGTAATTTGGGCAATGGCGTCCTTTGTTGTACTTAAAGAAAATTTATAATAAACTATTGAAGTTAATCATAGTTAAGTGTGTGTTCAAGTGTATACTAAGTTCTCCCTCTGATTTTACCTTTCATTTCAAGTAATTTTTTTTACTTTCTATCTACCATACCATCGTTTTCAGACATTTTCTTTAATGCAAAGCAAACAAAATCAACCAAACACATGCATGACCTTTGCTATCAAAGGTAAACAAAAATATAACTGTTAAGGGGATATTTTTCTGTGATTTCATGCTATATGAAATAGGAGTGCACAAGAGTTAAAAACTTGAAACATATTTGCCTCAGTTAAAAAAGTGTATAAAGTTTTTGCAGTGGATGGATCAATTGAAAATTGTATGTATTAGCTTCAACTGGTGGTTAAAAAATCGTTTGGAAATTACCACTGAAGATTTCAACACAAAATAAACTCTATCACGACATTTTTTTTGAACATTTTTATAGTAAACAAACACAACATAATCACATGTCATTTTGTTTACTTATGTGAAATCTTAGTTGAAGAGCACAAGTTCATATCATGCCAGATTTTTATGCTGCTTAACAGATCTAACTCCCAAAGCATTCGAATGATACCAAATGTGAAATCTTGTATAAACCATCCAACCTACACTCCACAAATGATAACAGGTTTGCCTAATCTACATTCAGCACCTCGATAGATTAAAAAAAAATGCTGTTAAAATTGCACAACAGACGCAGGGACCTCTTAACCAGTTACTGTGACATGTACAATAATACTTATTCCCACAAATCAAAAATTACATTAGGATCAACATAGCAGACCTTGTCACAGTCAGCAAGACTTCGTCAAGAGTTAGAGAAATTATATCCTCATTAAGATCCCCACAACCAAGAAGAGAGAAGAATTAGAGAAACATATGCACATAAAGAATCAAACAGAACTCGTCACGAGCTAGGCAAGTCCAATAAAGCAGATGTTAAAATGCATTGACTCTAAAAATTCCCCTGCATTCTAACACATCAGCAATGCCCAAGACAAAATCAAGGTCATGCGTGTGCAGGACTTTTGTCGGGGTGAAAGAGAAAATGTTAAAAGAATGAAATATTGCCTACAACTGCTCAACATAACACTGGTCCGACTTCCATCTTTTCTTTTTTTACTTCTTTTCTTCTATTCCTTCTTTACATTAATTCCATTTGTATACATATATGGATCAGACTCTGCTAGAAAAATCAAAAACATAATACCCCTTCTACCTATGGAGCAACCAATTGGACAGCTGCAGCAAAAATCATTTCAAAATTGGGCGCATCCTCATAATTCCTTCATGCCGGTGCCCTCACTGATAGCAGATAATCCTACAATTCTACTTAGCCAAAAATGAGCATTCAAGTTAGCATGTCAGCTTTACCTATATGTACAACAAGCGCGCAAGTGACACCAGCAGCTGTGGCTGCCCCCTTTAATAACCTGAGCTTGAACCCGTGACCTTTTTCGCCCAAACTCGTGCTCCTTGGATGATCATACCAGACCACAAAAAGTGGACCAGCTTTCTGATTTTCTCAGACAAGAATACAGTATGAGATCAACCATCCAATTCCTTCCTTTTCCTGTTTGACTTCCGGCTTCCTTTGGATTTATCTGCATCCACCGTGATCACTGGTTTCGGTTCCGCTACGGCAGGAGGATCAGAGCTCTCAGTTAAACTTGAATTAGGCATTTTCTCATACATAATGGCTGAATCAAGGGAGTATATGCGAAGAGCAAGAGAAGGCAAAGTAGAGGATTTGGCAGCAGCTGAGAATGATGACCAGTACCACCAGTCATTCTTTAAGAACTCTGTCTTAATCATATCCTCCAGTGTAATTATTGCCTGGATCATCTGAGAAATCGGAAGGAACGTCAATCAACATACTCAAGATTAGGTTAATCTATATTATTCTGCAAGCTAGTTGAGTTAGAACTTAGAAACATAGCATGGGAATTGTGCAATTGCATGTAAACATAAAACATGTACTTCTCATTGATATTGGAGTAAACGTGCAACGTGGAATTAATTAACAAAGTAACTCAGCAAGCTGAGTTGCATTGCTGAAACTATAAGGAATGTGATGTGTAATGTGTGCTTTGGAATGGCTGAATGCCCTTGATGAAGAAATATACATGCAAGAGTGAAAGAAAAAAGACAAACCTCATATATAGTCGTTGCAGATTTAACAAATGCACGCCAGGCCTGTCTTCTGTCCAACTGTGCCTTTGATGGTCTTAGAGCAGCTTTCGGAAGTGCAGCATCCATATCAAGTAGATTAATCTTTAGTTGCTTCAAAATATGAGAAACTTTTCCAACTAATGGTCTCAAGGAGGACAAAGGAACCACACAGCAACCATCAACTCCCTTATCTGAAGCAGGACTACAAATAGATAGCTTCCCATCTCTTTCTTCTCCCAAAGATGATTTGTTGGAATTTCCTGCTGTGTTGCTTCTATTTGCAGCTAAACTTTCCGTAGATTTGCCTGATTTATGGTCATGGCATATGCCAGCTCCGTCAGTGTTTTCCTGAGAAACCTGGCTTTGTGAAGCTTTCGACGCACCACCAGCAACGCCAACATCTTTTATGGTTAAGGGTCGTGTATAATCACTAACAAAAGGAGATACGGAAGGCACAAAGGATGGGGCACCATCTGAACCAATAAGACCAATTTCTCTGACAAGTTCCTTGTTGGAATCATTTGTCACAAACTTTGAGCATGTATCTTCAAAGTTAAATGGGCAAGAGGGGTTTTCATTTGAAAATTTAGTCAATCTCGAATTCACAGAAGAACATCTACTGATTGAGGTTCCAGCTGTTTCTGTGTCAGCTCTGGATTTTTCATGTGAGGTATCACATTTCAAGTTCTTCCTTCCTTTAGAAGATCCATTTTTATCTTTATTCCTCCCTAACGCCAGAAGTCCTGCTTTACATTTTCCACCATTGTGTCCCTCAAACTCCACATCGCTCAAAAAGGTTTTGTGGCAATACAAGCAATGTTTCCTAGAAGGCCATATGGGTTCTAGGCACTCACACCTATACAACTTTTCATCATTGGTTGTTCTGGCCTTTTTATTTTGATTCTTCAAAACCTCAGCAGTATCCAACTCAAAGAAGGGACCGTAATTCTTTTCCAGCAAAGAAGTGGCCTTTGTAACAAGAGAGTTAGGTGCTGTATTTCTTGGCAAACAAACAGGTCCTTGGTCCTCAACCTGACCTTCAGTGTGTGCATTAATAAACTCTTGAGATCTATATTTTGGCCCCAGCATAATGGAATCTCTCAGTTCTTTTTCTTTAGGGTCATAATCATCTAACCAACCCAATAGCTCCTCGATTTCTGAATCAGTTTCATAAACAATCCACGGTGAACTATTGGCTAACGCATTAAGTGGTTGGGACATCAAAGAAGAGCAGCCCTTCATCAGCCCTAACATCTTATAGTTATCCTTCTCAGATAATTTACAATGCTGCAGAGCAGAAAGCTTCTCTCCAGAATCTTTGCTAACTGACAATCCTCTTCCATGCTGAAGAACAGCGCTTGCATCAACAACTATACGTGAACGTCCTCTGGGTGTAGCCAAAGCCCAGTACAGTCGGCCAATGGAATCAATACCCAAAAGATCCCGACGAACAGGGAGCTTCAGAAGCTGTGATCCTACGCTATTTATAGATTCCTGCAGTAGTGAGATATTACGCTTGACGGCATTGAGCTCAAGGTGGTATGGTTCCGACTCATTAACAGCATTTTGGGAAACTTCAACCGGCACACATTGTCCTTCACTGTAACCGTTTATTTCTTGAGGCATATGATTTGAGGATGGAAAAGACTTGGGGGATTTATCTGTACATTGAAACTCCACAGCCACAGGAACAGTCTTAAGCTGTCCATCTATGGAATTCATATTTTGGCTATCAGAATTTGAATGTGTCACAGATATGCTTTTATCAACACTATTGAACCTACACTTCTCTTTGGGAATCTCTTCTGAAGGTAGACTATCATCAAATACCCCAAGACCACTAGGATTGGTGGTTGTAGCATGTGGCTTAACCAGACATTTACTAGTATTTGAGAACAAAGATGTGAACCCTTCCTTAAGACCAACTTCCCCAGTGGTACATTGTGACAATGTACCAAATTTGGCAGCTTTTGTGGATAAAGCGTCTTCCTTAATTTTCAGGTTTTTCCACTCTACAGAAAGTCCACGCAACTTCTGATTTAATTCAGCAGACAACTCAGAACATTGCTCAAGCTGCTGTCGTATCAGGGAAGAATTGAGCAACTCGTCACATAAAAACTTGAGAAGGAGCGTTCTCTGCAACCATTGAAAAAAAAAAATAAGCAAATACAAACACAAAGATGCAGTTTTAGCGATATGCCGTCATTAATCAAGTTGCATACAACAGAGCATTTTGAACTTGATAATAGAAGTCAAATCAAGCATCATAACAATGTTTATAATAGCTCAACTAAGAACAAGGACAGATCCAGACATTTTAATAAGTGGGGTTAAAGTCACATCATAATAAATACAAGTTATTTTTATCAATCTAATAATTACAACACTTTTTTTATACTAAGTTAATTCTTTTGGTCTCTTAATTAATGCTATTAGGACACTCGTTATCATTCTTCCTAGTTTTATAGTTTGTTTTAGAGTAATGAATGGGCTTAAATGGAGACAATAATACCATATAAATGGGGTCACATTGCATAAATATCTAAATATTGGTTTAAAATACAATAAACAAGTGGGGTCAGGTGTGCCTGACTAAGAGATGAGTTTTTGCAATACTTTGATGATGGAAAACCATTAATAGATAAAAAGGATGTTATGTGCCTAAGGAAATCAGGAAATGAAAATCAGCCATTATAGGAGTCAAGGGACAATATATTAATAAAAAAAGAATCATGTTAAGATTCATTTAGATGATAATGAATGGGAAGCATATACCATATTGCCATTACCAAAAAATTGATGCGGCACTTAAGTAGGAAACATAACAATAACAAAGATCCAGTGCAAAATAGAAGACCATACTGCCATTATATTCCAAAGATTTATATGCATTGGATGGGTGAAAGTATACGGAAACATAAATAGGTGTATATCAACAAACCTCTCCCACACTGTACTCCCAATATTCTTTTTCTTCAATTACAGATGATAAATGAGTCAACGCATCCAAGTAAAGACAATTAACTTGTCCCTGGAATTTTTTACTTCTACGTTTTCCAGTAAGCTGTGTTCGTTCTGTGAGATCTTGAGTTGCATGTTTACCACCAATACAAGATGGACAGTACCAGTTTCCTTCAGGGATCCTTGCAAGAGGAGGGTTCAAGCAATATTTATGATACTCAGCGTCACAAGTATCACACAGTAAGACACTGTCATCATCCCTATCGATGCCACAAATTTTACAGACTCCCTCATCCCAAGGGGCTTTCGGAATCTCATTTGATGAAGCAATAAAAGCCTGAACTTCTTTTTTCATTTCAGCATTTATGCATCCCACTTCAGCATAGTCTGTAAACTTTTGCACGTAGGTGACAACCTGTACCCAAGGAAGAAATTTAAATATTCAATAAATAACTGAAAGCACAATACTGATTATGCGTGCACCATCAAAGTACCAACCTCCTCATTGTATAAACTTTCAAAATTCTGGGATAATTTTTCTAACAGTTCAACTAAATCAGATTGATCCCCAAAAGCAACACGAACATTGCTCCACAGCTGCAACATCAAATGTACAATTTAGCGCACTCCATGTATTGAAAAGATTGATACATATTGTAGGAGTGACTTGCATCTAGCAGAAAACATGTTAGAGACCAGTATCCTAATTTTTAAGGAAAACACAAGGAAATAAATAATGGTTCCCTTGATCAATGTACTCAAATGGGACACAAGCAATATAAAAAACACTATATACATAGCCTTTACAAAAGAGAGAAACCATACTATAATACCAGAGAAATTTGGGGCTAAGAGGAAAGAGTATTCTAAAGAAAAAAATTAGCAGACTGCTTGTTTAAGCAATCTAAGTTTGATAGAACACATACCTCACGTACGTCCTCGAGAAAAGCTTCATGTGATCCACCATAAGCTCCAGAAGCCAATCTTAGATCAATAGTCCGGAAGTCAAGAGGGCGGGCCACCATAGCTGGAGTTCCAAGAAGCCCCTCATCATCGTTGTCAGAAGAATTTGTTAATTTTCTTCCCAGCAAATTGCAAAAAACTTTCGAATCATCTAAAGCAGCTGCGCGACGTAACACAATGCGGCATTGTTTCATAATAATGTCAGAAATAGATATAAAAATTTTCTTTTTCCTTCCCTTGTTGGGATTCTGCTGCACTCCATCAGTTACACCATCCAATAATGCAACAACTGCTTTCTGTTTATAAACAACAAGGATATCCAAACTCAGGATTGTGCTTCATTAAAAAAAACAGAGCAAAATTAAGAATAGTTTGTTTTAACCACATGATCTATCACATTGTAAATACAGAATAACATGATGCTTTTAGTTGTCATTATACAATTGATGATCTGAACAGTTTTAAGTAAGAAACTGAGTTTCTGTAATGAATGAGGAAGAATATGTGCGTGTGTGTGTGTGTGCGCGCGCGTGTTGACCATCCATATGGTCAAGATTTCTCTAACACTCATTATACTGTGTGTGTGTGTGTCAGGATGCCTTGAAACTGTAACAGGTGACAACAAAAGGGAGTAATGCAAAATACCTTAGCAGGGTTTTCTGTTATGCATGTGGAGTGATTACTATAAATTACAAGATCACTTGCATTTATAACATATAAGATAATACACTAGAAGGCAACAGACAATTATGATAATATATAATGCAAAATACATGGTGAAACTATGGCATCAGCGTAACCAGAGCAACAAAAATAGTAGTTCTACACTAGTCTTGGGCCGTTTCAATGTACATGCACCCGCAGAGTAAATAATAGAATAAAATAAAGGAGAAATGCCACTGAAGAGCACCTTTGTTGGTCCAGATGCATTGCCCTTGTACACTGCCTTGCTAACTGAGTGCTCCAGTATTTTCCTTGCCCAATCGGGCGGATTCTTTTCTAGAGCTGCATGAACACACCTTCTGATTCGGGTTCCCACATTTGTTGGTAGTTTTCTGACAGGTTCCAGCACTTGTGCCCATTCAGGAATATTACCATCATTCGCCAATTGAGCTTCAGAAGAACCATTTGCATCAGACTCCTCTTCTTCTAGGATGAGTACATCTTTTTCTCTGCTCAAAGAACCAAAAATCTTCTTCGTAGCCTCCGCAAGCAACTGAAAGGAAAGTTTTAAATACAAAAAGGAAAAGGAAAAGGAAAAAAAGCTTCAGTGCTACTTCTATCATTTCTTTCAGTTTAATTACTTCAAGAAAAGTTCCAAACAGGCGCAAAGTATAAAATCTAAAGAAAGTGTATGACACAGGAAAGATACTTCCAGAAATCGAGTAGCAATATGAAACATGCACTCAGGCCATACCGTTCAAACCTGAAGTGAGTGAAGTTAAAACTAGTCAAAATGCCTATACCAACCCATGTGCTACTCCTTGTAAGGAAAACTTGAAAACATAACAGGAAAAGTGAGAGTGGAACTCAGACGGTACAACATTTTGACAAGCAATTTATGAACATAATGTTTGCTAACGCATAATGAGAAGCACTTAGGTTTAGCATGATTCAAAGAATATTCCAAGACTATAGTTGAGTTATAAGCATGACTCCTAAAATGTAAAAAGACAGTCTTAGTCTATTAGTATGCTTAGAAACTTCGCATACTACTACGTACGTATTAAAATGTACATATTAAAGTGATCGGCTTACCATCTGTTTCTTGTATTAGAACCAAAATAATTCTTACTTTAGAATTGAGTTTTAATGCAAATTAATTTACATCAAAACCCATAATTAGCACTATGAAGAAAAAAAATATCTAATCATACTAGGCAAAAGTTAAATTTGTCCATCATTTCTTAAGACAAAAGTTATGCTCTTACCAATGCATCAGCTTCCATCCCAACCACACCAGGAAGGGAACCACACAGCAAACCACCATCACCTCTTAAGCAACGAAATACTTTACCACTTTCCCGGGCAGTAATCTCCGCAGACTCCAGGTTACCGTCCATTGACAAGAAAGCCAAGATATATCTACGCGCTAGTTCTGGCCAAGTCAATTCATTAATCGGAAGCATATTGATCTTGGTCCGCGGAACTGCACTATCCATATCTTTCCTTCTTCCCCGTCTTGTCCGAGCCTCTCCAGGCTCAGAATTTGGATCCACCAGAGCAGCCACTTTCGATTGCAGTTCACCTATTAGCACTCTTAGTAGTGAACTGTGAGCTTTAGTCAAAGACGCACCAAAGCATCTGACATAGGAAGAAGCTCCTGTGGAACCTGATGGACAGGCTTCAGATATTAATCGGCAATCACCATCACCCCCTCGTGAACTTCCACCCATTCCCCTGTCAGATTTCTCAGGGAAATCTAACTCATTGAACCATGGGTTGATAAGTTCCTTCTCAAGCTCTTCTAAGAACAATGGTTCTTTCAGGTCTAGAATTTCATTGAATCTCTCTAAAAGATCCCAAACCTGAAAAACAGAAACAAAACAAAAATGTAGGGCAATGCATCTTAGCAATAAAAAAAAATAAAGCCAAAGAATGTACAAGGGTAAAATAAAAATGTGTTTCACTGCAGACAGGTACATATATACCTGAAAAATGTCACCAATGAGTTCAGTAGGAGCTCTGGAGCACAGTGGTTTCCCAGGAGGTGGACATCGGTTTTCCTTAACGTACTCGGTCAATCTTGCCTTCTTAGGCCTTCTATATAAACCTTGAATTACTTCATCCTGATATTTAGATTGACCTTTACGATCGACCACTAGGTAACCGTTTTCCACTGTTGGCAATGAAGAGCTATTGTTTCTACTACTAAGACGTTCATACTGCAAACAGTCTTGCACACCAAGAAGCGGTTCCAAAATTTCTTGGACAAATTCAGCATCTAGTCCAAATCTATCCTGCTCCAACCACTTCTCTAAGAGCTCATACAGGTCTTTCACGTCACTGTCTGCATAAATTGTGTCTGGAATGCTGACAGATCCAGGTGAACCACAAAATTTATCCAACGAAGTGAAGTGGGTATCATTTTCGCTATTCCTTAAATCCCATCTATGTAAGCCCATTTCACTTTCAACATGTTTACAATAGAATTTAAAAGTTCCGTTCTTCTTGCAGATATCCTTGCAAGCATTGACTAACTTTTGGGAAATAACTCTCCATGCTGAGAATGGGGACCGCTCTTCCACCAAAATTTGACCAATTTCATCACAAAAATTCATAGTATCAGAAAATGAGTATCCAGTATTATATTGAATTGAACCAGCAACTGGCCTTAATCCTTCTGATGCATATGCTTCACTTGAGCAATTGACAACACAACTCAAGATGTCATCTTCTGTTGGTGCACAAGGTTCTAAAAGCATCATCTGGATACTCTCATCACCGTCTAAATCCATACTATCATTAGTCTCTCTCTGACCTTCATTGGTTTGGCTCACAAATTGACAATGATTGTGCATTGAAAGGATGGTTGACCCATCTGGAATAGGAAATTCCGAACATGAACACCTTTTAATCCTAAATATAGGTCCAGAATCACCCCCATCCAAAACTTCGCACGTAAAAAGAGAGCCAGTAATCTTATCATGCCAACAAGATTTATAACCCACAGGAAAGATAAGGTTAACATCATAATATGAAGGTCTCCCATCAACTTTTCCCAAAGAAAGAACAGAGAAGTCCTTAAACTGCAGAGGAAGTTCGTCCTGAAATTTATTAAAAAACTTCAAAATCATGCATGAATAGGTAATTTTACTTTCACTATAAGAATTCCCGAAAATTATAAATTAGTGTGAGAAAACAAAAGTAACAAAACAAAAGGACTATCAATTAGATTCACTTACAGCAAATTGATGAGGGTCGGAGTGACCATTCTCTTTTCTTCTAATCTCAGTGGCTTTTAGGGCGGTTCCCTGAGCATTCACATGTTCCATGCTTAAACCATCAGAAGAACAATCCTTATAATTACTATTGACAAAGGTTCCCTGCTTTTCTGCAAAACCATTGGCTGCCGGAGTTCTAGAAGACTTTCTTTTTCTGGATAGGTGAGGCCCACCAGAAGAAAGAGACGTTTCATTTCTTACTTCAGATTCCATAGAATTGTAGCCAGACGGTAGCCCCAGATAATTAGCTACTTCATACACAGAATCGAATATCTTTCCATCAGGTGCACAGTAAACTGCATACATGTCAGAGCCGATCATTGATGGTCTAAGATCTACTCGCCAACCTTCCACCAGTACACCATGCCTTTCAGATATAAAATCTCTAAGAGCCTGCAAAATTAACTCATTTGGACCTTGAGTCTGAGATGGTACTTCCTCAAAGCTTCTAGCCATTGATTGGGTGTGATTCAATATATCCTCAAAACCCACTCTAACAGGACGTGTCACAGCTCCAGATGCCCTTTGGAAGCCAACCACACTCCCGTTATTGAAGGTTGAATATGTCACTGAAGCACCAAATTGATTGGCAGCAAAAGATTTATCACCCATAGCGTGCTTTCTAAAACAAAAATGAATGTAAACTTTAACCACTTATAACAACTCGGAACCATCAAACTTAAATTATTATTTCTGCAAATTAAAAGAGACAAATGGAACCAGTTTGAATCTTATAATAATAATATGAAGTAAACCAAAAAACCGTAAGTTGGCAATGGCAACTAAGCTACACAAAGCACTTCAGTGTTTAATTAAACTTAGTACGTGACAGGTCAAACATCAAGAACATCAGTAGTATGACATATATGCTTAAGCTTGCTTAATACAAGATGGACAATAGCAGTTCCATTTCAGATGAAAATATGAATTAATTTGCCGTAATCAAAATAAACCCTTGAAATTCCATGAAAAAGTCCTCCAAACTGTATTTTTCATTCTTATTCACACAAAGTCTCTTTTGATTTCAAAGGAATGCAATGACATACAAAATTCCACTCTAAATTCATAAATTCATTAGTACTGCATAAGCCTACAAACATTCCACCAAAGAGGGCAAAAACGAAATCTACACGTGCATTTGATTTGATATTTACTGCTTTCAAAATAAGAAAAAAATGTTAGAAAATTTAATTGATTGCATTCATGGTCATTAATCCCAAATAGCGGTGGACCCCAAAAATGATATTGTGCTGTAGTGCATAGCGGGCCGATGGCTGTAACTCTGAAACTTTTCATACAGATTACATACGTATAAATGCATAAATATTGAAAAAGATACTCAAAATTGATGACATGTTCATCAAGAACAATAATAAGTCATAGATCTTAAACAAATATACAATTAAATATCTCAAAAATCAAGGAAACAAACAGGTTTAAGCTTCGAAGAACGATGAATTACAAAAAAAAAAAAAAAAAAAAAAAAAAAAAAAAACCTGCTGAACAGAGATCTAACAAAAAAACAGAGACAGAGATTGCAAGAGATCACAGTTACTGGAAATTCGTCGGAAAGCTTGAAGATCTGATAGCTGAGGCATACAATTGACAAGAGGCGCTTACAGACTGAGTTAAGAGTGTTCTCACTTTATAAAGGGTGTTATCTTTGAAACCCTAGTTTTCTGACCCAAAAACCCTAAACTAACCCAATACCTACCTCTGAAGCCCTATACTCATGGCCGGCCCAACACATGCTGAGGCCTGATGTGAATTTTTAAATGAGGCTTTTTTAATGTTTTCTGACCCAAAAACCTTAAATTAATAGTATTTTAAGTAAAATTATTATATTTTTATTAAAAATTAGTATAATTGTTTAACCTTGTTTTACCATCGATATTAAAAACCATATATCTAAATTCATTTGTCGTGCTCGTGCTCAGTCAAATAAAAAATAATATCATTTTCTTTGTTTTTCTTCAAAGCCTTTTTGTATATTTTTCACTGTTTATCTCTCTGGCCCAAATTGTACAAACAAAGGGCCGCTGATATGGTAGCAATTCTCATAAAAAAACACATGGTATATACTGTTGGTAGCCTAACCAAATTGCAGGGGCACTGGTACAGGGAACAATAGTATTAGCAAATTGGATAGTGTTAGGGGGAAAACTTGAGGCCCTGGAAAAAGGCCTTGTTGGACCTTCCCCTTGGGCCGGGCCTGCCTAAAATTTAAGGGTATTTTTGGGTTTTCAAGCACTTTCAGAAACGCATCCCAGGAGCACACGACCTGCCACAATTTATGCCACGGTAGAAGCCATGAGGCCCACAACATTGAAACGTAACACAACATGGCATAGACCTCTGTAACGGCAAAACACCGTGATTACGGCGCAATCTTACATTATTAGCAACATGGGTTGCATTTAAATGAAAATATTTCTTAAAAACGGGATCAAAACTTATATGGAAACGGATATTTGAAAATGTGGAGGTAACTAGACTCAAGAAAGGGTGTGATTACAAATGTGGCAGATTTGATTCTTCATTAGGAACCAATTCCCCCTTTCACAACCTTATCATGGCGGTCTATGCCACGTCTGGATACGGTTCAATGTTGTGGGCCTTGTGGCTGCTATCGTGGCAGTTCATCCACTCCAGGGATGCGTTTCTGAAAGTGCTCGAAAACCCAAAATCACCCTTAAATTTTTGGGTTGCGAAGGTAGGAATTGGGTTTGTTTGGGGTTTTTGGGTCAGAAAAATAGGGTTTTAAAGATGAACACCCTTTATAAACTGAAATGTACCCGACCCTGACGTGGCATAGAACTCTGTAACGGCAATTCTTACTCTATTGACAACACGGGTTGCATCTAAATGAAAATATTTCCCAAAATGGGATCAAAACTTATATGGAAATGGATATTTGAAATGTGGAGGCAGCTAGTATCAAGAAAGGATGTGATTACAAATTCCCCCTTCCCTACCCAGTCGCTAACATTTTCCTATAATCTATATTTAAAAAAGAAAAGCCACCTATCTCGCAAAAATTACTCCAAGTTCTTTTTTGAAGGAAAAAACTTACTCAAAGTTGACTACTAACAAGGGAATGCATGCGGCCATAAACAATAAGAGAAAAAAAAAATGTGATTTTTGAAGTAAAATCACACTTACATATTCTACCAGCCAAACGCCCCACATTCCTATAATCATACAATTTAGGGTTCCCGTCGCCCAAAAATACAACTAAACTATTTCTAGCTAATCTAAACAAATCTTTTAAACTTTGAAAACTCAAAACCAAAAAACAAACCAAAGTGGAGATAAAAAACACACAAATTTCTGAACACAACAAACAACAACACGTTAAAATATCCACAAACATTCCTCCATCCCAACAACAACAAAGCCTTATCCCACTAAGTGGAGTCAGTTATGGAGTCTTTGCAAGTTACAAAGATCAAACGACGTCATAATGTTCTATCATATTCATATATCATATCTTTATCCAACTCATTAATCTCTATATCTTTCTTACCAGTTTCTCTTAAGAGTTTTTCTAGGACTTCCTCTGCCTCTAGAAACTTGACTACGCTCCATCTAAGCCACTCTCCTTACTATCAAATCTACATGTCTTCCGTCTACATGCCCAAACCACATGAACCGAGTTTCCACCATTTTTTTCTACTATAGGTGCTACCCCAAAACTATTTACTAGCTAACCTAAACAAACGTTCTAAGCTTCAAAAATTCAAAACAAAAACTAAAATAAACACAAGTTTCTGAACACAGCAACTACACATTAAAACATCCACGTACATTCTTCCATCCCAACAACAACAGCAACCAAGTCTTATCCCACTAAGTGGGGTCGACTATATGGATCAAACTACGTCATAATGTTCTATCATATACTATATTTCTATCCAACTCAGTGATCTCTAAATTTTTCTTGATAGTTTCTCTTATAGTTTTTTCTAGCTCTTAGTTCTACTGACGATAATAACAAGCTTACATTACTTACATATATCCAAATTCAAACCTTAATCAAAAAACATGCAAAAGGGTTTAAACATTCAAAAACTACCAAGAGTTTTTTTTTTTTTTCATACCTCGATTCATGCAACTCTTCCCCATCAACATCACTAGGCGGGGAAGCATTAATATCTAGCAACTGTTTACTCTTCACACCCAACGGCCATCTTTTACTTTTCACACCCCCCGCTAAACACTCACCACACACCCACTCTCCTATACTCGCCGCTCCAATTCTTCCACCACGAACTCCAGCACACGCCAAATGAAAACTCCGTTCACATCCATCACACACCAAACCACCGGCGCCGGACTTAGAACAAACAGCACAGGAAGTGACACCGCCGGGAAGAGGCGCAGGACCACCGGGAGGAGGGGCGGGATTCTCGTGATAAGTACGAACGATGTCGACGGTGAAGTCAGGTAGGGTTTCAACGAAGGAAGAAGAAGGTGAAGGTGAAGGGATCTCGTTAAGGTCGATGCAGAGGATTGAACGCGTGTCAATTTGATGAGGTGGTTGTTGCGGCGGCGGAAGGTTGTTACCTGCGGCGGTGGAATCGGTTAGTTCCGCCATGATCATCGGAGTGAGTTAGTTACGAAGAATGAGTTAGGGATTAAGGGTTGAAGCATTGTACGAATTGTACGAATCGGTGTGAGATTTTGTGTGAAGAGATCGAAGAGAGAGAAAGAGAGAGAGGTTTTTTAGAGAGAGAGAAAGAGTTTCAGAAAAGGGAAAGACAGGGATGGGACCGTATCGAAGAGTAAACTCACACTCGTAAATCTCTTTCTGTGTTTATGTGTTTCTATGTTTCTATTCTCTCTCTTTCATCTATCTCTTCGTGTGTACTTAGCCGTGACACGACATGGACATCGGACACGGTACTTGATTCTATATGTTTCTATTCTTTCTCTCTTTTCTATCTCTGCGTATCTACCGACTTGAGACATGATGTGGACATTAGACATGATGTTGTTTTGATCGATAAAAACTTGAACAAAACAATAAGTTAATTTGACGTAATCACATGTGTAGTGTTGGACATCAGATACATTTTTTCATTAGAAGTGTTGATGTTGATATATAGAAGTTGAAAGTCTATTGAGTTTCATTATACACGATTCTGATCGGTAGAAATTTGAAAAAACTAATTGGACATAATCACATGTGTAGTGTTGGACATCGGACGCGTTTTTTTTGTTAGTAGTGTTGATGTTGATGTTGAACCAAAAATCTTTTTGATGAATGTTTTAATGATAACAAACCTTATGGAATAAAACGCTAAGTTTTATGAATAGTGATCTACTGATGTTTGCACTTTAGTCTTTTCAGAGAAGTAGACAAGAAATAAGTCTCTTACAAGTGCATATATATACTGGATAAAAGAATACCAAAACAGTAGCATCACAAGCTCAAAGATGATATAAAAACAATATTGTTTGAATCAAAAGAGTGTTGATTATAGATTCAACAAGAAGATGAATTTTATGATTATTTGACTCATCCTCGTCACCACATGGTTTTCAACAAAGCCTTAAAGATTCGACGAATAAAAGGATAATATTTGAAAGAAATGATCTTCAAATAGTTTCTAAAAGAGTTTAAGGAAAAGGCACAAAAGTTTCATTCAAGAGAATGAATGAATGTACCTTCATGATTACATGCATGCCTAAACTAAAACATCTCAAAGATACTCAATGGGCAAGAAACATTGTGTGAAATCACTGAGAGGAATTATGAGAAAAATCACATCACCAGACAAAATAATTCAAGGTTAATTGGCCAAGAAGATATTGTCTTCTCATATAAAAGAGAACATTATCAACTTTGATGAAAAGAATGTTCTCATGATGAAGATGATTATTACACTTGAAATTATTCTTATTCCTTCATCGAAATGATTAGAATCAACTCTAAAGAGAAACCAATCCATGAATGAATTATTCATTAAGTCATTCATCAATTGGAGAATTATCAAGGAAGAAAATTCATGATAAAATGCATGAAAATTCTATCATAAGATTTATGATGATCTAAGAATCTTCCATCATTTTTCAAGATATGATTTGGGAGAATAATAATCAATCAAAGAAATTTTTACTTTAAGAAAGGTTTATCATGTTCTTACAAACAACATTCTAGTCATACATTGTGAAGAGAACATCCTCACTTGATGTTTTTAAAATATAACACATATTTACATTTATTATCTTGTTATCTACTAATGTTTTTTGTGAGAATGTTTCAGTGAGAATGTTCTCGAAAACGTTCTGACTTCACAAAGATAACAAAGCATCTTCATCAAAACAAAGGACAAATATGATCTATTAATTAATGAACAAGAGTGTGCAGAATTAAAGGTCAAGAATAATGGTTATTCTCTTTGTCCCACCAAAAGAAGGATCAAAATCATAAGAGATCAAGATTCCTTAAAATGGCATTTAAAGGTGTAGCAAATCTAGAGTGTATGTGCACATGGACCACAAGACTACAAAGGAATAATGATTAGGCCCCATGAGATTTTCGACCCATTAAGGAATGAATGGAAAAAGGTCCATTAAGGAAAGTTTCTTCAAATGATATTTTCACATGACATCATCAAAGGAGTCACTCTATGACATCATACAATGACATCAAGAATACATCATCTCAAGTGGCCTCCAAGTTTCTAAAAGAAGGCAAACAGCTCATAGACACCTTGCAAAAACGTGTTGCTTCATGCCCAAGTTTTGGTTGACACTGAAAAAACGTTCTTGAGAACGTTCTCTGAAGACAGCTTGCACACTTGTTCCCCAAGCAACATTTGGAGCTCATTTTTTAGTTTGAAATGGATTCAAACAGCTCTTTTGTGACCTGTCCTCAAAGGCTATTCGTGCTCTATAAATAGAAGAGGTCATTGAAGGTTTAGAGCAAGAGTTTGAAATGTAAAGCTTTGATAACCCTCTCTCTCAAAGCAAGAACATTCTCTCGATCATTCTCTTCAACAAACACTAAGCAAACTCCATAATCATCACTATATTTATTCTCTATATCTCTTTTGTTTGAGATATCTATTTGAGTTTGTGTTTGTAAAAGTCTCTTTTGTTTTGAGACGTGATCTAAAATCTTCCATCATACAAAGTGTAAAGAGCTAAGTCTCAAGTCTATTGGGCTTAATAGTTTGAGATAGAAAAGTTCCAACCTTTCTTGTGCGAAAGCAAAGAATTGTAGAAGCCTGCTGAGGTTGATAATACAGGGGTTACAGACTGATCTGGTGTGATCAAGACCTTATAGTGTTGGTTAGAAGTTTCTACCAACTGAATACTATAGTGGATAATCTCACACGAAGTGTGGGGACTGGAAGTAGCCGGGTTTGGTGAACCAGGATAACTCTCATGTGTTATTCTTCTTTCTCTCTCCCTCTCTCTCTATCTTTTATTTTTACACGATATGCACACACCATCACACGCATTAATATTTATTTATCTCCAGAATATTCTGGTCCTAATTAATCACAACAAAATTAATCCAGAATTCTCTGGTCCTTAAATAACCATTAATATTGTTTTATCATGCAGCTTAATAATTAATTATAACTTCGTTATATTTATCCAGAGTTCTCTGGTCCTTAATTAACCATAATATTATTTTATCATTCAGTTTAAATAATTAATCTCATAACTGTTATCCAGAACATTCTGGTCCTTAGTAAAACTGCTTAATTATTTAACCTTACTCTATCCAGAACATTCTGGTCCTTGACAAAATAGTTTTCACATTTTATCTTAAATATCATTTTTCTCATTCTACTTATATAATCATTCTCCAGAACATTCTGGTCCTTGACAAAACTATTTAATCATTTAAGGTTTATTTAATCCAGAACATTCTGGTCGTGTATAAATCAATTGTTATATATCTAATACTTTAATCTTGTTAGACTAACATTTACCAAGAACCTTCTTGAGTATATATACTTATTTAAGTTGCAGGACTAAATTTTAAAAGGGTCACAATTCAAACCCCCCCTTTCTTGTGACTATTTCTTCCACTTCAGTTGATGATATAGAGATCGAGATTTTATTGAGTTTCAGCAAATTAAGCGAGGTTCGTATAAATTTGAGGAATTTTTTTTGAACAAAATATAAATTTGAAGGAATTAGTTTAAGTTTTAAACTGTAAATGATTATGTGTGGAATTGACATAATTGGTATGAAATTTGGTCGTATTTGTATGAGTTTGGTGTAATTCACGTGAGTTTTATTTTTTTTTGAAGGACGTGAGTTTTATTATTATTACTCTCTTTTGTCTTGTTATATCTATCGAACACCCGTGCAAACACGTATCTTTTTTTAAGGGACAAACATAGATGTTGGACATGGCGACATTCAGGGGCGGTTTTACCGCCCGGCGACCCCGGGCGGTCGCCCGGGCTCAATCAAATTTTTTTGCATTCTAGGCTCAACAAAAACGCCCACTAACACACTTCAAAAAAAAAAAATTGGGCAAATTCTCAAGAAAGCTCAATACAGGTAAAAATAATATATTAATACTGCATTGAGAAGTGCTCAACACTCTAGTATTAGTTGAACACTGGACCCACATGAGTAATCCACATTGTTAGTACATTCACTTCTACTGTCTACTCTATGTATTTATAGCCAGTGGTCCTCTCATTTGTTTTCAAAATCTCCGATGTGGGACTTCAAATATTAGTCTCACCACATGTTTAACACAACCATTCACTAAAATCTGCCAGACCACCGCATGTTTTTAGCCAACTGCACCAAATTCCTTCCAACAAGGGCACATCATGATTCCTCCTCTATCCACAATCAAAATTCTTATACTTTTGTTTCAAGAATTTTTCCAATCAACACATTGTCTTCAAAGACTTTTATAGTAAACAATAGAGCCTGAAGTTTTAATCTGCAAATTTCGGTCTGGTGTGGAGTGTATTAGTCGAATGTGATCTAGTGTTAATGCTTCGTATGTGTGATTGTTGGAGTTTTAGTGATCAAGTCTCATCTCAATCTAAGAAAGTAAATTTAAATTAGTGTATAGAAGGTTTAGGCCAAGTCAGTTAGCCATTTATCCTTTTAGTTTAGCATTAGGCTTTTGTACAATAGCAGCAACTAGCCATTTGTCCTTTCCTGCTTCTCATGATTCCTCCTCTATCCACAACCAAAACACTTATACTTTTGTTTCAAGAATTTCTCTAACCAAGTCAGTTAGCCATTTACTTCCTGTTTATCCTTTAGTTTAGCATCAGTAGGCCAAGTTAGTTAGCCATTTATCCATTTATCCTTTAGGTAATTGTATCCTTCTGCTACACTATATTTCTATATTTAAAAAATACTTTATATTTTTACTAGTATTACGAACCGACTCGTACCGAAGCTCTATACCCCCAGACGCACTGAATTCTTCGAATGTCGCGTACCGCGAACCCGAACCCGTACCGCGTACCAAAGCTCTATACCCCCAGACGCACTAAATTTTTCGCCCAGGCTCGGTAAATATCCTGGCTCCGCCACTGGCGACATTGATATGGTTACATCGATATTGGTAAAAAAAAATGAAGGAAAAGAATATGAGTTAATTGAACTTGGTCACATGTATTGGTGTTGAATACCAACAAGTGTTGAATATCATATATATTTTTATTAGAAGTGTTGATGTCGCAAAGGTTGAAATTCTTATGGGTTATGTCAATTATGTGAAATTCATATGAATTTTAATCAATAGATAATTGTGTGTTGAAATATTTATTTGAGAGTGTGTTGTTAGTTTTTTTTTTTAGGGAGTGCTGTTAGCTTGTTAGCAATCTCTTCTATCGTATTATCAGTGTTTTGAAAATTGAAGTCAAATAAAACTATTTTTTAACAAACATGTAAAACTAGTTGATTGATAGGAGAATTTGTATTGTTTATGATTTAGTTAGCATAATGATTTTCTTATTGTTTTGTTTTGGTTCGAGCGGTTTGATTGCATTTTTGTTTGTTTTCGCTTTACAATTTTGACGTTTTAATGAAGTTTTATATGAGAAGCTATTGTTTGTAGATTTGGTCGAAAGTCCAAACATGTTTAATTGGTACTCCTTCTATCCCTAATTGTAGGACAATTTACAAACAAAAAAAAATGTCACTTACTCACTTTATGATTTCATGTCTCAAAGAGTCTTTACGTAGCTGCCATTTGTAGATTTGGTTCAAACAAGTGTTCGCAGGTATTTCTCCACAATAACAAACACATGCTAAAATTGTTAAACTATACTCCCTCCGTTCCTATTTATAAGAGAAATTTGGGTCAACAAAAGTTGATGTATCTAGTTAAAAATTCGATCCAAATACATTCATTTTTGTTGACCTAAATTTCTCTTGTAAATAGGACCGGAGGGAGTATAATTTAGTCTATGCTTGTTTCTGTGGTGGCATCACGTGTTGGACACAAAATGAGATTGATTTTTCTTTTAAATTCGTGCAAATATACTATATTTGGATTCGAGAGATATGTTAAACATGAAACCTAACACATAGTTAGATTTTTTTTTTTTATAAAAATACACTCAGTTAGATGTTGTCGACTTGATGTCCAGTTTAATTATAAATTTTTTTAAATAAAATAAAAGTGGAGGTATTGAACTTTTGCTTGAAGAAAGCAAAGAAAGAATAAAAAATATATGGTGTGATATATGTTCTTGTTTTGTGATAAGTTTCTTCCATGTGAAATGAAAATAAAATATTTTGCTCCTTCTTCTATATTAGGTTTATGTGCCCCGGTTTTTGTTTTTTTTTTTTTTTTATGTTAATTTTTGTTTTTGTTTTTCTTTTTTCATAAATGAATTTCTAGCTTAAATGGAGAGGAAAAAAAAAGTATCATATGAATTTTCGTTCAACAAATGACTAAATATCAGTATATTTTTCCCTTCTTTTCGATTAGGTTTATGTGCCTAGATTTTAGTTTTCCCTTTTCCATAAATGAATTTCTAGCTTATATATATATAAAAAAAAAAGTATCATATGAATTTTTGTTCGACAAATGACTAAATATCATTATAATTTATGAACGTAAACATTTGAAAATTATGGCCAACAAACGATTAAATGATTTTTTGTGTTTTCATTTTGTGATAAGTTTCTTCCATGTCAACTTTTTATCTCTTTTCTACCATAATAATCTTGATAACAAATATGTCTTCTTGCGCCTTAAACCAATAAAATAAATGAAATTGGAGAAATATTTTTCTTCTATGATGCATTCACAACTTCTTCTACTTTCTTTTTATTATGTCTTATTATTGTCGTTGAAAATGGTATAAACATTAAAAAGAAGGGTTACAAGTAACATATCGATAAAAGCAAAACAAACATATTTTCAAATTTTTGAAAACTCAATAACGGAACCGACGAATAGTTCAAGAAGAATATTTTGTAATATGTTTAGCTAATCAATTGAATCAAGTTTACGACGGCTTCTTCCATGGACCAGTTTTCAATATGTTCCACCATGGATCAGTTTTTTTTGACCTGGAATTCCGGTTGCCACTTGATGTTTTACCTGTTGCTTCCGGTTTATTCCAATTATTTGTATTTTTAAGAAATCGATTTTCAATAACTTAAAATCAAGTTTATGACGTCAATTAACAATAACTTTACCAAAATCAAAATCCAACATTTTAACAAAATCAAAATCCTAGAATATTTCTCCGAAAAAAATTCGAAATCGTTGATTCCTGTTTCCTCGTTCGTGCAAATCGTTGCGAATCTGTTGCAGTTAACATTGTTTTGAGTAAGTATATTTTCTTCGACTATCTTTGCGATAAACGATGCTAGATGTTAGCTGTGTTAAATCCAAGGGGTTTTTAGATCTTTACTTATATTAGCCTTTCAAAGTGGTGTTAGATCCTAAAGTTAGCCGTGCCATTGTTAATCTGGAGTTTAGTTGTTTATGAATATGAAATAATTAGATGAAATCTTAAAGGAATACATACATGGTGCTCAGATTGCATTTGCAACACTGTTGAAAAGAATTAATGACTGGTGATGATCTTGCAAATTTGAGTTAAATCGACAGTGTTTGTTGATTTGAAATGTTGTCACGCCTTACTAACAATATATGCAAATTTTTGTTAAATGGTGGATTGATTTTAACTGTTAAAATACTTTCTTACTTGTAGCAGAACATTAACAATATCATGTCTATGAATGACTACAATCAAGGCTCAACACAACATTTGAGTAACAATAGCAATGGAACTGAAAGTAGTTCGTATGAATATGAGAATGGGGATTGCGAGTTTGAAGATGAGATGCATGAGCATGCTTTTGAAGCAGATATGAATGAGAATATGAATGAGGATGAGGATGAGGATGAGGATGAGGATGAGGATGAGATTGGGGATGGTGAGTATGAAGATGAGCATGAGATTATGAATGAGGATGAGAGTGGGGATGATGAGTATGAAGCTGAGGATAAGAATATGAATGAGGATGATGGTGGGGATGGTAATGAGAATGGGAATGAAGATGAGAATTTGGACAACACTGACGAAGAATTCGATGAACATAACCCAGAAGAAGATCCAATTACCATAAATGGTATGCCTGATATATTGAAGGTGAATATGAAAAATATTAGCATTGAAGATGTTGGGAGGTATGATTTTTTAAATTTAGAAACTGCATATCAATTCTATAGTTGGTATTCAAGATTGAATGGTTTCTCTGTCCGCAAAAGCAAGCTTGTTAGGAATGTAAAGGGTGAGAAGTTGCAACAAACATTTGTTTGTTCTAGTGAGGGTTACAGGGAAACTAATGAGAGAACTACGCCAACTCCAAAGCGTGAACCAAGACGTGAAAGTAGGTGTGGTTGTTTGGCTAAATTTCGTGTTCACGTTAATATTCATACAGAAAGATGGTATGTGACTCTCTTTGCTGATGAACACAACCATACATTGATTGAAGATAAATATTGTTCTATGTTACCTGGACATAGAAAGTTTACGGAGGCTGATATTTCCCAAATTCTAAACTTTAAAAAAGTTGGAATTAGGACTTGTCAAGTATATGGTGCATTTGCAAACAACTGTGGGGGATATGGGAAGATAGGTTTTAGAAGGAAGGACCTATACAATCAAGTTGCCAAACAACGACATCTACGAGCGGCTGATGCATCCACTGCACTAAAGTTTCTTAGAGATTTGGGAACCAAAGACCCGATGATGTTTGTTAGACACACAGTTGATAATGAGGGGAGGTTGGAACATCTTTTCTGGTGCGATGGTGAGAGCAGATTGAATTATAGGTTGTTTGGTGATGTTGTAGCATTTGATGCGACATATAGGAAGATCAAGTATATGTGTCCTTTTGTTGTGTTTTCTGGAGTTAATCACCACAATCAAACAATTATTTTTGCAACTGCTCTCGTATCAAATGAGACCGAAGAAACATATGTATGGCTACTTGAACAAATGATGGAGGCAATGGAAGGCACGGCTCCAACATCAGTTATAACTGACGGTGATTTATCCATGAGGAATGCAATTCGTAATGTTTTTCCTGGAGCTCATCATAGGTTATGTGCATGGCATTTGCTACGCAATGCAGTTAGCAATGTAGGTGTTCCTGATTTCATGCCATACCTAAAAAGGTGCATGTTGGGTGACATTGATGTTAGTCGGTTTGAAGAAACCTGGGATGAAATGGTGAGTAAGTTTGGATTGGAAGACAACATTTGGATACAAGATTTGTACGAGAGAAGAAACATGTGGGCTACAGCTTTGATACGAGGTAATTTTTTTGCTGGGATAAGGACGACATCAAGGTGTGAGGCGTTGCATAGCCATATTGGAAAGTATGTTCACTCCAGATGCAATTTAACTGATTTTGTTCAACAATTTCATAGATGCCTAACATACTTTAGATTCAGGGAAGTGGAAGCTAATTTTGAAGGATTATACGGTGAGTTTGTTTTGCAAACAAATTTGAAATCCTTAGAGAGGTTTGCATCTGTCCATTTTACAAATAGGATATTTCTTTTATTTCGTCCGACGTTAAAGAAAGCTTTGTCACTAAGAATCTGCGATCGCCTTAAGACGGGAATGCATGAAATTTACCTTGTTAAAAAGTGGAATGATACCGGATCAGTGTGGAATGTTTTATACTGCCCTACAACTGGGGATTTTAGATGTAATTGCCAAAGGATGGAGTCCTTGGGGTTGCCTTGTCATCATATTATCGCTGTACTAGTGATATTAGAAAAGGATGAGCTGCCCAGTTGTTTGGTGTTGAAAAGATGGACTAAGAAAGCCAAGGAAGAATTCAGTGGAACTCACACAGATGGCTCTTTCTACTGGGAATCAAATTCGACTGCAAAGCTTGCCAATCTACATTATTTATTCAAAGAATTAGCAGTGGTTGCACACGGTGATGATGAAGACTATAAACACATTGTTGATGTGATGACAGTTGAATTGAATAAGCTGAAGGTGAAGCATGCAAATGGTGGCAATGTACATGAAACTAACACTGAAACTGACAACATTGCAAACATTGAAGAGACAGTAATGAATCCCCCAGTTGTGAGAACAAAGGGATGTGGACCGAGTACGTCAGCTGGAACGGGTAGGGGAAGAGGGCAACACAAGTGTGGCAACTGCGGTGTAATTGGTCACAACAGAAGGTCCTGTAATGGCGTTCCACAAAATCAAAATCTGGAGGATGAGGACGCTAATGGTTCTGGTGACATGATGGACGACACTGACGGTTGAACATACTGACGGTTAAATGGTGAGTTAATCATTTGTCTATAACAAATTTTTGTGATGAATTTATTATTTCTCACGATTGGTTGTTTTCTGTTTTCTTATAGTATCGTTTCGAAGGGCCTATACGCGGATGAGTTAGTGGCATAAATGCAACGTTTGTTGAAGAAGTGCGTGAAGTTATGTATTTGGCGGAATAAATTTTGCAACTGTACTGGTTTATGTGTCGAAGAGATTGACATTATAAATTTATGTATTTAAATGTAGCATCAAAAATAGATATCACATTAATTGAGTCGAACCAAGCTACTTATTATTATGAAGGATGCATTTGATAACCATCGTGGATATTGAATACGTTATTGAACTAAGGTTTTGAATAACATATGTAGACAAACACTTGCACAGTTGCACTTAGTTGTAAGAAACAATATTCCGAACACTATCGAAGAATCTCTTTCAAAAAAAAAAAAAAAACTCTATCCCTCTCAAAAAAAAAAACCATATTCCAAAATGAAATATTTTTACTAGGCAAGACTTAAAATGGGTTGTTGTAACCAAAAAAAAATTCTGCTCTTTACCCAAACCGTTTCGCTCATTCCCAAAGTAAATGTCCAAAATACCCCAACACATGTTAACTCACGCTAGTGTTAAATTTGCGTAACTTAACTCACGGTGCGTGACTTAACTGACGCTACGTGACTTAAGTCACGCTGAAAAAATCACATTGAATCTCAACGCAAGTTAACTCACGTTAGTTATAATCCTGCAAAAATCACAATGAATCCCAACGTGAGTTAACTCACGTTGGTTTCCTTCATATATTACTATATGTTGCTATCATTCTTATAATAATCACTGAAGCTATTACTTTATGTATTTGCTTTCATATTCTTATAATAATCACTGAAGCTATTACTTTATGTATTTGCTTTCATACTATATGTTGCTATCATTTTTATAATAATCATTGAAGCTATTATTTTATGTATTTGCTTTCATATATTACTATATCTTACTATATTACTATATGTTGCTATCAGTCCTATTTTATTTGTATTTTCACATCTGTTTACTATTCGGTTTATTGCATTTTGTACGTGAGTGTTTTGGTTGACAAGCTCTCTGTTTCTATCTCAGGTACATGATACTAGCAGCAACAACAACAATATTGTGTTTTTCTGTTGCCCACTAGCCATGAAAACCAACGTGAGTTAACTCACGTTGGGATTTCAATGTGATTTTTGCAGATTTATAACTAGCGTGAGTTAACTCACGCTGGGCTTTAGTGTATTTTTTTTTTTTTTGCGTGACTTAAGACACGCAGCGTGAGTTAACTCACGCAAATTTAACACTACCGCAAGTTAGCTTATGCTACGTGAGTTAACATGCGTAGGGGTATTTTGGACATTTACTTTGGGAATGAGCGAAACGGTTTGGATAAAGAGCAGAATTCACAAAAAAAAAACATGTCCTTGGTTGTTTGTCTTTCATAAAATCATGCCAACAAAAAATGTGTGAGTCCATATACTTTCGTGTGGGCCTATAAAATCCAAGAGAGACCGACCCTAAGCCCATGTAGTTGACCCAAAACATAAATGCAACGTTGACAGTTGTCGTTGTTAGAAAGTCCCTTGTTTAGTAAGCTTTGGTAAGATAACGACACAAACCCTTCATGTCTTCTGTCTCTCTCTAAACACTCTTTCGCTGAGAATAGTAGAATGGCGCTTACTCTCCGAAAGTTCTATACAGTTATTGATCCAAACAAGGTACGTTTGATTGTCCCGTTTATTGTTCCCTTGGTCTTGTTTGGTGTACGAAACTTGTAACCCATTTATTGTCGCTAATCAAGGATGTTTGTTGTATTAGTTAGATAGTGTTAGTTTTATCTTTGATTATGTTTAAAGAATGGTTGTATCTGGGTCAGCTCTTTTGTCGACCGGTTGTTTATACTTAATTTTTTGGGTTATTATGAACCCTAAATTTCAAAAATCACTTCACTTGTAGTTTAATTTCATTAACTTATTGAACGACACTATTAGGGTTTGTATTGTTGATCCTAGTGTGATCCAGAAATGCAAGTAACTGTAATTGTTGAGCTATTTAGGGTTTGTATTTTACAGGATACTGCTGCCATTCCTTGGTATTTCCGCGAGCACTTTCAAGATGAGCTTCAGAATGAGCATAAAGTATTGTTTGTCGATACCAGGGGTAGCACATTTGCGGTTTGTATTTTAATGTACGATTCTGTGGCTTATTTCTATAGAGGTTTGAATCGTTTGCTAGAACACTACCAACAACCTAATGGGCTAAACCTTGTTCTGAACTATAATGGAAACTGTATGTTCTACATGGGCGTTCTTGATCTGGATATGATGGAGGTAGTCAACAAGGAATTGGTATACTATGGCGATATTGACTACTCAGCAGCTCCTGAACTGTTTGATACATCCAAAGCTCCACCTGAAGTACCAACTCTTACACAACCATCTGTTGAAGTTGGTTGTTGTGATGATCTCCCATATGCATCAATTGCCAAAGATCTCCCAAATGCTGATGAACTCAAAGGTCCACCCGATGCGCCTGAGATCATAGCATCATCAAATGTCAATAAGCTCCCAAATGATGATCCCAATCCTCAGTTGTCCGATGTGGAAATGACAGAGTCTGATGGGGAGGGAATTGGTGGCGATAACATGGTCATTTGCATCATACCACTTACCGAACGCAAAGTCACAGTAAATAATCTGGTAACGTTATGTTATGCTTGTAAACTCATTTGCGTATGAAAGTTATTATGTTTAATATGTTGACTGAATAATAATATTTAAGGTAAAATATATGCAGTACCTGCCCTCTAGTTTTGTGCGGGATGCATTTGTGAATGACAAACCAAGTTCCGTGAGTCTCATAGATGCAGTGGGTGATGTGTACAAGTGCTCCTTGTTTTGGAAACATAATGGAAGTAATCATGAAGCTTATCTTAGGGGTAAGTGGACTGCTTATACAAAGAGGAGTGGATTGTTTTCTGGCTGTAAAGTTCGGTTGGCAGTTGATCCGGTTAAACCGGAAATTATCTATGCTAGGATGGCACCTCCTGAAGAAGTTTGATGCATCGGTTGTTGTAGTGATATCGTTTTTGTGGGGCTTGCATGCCCCTTTTAGTTTTATGTGTGGTACTTTTATGTCCCATTTTGGGAAAAACTTTGACAACTTGTAATATGTGTGCAAGTATGCGTATGTAATGACGGCCATCGTAGTGTTATGTATGCAGAATGTGTATTTTCAGCTATCTATTTTTAAGGTTGTGTTTTCTTGAACAAATTACAAGTTTGAGTGGTGATGAAACGAAGCGACACCATCATACGTTTATCCTTCTTTCCCATTATATAAAATACCTCTTATTTCCACTTTATTAAACCTCAAACATTGAAGATCTCCCTGTAGATGTTCTTGCTTCCATTGCAGTACAAGTTAGTTTATTCGGTGGCACTACACTGCATTTTTTCCACATTTGGACAAACAATAAGTAAATATTTTTAATACAGAACTTAGATAAATTAATTATGCTTTGTGTCTTACATGTATCAGTATATTTTTTTTTTTTTGTATTTGGAAGACATTTATTAAGCACCGATGTTTTATATACAAAACCAAACAATTATTGTTTTACCATACACAACAATAACCAATTAAAGGTGACCATTAACACGTAAACAACAACTTATGGTTTTTCTTTTGAATTTTCTAATGATTTACGGAATTTTTTAAAAATAATAAACCGCTTGTGAATGCTCAGCGAATGGAACATTTGTAACGTTTTTTGCAGATGGAAAATGAGAAGAACAATTCGAACAAAGGAATTCGAAGGTAAATAAGTCGTTCAAAGGTAAATAAGTCGGACAACATATAAAAGATGAAATTGTACACAGACATAATTATCCATAACATAACAGAAAGTACAGACTTAATTTTAAAAATCTACGACAAACTTAAACAATGAATAACTACTGATCCAACCAATTATGGTTCGTAACCCACTTCTTTGAGGAACCATTCAACTTCAACGTCAAGACGACAATTAATGCAAGTGTCAAATTCGTAGTCCTCATCTGAAAGGGCCATCTGAACACCTCTCTTCAGTCGTGGTTCTTTGCAAGCTGCAGATCGATCAACGCATATCCTTGAGTATACCAAAGCATATGGCCACGATTCTTCTCTTAGTGTCCAATATCCATCAGAAAGCATAGCCTCTCGAATCATCTGTCTGCATTTGTACAGTTTCTTTTGAGACCACAACTCATTTAATGATGTTCTTCCCATGCTTATTTTCTCAACATTACCAGAAAAGATGTTCAGTATCGCTAGCGAATACTTTGCACCATCGTGACCCTGTTGTACAGCGATATATAGCAAGTCTTTAACAGAATCATAGTTTGGATGTGGAACTCGAATATTTAAGAGACCCATTCGAAAGCAAAACTCTGGATTTCCACTGGATTCAAACAAGTTGTAGAAATAATCCCTATTCTCATTGGCACTGTTCAACAGTGATATCTCCAATGCACAGCAATTCAAAACTTTTTCAATCAGACAGTACTTATTCAAAGCTTTGCATGTTTGTCTCAAATGGAGAAGGTCTTTCAGTGAAGATGTAGCAACCAACGTGATTATAAAGATTAAAAGGTCTTCAGGAAGATGTGCAAGCATATGATGATTTGGGTAAGTGTGGCTGCAACATGGATATTCAATGCAGACAATTGGTATTAGTTTTCAGCCAATGATGACTATGTATTAAGAATATACCCAGATGTAAAAACACAAGTGCCTCACCTAATTGCTTAAAAAATTGTTATGTTATAGGTAGTGTTGCATATGGACAAATTTAGAACCAGATCCAAGAGTTATGACAGGCAAACAATAACAAAGAAAAACAAAAATTTACAGTAAATAAATGGTAAATTCAAATTGGATGAACCAAAAGACGGCGATTGCCATATCAGATCTGATTTTATGGGATCCAAACAATAATTTAATTATCATGGGATCCAAACAATAATTTAATTATCGAAGGTTTTGGAATGTGTTGGTGTCCTTTTTTGGAAAACTTTTTGGTCGGAGATGGTGCAACCAGAAAATAATAATCTTTAAAGCAGTAAATGACAAAATTGATAAACAAGGACAAACAAACAATTACATAGATAGTGACACACAACGTGCATGCAATACCAAATGTAGATAGCGAAAGCAGATAATGGCCGACATAAGAAACAATAAGAATATACAGAATGCAGTCGTTGACTTACTCTGAGCCTGAGGATGAAGAGGACGACATCATCGATGTTCGAAAATTCAAGTGAGAATCCAAACGAGAATCTTGAGCGAATAGTCAGGTTCAAAGAAAACGATGGATCACCATTCAATGGATAAATTATAGTTGTAAAGACACAACCCTTGACGGTACAAGTACACCGTTGTGGATTACGTTTGTGTGGACCACAACGTTTTGGCTGATAACCTTACATAAAGGGAAGAATCTTAGGTGGGGTCATTCCTTTCCTATTATTACAAAATGGGGAATTTTTTTTTTTTCTGCCCCTATCACCAAAAAAAATGATATATCTGCCCCTAGTTGAAAATTATTGCTGTAAATGCCCTTGTTCTTCATTTGAAATGGCGAGCATGACACTTTTTCAACCATTCTCTGCAAGCTTGCAGGCTTTCTCTGGCTTTTCCCTGTACAATCTGTGTGTTCTTAATTTAAGTTGGCGAGCATGAATATTTTAAGTTGGGGAATTAGTCACTTTAGTCCCTGAATGGGGAACGATTCGTCAATTTAGTCCCTGAATGCAGATAATATGCAAAACAGTCACTGCATGGTCAATTTCAGGGACTAAAGTGACTAACGAAGTCTACATTCAGGGACTAAATTGACTAACGGAGTCTGCATTCAGGGACTAAATTGACTAACAAAGTCTACATTCAGGGACTATTTTGCAATTTATCTGCTTTCAGGGACTAAATTGACGAATCGTTCCCCATTCAGGGACTAAAGTGACTAATTCCCCTTTTAAGTTTTCTTCTTGTTCTTCATTTGAAATGGCGAGCATGCATTTATTTTTTTTTGAATTTTTTTTCCTGCTTGTCCTTTGAAATGGCGAGCAAAGGGTTTAAGTGATAAAGAAGTTATGAGTTTGCATTAAATAATCATAACAACTAACATTTTGTTATTTAAGAAAATTATTCAATTAATAAAATCAATAAATATCACTTCCATATTGACCAAAAAAAGAACTCCACCAACATTACATTGTAGATACAACTTCCATTAAAATGGTCACATTACTACAAACTTTAAAAATGGTAATTGAGCTGTATTATAAAATATGATAATCGAGCTGTATTATAAACAAAAAAAATGATAATTGAGCTGCAAAGGGAAGAAACATTGGAAGAAGCAATCAAAGTGAAGCATTTGCTCGCCATTTCAAAGGACAAGCAGGAAAAAAAATTCAAAAAAATAAAATAATGCATGCCCGCCATTTTAGATGTGGAGCATGGGGAAAAAAATTACATGCTCGCCATTTCAAATGAAGAACAAGAAGAAAACTTAAAATATTCATGGTCGCCAACTTAAATTAAGAACACACAGATTGTACAGGGAAAAGCCAGAGAAAGCCTGCAAGCTTGCAGAGAATGGTTGAAAAAATGTCATGCTCGCCATTTCAAATGAAGAACAAGGGCATTTACAGCAATAATTTTCAACTAGGGGCAGATATATCATTTTTTTTGGTGATAGGGGCAGGAAAAAAAAATTCCCAAAATGGGGAAATAGTCACTTTAGTCCCTGAATGAGGAACGAATAGTCACAATAGTCCCTCAATGTATCGAAATTTCAAAATAGTCCCTGATTGTGCATTTTGTTACTCAAAATAGTCCTTGATATTAAAATTTAGTCCTTCAATAGATTTACTTATTATCATATTAGTCCTTAAACGTACTTACTTATTGTCATTTTAGTCCCTATATAACAAGAGTTATTGTGAGTATTAAGGGATTATTTAAGTGTTAGGGACTATTTTGACTAACAAAATGGACAATCAGGGACCATTTTAAAATTTTGATACATTAAAGGACTATTATGACTACTTGCTACACATTCAGGGACCAAAGTGACTATTACCCCATTACAAAATTGATAAATGAGTGATGTGTATTCGTGGGACTAACTCAAGTAAAAAAAAAGTGCGTCTCCGTTGTGGATGCTTTATCATCAGAAAATCTTCAACGACTTATTTTTACACGTAAGACTAGTATAAATACGATAACGTGGAACAACAATAGAGGGTGTAGTCACCGTGTGCCCTAAGGGCAGTCTTTAAGCATTCGAAATTAAGTAATTATATTTACTCCATCCGTTTCAAAATGAGTGTCGTTTTAGCCAAAAAAAATTGTTTCCAAATGAATGTCACTTTCAGTTTCCAATGCAATAATAATTTTTTCTTTTCAATTGTACCCTCCAATTAATACTCAGCACACTACTTTCAAAGTATTACTTTTAAAACTAACCAATAGTTAATGAGGAAAATTTGGTAAAATAACCATTCTCTTTCTTTTAATCATTGCATTTCTTAATATGCGTGTAAACACCTACAACGACACTCATTTTGAAACGGAGGGAATATAAAATCACAAAGATTTTTTATTCGAATAAAAAGATACCATTCAACCTTACATTTTCAAGTCCGATATAAATGTGTTTATCTGTTGTGGATGCTCTTGAATACCATTATTGATGCTTTTGATAAATAAGATTTGACCAATATTTACTATAATTGCTAATGGGTCTTGTTAACGAGTACCCTCGGGGCACTCTTTAAGCATCCTATATTTAGTAATTATTCTTTTAAAAAGTAAACTATTACAATTTCCAATGCATTCAATGCATAACTTTTCATTAAAACCTTACTAATTAAAGTGCTTAAAGAGTGTCTCGTTAACATTTCCCATTGTTAATATGAAAGAAAATAATTATTTTCTTCAAAAGGACACCTAAGTTAGTAGTAATTAGTTTAATGATTTGGTGTACCGATACATTCAATATTATGGGTGTATCGTATAATTTGACAAACAAAAATATCGGAATTTTGCTATTCTCCGAAGACACTTTGCTTGCGCCAAACCGAAATACCAAAAATATCACTGCACTACTTAACCAACACAAGTGTTAAAGCCTACTGATAGTAAGTACACACAGTCAGGGACCTAACAGTAAATTGAGGATATTGATTTTCGATTCAGGGACCTAATTGACAGTAAGTATACACATCAGGGATCTAACAGTAAATTGAGTACATTGATTTTCGATTCAGGGATCAAAGTGACCATTATTTTACTTTCCCTTTAGTCCCTGTTACATTTCATACTCCTTGTCAGCGTGCCACATCATCACTTAACAGATTTTTTTAAAGGCAGGGATTAAAGTGATAACGGAAGTGTAGAGTCAGGAAGTTGTTTGTATTTAATCATGAGTCAGCTAGGGACCTATGTGATAGCGAGGTGCAAAGTCAGGGACTAAAGTGACTATTTTCTCAATACTTTTTCTAAAGAAAATACTAAAAAAAGAAAATGTCCGTACAAGTCTAAATGAGCATTGGTTTGTACAAGAGTCGCGTCGTTTGTCCTCCTTACACTGCATTTAAAACTTGCAGGTACCAATAAAACACACTTTTCGGCTTAAAAAAAATAAAACACAGTTTTCTTCTCCCACAACGCTGCGTACGAAAGAAGGTGTCTGAAAAGTCAGCATCCACTTTTGCCTTCATCCTGTGCAAACGAAACACTCAGAAGAAACATGGTTTTCCAAAGGAGGGTATTCAACATCGCGGTCAACCCAAACCAGGTATGGTGCTCTAATCTTCAACAACCAATGATTCAAAATGCGATGCTAAAAAGTTCTTCAGAATGATTGTTTTTTTTGTTTCCCGATACACTTCCATATCTGGTGGATGTTGCATTGCATGCATTGATTCATCAGTGGCATAGTATATTGATGACTCTGATTATGTTATTTTTTATTTCCGTTTTTTTTTCTTCTTAAATACAGATTGTTCAATATTGTAGTTGTAGATTGCATGCATTGATTCATCAGTTGCTCAGTATATTGATGACTCTGATTATGTTATTTATTTTTTCTTTTTTTTATTTTGTTTCTTAAATACATATTGTCCAATGTTGTAGTTGTAGATTCCCTTAAAAAAGGGCAACCCGGTGCACTAGAGCTCCCGCATATGCAGGGTAAAAAAAAAAACCATAATTTTGTTTCTCATACACTTCCATTCTTTGTATTTTGTTGTGTTGTGAGTGGCGGAGCCATGATTTTTATGAAGCCCGGGCGAAAAAAAATTTGCAATACATTTATAGGGGTTTACATAAGAAATTGCAAGCAAATAATAAAAAATTTAAAGAAATTGCCCAATTTATAGGGGTTTATATAAGAAATTCAAGGGGATTTACCATAGTTTTAAAACTCGGCTCGGTCATCGACTCGGCAGAGGCACTGAGTCACTGAGTCGATGGTTGAACCATCGGGTCATTGGTTGAACCGCATGACAGAATCGGATGACTCGGTTAGATAACTCGGTGTTAAGATTAAATTTGTATAGGTATTTAATTAGATTAAATCGGATTGAACCGGTGACTCGATTACTCCAACAACTAAAATAATAATATATATATATATATATATATAAAATAAAAATAAATATCCAACAAACATAATTTAATAGACTAATTATTCATGCGATAAAAAAAAGCGAAGAGTAATTATTCATGAGCTTTAAATAAAATATTTGAGCTTTATAATTATATTTTTGTTAGGGAAGCTTTATAATTATATATGTCTATGATTTTGTCCGTTAATATTGTGAGTTATTTTTATAAAAAAAATCGATAGGTATTTGCCTTGTAAAGTATTAAACGTTAATTTTGTGAGGCATTTTAATCAACTAAAAAATAATAATTGATGGGTATTTGCATTGTACAGTATTCAATATTTTGACAATTATAATCTTATCCAAAAATTTGCTTAATATATTCTTATTAAAAGAATATTTAAAACAAAATGAACAAGCACTTCAGTGGTTAGGAAGTTGTTTCTTATTGGGTGGGTCACAAGTTCAACTCCCATCTGTGGCATTTTTTGTAACATGATTTAACTTAAAAGCAAAAAAAAAAAAAAGAGAAGAACCGGTTCAACCCATAACTCGGCCGAGTCACCGATTTTTACCGAGTTTGACCGGTTCTCGCCGAGCCAACTGCATGGCCGATCCGAAGGTATGCTCGAACCAGTCTACCCACCGGTTCCCGGTTCGACCGGTCCAACCGGCCGGTTCGAGCCGAGTTTCAAAACTATGGGATTTACATAAGAAATTGCAAAAAAATTTGGGCCGGAGCCCGGGCGAGTGCCCGGGCTCGCCGGGCCTTAGAACAATGGTTATAATTACCAGTTTTTCTCTTTTTTGAAGGATTATTACTAGTTTTGTATTGCTCTTCTTTTTTGTATAATTTCTTCGAAACACACAACATTAAATAATAATACCCTCGCCTTTGCTTATAGATTTTCAATACTTTTGGTTGTAAACATACTGTTGTTGTTGTTTGTATTCTGTAGCTTACGGCTCGTGTCCCATGGTATTTTTACGAACGTTTCAAAGGTCAAATAGAGCATAGAGTTTGGTTTCAGGATACCAGAGGGTCTAGGTTTGGAGTATGTTACGGAGAGATCAATGGCGGTGGTTGCTTCTATTCAGGTCTTCAGAACCTGCTTGATCATTATGAGCAACCATTAGGTCTAAACCTACGATTGACCTATGACGATAACGGGATGTTTCATATGCTTCCATTCACTCTTGACATGGATGAGGTAACTAATCGTCAATTGAGGAACTATGACCATAGCTCAAGGTTGCATGTCAATGAGTTCCTGCGTACATTTAGATACTTTGATTCCGACTCATCTTCGTCTTCGTCTTCGTCTTCGTCTTCGTCATCTGATGATGGCCAATTTCAAATTAATGCTGCTGCTATTGTGGGTTCTGGTGTTGCTGTTGGTGGTGATAATGGTGCCGTTGCTGCTGCTGATTTATTTCCAGCAGTTCCACCGGGTTTCGAAGTAGGAGGCCCGTCAAATCCAATTAATGATGCGCACAACTCTCCTCCCATTCCTGATGATGGTGATATGGTAGTTGTTCCTGACCCAGTACCAGTGGTGGAAGAACAAAATCCACAAACTGCCGCTGCAGTAGCCCAGATTCAGAACGTGGCTAATTTCTGGGATGATGATGAGGAACCTGCTTTCGATATTGGTGATAATGAGGAGGCTGATATGGATGTCGAAATGGATGTGGTAGATGCTGAGGATGCACATGGCAATCCCCAGTTGGAGACACATGTTTTAACGCTTGCTGCGTACATGGTGAAATGCAGCAACATGGTGAGTTACTTTGAAAAAATAAAAAAAAAACATATCCACGCTTTATACAGTTATTTATTGTGGTTTGGCAAGTGTGTGACTGTTGACATGAATTAATTATTGTTATCTGTCAACTGCAGCTTGTACCAGCAAAATTTGCTCGGCGAGCATTTGGGAATACAAGACCAACCTTCATCACGATCCGAGATGAGTTCCACCGTGAGTATCCAATCGATATTAAGTGGAATGAAAAACCGGATAAAGCTACATCGGTATTTTTCAGGGGCGGTTGGGGTGAATTCGTTAGAGAGAACAGATTTGTGGAAGGCACAAGGGTGTTGCTCACTTTAAACAAGACTAACCCAACTGTCCTGCACGTGAGGCAGGTCGTTATGGTGTAAAGGTAATGACGAAGACTAGGGCAGTAAGTTAACTACTATGATGTTTTTTGTTGGTTATGTAAATGTTGAATATTTGTGTTAGCATTATGTTGGTTATGATTGTATGGTGATTTCGGATGTTGGTTATGATTGTATGGTGATTTTGGTTGGACGTAGAGCAAGATTTTAGTGTATAGTCATGATTGTGGTTTGTATGATGTTTATGTTAGTGTGACGATTGTGGCAGGAATCGAACCCATGCCATTCCATACAAAAAACATATTAATTTAGGAGTTAAGGACGTAGAGCAAGATTTTAGTGTATAGTCATGAATGTGGATTTGTGGTTTGTATGATGTTTATGTTAGTGTGATGATTGTGGCAGGAATCGAACCCATGCCATTTCATACAAAAAACATATTATTATTAGGAGTGGCAAGAATCGAACCCATGCCATTCCATCTGCAAATTGGCACCCACTTCCACTGCAACTAAGGAAAAAGGAAACATTGTTGTTTCTATAACCCTAACATGATATATATATATATATATATATATATATATATATATATATATATATATATATATATATTAGGTGTGGCAGGAATCGAACCCACGACATTCCATCTGCAAACTGGCACCCATGCCATTTCATACAAAAAAAAAAAAATATTAATATTAGGAGTGGCAGGGAATCGAAGGTGTGGCAGGAATCGAACCCACGACATTCCATCTGCAAACTGGCACCCATGCCATTTCATACAAAAAAAAAAAAAATATTAATATTAGGAATCGAAGGGAATCGAACCATGCCATTCCATCTGCAAATTGGCACCCACTTCCACTGCAACAAAGGAAACATTGTTGTATCTATAACCCTAACATGATATATATATAGCAATCTTAGGGGATACCATGGCCCCTGCTAGTGCCCAAGGAGATCTCCCCTGATTCCATCAAAATACAAAAGAAAACAAAACAAGAATATAACAGAGTCATTGCCCATTTTACGACCTATTGCTATTACACATAAATAGGTTAATGATGTTGATTGTTATCCACCAATTAAGACATTTGAATGCCCCAAAAGAAAACCATTAGCAGTCGTTACAAAACAAAAGTTGATTTTTTTTTTCACCAAAAAGATACCAGAATATTGGTCATCCCTACACGCTGTCCACCTTCCTTAAGCGTTTTCAGCTTCAACTTTATTTCTCGCGTGCTTCACTGCACCTGATAGAAGTGCTGGCAGCCACTGATTATGAGGTCCCATGAGTAGGCGAAGAGCCATCTTCAGACGAACAACATCTTCCACAAGCTGCACATACATGTAGGAAAAGTTAACCATGAACAACCCCACACCAATGGTATTAATAGTTACCTATATGTTTTAACCTACCACGTGGGGCAAATTTGGGATGAATCCATGTTCCATTGTCATCCATTCCATAACCCATAGCCCAGAGTTATTGCTGTACAACAAGAAAAAGACGCTTGAAGACAATTTGGCATTGTGCAAAAAGTATATAACACATAAGTTGCATTATGGGACAAATAAACAATAAGTTTGTTGTTGTCTGAACGATTGTTGTTATTAAGATTACGGATCGCATATAAACAAGCATACCTATCGGTGTTTACCGGAATACCCATGCTAGCAACAACTGGCCAACCAGTGATATGGTCATCCAATGTTGGGTAGGATGGCTGACCATACACAGCGGGTATCAACTGATCCAATCTCTTGCACTGTTTTGATGTATACAATGCATTATTCCATAAAACTGAGTAGTTAGCATTGATTCTTTTTTATCAGCATAATTTCAGTTATCACAATGGAGCAGTAGATTATAAATTACAATTATAAATAATGAACATTACCAATGCCTTAATGTGCCTTGTCCTTAGCCCAGCATCGTCTGACATAGGGTTTGAATCAAACTTGTACACTGTCTTGTCCTTGATAGACACAACTATCAAATACCAATGCATATTGGTCTGGTCTTCGACAGGTATGTAAATCTAACATTGCATCAGTTTGTAATACATAAGTTAGTTTTTAAAGGAAATATCACAAGTGTATTGAATACCAACTTTCGATAATGGATTTATTATTACCAACGAAAGCTTTGGGTAAGGGAGCAGCCATGATTTATGTAACAAGATGATTTGTTCATTTGTACTTCCTTCCAGAACGTCATACTAAAAGAATTGAATGATGTCAGTGAAGAATTTATTATGTGAGTTGTATGTTAATAGCGTTGAATTTAGTTCGTAACAAACCCTCACCATAAAGGCAGGAGGGAGACACCATACTAATGGATCCATTCGTTGCTGTTGATCCCAGGTTATTGTAGCTGCCATCATCTCGATAGTCTAAGCAACCAAAACATTACAAGTTATACAATTGTGCTTTGTTGTCCATATATACGAAGATAAACAAGCAGTTGCTTTCATGATAATTAAAACTACCTTTGGGCCAACAATTCGCGCGGGGGTTAGAGTTTGAAAGTCATAACGTGTCCCGACATAATGTCCACATACATATACTTTATCCCTGCGTACATTAATGACATGTAAGGATATATTCTAATAAACACATTCAATAAAAAATAGGTATATTAATACTAACCAAGGCTTCAAATCCTTGTCAAACACAAATTCACTAACAATAGCCTCTTGAGATGCTATATTCGTGTCTTCCCCGGCTACACATCCAATGTTTACATGCTGCAATGTAAATAAGATAATATAGCGCAAAACGTTAGCATAAGCAGCATATATACATGTACAACAATGAATGCACTATTATACCTTGTGTGAAGCATGATCATCAACATTGTTCTCTTCCTCAATAATCTCACTTGACTTTCCCTTTTTCACTATCTTCTTTCCTTTAGATGCAGTCCCAGCATGATGATCAACTGTCTTCTCATACTCAACAGCCTCACTTGACTTTCCCTTTTTCTTTATCTTGTTTCCTTGAGGTGCAGTCCCAGTAGCCCCAATAGGTCTTTTTAACTTGGGAGGTCTTGTTGCCTGATGCACATTGGTTTTCTGGTTTGGCTTACCTTTAGCAAATGATAGTTTCCTACTAGGAATTTTGACGTCCGTCATAGGGCATTTTTCAGTTCCATCACCCTACATTGTGTGTTACATGTACATGTTAAACAACTCAATTTTTGGACACTTCAACATGAATATAAACCAAAAAATAAATCGTAAAAAATGGAAACATAAAGTAAAGTCATTTAGAGTGGCGGATCTACATGGGAGCCCATGGTAGCCATGGCTCCCCCCAGCATTCTAATGCATTCTATAAACAAGAGGTTCTAACATGATCTAACACGAGGGCGTGAGTTCGAGTCCTATGTCTCTGTTTTCAATATTTCTTTATTTTCTTTCTTTTTTATAGTAATTTTTTTGTTTTTGTTCTCAAAAAGTGTCAGCCAAGATTCGAACCCAATATTTCTTTATTTTCTTTCTTTTTTATAGTAATTTTTTTGTTTTTGTTCTCAAAAAGTGTCAGCCAAGATTCGAACCCGTGACCGTCAGGCAAAAATGAAGCGCAGCATCCATCAACACCAGATTACAATTTGTATCTCAACATTAAAACAATAGATATATATAGGTTATAAATATTTGGGTCCCCCTAACAAATTAGTCAAGATCCGCCACTTTTAGGCTCAGGATCACTAACCATTAACTCCTTTTTCTTTGGACGAGTAAAGGCTTCCCTCAGTCCACTCTTTTTTTCCATAGTTTGAATTTCTTCATCAGAACTGAAATGGACTATGCTGGCATCGCTGTTAGTAGCAAAACTCGTGTGTTTAATCTGACGAGATGCCTTGCTTGATGTTGTCCGTATTTTCATGTCTTCTTCAGCTGGCCACAATGGAGTCTTTGGTTCAGTTTTTGATGGAACACTGATGTTAGGTTCAGCAGTTGGTGTACCATTTCCGTTTTTTCTCAGCAGCATGCCCAGATCAACTTGCATCAAATGTTGTTTATGAACAACATCTGATACTTTTCCAGATAGGTTCTGAAATATTTTTAACACAACGATATCAACTTACTGTAAAACACGATCTGGATTGGTTTGTGATGCATTTTTTAAAGAAAGAACAATGACAATGAAAAAGAAAAATTACCTCCACCGCATTGAATACGGTTGCAAGCGATATGTCCTTCGAACTAGATACATCATTCACCACCCTCACTGTGTTGTACAACTGCAACATTTAAAATCCACTTATCCACATGTTTTTATTGATAAACAAAGATTGTGATTAACCAAAAAACATTAAGCATAAGAAGTTTGACGATATATACCCCATCAAATAAGTTTCTTTGACTGTCATCCGTAACATGTGATGAAGACTGCAAGTTTGTAGAATTTTCTTGTTCACGGCGATTTTCCATGTCTTTGTACATGACCGATGGAAAAAAAGGTGGATTCACGGTTGTATTTGGATTCATTGGCAGTTAAGTTCGAAAGATGACTGGAAATGTTGTTGAAAATGTGAAGGGAATTGCGGTGTGTTGGATTAATGTTAGTGATTTGTAATGAGAATAGATATAGATGGTAATGTGGTACTATCTCCCAATAGACCAAAATACCCTTGACCAGAAGCATGTACATGCATTTAATGCAATTTCCATCATAGCAAACACACTGACACGTTTCTCAATACAATATTGTCTATACAAAAGCCCCGGAGAATAAGTCACTGAAGTGCTGCCCGCCCCCAAAAGCCCCAGTCTCAATACAATATTGTCTATACAAAAGCCCGGAAAATACTTGGGTGACATAATGTCACCGTGACATTAAATCTGGACCACACAAATGTACTCATGAATGTGTTGTGTGGCCCAGATGCAAATGACAATGTGTGTTGTGTGGCCCAAATTTAATGTTATGGTGACATTATGTCACCCAAGTGCTGTCCACAAAAGCCCCAGTCTACAATATTGTCTACAAACTAGTTGTAAATAGTAACTATGTAAATCGATTTGATATAATTCATATTGAACAAATCATTTTAAATTAATATTGAGCGACATTAAGATTGATTAAATAAAGAAATAATATTCACAATGTTATTAATGGGTAACATCTTATATCCATTCAATGCTATTTACAACAGCTACATTGATTAATTTAACGGTAAGTTAAAGGTATTTTTCCATTTTTTCCATGCTAATTGTAAGTTAATGCACACAGTTGTTAGAAATAGGTTCAAAATAGATTAAGGGGATGGTCGAACAATTACAATAGCCAGACTACAAATAAGATTACTACACAAACAACAAACACATTGTCTAACAACCATTTTGTGACAACCTATGTGACAACTTTATCTCTCATGCTCACATTATATTTTTACTTTCTCTCTCTATTGCTTTGGTTTCCGTGTCACTGTCTACTTTTCCTTTGAAAATTGGTGGTTGTCACAAAAGTTGTTGATTTTTGGTTGTTAGAATATCATTGCTCTTATAATATTACGTATTTCCTTAAATATATTAATTTCCAGATTATCTTTAACTTTTCCACTATCCATGAGGAATGCATTTGAATTAAAGGGACATTTCAAGTGTTGCCACTGTCCGGTCTTATTCCACTAATGTACTAAGACCATCACCAATGGTGGTGTCTTTACCAATTAAGACACCGTACCTAATAGGTACCCCCATTGGGGAATTTTTTTTTGGGGTCTCTTAAGACCCGGGGTCTTATTTAAGACCCCCAACTTTAAACGAGACCCGCACGCTTTTAATATTAAAAAATTGAAATGTAGTGATATAAAGTTATTGATAGTTGATTAGTGGGTCCCATTTAAGAACTTTGTGTGAGATCTGGGTTGGAGGGATTGAGTGCTTATTAGGTACTGCTATTAAAAAATGATAAAAGAGTGATGTGTACGTGTGGGACCCATTTAAGTACCCAAAAATGGGTGTCTCCATTGTGGATGCTCTAATGTAAAATTAGCTGGTGTTTGTGTATGCCCCTCATCCTTAATCCTTTAGGTATTTATCATGATATGTTAAACATTAAGAAACAAGACATCTAGATAGGAGACATTGTAATCCTTGATGAATAGTTTGTTTATGGGTCATGTTAACCGGTGCCTCCGGGGCACTGGTTAAGGAAGCCAAAAGAAGAAATTGCAAATCAAAAAAGACACTTTTTAAGCTTTTTATGCATTGATTACACAGCTTTCAATGCAAAAATTACTATATTTGCTCCCTTAACCAGTGCCCCGGGGGCATTGGTTAAGGTTTCCCTTTGTTTATTTGTGTTATTTAATCGCTACACATTGTAATGAGATTACCAATTTATTTGGCCACGGTCTACGTCCTAATCGCTACAATATCAATGAGAATACCAATTTATTTGGCCACGTTATACGTCATATATGCCAATATCCATCAGTATGCAAAGAATCCTTACGCTTATCTGCTCTGCAAATGGTATCACTCAATAATACATCCAATGCACAACAAATACTTGTTCGTTGAAACAAAACTTCTTCAAAAATTTACTTTTTTGTCTCAACCTGACTTAGGTATCTCAGTGAAAAGGTAGCAACAAAAGTGATTATAAATTTTAAAATATCTTGAGAATGATTTTGAAGGCAAAATTGTCGATTCGGACTTGATCTTAACAGTTGGTGAAAAGAATCCCTACATTTATCTGCTCTGCAAATGGTATCACTCAATGATTGTAACTGTTTTGGTGGTTGAATAACCAATTACCTGCATTCGTCGTGCATTCGCGAAAGAAAGAGTCACTACAGTTAGCATTTTTCATTAATTTAAGTGCCTGTAGACAAATGTGATTTTTCATTAAATTATTAACTTGATGTTAACCAATTGATCACCGTGGATTAGGAGGGGTTCAATTTATCACGTTACTGCATGCATGCATGCAAAGGGTGGACATTATTGAAAAGGCTACGTGTTCCGCTCTTTTTACCAAATGATTGTTGTGAAGAAGACAAAAAGCGACGTGAGAGATTGAGAGGTCGGTGCCCGGTGGTACGTGGAAATATAAGGTAACAGCCAATACGTGGAAAGATATTTGAATAGCCAATTACACACGTTATTTGCTTTGTCTCATAAGTGGTAAAAATTAACTGCAAACAGGCAACGTTACATTTAGGAATCGTTACATCTATCTAAAAAGCGGCATCATCACGGTTCAACAACAATCGACCCAACTTTTCATTTTTCAAACGTTACTTAACAACAACCAACAATCACTATAAAAAAAACGCATACATCACTTAATCACTTTCACACATAAAATAAAATAGACAACCCTTCATAAGCAAAATTCAATAAAAAATATTCTTCATTCGAAGTCAACCACCAAAACAATGAAAGATAACAATATGCTTCTAAATCTTCCTGAAGATATTTTATTCTTTATAATCATGTTGGTTGCTACATCTTCACTCAAAGACCTACTCCATTTGAGACAAACATGCAAATTTTTAAAGGATTTTTGTTTGACTGAACGAGTTTTAAAGTGTTGTGCGTTGGATGTATCATTTAACAACACCCTTCGCAGACCAAATGAACTTAGGGATTCTTTTCACCAACTGTTAAGATCAAGTGAGAATCGAGAGTTTTGCTTTCGAATGGGTATGTTAAACATTCGTTTTGATACTCCTAACTATGATTACGCTAGAGAGTTACTAAATATTGCCGTACAACAAGGTCACGATGGAGCAAAGTATGCGCTGGGGATAATAAACATCTTTTCTGGCAATGTTGAGACACATGACATGGGAAGAACATCATTAACTGAGTTGTGGTCTGAAAAGAAATTGTTCGAATGCAGACAGATGATTCTGGAGTCTTTGCGTACTGATGGATATTGGCATAAAGGACGTAGACCGTGGCCAAATAACATGGTATTCTCAAATGTATGTGTTAAACGATTTAAACCATGCAAAGGACTACGACTAAAGAGAGGTCGTTGGATCGCGTATTCAGAGGACGACTACGAATTTGACATTTGCATTAATTGTCGTCTTGATGTGGAATTGAAATGGTTCCTTGTAAAAGTTGATTACAAGCGTCCGGATGAACTATATTAATTAGATGGATACGTAGTCATGAATTTCTTCAAGCTCGTCAAAGATTTTTTAAGTTTGTTAAGTGTGTAGTTGTATAATTTATCTACAATGTATATTTGCAAACGTGTTAAGGTTAAAGCTCCTACCAATTATAATTTCTATTTTAATTAATTTAGTTTGTTAAGTGTGTATACAACCCAATCAATCGTAAGATTATGATAGTTGTATGTTTGTCATAGTGCAATTATTGTGTGAATTTTACCTTTTAAAATAATAAAATTGGTATATTATTAACTTGTATAATTATTCCATTTCAACACACATTTGTCATTACAATGTGGAGATTAAATAACACAATTAGGTTTGCTTAAAAAAAAATAAAAAAAACAACACAAAAAGGAAATACATATAATATCTAGAGGAAATAAACATAACAATATTAGAGGGATTCTCCAAGTCTGATATCTAGAGTGTGGAGAGATGTTGTCACCAAAAAAAGAAGAGTGTGGATAGATGTTAGTGTTCCTCATGTTTAAAAATTAATCTCCAAATTACCACCCTTTTGAGATAACTGACACTGCTAGTCTGCTACCATTCTTTTTTTTTTTTTTTTACTTGACATCATTTTCCTCAAATTAAAGGAGACGTATGTTTGCTTTGGGAGTTTTTTTTTTTGACACAATGTTTGCTTTGGGAGTGGAACATCACAAATGGAATTTTTTTGGGTAAATAGAATTTTTTTTTTTTTTAGGTGTTATCTTGTTACACTTATGGGTCCGTTACCGCGAAAACGGGCGCGGCAAAAATTCTTTGGTTGCCACCGATACGGTTTTTACATGTTTTCAGTCTGAGATGAAAAATCACACCGAAACATCAGTTAAGACTGTAACAATCAGTCGATACAACTGTAACTGTCCGTTACGAATAATTCATATCGCGATCACCGCAATCCGTAAATAATATTTCAGCATTACCATGACATTAGAGCTACAAACAAGAGTTTATTGGAGGCTATATAGAAATATTATAGAGAAAAGTGTCGTTTTTTGTTATGTGTCCAAATCTAATGAACCAAATCTACTCTATATATATACACAAAAGAAAATGATGAATTTTGGTCGGAAAAAAATTAAGAACAAATAATTGTCTAATTGACATAAAAAAATTAGGTTGAGATAATAATAATTTAGAACATCAAAACAACCAATAGGATTTATTTTCCCAAGTTTATTGTTTGGCTATAAACATAGCATTTTTAATATTACGTATTTCCTTAAATATATTAATTTATAGTTTATCTTTAAATTTGCCACTATCGATGAGGAATGCATTTGAATTAAAGGGACGTTTCAAGTGTCGCCAATGGACACATCCACGACCATATAGGGTGGTTCTTTTAACCTTTACAATAACGTCCACCCTTTGCATGCAAGCACTAACGTGAAATTAAGGTTACCAATACTAATATTTTATTTGAAAATGATCATGTTTGATCCCTTTCTTGAAATTGTCATTAAATTTCAAATGAACAACATATAGAGACTCATATCGTAGTTAAATATGCATAATTGTTAATGATATTAGGAAATATATTATGTTCTTGGCCCTAATATTCCGATGGGGGTAATTTGAGTTCCTGCTCCGGTCTTATTCCACTAATGTACTAATGTAAAATTAGCTTAATGGTGTTTGTGTATATGGTGAAGTCCTTAATCCTTTCAGTTTTTATCATGTTATGTTAAACATTAAGAAAGAAGACATCTTGATAGCAGACATTGTAATCCTTGAATAGTTTGTTTATGTGTGTTATTTAATCGCTACATTGTCGAAAGAAAGAGTCACTACGTTTAGCATATTTCATTAATTCAAGTGCCTGTAGACAAATGTGATTTTTCATTAATATGTTAATGTGATTTTTCATTAATTTGTTAACTTTGATGTTAACCAATTGATCACCGTGTAGGGGTTCAAAGTTCAATAAAGGGTTGTGTTTTACTTATCACCACGTACTGCATGCATGCATGTAATTGGGTGGACATTATTGAAAAGGCTATGTGGTCCGCCCTTTTTATAAAATGATTGTTGTGAAGAAGACAAAAAGCGACGTGAGATATTGAAGAGGTTGGTGGTACGTGGAAATATAAGGTAATAGCCAATGGTACGTGGAAAGATATTTGAATAGCCAATTACACGTTATTTGCTTTGTCTCATACTAGTGGTAAAAATTAACTGCAAACAGGCAACGTTACATTTAGGAATCGTTACATCTATCTAAAAAGTGGCATCATCACGGTTCAACAACAATCGACCCAACCTTTTATTTTTCAACCGTTGCCTAACAACAACCAACAATCACTATAAATAAAAAAACGCATACACCATGCATAGGCAAACTTCAATAAAAAATATTCTTCATTCGAAGTCAACCACCAAAACAATGAAAGATAAAATTATGCTTCTAAATCTTCCTGAAGATATTTTATTCTTTATAATCACGTTGGTTGCTACATCTTCACTCAAAGACCTACTCCATTTGAGACAAACATGCAAATTTTTGAAGGATTTTTGTTTGAATGAACGAGTTTTAAAGTGTTGTGCGTTAGATGTATCATTTGACAGCACCCTTCGCACACCAAATGAACTTAGGGATTCTTTTCACCAACTGTTAAGATCAAGTAAGAATCGAGAGTTTTGCTTTCGAATGGGTATGTTAAACATTCGTTTTGATACTCCTAACTATGATTACGCTAGAGAGTTACTAAACATTGCCGTACAACAAGGTCACGATGGAGCAAAGTATGCGCTGGGGATACTAAACATCTTTTCTGGCAATGTTGAGACACATGACATGGGAAGAACATCATTAACTGAGTTGTGGTCTGAAAAGAAATTGTTCGAATGCAGACAGATGATTCTGGAGTCTTTACGTACTGATGGATATTGGCATAAAGGACGTAGACCGTGGCCAACTAACCTGGTATTCTCAAATGTATGTGTTAAACGATTTAAACCATGCAAAGGACTACGACGAAAGGGACGTTGTTTGATCGAGTTTTCAAAGGATGACTACCAACTTGACACTTGCATTAATTGTCGTCTTGACGTGGAATTGGAATGGTTCCTTGTAAGAGTGGATTACAAGCATCCGGATGAACTATATTAATTGGAAGGATGCGTAGTCATGAATTTCTTTAAACGCGTCAAAGATTTTTTAAGTTTGTTAACTGTGTAGTTGTGTAATTTTATCTACAATTTATATTTGCAAACGTGTTAAGGTTAAAACTCCTACCAATTATAATTTTTGTTTTAATTAATTTAGTTTGTTAAGTGTGTACAACCCAATCAATCTTAAGATTATGATAGTTCTGTGTTTGTCATAGTGCAATTATTGTGTGAATTTTACCTTTTAAACTAATAAAAATGGTATATTATTAACTTGTATAATTGTTCCATATTAACACACATTTGTCATTACAATGTAGAGATTAAATATTGTCATACGCCACTATCACCAATTCATGTTTTAGACTCGCCATTTCCTTAAGGTAATCACTTCTATTTATGCCTAAACACACTTCCTCATTTAGGTATAGTTTAAGGACTCTTACATTTAATCTACACTCTAACGGCTTGCTTAAACTCATTAACTCTCTCATAGATGTTTTAGAGTCCACTGAAAGGGATATGCTGAAATTTCATGGAAAACACAGCATGACCCACGTGCGGTATTTTAATCATAACTAAAGTTGTATAATATAAATGCAGTCCAACAAAAAGCAACTAGGTTTGCTTAAAAAAAACACAAATAGGAAATATAAATAATATATAGAGTAAATAAAACTAACAATATCAGAAGAATTCACCAAGTCTGATATAATGTTGTCACAGTCAACCATGATCCAAAAATAAAAAGAGTAATGATATTTTGACATCCATTTGATGACGACTTTGTTGACAACCTTGTTTTTCTCACTTCTTATTGGTCAAAAACAATGGAGAGAGAAAAAGGAAGAGAGAGGATAACAACATCATGTGAGTATGAGAGAGAAAATTGTCCAAAAGTTGTCTAAAAGTGGTTGTCAAAATATCATTTATAAAAAAAAAAAGAGCATGGCCCCTCCCTCGTCCTAGCTGTCACCGTCATATATATAGCCCATACCCCGACTATTTTTTGGGCAGTTCCTGCAACATTACACTGTATGAACGTGACAGGAGATTTTTCAACTGTAGCACTGTATTAAAAATTAATCACCAAACTACCACCCTTTTGAGATAGAGAAATTCTAACTTGGACACAACCCTAAATTAATTTCATTTGGACACACACACATAAATGAAGAAAAAATAAAAGAGAATGAATTTGAATGATGTGACTAAATAATTTTTCTTTAAATTTATTACACTTGTGTGTGTGTGACCAAATAAATTTGATTTGGGTCTGTGACCATGTAAGAATTGCTACCATTCTTTTTTTTTGACTTGACATCATTTTCTCCAAATTGGAAGACACGTGTGTTTGCTTTGGGAATGGAATATCACAAACTTCATTGTTTTTTCTTTAATATTATTTTTTTCTTCATTGTTCTATTTTATTGATTTGTTTGATATTAAAAATATAAATAAACTTCATCTGATGCATGGTTTTTCTTCCTCCAACGCTTGCCGATTGTTTGTCACACCCCAACCCGATCTGTGCCTGAATTTCAGATAGACACGAGTCAATCAAAAAGTGTTGTTAGGCGTCTAAATAGTAATTGGCAAAACTTCATGAGGACTTTCAAGAACACAAAGATGAAGAAAAAAAAAGTAACCAATATGGGTTAGCATTTTTCTTATATACAGTCGCGCGTATATAAATTATTTTATGAAGTCATGAGGACTTTCAAGAACACAAAGATGAAGAAAAAAAAAGTAACCAATATGGGTTAGCATTTTTCTTATATACAGTCGCGCGTATATAAATTATTTTATGAAGTCATAAGCAATGTTAATTTTTGTGCTTTCAGGACACTCAATGACTCAACCAAGCATCACACAATACCGGAATCAAATAAGGGATTGGTCTGATGATGCTGTGAAGTGGGTCGATGATATTCCAAAGAAACAATGGTTACAAGCACATGATGAAGGGAGACGTTGGGGGCACATGACAACTAACATTTTCGACTGCATGAACAATGTACTAAAAGGGGTGCGTAATCTTCCAACCAATCCAATTGTTCGGGCAACCTATTACAGGTCTACTGAACTTTTCGTAAAGAGAGGGAGTAAGGCCCAAGCAATGATGGCATCCGGTAAAATTTACTCAGATAAAGTCATGGATAATCTTGCCAAAGAACGAACAATATCAAACACTCATCAAGTCTACATTCACAATTGTGGGCAACATATTTTTAGTGTTCAGGAGTTGATTCATCCACCAAGCGGCCGACCAACAGGCACATTCATGGCAGACCTTGACAAACAATGGTGTGATATTGTGGTGAATTTCAGGCATTACATTATCCTTGCTCGCATGTTATAGCCACTTGGGCAAAAATTCACCATAACTTCATGATGTATGTGTCTCTCTGCTACACATTACAATATGTTTACAATGTTTATCAAGAGGAGTTTCAACCAGTTCCTCTTCAATCCTACTGGCCAGAATATAATGGAATTGAATTGTGCCACAATCCAATCATGCGGAGAGATCGAAAAGATCGTCCACAGTCTGTCGAATTCATACTGAAATGGATCAAAGGGAAAGTAGTAGACACCCAAAGAGATGTAGTATATGCCGGAATGAGGGACACAACAAGAAAAAATGTCCTAACAATACTAATGTTTCTGAAATAAATTGATTTGTTGTTATATATCAATTTCGTCTTTTGATATGTAGTGTTTTGGAAGGTCAAATTAATGTAATCTATAATATATTTTATGTGTCAAATTTTATTTTACATTTTTCTTTGATATCATTAATTAAATAACTAATTTTTTAATTAAATTTAAACAAACCAAGGCGGCTTAGGATGTACACACTAAGCAAAATACATGAAATTAAATCGTAACTTAGGCTTGGTAGCAGTTTAAGGCGGCTTCTAGCGTGCGCGGCCGTTTCACGTCTCTCACGGTGCGCGAGCCAAAAAAACCTGCAATTGCAGGTCACCACCAGTTTTAATAGTTTTATATTACTTTTGCTATTTATACTTTTTACCCACCTAAGTTAATTAAAAATATTCCACTCTAGTTTTATTATTTACGAAATCCCCCCCCCCTATCAAGACGGGAAATACTTGTGTGACATTAATGTCACGGTGACATTAAATCTGGACTACACATTGGGTGACATTTGATGTGTTGTGTGGCCCAGATGCAATGGCAATGACAATGTGTGGCCCAGATGCAATGGCACGGTGACATTAATGTCACCCAAGTAAGACAACTACTACCTCCGTCCCTAATTATATGACCCTTTTGGAAAAATAACGGGAATTAAGAAAATTGAAAGTGGTAATAAATTTGTTTGTAATTACTATTGTTTTTACAAATTTGTCCTTTAAGAGAGAGGATTAGTGTATGTTTTCAATGTAGTATTTAATGTTGATTGAAGAAAAAGATATAAAATAAATAGGGGTATGTTGGTAAAGAAATAATTAATATATTTGGAAATAGCAAATGGGTCTTATAAAAAGAGACAAAAAAAATTCTCAAAAGGTTCCTATAATTAGGGACGGAGGTAGTATTTATTTAAGGTGTTAAGTGTTTAAATAAATTTGAAATAGAAATAGAAATAAAACAAATATAGAAACCCTTCTTCTATATTAGTTTGTTCGAAAAAGAATCTGAGTGCAAACCTGTGTGCATTGGAAAATTATCTGCCGCCATTGAAGGAGATCTAAGGTAAGTTGATATTGTTCTTAGACAAATAATGTCGAATCTTCTACCTCATCAATTTATTTAATTTGTTTTTTTATGATTTTGTTATGAATCTGTTGAATCACATGAACTAGATAGTTGATAATGTCAAATATATTTTACCTTATCTTATTTCTTCAGAAAATCATGTTAAAGCTTGATCTTTTGCTTCAACATTATTTATTTATTTTTTTATTAATTTTTTATTTATATTTTGATATGAATCAGTTGAATCACATGATTTAGATAGCTGATAATGTCAAATAAATTTACCTTATCTTCAAAAAAAATTTGTTAAAGCCTGATCGTTTGCTTCAACATTTTTTATTTTTTATTTTTAAGATTTTGTTATTGATCTGTTTATCCACATGACTAAGTCGGTTTATATTTATGTTGTAATTTTAGGTTTAACTTTAAGACATGGAAGCCAGATCTGACACTGAACTTAATTTGTCCTTGAATATTGGTATGGGGAATCCAGCTGTAAGTGCATCTACCTGTTTAATGTAGAATTGATTTAAGCTAATTTTGTATTTTGCTCTAAAAAGGACTTGCCATTACAGGCTCAAAGTGAAGGAAGTGATGGTGACAGCATATCCGCTGTGGGATCAAGTGACGGAGTTGTGCTTGGAAGTTCAGCTGGAGAGGAAATTCTACATGACCCAGACAATGATGGAGGGGCCGGGCTTGGAAGTTCGGATGGAGACGAAATTATACATGACCCAGACAATGATGGAGGTGTTGGGCTTGGAAGTTCAGATGACTATGCTGGTGGAGTTGGACGTGGAAGTTCAGACGGAGAGGAAATTTTACATGACCTGGACAACGATGGTGTGCACGTTAGTGACGATGATTCTCAAACTGAAGTGATTGTTATAAAAGATATGGTTGACATAATGAAGATAGACATGCGCAACTTTTCTGCACCTGATATAGCAAGGTATGAGTTTGCTGAGTTGGATGTAGCTTACATGTTTTACACTTGGTTTGCCCGAAATTATGGATTCTCTGTTCGCAAAGGGCAAGTGATAAGGAATCGGTTTGGAGACGTGGTTCAACAAACTTTTCTATGTTCATGCGAAGGTTTTAGAAATAACAGTGGATTAACAGTTGAGGAAAGAAAGCGCGAGTCAAAAAATGCGACAAGGTGTGGGTGTATGGCAAAATTAAGAGTGCATGTGAACATTTTGTCTAAGCGTTGGTATGTCACTGTATTTGTGGTTGACCACAATCATGAGTTGAATGGTACTTTGGTTGGGTTACTTCCAGCTTATAGAAAGATTAGTGAATGTGATATACAAGAAATTGGACGCAACATGAGAGTAGGGGTAAGACCATATCAGGTGTATGGAACGATGGCTAACATAGCTGGTGGATTTCAAAAGGTTGGCTTTGTTAAAAACGACCTGTATAACCAGATCGGTAGGCAACGCAATCAGTTTTACACAGATGCATCTGATGCAGTGAAATATCTTCGAGGTCTCAAAGCTAAAGATCCACTTATGTTTGTGACACATTCAACTGACACGGAGAGAAGGCTCGAGCGTTTGTTTTTTTGCGATGGTGAAAGTCGAATGAACTATGACATATTTGGAGATGTTATTGCCTTTGATGCAACTTACCGGAAAAACAAGTACAATTGCCCGTTTGTGATCTTTTCAGGTGTTAATCACCATAATCAGACAATTGTCTTTGGCACCGGTATAGTAATCAGCGAGACTGAAGAGACGTATGTCTGGTTACTGGAACAATTGCTAAGTGCGATGAATGGAAAGCAGCCGTTGTCAGTGATAACCGATGGCGATCTTGCAATGAAAAATGCAATTAAGAGGGTATTCCCTAATGCCCACCATCGTCTGTGTGCGTGGCATTTGCTAAGAAATGCATCGACCAACATTGGGATCCCTGAATTTATGTCTTATCTGAAAAGATGCATGCTGAGTGACGTTGAGGTGAGTAAATTTGAAAGTCTGTGGGCTGAAATGGTTGAAAAGTTTGGGTTACAAGACAACAGCTGGATCAAGGAAATGTACGACAAACGACAAATGTGGGCAACTGCCCATATAAGAGGAAGTTTTTTCGCTGGTTTAAGAAGCACTTCTCGATGCGAGGCACTCCACGGCCACATGGGACAGTTTGTGCACTCACGTATTAACATGACTGATTTTGTTCAACAATTCCACAGGTGCCTAACTTATTTCCGTTTTAGGGAGATTCAGTCAGATTTCGAATCAAATTACGGTTCTCCGGTATTACAGACCAGTTTGAGAGGTATAGAGAAGTCAGCATCGAAAAAATTTTCAAAGGAGATATTCATGATGTTTCGCACTGTACTGAAAAAAGCCATGCTCCTCAGAATAACAGATTCTCAAGAAATGTCTACTGGCTCTATTTTCAAGGTCATGAAATACTGTGGTGGTGGTAGTGAGTGGTCTGTAGCATACTGCGAAGAACCAATTGAGTTGAAGTGCTCCTGTTTGAGGATGGAGTCACTTGGGTTGCCATGTGATCATATTGTTGCTGTGTTGATGTGTCTAGACTTTGACGATATTCCTGACAGTTTGGTTTTACCAAGGTGGTCAAAATTCGCGAAAGATTCGATCCGTGAAAGATATGCAAGTGGTTCCTTGTATTGGGATTCACAGCCTGCCGCAAGATATTCTGGCATTGTACATCTGTGTAAACTCGTCGCTGAGCTGGTCTACGAAGATCCTGATGAGTACAACCGTGTCATTGACATGTTGGGTGGCGAAATAAGTCGTTTGAAATTACGGACAAACCGAGCTACAAATGACCCGACTCCAGTTTCAGAGACCGGCACATCCGACCCTGACATTCTGGATCCCCATGGTGTGAGAACAAAAGGGTGCGGTGCCATTCCCAGCGGGACTCCTGGTGGTCGTAGGCGCACGCAGACCTGCAGTGTATGCGGTGTGGTCGGTCATAACAGACGATGTTGTCCTCAAAACAATGTAAACCATGTGAATGGTCACGTCATGTCTCCCATGGGTACTGAAGACGAGATACTGGGACAGGAGGATACCGGTGATCGCAGTGATTTTAACGGGCATTCCCAATCCACGTGGACAGGTGTGCATGAAACACGGAATCAGGAGTATCGCAACGGCATTCATAGCCAGCCGGTAAATGAATTATTTACTATGACATTGTCAAACTGCAAATACATTGTTGGTAAATTTTGAATTGCGCATTTGATTAACTTAAGAAGGTTAATCTCTGTACGTAGGTGATGGGCAGGCATTAATGGATCAGCGGGAGAGTCGTTGGCGTGAATCTAGGTAGCCAGGGTAAGGTCCGTCAGCTGTCTATCACATAATATTATAATTGTTTCCTGTGTGTTCGTGCAGTCATAGTTGTTGTGTTTCTGTTTTGTTACTAATCTGGCATACGTCTGTTCGTTTTTTCTGCAGTCGGCGAGTGGTTGCGGGGATGTAACATTTCAGAGACTATTGGAGGCATTTTATAATTATTATTATGTAACTTATGTTATTATAATGTATTTCTGAGGGACGTGTATCTTACGATGGAATTCGGATTTGAGTGGTTATATTTATTTTCATTTCTGCTGTGTTTGCTTAATGAATGGTCAATCTGATGGGCTTCCTGGGTCTTGTTTTTTATTTTGAACCGCATTGACAGATTCAACCAAAATTTTCTATCAGTAGTGCCATCATCTTAAAATAAAAATAAAAACTTCCTAGTTAACAAAGCAAGAGTGGTCAGACTTGAATCAGGGTTCATATCAGGAGTATGACCCACCTCGACCATTAATTCCGTTACATTAATTCTGTTACGTTTAAGCATGCAATTGGGAATAGGCTAGGTTGACGTCTTGCTCAAGATGACATGCTATTAACAAATGCTACGTTGTTTATTTTTGTTTTGTTTTGTCAACGATAAACTTCAATTTAACTCCAGTCCTGATGTTATATGCAGTGGCCAATAATTTTTGATACCGCAATAGATTGCCTCCCCACCCGGACCACAGAGAAAAATACTGCCGTGCATATAGTAGCGTATGGCACTGCCTATTTCTTTACCAATTACCTGCCAATAATTAATAATAAGTTATGGTACATATATACATAAGTTGGAGTATCCAATTTTACTCGCGGAATAATTCTACCGTATTTAAGTAATTCTTCGTCGGTTGAAAATTCTTCGTCGGTTGAAAAAGAAAATACTTTCACCGTGATACTTTTCTTTCAAGTCGTAGAATTTACCACTTGCATTCCAACTGAAGGTTATCAGTGGATGCAGCATTTCCTGGTTCCACCCGACATTTAAAAAGATAAGTTCCGTTGTACAAATTATGGGTCGATCTCGTCAAATGGCTACCAGGCAAATTACAATATAAGCACGGTCAAATTTGTAAGAGTTTGATTAGTATAAACATATAAGATTAAGTTCAATGGGTTGCCTAATTCCGCACGAAGACGGTGTGGAAACAACCCTTTTGTATTCTGTCGCCTTTTATGTAGAGGCATTCCATTCCTGCATGCAGTAGTACAATGTATTATTCTCACTTACTAAATTATAAATATTTGAAAACTAATATTTATTGATTATGCATAAGTTATATATGACTTGCTATATTATAATTATTTGAATCGTAATATTTATTGAAGTTCTACCAACGTATTATGCATAAGTTATATATGACTTGCTATATTTCAGATGAGGACTACGAATTCGACACTTGCATCAATTGTCGTCTTGACGTGGAAGTGGAATGGTTCCTCGAAGAAGTGGACTACGAACGTCCTTGACAACCATAATTGGTTGGATGGATAAGTAGTCATGGACCTTTTATGTTTGTCATAGATGTTTTAAGTTTGTTAGTAAGTGTGTATTTTCTGTTCTGTTTTGTATAAGTTTATCTATCTATGTAAGCATGTTAAGGTTATCAATGCTACCAATGCTATTTTCCGTTTTATTTAATAAAACGATGTTCAGTGTATTTCCAACCAAATTATGTTGAACCTTTTTTGATCTATAATATACATCTTTGTTCAACTTTCTTTTACCGTAAATCAAAGAAAGGACATAACAACCAAACAACTCAGCAATCAAGCAACAGATAGTTACCAACAAGCATATGAATCCCAATAATTGGACAAAGCAAAGCAACCTAATTACCAACCTAGATAAATGTCAGACATCATCTACTCAATAAAACTGATTTCAATTCCAAGACAAAACAAAGAGATGATATTATGATGTAAACCCAACAACAATAGAACGAGGTGCATGAAAATCAGTTGTAATTGAGACAATAAAGGTAATCAAAGTATGAATTGCATGAGAAACAAGCGATAAAGAAGTTGAAACAGAACCTGTTTTGGTCCTTAGGCTTAACAACGTTGTACATAGCAGATTACATATGCTGGAAAACAAAAAGCTGGAAAATGGATTGTGAGTAAGCCAAACGGAAGGGAAAAAAAAAATTGGTAGATGACATGCATGAATGAGATACGATTGAGATGAAGACGCATAACCTGATTTGATCTTTCAGTCTGACCAGGAAGGAAAATGGTTGGTGTTGGGGATAGTACTTCTCCGTGTTGGGAAGAGTGTGAGTTCAAATGAAGAGTATGCTGGTAACCAGACTCCATGGGATCATGTAGTTGAAGCTATGATGGATGTTGTTTGGAAATAACTTGATCCTGTTGTATATTGTGTGATCTAAAAAGAATGAGCCTATGAATACTTGGTCCATAAGTCCATTGTATAATGAGATGACCTCCGTAAGAGCATGTGCAATGTTGTCATTTGTCAATGCACTTGCAAGGATGATAGAAACGATGCACATTGAACATGATAGATAGATACATACACACAATGTTTGTTACTGAAACTAGGAAGATGCTTCTTACTGAAATTACAAAACACAGTGCTATCGTAATGATGATATTGTAGTGGGTTTCTATTCCGCACATGGATGTGCCGAATAGAACACACTACACACACAACAGAGTTTTAATAATTACAAAACAGATTAATGAGCCTTTCAACGGCAATATCCCATGTGAGCCTAACAAGTCAGGCACAACATGCAAAAAGAATATTAGTAAACAAGCACGCAATCAGAAACTGTGTTACAAACAGCAGCAAAACAAGCAGACCGGTCCAATCCTTCAGGTCCAAGGCTTTGCAGATCTGGCCTCCATGTACTTGTTCCAATTTTCTCTTGCATTAGCCTCCAGTGCAACCCTGTGTCCATTGTGAGGCCCGATCAATAGCCGCATTGCAGTCTTCATCCTAACTTTGTCCATATCTTCTTGCTGTAAACACAACAGTTGTAGTTAGCTACGAAAAAAATGATCAGCATATTCATAACTAATCAGCTACAGTTGGTAAGCTTGTTTACCCTTGCAACCACTTGGTTGACGAAGTTTGTCTGCATGTTCAAAAACTCGCAAAGCCACACTCCTGCATTTAAACTGGATCAATGTGAAAGTAAAATGATACATGTCAGTAACATGTTGATAATTTCCAACCATATGGTTAACAGATGTAAATATTTTGGTCTGGTGATTACAAATTGCTCTGTTAGTACCTATGGCCAACAATTGGCATACCCCTTGGTTCCTTAATTGTCCATTGCTCGAAGTCTGGTAACAAACAGAATCCTACCTCATGCTCGTATACCCCCAACAGCAGCTTCGAGATGGCTCCAGCCTACAAATAGTTGGCAGAATTAACACAGTCTAAACTATGACCAAGTGACTAATTAGAAAGCAGCCATGTTTTTAACTTACAATCTTCCTCATCATCTGGTGGCGTTCATCTTCTCTTTCTGTAAGTATGTAGGAGTCAAAGTAGTATAACAACCTCTCCTCGAGCCTTATCACCATTAGATACCAGTGACCAGACGCCTCCTCGATAGGAACATAGATCTACAACACATGAATTGGTAATTTTGAATAACAAACAAGCAACCTTATTACAACTATTTTGCACTTCCTTTTAATAATTGTATTCTTTTTTATTATATCATGAGTAGACTAAGAGTAATCAAAGGCGTTGTATGTCTTACAGTTTTCAATGTCTGAAAAGGATGCAACCAGTGCTGCTGGTAAATGAATTCCAATTCAGCCGTGTCCATTTCAAGGGCTACGTCCAACTGGTGATAAAAAGAATTAACATGAACCTTATGCAATGAAAATTAAAAGTCATGACACATTATATCGTTATATATATAGACCAAGTTATGTAGTTTTTGAATTACCGCAAATGATGGTGGTAAACACCACATGCTCTGCTCAGATCCATTTGCTGCATTGACTTGATACCAATTGTTGCGCAGGGCCATCATCCGTATAATCTGATGTTACATATACACATATTACATTGCTTAAGCAAAATTAAAGAGTATCTTTCAACTTTAAAACAGGGTTTTATGTAGACTTGATTTAAAGTTCCATTATTTTGATTCCTATTAATTAGTCCTGAAGGCCATCATCCTTGTGATCCGAGGTTACACACATAATACATTGATTAAGCAAAATTAAAGAGTATCTGATCAACTTTAAAACAGGGATATATGTTGATTTGCTTTAAAGTTCCATTAATTTGATTCCAATTAATTGGTCCTGAAGGCCATCATCCTTGTAATCCGATGTTACATACATAATACATTGGATAACCTAAATTAAATACTAGTATCCATACACTTTATAACAGGCTGATATGTTCAGTTGCTTTAATTGTGACACAAGAAATTAAGATTTTCAAAATGGAACTCACCGTTCTGCCCACATGTCCTCCCGGTATCAGACACTGAAACTCGTCTGCATATCCAAGATTATCACCGATGGCAAACACACTCTCGTGGCTTTAATAATTGAAATTAAAGATATATGTTAGTAAATAATACAGACTCACAACTGTACATATAAAACTACTGTAAAACAGCAAATTTTATAAACATTATAGTTGACATACGGATTCACATTCTCCCCCCTGAATATGTATGCACACATACGAGCCTCTGCAGGTTTAAGAAACATCCCAGGAGTCGGTCTAAACTTGCAGGGAACGTACTGTAAGTTTAAGTTTAAGCAACAAACAAAAACAAACAAAAAAACAAAGGTTAGCATCAAAATATATCATGTCTTTTTATATATAAAAATGTATTGTTAGTTACCTTCGGAACCTTAGCATCGTCGGATTTAAACTTGTAGTACCGGTTTAGCTTCGGGATGGGGTTCCTTCGTGCATTTGGAGTTCTATTCGCGTTGGTGCCGGTGGTAGGGTTAGGTGACAGTCTGTTTTTTCCAATGCTACTGGGTTTTGGGGTTGAGCCTTCGGGCATTTTGAAAGCCTTTGTGGTTGGTGATGGCGTGAAAGCAAGCCTTTTGGCCACCATGTTATCTTCACCCAAGAACACCTGCAATATTTGGCATAGCATAGTCATGATTGAGAACCATTTGTATAAAATTGGTATAAAAATTTTTGGCTATGAAGACGGTTATAAGTTATAACCATTACCTCATCAGCGGATCTCTTGAGGCTGGCATTGAAGGCTTTCTCAGACGACATTTCGTCTAGCACTCTCCCACAATCAAACGCAGCCATTGGTGCCTTAACCTTGTTTGTCCATTTAGGCACATCAAACCGTACTTCCCGGGCTTCTGTTATGTCATCATCTGATATAGTAACCGCATCGATTCCCACAAGGTTTGCATTGTTTGACCTACCTGAGCAGCCATTCTGTACAGGAACATCCCTGCTAGTCCTAGTCTCCTTCTCATGTTCACCACCTTTCACACCTACACCACAAGCAGCATTCTTAGTACGGTTTGATGGCTGTGGGCTGCCTCTCTGGTCCTGACTAGAGGGATGTTGAATATTCAGCTTCACCATCCCTATCAACACGTCCAGCATCTTGGCGTTTGTTGAGTCCATATCACCTATGCGCTTCGACAAACACTAAAAAGAGACAAGACAACGTGTTAGCTAAAAGTCATCATCCGTTAATTAGTATTGTTGGTTACGAGCAGTTAAATATATGATATATGGTAATCAGAAAAATGCAGATTTAACCTTGAGCTCAGATACTACTTGCTTGAGCGTGTTGTCTCTTGACCCTGATTCAGAGTGAGATCCAGCCTCACTGGCCTCCTTGCATGGGTATGGATCAACCTTTTTTTTTTACATAAAGTACCCATGCATGTATTAATATACAAAAATAAAAATAAAAATATACAAACAAGAATACAAACCAAAACGAAAATCTATGATGCATTTACTCAGCTACTACATTAAATTGCAAAAGATTATGGTATTAAAGGAAAACTGCTCACTTGTTGGGGAAAAGAGTGAGTAACACCATGTCCGCCTACATCATAGAAGCTATCCTCATCTTGTCCATACTTGGCTCTGATTAAGGTTATCATCATTGAGGAAAAAGTGTTATTGAGTCATAAATAGTTAAATACCATAACCTCGTGAATGAATCATTTATTTATTACATACTAAAAATGGTGTTTGTAACTTGTTTCTCACTTACCCTGCATCCAGCATGGCAGCCTCAAAATAGTCCATGCCTGGGTGAGCGTGGCCGTTGTTGAGCAAGCGTGTAAGCATGTTTTATGTGTTTTGTGTTTTGTTATGTTGGATGAGATGAGAAGGAGTGCTGTGCCTGGTTGTATTTATAGTAGCGTATGTGCTTGAGGAAGATGGGAAGACTGGTATAGAAAAAAAAAAGCTATGCCTACATCTTGTAATGCATCTATGGGAGTGGTTTTGTTTAGGCTGTCATAGTCGCATTTAATGCAGCAGAAGGTTGTATCATTGCACTTGCAACACATCTGTGTAATTGATACTTGCAATTTGAGACTTTTGGGGCATTCGAAGTGCATGTGTGCAGTTGGAATGAACGGTGTAGATGAGATGTGTTCAACGCCATCCCTTGATCAACGGCCATCGCCCAATTAACCCCATGATCTTTACTAATTTTTTTATATTAGAAGCCAATGACATGATGGCTTAAAAGTCATTAGTCTAATCTAAATCAGCAAAGCGCAGGTCCAGTGCTCAATAAGGATGTGAATTAAATCAAATTAGGTTCAAATTAGGGATTATTAAATTATTAATGTTGAACGTGGATACGGTAAATATACTGATACGTAACGAATAGAACGTTAATTTTAGTCGCATTTAAGATTAAGTATAAAAATACCGTTAACGTCTCTTAGCCGAATCATATACTCTTTTATTTAAAATTGTGTATCTGCGTACCCGTAATATATCGTGCCCGCAAATGTACCACGTATGTGTGCTTAGGTGGTGTGTGTTTGGATTCGGTGTGTAGAAAATTTAATTTTGACGTACGTTTATTGGGGTCTAATTGATTTTAGCAAGACTTAGCATGCAGACCAACGCTTGGATGCAGCTCCGCATATATGACCGTTACTAGTCGTCAGTGTGTGGTTGGTTCTCGTGTGTGTATATATTATTAATTCTGAACGAATTGTTTGGTTGTTTTGAATTATAATTATTGTTGGATATATACTTGCGAATACAAGTTTTAATCGAACCGTGAAATTGTTGTTTGGTCAGTATAATCCTATCAATGACCATGGATGGAGCTTACGTGGTTTCAATGTACATTGGGTAAAAAAAATAAAAAAAAATAAAAATAATAATAATAATAATAATAATAATTGATTGATTTATTGAGTTTGATGGAAATAATCAATTGTTTTAGTTAGTGACAAATTTTATGGCAAACAACCTAAAAGTTTGTTATTCTGAAATTTACATTATTCGTGTTAAAGTTTCTAAATCGTTAGATCGTTGGAAATACCGACAAAGAATAAAAAATACAATTAAAATGAGGATTATGTAGAGAATTAAGTAAGAAATTGTCATGGAGTAAGCAAACTTGTGATGCAATTGATTATATTAACGAAGCAAAGACTTTAAGTCAAATACACCTTCAACGAACTTAGAAAGTAAAAAATTAGATATTAAATTGAAGGTTATTAAATTACATAAAACAGAACAATTGTAAGTTTGTCCATCCCTCGATCATCTCTTCTCTGATGCCATGTGATCCTTTGTATGCTTCCAATGCTCTACGCCAGTTAGATTCAATTTCGGATCTTTCATTATGACCTTCCATAATCGTAGCCATCAGATCCTTGGTTAATGATTCCTTTCTTGTGAGATTGCATTTTCTTTCCTGGTATGCGGTACGAAGAGCTTCCTCGATATTGTTAACCTGATCATCGTCTGCATGTTGACCAATTGCTTCCATGTGTTTGAGAATACGAAGTTCTTCCTCGAGGTTTTTGATAACATCATCGTTAAAAGATTCATCAATTACATGATCCGAAATTTCCTTACCTTTGGCCACACGTTGTTCATGAATAATTTGGAGTTTCTGTTGTGAGACATCATACTCATGTTGACGGAATTGAAGGGCTACAAGATCATTGTTAATGTTAGGACGCAAACATCTTAAAAAGAAATCGATGGCAAGGAAGAACCCCAATTCCAAATCAGTGAAGAAATCTTTGAAGCCACGAACTTGTTCTATAAGATTTGTCAAATTCAAGTAAAGGTCTTCATCATCCGAAGTGATAGCATCAAAACTCTGAACTAGTATATCCTTAATCTGATCAAAGAGGTTATCAATATTAACCCTATTATCGTCATTGACATCGGTAATAACAGAGGATTGTGAAGCCACTTCTTCTAAATTGCGTTGATTGTTCATTTTGTTTTGCAAGGATTAAGTTCGAAAATGGAAATGATTATGTAGAACAACAATTGGGATTTATACATGTGTACATATAATTTGAAGAGATGCAACTTTTGTAACGGTTGCATTGATATATGGAATGACTCGAATAATTTGAAGAGTTGGAAAGTATTGCAATAGTTACAACATTTTGGAATTGCAAAGGTTTGGAATAGCTACAATAGTTGATTTTGACAAAAAAAATAATAGTAATAAATTGTTGGTTAATTTTAATTAGAGTTGTGATTGCATGTACAAATATAATAAAAAATACACCCTCCGGCCACAAATATAAGCAAAAATTCATGTTTTAGATTCAATAAATAAATGATGTATGTGGTCTTTATTGTAGACAACATACATCATTTATTAAATGTATCTAAAACATGAACTTTTGCTTATATTTGTGACCGGAGCGTGTACATGTTTATATTTTGAACGTGTTATTTAAGATATTTTTTTCTTTCAAATAATTGTTAATTGCTAGTTGTTAATGGACTAGTCTACACTTCGGTTATGTGTGTTTTACCAGCACACAAGTCCACACCAACACTCCACACTAGGGTTGGGAATAGGCCAGGCCGGCCTACAGGGGCCTACGGCCTGGCCTGTTTTGGCCTGGCCTGTTTCGTAGATAGGCCTAGGCTTAGGCTTTTTAAAAAGCATGTTTAGTTAAATAGGCCAGGCTTAGGCTTCCAGAAAAGCCTGTTAAGCCTAATAGGCTGGCCTTTTAATACTATTTATTAAAAAATGTTTTTTTTTATATTAAAATAATTGCATACATTAAAAATATAAATATCTTTTTCTCTATCTATTAGTCCCTTAATAGGCTTTGTTGTTATAGGCTTTTAAGTAGGCTTTAATCTAGTTAAAATTTACTTGTAGTTAAATAGGCTTTTAAGTAGGCTTTAAGGCTTGTTTAGCTTATTTAGTAGGCTAAATGAACTATTTGATGACCTTAATATAAAGTAGGCCTGTAAGTAGGCTTTCAGGCCAGTCCAGGCTTTTAAATAGGCCAGGCCAGGCCCAGAAAAACGGCCTATGATAGGCCATAGGCCAGGCTCAGGCCTGTAAATTTTTTCGTAGGCCAGGCTCAAGCCTATCAAAGCCTGGCCTGGCGTGGCCTATTCCCACCCCTACTCCACACCATCTCTCCACAACACAAACTAATGCAACAGGAGAAATTCTTAGGTGGTCTAGCCCGTTTGGTTCAGCTTTGAATATAATTGATTCTGAGAGAATTGATTCTGATAGAATTGATTCTGACAGAATTGATTCTGAGAGAATTGATTTATGTTTGGATACAATTATGTAGAATTGATTAAACAAAATGATTTATGTTTGGATGCAATTATGTAGAATTGCTTTTGAATGTATAATTACTAAAATAGACATAGCTAAAGGAGAATTGATAAAGAATGAGAATTGATAAAGGGCAATAGAGTAAAATAACATGTTGTAATAATAAAATATACAAACCTATACATGTTGTTCAAGGAGAATTGATTCTAGAAAAGCTAGAAGCTAGGATTTGTAGCTTCATGGAGAATTGCTTTTGAAGGATAAAAGCAATTCTGAAAAGCTGAACCAAACACGTTGTTTTTGGCTAGAATTGCTTTTGGCACTGTAGAGAATTGATTTTGGGCTAGAATTGCTTCTCAGAAGCCAAACCAGAACAAGGGCGACCACAAGTCCACAACAACATCTAAAATCCGAATGAAGTCATGATCACCACGCCAAGAATCTTTGTAAGACGGTACCTATATAGACTTTGTTGCATGTGTTGTTGCTAGATCTGTTTATTGTATATTGAAAATAGATTAAATGTCTAGACACCAACATCTGTTAGTTGAAACCATGGTCTACAAACCCCCATTTCGTTGTCCGGGTTCCTAGGCTCATAGATTAAATAAGAATGTGATATACAAATTCCTTGAATGATTCGCATGCTTTGCGAAATTGATCACTTTTTAATGAAGATCTTTGATGAAGAGTTCCTTTTCATTCAAGTCAAAATGCCCTTTTAAAGTACGCCACGCTCTCTGTATTGTTGGTTCTTAAAAGATTCAATGTAGTTGTTACACTTTGCCATGATGTTGCAAGTTGCAACCACAAGTACATTGACATTGTCGCTTGTGTATAATGTCTGTTTTAGTACATTTATGTTTGATGTAGTACTCATGTTATATGTAATAATCAACGGCGACTTTTAACTTAACCATGCCTGCTCTGTTCTTCTCCAGATGTTACATGTTAACCGTGAGTATATAAGCGTGCATGCCGTCCGATTTTTTTGATACATCTCTTCAAACTCCGTATTTTGCTTTGTTGTAAATCATTGCAACCATGGGTGATCGCGGTGCTGAAGCTCTGCTTTCCTACCATTGTTTGACAGGTAACAATATGTTATGCTCATTTGTTTGATTGTTGTTCCATGCGTCCGATAATGACCACACGTTTTCTGATTTGTTTTTCACAGAACCTTTGCATCCAAATCCTGAAAATGAGATTGACAGAATCATTAACTCACTGCGTCGGAAGTACAGGACATATGCGGTCGAGTATGAAGTTGACTGTGTTAGTATGAGTTTTTTCTTCCAATCAAACATATCCCTTTCTGTCTGTTGTTTTGCCGTTGTATTTGATTTTTGGGGTTTCAATCTATGCAGGGTGCTGTTATGATGCCTAGCTGTTTTGGTTCCGACTTTGGTGATCAAATTGGTCGCTTTGTTACGGTGATTGATCGCAACAACAATGAGTTTGAGATCAAGGTAGAGAGACATAGTGGTTTTATATTTCTGACGAAAGGTTTTGCTGCTCTTCGTGATTTCTATGACATAACCCTTGGTGCATGGCTGAAGTTGGTTTTTGTGGGATTTGGGCGATTTGTGCTAAAGAAGTTGAAATCTAGAATCAATAGGAAGATTTTTTTCCCCGTGTTTGATCCACCAATGAAGTTTGTCATAGAAAGAGATGTCAACACTCATAATTTCCTTCAGGCTTTTCCTAATTCCATTATCGAGTTGTCATATCGTCATGATTTGAACAACTTCACTATTTCATATGTTAAGCACCTGACCGCCTCTGACATCACTTCAGGTTATTTGGTATGTTGAAATGTGTTCGAACTGTAATGGCTAACACATAATAATACAAACATGCTTCTAAATGAATATGTTGTCATTGTTGCAGAAATTGCCAACATCTAACTTTACTGAGCTTTGTTTGGACAAGAAGGCAACGGCGTTGACGCTGATAGATGATAATGGAAACAAATGGGGCTGCATTGTTGTGGTTGGAACCCTGACCCAAAGTCATTGCATGATAGGCGGACAATGGAAGAGAATGGTCGATGCACGCAGGCTTGAGAGGGGTGCATATTTGAAGATAGGTGCTCCATTGGCTGGGAACAACTCCACTGTTTACTTGAGTGTCCAACGTCTATGAGTCTTATTAAGCACAAGTTCGATGAAGTTACATTTTGTTGCTACTTTTTTGTTTCAGTGTCTCTGGCTTTTGGTATTTTGGGCAGTTATATGTTTATGTCGTTATCTTTGTCGTTGAATCAAGCCAATGTTGGTTCCAGTTCAACTCTTAAAAGCAATTCGGTTGTGCATTATGCAATGATGTTGTGAACAAAGGACGAAGAATATCGTTTTGCGTTTATCAAGTGTTGGGTTTTTACCTATACTTTATGTCTTAATCATTAACTTTATGTCTGTTAGAGTAGTTTAATGCAAACCTAAGAATTTACAATGGTCATTTACGGTTAACATCATCAATGTTGGACTTTTTTTTTTTTTGAAACGATCAATGTTGGACTACAATTAAGCGCTACAATGATTACCATATATATTATGAAATGATAGTTCCTTCAACCTAAATGAATTGCTTTCGATGTTATAGTGGACCAGTGGCGGATCTTGTGAACAAAAAATAAAATTGGGTGTGCCAAATATTTATGGAATATATATTTAACGGTTTTCAAAAGTATTCAATACAGGAAACTGGTGTAGTGGTATAATTGTTCTATTGTGACAATGAAGTTGAGGTTGTTGGTTTGGTTCAAATCTCACTACTCACTAGGACCTTTTTTTAAAAAAAAAAAAAATATCAAAATTTATCTCACTAGGACCATTTTTTTTTTGAAAAAAATATAAAAATTTCGCTAAGAATTATTAAAAAGGAGGGTGCCAGAGGGATCGAGGAGGGTGCGAGTTAAAAAAAGGAGGGTGCCAGAGGGATCGAACTTGAGACACCATACAGACACCATACCATATACATATAGTGGAGTAGAAAAACGCAGAACCACTGCAGCACAACATGTTCCTTGTCTTAAATTGCCTAATATGATATTTATATAAATTATGGGGGGTAGTGGCATCTGGGGTCTCCAAAGAGATCCGCCCCTAATAGTGGTCATGACATGGTGGTTTATTATATTGCTATCAATATATAATATGCCATCAGAGTGCTCTACTTATGTGGCACATTATTTATTAAAATAAAAAAACGTGTTAAAAAATAACGCATACGCATGTTTTTCAAAGAACTGAAATGATTATCATACACATTAGCAAAGAAGTGAATTGATTGTCATACACATAACCAGATATGGTATAAGATAAGTCTGTTATATCCGAGATTTTTTTAAGAGTCAATATTTTACACAGTTGCGGTGAAAAATTAATTGGTGATTACACATCTTAGCTAAAAAAATAATATTTGCTGAGCCAAATAATATTTGGTGTATATATATATATCGATTTTTTCCTAACTTTTGCAAATTTCCAATGGGTTGGAGTGGTAAAGCAGCTCATGTGTGTGTTGAGGTTGTTGGGAAATTGGGATCGATCTCTTTTGTGTACAATTATTGCTTTTTTGTGTACAATTATTGCTTTTTAGTGCACTTGAACTACGTGAATGACATGACAATCATTTGTATCAATGAATGCATTATGCATATTGCTGGCTTGGTTTCTCTGGCCAGATTTTTTGTAAGAGAAATGATATTTTGACAACCACTTTTTGACAATTTTCGGACAACTTTCTCTCTCATACTCACATGATGTTGTTATCCTCTCTCTTCCTTTTTCTCTCTCCATTGTTTTTGACCAATAAGAAGTGAGAAAAACAAGGTTGTCAACAAAGTTGTCATCAAATGGATGTCAAAATATCATTACTCCTATTATAAAAGTCCAAAAAAATTAAGAGAAATGATATTTGTGCATCCATTTTTTACCAACTTTTTGACAACTTTGTCTCTCATACTCACATTATCTTATTTAGCAATGATATTTTGACATCCATTTGATGACAACTTTGTTGACAACCTTGTTTTTCTCACTTCTTATTGGTCAAAAACAATGAAGTGATAAAAAGGAAGAGAGAGGATAACAACATCATGTGAGTATGAGAGAGAAAGTTGTCCAAAAGTTGTCAAAAAGTGGTTGTCAAAATATATCATTTCTCTATCTTATTCTCTCTCTTCATTTTTCTCTCTCCATTGTTTTCGACCAATGAAAACAGAGAAAATGAAAGTTGTCATTAAAGTTGTTCAAAATGGTTGTACATATATCACTAATAAAAAATTAAACACAATAGAGTAGATCAATATAATTATATGTAAGAGTAATGATATTTTGACATCCATTTGGTGACAACTTTGTTGATAGCCTTGTTTTTCTCATTTTTTATTGGTCAAAAACAATGGAGAGAGAAAAAGGAAGAGAGAAGATAACAACATCATGTGAGTATGAGAGAGAAAGTTGTCCAAAAGTTGTCAAAAAGTGGTTGTCAAAATATCATTTCTCTATATGTAAATGTTTTCTATAAACCTTATTTATCTCTCCCTATGTTGAGATATCGCGAGAAGCATTATTAAAAGAATTTAACACGAATCTTATGTGATGTTGATTAATTGAACTACATGCATCTCGTTTCCTTTATCTGCAAGAAGTATATATAATTTTAATCGGTTGATCGAGAAACAATTCTACCGATGCATATCCAATGTTGAATCACATACATGTCAATTATATTTCTACGACATTGTCTCACACTTTACTCATCATATTTTTCTATTATACGTAATTGTGAGTTAGCTTAGACGTGTCATTGTGTATCTGTGGAGTATCATATAAGGATATGATAATATTTATTTTTTAAATACTAAAAAAATTTATGATAATTTATGATACTTTGTGTGTGCGTATCCGTGGAGCGTCTGTAAATGGATACGTTTCCGATACGAGTAATTGATTTCTTTAACATTGGTTCCATCAGTCATATATGTATAAGTAATTCGATTTAAAGAGAGCAAGAAGCAAGAAGAATAAAAAAAACGGTAATGATTTCAAAACTAAGTACGCATACAATAACGAATTTAATTTTCGTTTTGGTGACTAACAATATTTAATTGTTTCTCTCAAAAAAAACAATATTTAATTTTTGGTATTTAAAATTTAAACCCTTTATTAATGATACAACCAATAGTCAAAATTAATTTGTCATTTTGTGCGTGCACAGAGTCCAGTCCATCATTAATACTACTGTGTTGGCTTTGGCTTGGTTGACACGCGTGCTTGCTATTTGGGCGCCCAACAAGTGAACCATTTGAATTTAAATCTTAAAGCACATGTTCCAAATTCTCTATATAATCTTCATCGTTTCCACTCATCACACAATAACCCAGCCCACCCTAATACAACTTCGCATACAACACCTTGTAGGAGATAATGGCATCTTCAAGTTTCAGCAGCGCAAACCATGGTCATGCATGTGTTTTCAGATACTTAAGGATGAGGTGCAGGTGTGGCGCCCCTGCAGATGTGAAAATTTCCACCACAGGCCGGAATCCCAACAAACTGTTTTATGGATGCAGTAGTAAGTGTGGGTTTGTTGATTGGGCACACCCTTTAAACTGTCCTTGCCCTGGCAGAAACGGAACCAATACTACAAATGTTGCCGAGGTTGACGAGGTTGAGGATACTGCAAGTGTTTCAGATGCTATGAAGACCATTGAGTCTAGACTCCTTCTTGTCGAGAGGGAGGTGAGCCGGGCTTCATTCCTTGCAGGGGAAATGAAAGGTAGTCTAAGGCTTTTTATGGTGATGTTCACTGCAATGACAATTATGATGTTTATCATCTTTATGCTAGTTGTGACTAAGTTAGCGTGAGGGTTGTGTTTTCTAATGCATCTGTAGTGAGTCAATGTATCTGGTTTGCTGTATGGTGGAATCATGTATGTATCTCTATGAATTTAATATCTCATATTGTCTTGTTGGTTTTATTTTTAGAATATATATCAAAAATCATCTTATTTAGTTTATTTATTAAGTACTGATACAAATTTACCTTAAGAAATATTGTTACAATTTCCTGAGTTGGTTTTTTTAGACAATCATTAACATTTTCAATTACAAAAAATAAATCAAAACTCTCTCAAAAAAATAATTAAAAAGATAAAAATACACAACAAAAATTGTATGGGCATTTCTTGTATCATTTTTGACTCAATTATTGAGTCAAAAATGCAACTAGACAATTACAATAGTTATCCATACTTATTCAAATTCAATACACCAAAAGATATAACCAAAAATTGTATCGGCATTTCTTGACTCTTGTATCATTTCTTGTACTTGTTTAATTTTATATATAATGATACTGGATGATATAACCGAAACATCTGGACCGTTTGATGTCAATGTAAGCAATCTTGGTCGTCCATCATAGATCAACGGTTTTGGGGCGGTTTTGAATTATGGTCCACCACAACCTGACATGGAAAACGCGTTGCAATGATGTTTCTGCACATAAATCCCATCAAAGCGGCGTGTGCAGGTGGACTAGGGCTATAGGCCTGACTGTGATTGATATAGCCTAGCCATAGGGTGTCATCACTCATTACATGCATGTTTTTGGTTTTATTGAATATTGGGGCGGTACTCATGTACTCTATATATGAGGAGAACCTAATATTTTGGAACACACGTGTATTGTAAATTGATGTCAAGACCCACATGCATGCCCCTGCAGATTGTGTATTGGTATAAATAATGAGTAATTAGCCAAATACCCCCCCGAAATTGCAAGGCGCGTCAATTACCCCCTGCAGTTAACGAAATATCAATTACCCCCCCGAAATTGATAAACGTTAGTCAATTACCCCCCTCCGTTAATTTCCTCCATCCAACATGCTGATGTGGCAGTTAACTGCCCACGTGGCACTGCCACATGGTCAGAAAAGGCATGCCACGTCAGAGGGGGGTAATTGACTATATTTTTTAAATTTTTTTTGAATTTTTTTTTTTTTTGAATTTTTTTTTTTTTTTGAACAAAATATGATTTTTCCTTGCAAATTTATGATAATTGATCACCACTATGAATCTTATTCCTTCTATATGCTAATTTATATGACTAATATATGTCACTGTCATTATTATCACTACTATATAATGTGAAGTTGATGGTGTGTTTCGATTTGGACAGAAGAGGGGGAATTGAAGCTTGCTTTAGGGCTTAATAATGATGAAAATGATAATGGAAGCTTTGCATGTTGATTTTTATTGAAGTACATGATAGTATTGTTGTGTATGTTGGTAGTTTTGATTAAAATTCTTGGTTCACAATAGTTATATGATTTTGATTAAAATTCTTGGTTCACAATAGTTATATGAAATATGTATTGTTGTTCTAAGTATTTTCTTATGTGTATTGGAAACAAATGTAAGAGGCAATTATGCTAAGCTGTTTGTGCTGCTATTGTTCTAAGTTGTTTGTGTTGTTATTGTTCCAACAAGTTCGTGTCAAAAACCCCCCTGTAGTTTATCAATAATGGTCAAAAACCCCCCTGTATTTGAATTATTTGGGCTTATGTTTTGACAGAACCTGTTATGCTAGTTCTGTTTGTGGTTGGTGGCGTGTTTCTGCGGCCTGCAGTGTCTGGGTGCCTGCAGTGTCTAGGTGCATGAGTGTCTAAGTTTATAATCTATGACTAAGGTATGCTACTATATGACAGAATTATCTCTGTGAAATCATCATTTAAGTATGCTACCTATAATGACAGTATAAGCATAGAACATCTATATGACAGAACTATATGACAGAATTATCTCTGTATAAGCACATTATATAGTAGTGATAATAATGACAGTGACATATATTAGTCATATAAATTAGCATATAGAAGGAATAAGATTCATAGTGGTGATCAATTATCATAAATTTGCAAGGAAAAATCATATTTTTGTTCAAATTTTTTTTTTTTCAAAAAAAAAAAAAATTCAAAAAAAATTTCAAAAATATAGTCAATTACCCCCCTCTGACGTGGCATGCCTTTTCTGACCATGTGGCAGTGCCACATGGGCAGTTAACTGCCACATCAGCATGTTGGATGGAGGAAATTAACGGAGGGGGGTAATTGACTAACGTTTATCAATTTCGGGGGGGTAATTGATATTTCGTTAACTGCAGGGGGGTAATTGACGCGCCTTGCAATTTCGGGGGGGTATTTGGCTAATTACTCTATAAATAATTATTACTACCAATACACAATCTCACACTACAACAACACAGAAATCATCTTTAAAAAAAAAACACAAAAATCATAAATAATATTTTATCTAAAATCTCATATATTCATATCAAAATCCTTAAACAACATCAACAACAACAAAAGAAAATTAAATAACACTTAATTAAGATACTTCAACGGTGTCCATCCAAGAACCAATTCTTTCTTCAGTAGCAAAGAACTCTCATACTTCAATAGCGCCCTCTCCAACTTTAATTCAACATCTACCCTTGTATTATAACATGCATCGATTGCAGCACACAAATTACGATGAGAGTCATTTAACTTGTCATAATCACTGAGAATCTTCTCCCTTTCATCGTACACCGACTGAGATACTTCGCCAAAATCATTAATTTTTCGATTAACAGAGTACAACACAATCATTAAGTTGGTCATAGTATCGTACATTAAAATACGTTCATTTTCCTTAATATTAAATTCATCGAACACAACATCGTACTCCTGCTGAGTAACATTAAGATCTATAAGATCAGACTCCACCCTACGTATATTAACGCGGAACAAATCAACATAAAACATAACAGCAAGGTAGAAACCGATTTCAACATTAGTTAGACAATACTCAAATTCACCCACACCGTCTAACAATCGAATTAGATCCAAAATATTCGATTCATCTGATGACATAACATCAAAATCCATAGTCAATATTTACCTAATCTGAGCAAAGAAACACACAACATCACACCTACGATTGTCTTCAACGTTAGAAAGAACAGATGATTCACACAAACCTTCTTCATGATTAAAACCGTAATTCATTGTCTTATTTATCTTCTATAAGTACAATAATGCAATTAAACGGAATTGGATGTAAAAGATTCCTCAAAGATTAGAGCAACTTTCAAATTTTATAGGCTTTAGAACCAAAAGCTTCCAACGGCTGGAAAGGTTGCAACTGTTTACCAATCATTGCAACCCATGAAAACAATGAAAAGGTGCTAGCCAAATTCCATATGAACCAACACAGCAACTCCTGAACATACACGATCATAAAACACCAAAAGATATTTGTTGGCTGGTTTCAAAATAAACAAACAACACCAACATAAAAATATACAATTTAATTCATACATGAATGCATGATGCATCTTCGTATTATCACTACAATGCATAAACACTCCAACACAAAAACAACCAAATTTGCCACAATAAAATAAAAACTTCAAATTCTGATTCCGCACCCCATGTACATAATAATTATTAAATTCTAATCTCAAATAAACCATTAACCTTTTTATAAAATAATTGATAATATTGAAGAAGAAAAAAATCAAATCACCAACGGTATATCTCGGTACAGAAAAGTTTTCAAAATAACTTAGAAAGACGACCATATTACACTAATTTAACGTTGTAGAAGAAACCAATACAATTACACGTATTTGATTCCCCTCTCTTTCAACCTGTCTCCCTCTTTCCCTATCTCTATAAATGGTTATACCGATATTTAATTAAATTTATAAAGATCTATGTAAACTTTCTAACAATAAGCATAACAAATCAATAGCATTTTTTATACTTTCACAAATCTTTCCATACATTGATAACATTAATCATGAGATGTACCCTACAATAAATAATTAATTTTTTTTTATACATTCACAAATTCGTTTCATACATTGATTACATTACTCATGAGATATACCCCACGATAAATAAATATTTTTTTTTATACATTCACAAATCCTTTTCATACATTGATTACATTACTCATGAGATAAAGGCCACGATAAATAAATATTTTTTTTTATACATTCACAAATTTTTCCATGAATTGATTACATAACTCATGACATACCCCACAATAAATAACTATTTTTTTTTATACATTCATAAATCTTTCCATACATTGGTTACATAAATCATGAGATATATCTCACAGTAAATAAATAAAAATTGATGAACAACCCAATGTTAACAATGACAATAAAATAAAGGAGAATTAGTCACTTTAGTCCCTAAATGGGAGAGGATTCGTCACTTTAGTCCCTGAATGAAGAGAAATTGCAAAACAGTCACTGCATGGTCAATTTCAGGGACTAAAGTGACTAACGGAGTCAGGGGCGGAGCTACCACAGGGGCCAGTGGTGGCCGTGGTCCCCCCCAAGATTTCCATTTTTTTTTACAGAATGCTTGGTGATGTAAAGTAGAGACTACATGTTGATTGGTTTCCACATATTTCACTTGTTTTGTATTAATTAGGTATTAAGTTTCGTTTATTATAAACAAGGCAGGGGAGCACATCCACTTTTGTTATGCATTTCTCAAAATTCAAACATATATGTCAGGTGGTTTTTGATATAATTATTTTTATTTAGCAATCTTATAAAAAAAATTGTGTATACTCTTACAATTTTTAGACTTGGCCCCCCCGCCGTGTAATTCCTAGCTCCGCCCCTGAACGGAGTCTACATTCAAGGACTAAATTGACTAACGAAGTTTGCATTCAGGGACTAAATTGACTAACAAAGTCTACATTCAGGGACTATTTTGCAATTTATCTGCATTCAGGGACTAAAGTGACGGATCCCTTCCGATTCAGGGACTAAAGTGACTAATTCCCCTAAAATAAAATAATCATAGACGACATAACTATTGCCAACTATAGGACACGTGGGTGAAAATCTTCACGCGATTCCAACCGTTAATCAAGTTAGCTTTCGCACTGAGAGAATCTTCATATTTGGTCTCTGACTCTTTTAACTTTGATTCAATATATACTCTTCATAATATCAAGACTTGCATCAAATGCAGCAACAACCTTAAAATAAGAATTCCTGACACTCACGATCTCTTCCTTAATTTTCTTTTTTTTTCATACTCTACTTCAGACATTGCACAATCTGTCGAGAACAAATCTCTGAGAACACTGTCAATTGAATGACATACTCTTTCCGAATTGAATTGAAAGCTGCAAAAGCAATCTCCACTTCACGCGATCTTGCACAAAACAAATCAGCAAAAAACATAATAGCAAGCGAGAAACCCATCTGAACATCCGTAAGATAATCTTTGAAATCACCAAGACGATTTATCAATCGAATCAAATTCATAATGATAGAATCATCTTCCGTAATAACATCAAAATCATTACTCAATATCTCTCTCATCTGCGAAAATAATCTCCCAATATCACATCTATACTGATCTCGGCTTCTCGAAACAACAGAAGAATGAGATAAATTTTCAGCAAAATTAGTGGCGGAATTCATTGTTTATTCCCCTTCCTTAAAAACACAAAAAAAGACAAAATGCAATGAAATACAGGCACAAAGCTTAAAAGAATTCACATTTATAGAGACATGGCCAGGCTTGATAAATTGCAACGGTTGGAGACGAAGCACATTTTCAACAAAATAAATGGAAAATCCAAACACACATTCCCGTTACAACAGTGGCAACCGTTGCAAACAAAGAGATGCCTTGTAAAAAACAACAATGACTTGTTAAAAATAAAAAATAAAAAAAATAAAATAAAAACTGACCACCAAAACCTAAAAAACAATAAAACTATAAGTTACGAAGAAACGCAACAACCGTTTTATACACGTGAACATAAAACAAAGAAAACAAAAAAAACTCCAATTCTAACAACGAAATCAACACATCGAATCAAAAACCACGTGTTCGCAAATAGGACAAATGTGGAGCACTAACCATGCCTATTCGACGTAACATCAAAGGACACACTGTTTTGCATGACAAGAAACATAACTAATATAAAAAAGGAAACAGCCATCATCTTCAAATCTCCATCCGAGCTTCCCTAGCATACATAACATATGGGTTGTCTAAGTTGACAGACAACCTAACACTTTTCCCAACTGCCAGCCGGTTCTCCGTAACAAATCTCTTCCACCCGCCCCTGAGAAATGCCGCTGGAGGAAGATGGCCTCTGTCCTTCCACTTGATCCTGCACGGAAAGTCAAAGCCCATGGCATCTGTAAGTAGGATGGTGGGCGGTGTTGCATTCCCAAACACTCGTGCAACAAATCTTCTTGGTAGGTACTGCATGCAAATGATAACAATTTAAAACAGGCGTTAGACATATCTACCAAAAACTATATAACAGTAATTACATTATGCATTAGCAGTTATGCAATTCACCTACCAGATTGCTAGTCTTCACCATGTATTCTGCAAGTCTGACAACACAGCTCTCCACTCTCCCATTATTAGCCACATTCCCACCTGCACCCATGTTTTCACCATTGTTACCCATGGCAACAGCAGCAGCATCAAAGAAGTTATGCGGAGGATTTTGTGCTCCATCTTCCACATCTTCATCGTTGATATCCATGGCAGCAGCAAAATCAAAGAAATTATGTGGAGGCGGATTTTGGGCATCATCGGCATTGTGTGGTTGTTGATTGGCATCATGAACTTCGGGATGAGGAGGAGAATTGGGTGCAACATCAACATCCGCTGGATCCGGTTCTGCCACAGGAGTTGAAGGAGGTGCAGGAGGAACATCAACATCAATGCCAAGATCGATGGAATCATCGTCGTCGTTGTCTTCATCGGATGACGAGGTATTGTATAATTCATACTCCTCCAAGGGATCCAGTATCTCGGCAGCAATCAGGAAAGGAGGGTGTTCATAAGTACGCCTCTCACGAACCGTTAGCTCGGTCATGTCGAGTGTAAGCGCACCCATGTAGAACAGCCCCTGTCCGTTGTAACTTAGACGCAGTATGAGACCTAACGGCTGGTGGAAGTGCTCCAGCAAACTCCTTAGCCTATAGAAAAAGGTCCGCGTCCCCTCACTTCCTATGAAAACACCAAACCTCGAACCTCTTGTGTCTTCTAACCAGACTCTGTGTCGTAGTTCATCACCAAAGTGGTTGTTGAAGTATGATGGAATATCAGCCTCATCCTACATTACAAGTGACAACTTCATTAGTCATTTTACAACAAATGATTTGAAAGATACTATATCTCATGAAAATAACAAACCTGTGTTCTTTTTTAAATAATTTACTTAAGATACAACTGATGTTTATTGAGATGTCATTTGACGACGATGTGATTTACAGAGTGACATCAAACTGGAAATTTCAAACTAACATTACAGAGTGACAAAAAACTGGGAATATCAAAGTAACAATCAGAGTACACATTATCGTAGATACGGTTTTTTTGTGTGCATAATAGTTGAAAAAAATACAGTTATCAATTCATCATCATCCAACCAACAACAAGGCAAACATGGTCAAAATATATTGCAGAGTGACAAGGAAAATATCAAACTAACATTACAGAGTGACAACAAACAGGAATTATCAATCTAACAATCAGAGTACACAAAATCTTAGATACGGTTTCTTGTGTGTGCATAATAGTGGAAATAAATTATACTTACAGATTCATCATCATCCAACCAACAAGAAGGCAAACATAGTCAAAATCCTTAAACATGTAACAACAAATGAAGCCATGCAAAATCTACCGGATACCAAAAGGGAGACAGGAAAATAATCAATCAACATACTTTTGATTAAAAAATCTACTCCACACTCAAAGTTTAGTAACAAAAGTTAGTGAATATTAAGACACACTTACCTTGTCTGGATCGATTGTTGTGAAGAACTTCCTGAATGTAAGCGCGGCCATGACAGATTCTTGTGCTGCAGAGAAATGGAGGAAAGTAGGCGGAAGTAGTGTAGGCGGAGGTAGTGTCTTATCAGACCCTTGCTTGTTTGTGTGGGTTGTATGTGTGAGAAAAGTGGGCAAAATGAATATGAAAGGATTTCCCGTTTATATGCTGCAGAAGCTTATAGGCAGGACACAGTTGCCCAAAACGTGCTCATTGGAGGAAATAAAAATAACTATTAACAAATAAATATAATACTGCATCATCATTAATATAAAGGATATGTATTTAATTGCTTTCTTTCTTATTTTCCTCTCTCATTGTGTAATACACCCTCCGGTCATTAATATAAGCAAAAAACTACATTTTAGGTTCATTCATTTAATGGTGTAGATAGTTGGAAAGCTGCATAAATTACAAGGAGAAAAACACATTAATTTTTTTTTTTTAAAGCCAAAAGATAAACACATTAAATTATATGTATATATATATGAGGAATGCTAGCAACACTCTCTTTTGAGCACTCGCTCTAGCACTCACTCTTTTATTGGGTGAAATCAATGTACTCCCTCTGGTCACATATATAAGCAAAAAGTAACTTTTTAGGTTCATTGAATGACTAATGTACATTGTCTATAAATGTGACTAGATACAATAATTATTCAATGAATCTAAAAAGTTGATTTTTGCTTATAAATGTGACCAGAGGGAGTATGTCCCACCACTTTATGTGGGTTCCATTTCCAAAGTGTAGGCCCCACATTGATTTCACCCAATAAAAGAGTGAGTACTAGAGAGAGTGTTCAAAAGAGAGTGTTGCTAGCATTTCTCATATATATATATATATATATATATATATATATATATATATATATGTGTGTGTGTGGGGTAGGATCTGTTGTTTTTTGGATTTCCAAACTGTTGTATTTGAATTTCCAAATTTTATTATCTATCGAAGTTGTTACTAGGTTGAGTCACGACCAGGTCGCTCTGTTTAAGAAGTTTCGTGGCACTACCCAAAATTGTGCAAGATAGACTATCAACCACGCCGCCTCCAGGATAAAACAAGCCCAGCTACAAATCGATTAACTACTGCACTGTAGTTAATCGTTCGAGAATTACACCTTCAAATATGGTACTAAGACCACTCTTTAATACTGAAACCGCTTTAATATGGTATTATTACCATTCTATACGGTGTTAAGACCACTCAAATATGGTGTTTCCACCATTCTAAACTTTAAGTTCTCCAAACTTTCAATATGGTACTACGACCACTCAAATACGATGATACCACCATTTATCCTCAAATAGAAAAAATATTTAAATAATCTATATACTGTTAAGATCATTCATAATTCCGACGGAACATTATTATTACGAAAGGGACTATGATCTTAATAGTACTCTTTATTCCAAAGGGACTTAGATTATCGAAGGGACTATGAACTTAAGACCACTCTTACTTCCGAAGGGACATTAAACCGAAAAGGGACTATGGTCTTAAGAACACTCTTAATACCGAAGGGACAGAAAGGAGTAGAAGCAGAAGAAACTCGTTAACACAAGTCGGAGGGAGAAGAGAGAAACCGCACAGGAAGCATCAACTGTGCGATTTGGGGTGTTTTTTGAACTGAGTGGAGTCCCCTATTTATATAGAGATTCTGTAACTGTTTTAGCACAAATTGCGACAACAGTTACTCTTAATGGATAAAGTTAAAATAAAGGTTGTCCATTAATCAGTTTAACAACACTTGTGGATAGGATCAAAAGAAACAAATCCACAAAAGTGGATGAAACAAACTATTAGATTTGAATGAAGGAGATATAAGAAATTCAATTAAATTCTTATTCTTATCACAACCACCATAAGCTAAATTTATGGGAAGTGATATTCTTGAATAAAAATAATAATTACTATTATTTTTATTATTATTAAGTATTTAAAATTAAATACCGCAATTTAAACACTACTAATGTGTGTGTTTTATTTTATGTGGGACCCCCACACTGTATTTTTTTCAATTCACACAACATTAGATCAAAGTGTGATTACTTGGTGCTTAATCTTCCAATTTATTTTCCAACACAACACTAATGTTCCAACATGATCAAATGACACCAAGGTGTCAAATTAAATTTGACACCAAATCCTATCCATTAATATAGTTTTAATCTAACGGCCATCAATTCATTAAGTCCTCACATGTTTGATCAAATAACATATTAAGGATTTAAACGAAAATTCTCTAATTCTAAATCCTTTGTTTTTTTACCCAAAGAAAAATTCCTTGTTTATCCCAGCAAAAAAGGTCTACATATTATAAATAGAAATCCACGACTCTGTAATATAATACAAACCTTGAAGCCATTGATTTTTTTTCTTCCAATTCATATTTAACAACAAGTTGGTTGCAATATTTCTCAAAATCTCTAACGCATAATGAATCAGTATACAATTTTTCAGCTCATATGCTTGAAATTTGAACTTTTACGGTATATATGTGTGAAAGCTTCGCATGATACTTTTTCCTAATATGCCACAAAGATAAACTATGCTGAGTTAATTGGAGTAATGAAATAGGCATGAAGCATGTGCAAGAGAGCTATAATAATAAGAGATATAGTATCCTTCAAAAAAGGCTGCACACTATTTTACCCCACGAAGATTGATTACTTTTTATGCCAAGGAGAAAATAAGTAATTTAGTGAATAAGTTCAAAATTATTGTATGAATTATTGTAATGTATGAATTATTAATAAAATGAGATATTATTATATGCCTCAATTTTGTTCATTTATTTTATATTTGCTTTTAGTTTTTAATGTTGTATTTACTTTTACTTATTTAAAGAATAATATGGAATCAATAATTTAGATTAATGCAAACAAAATAATTTATAATAAAGTTAAGAAAATAATTTAGCACAAAGTTAAGAAAATAATTTAGATTAATACAAATAAAATAATTTAGAATAAAGTTAATAACATAATTTGAAAATAGTAAATAAATTAAAAAAAAGTAGACCAGCGGCATTTAACTTGCGCCACGTAACTTAATTTGCGCATTAATTTACACTTGCTCAAGTTAACTAGCGCGGGGCATTTTGGGCATGGCTGCAGGGTGCAGCGAAATGTGGTCGTCGGTGAAGAGCAAAGATCCAACTTTATCAATAGGGCCCATTGTTTATACCAGTGACCCAAATTTGTTTGTGGTCCACGCATATACCTCGTGGCCAACAGTTATCACCAAAATCCATCCGTCCTTGTCTTCACCACTGCCGAGCCTCGCCGGTATCGCCGGTATTCTCGCGGGAACAAACGTTGAAGCTTCGATCATGTCTTCTTCGTCGTCAGAGTAAGTCAATAACTCGTCAACATATGTACGTATATTCTTCATTCGTGTGTCATTAGTTTTGATCCGATGCAAGCGTTATCCCCAATTTGTGCGCTCGTTTGTGTGTACTTTTTTTTCCATCTTTATCACTTTTGTCTGTTTACTGGGTTAAGGCTGTATTTAAGGTTGCACATTGTCCCACCAAAAAACATTTCCATAAACAATCCTAAGCCTTTTAATAGTTAAGTTTATGTTTAGATTCCAAGACATCACACTGCATGTGTCATCTAACATAGATTTTGCCAGAAATGGCAATCGCCGTTTTTTGTATGATATAATTTTTGTACGATTTTTTGGACGAATTTTTTGTACGAATTTTCATGGCAACATAAATAATTAGGAGACATTGTATCAAATATGCGGGTTTGTTTTAACAACACCATATTATTATGGTTCTCACTAATTTTGGTTGATTGAGTGGTGTACTCCAAGTTTACTTCTGGTTGTGACAATTTATTCGGATGGTATTGAGCCAGTTGTTGCAATAATGTATTTACAACTGATTATGCACGCAAGTAAGACAGTGTAATTGTTGATTAATAACAAGCCACAAACAATAATTATATCCATTTCCACATTACAGCAACACTGACCCAGATTTTGCAATTTTTTTGGCTGATTATAATCCGGATGAGTACGAAGACGATGCTGCACACAATGCCGGAGAATTTGATGAACAAAATGATGGAGTAATTACTGACGTAAGTAGCGGTGATGCGAGTGATGATGAAGTGAGTAGTGATGATATAAGTAGCGGTGATGCGAGTGATGATGAAGTGAGTAGTGATGATGACGACCACGACGATCCTGATAGAGCATGGCGACATGTCGTTACACCTTTTACCGCAAACAACGTTTTGGTAAGAGCTTAATTATTTACATTGTTTAGCTACTCCTTCTCACTTGATAACATAGTATCATTATTCTTGTCAAAAAAACATAGTACCATTATTCCATGCATGGTCATAACAAACCGTAAATTGTGTGAACTTTTTTTTTTAGCATATTCCGAGACATATCGCTGAGAACTGTCTGGAGGAACACCAGATACATATTCGACTTGTTGTGTTGGATACCGATGACGCATACAATTGTGATGTCAGGACCGGTAGGGAGGATGTGTGGAACAAGTACATATGCCAGGGATGGTACTCGTTTGCAAGAGACTACGACTTAATTCCGGGGGACATTTTAAGGTTTCTTGTTGCCGATCCTCCAGCTAACCTCTACGTGCGCATTATTCGCCTTGGCTAGGACTGAGTAATCGAATTTAAGGTCGTAAGTAGGGTGTTATAATTGTTCATTTTGTGTTGTGAGTGTACTACTATCATCATCGTGGTCAAGTAGGTTTTGTGGACCTTTTGTTAAATTGGAATATTGCAATGTCGGCATAGGTACAATGTGCCACCTGCCATGTAATGTTGCGCACTTTAAGCACTTTTCATATTAATCCTTTGTGTTAGTCGTAATTAGTGTTCAGTGTTGTGGATTAGTCGTTAACATTTGTACATGGAAGCTTCGACGTGTCTTCTACACGAATATCCACCGAGGTAAAATTATTCGTTTCCCAAGTAGTGTTTTGACCTATGAATTAATGTGGTTGTCAAGACGTGTTATCCCATGTTCGTTGTCCGATAAATCCAAAGTAGTTCTTTCTGTCTTGAATATTGAATTTGAATTTTTATAGTGCTCTTAATCAAACCCAAACCATAAAAGAGGCGGGTTGCGACTACGACTACCCGTGTTATCCCATACGTATTTTTATAGTTCTTTCTCTCTCTTTGTTCTGCGTTTTAGTCATTACTTACATTTCCTTGTATGTTGTAGTTGGGAAATACTTCCATGACATAGTTTTGGTGCCATTGGTGCCATTGGGGAAATCCTGGCCATTGATGTGTGTGGATGTGTGTGGGGATGTGTGTGTGATGTGTGTGTGTGTGGTGGAGATGCAAGCTATGGCACCAATGGCACCAAAGCTATGGCACCAAAGTGCTACTCGTTTTAGTTGTTATGCGACCATTCCAAATGGATGTCAAAATATCATTACTCTTCCAAAAAATGGTGATACATATACCAGTTTGTAGCCCGTGTACTTCAAAACGACGACGTACCTTATCAAATACGTATCACCTACCAACATTCCATGTATAACCTTCACATTTTTATAATTTTGATCACATGTATAACTTTTTCAAAAATCGTGAAATTTATAATAATATATTAACGAGAAATAATTGATGTTTGTTTTCTACAAGTATTTCAAATGCATGATTTTTTTGGTTTAAAAATTTTGTTAACGTCTCTTTGCCGCATCGTTTGCTAATTTTTCAGAATGTAGCGTATTTGCGTATGCGCGTTCCATCGTAGGCTTCAACCTAAGCAATGAAGGCATTAGGCAACGTGTAAATGTTCTAAATTGATTTAATTAAGGGAAACCAAATTAATAATCAAAATTTACAATTTAATGACACTTTGCATCTGGACCGTTAACGTAATTATCAAATGGTTGTCAATAAACCGAGATTAATGCCCCTGTAAGCAATCTTGTTCGTCCGATCGTTAGATCCGACAGTTCCAATGCGGTTTACAATTATGGGGCACGAGCTGACATGGAAAACACGTTTGAATGACAAGTCTGCAGACATTTCGCATGGCAGCGCCGTGTGCAGGTAGGCTACACTGATGTGTCTAGTCTTAGGGTGTCGTTCACTGTTGCATCTCTTCAGAAAGTCATTAAATGCCAAATGGACGGTGTTGCGATGTTGTGGTTTCTTTTGGGTTTTAATCGGACGGACGTGATGAGTTAGACGACATATTGACCAGACCCCAGTTGGAGACCCTTATTTGCATTTCTACGACAAAACAATGTCACACGTGTGAGGTGGGTTGAATCAACGAAGCACGTGTGTGTTTTTGTAGTACTCCTATTTGATAAACGTTTGAAGTATACTAATTTCTCCATGGTTTTTACATCAATTCTTTTTATATTGTCTTGATAAAAAATTAAAAATATTGGCATTTTACAACATCAAAATCATTGTGAAACAATTACAAAAATTAAAAACTATGATTTGACCAAACTAAATTAGGTTAATTTTGTTACAAAACAAGGTAAATACAATATAGAGTTGGACAAATTTTATTAAGTAAGAAGACAAGATGTTGATTGTAATCAATCAATTCGTTATAAACAATTACGTGTGTAAAAATAGTTTTTTTTTATTAAAAAATATAATTATATAAAATCATATGATTGTTGTAGCTACCAAATATGTATAACAAATAATAATGTTGCCATTCAAAAAAAAAAAATAATGTAGATTCGACACCATTTTTTTATTTATTTTTAAAGTATTAAACAACATAACTCAGTGCGTTTGATATCGTCGATCGGTCTAGATCCGATTCGGTCTTCCGATCGATGTACATCTTTCCATGTTGACCTTGTGTTTTGATCTTCTAACAACTATCCTACCATGCTGACTAGGTTTCTAATGGGATGCCATGCCAAATCATGATCGACTAACACCTAAGATTATGCTCTTCGAAATTCCAGCTCATGCTTCCTACCTATCCCAGTAAGGTCGTATTAAACAGCCTAACATAGTGCGTTCGATACCGCCGGTCGGTCTACATCCGCTTTGGTCTTCCGATCGATGTACATTTTTTTTTTTTACATTTTGACCTGGATAAATCAGATTCAACCGTCGATCGTAGATCAGAAGGCCCATACCAAAGTTTAAGTATGTGCATGATACTCAATAGGTTGTATCAAAATTACACAAATGTTTGCTTTTCTTACATTTAATACTTACAAGAAATGACTAATACCTCAATTTCGTCCTTGAATTTTGACAAATCGGCCAAATTCGTCCCTGGATTATTCGAAATAGCTATTTAGTCCCTGAATTTTACAAACGTCCATCAAATTGCTCCCTCCGTCAAATTGCTCCGTTAGTGGTGATGACATGTCCTCTTGCATGTTGTGTTGTCCTGTACACGTGTCAACAAGGCAGCCACGTGTACAAGGACTAAATTGATGGAAATGGTAAAAATTCGAGATTTAACTTTTTAGTGTAATTTTTCCTGTGTTTCCAATTATACCCCTCTATGATAAGGATCGATTTGAGACTTATTGTCATAATTTAAGGACTAATTTGATGGATTTTTCTATAATTTAAGGGCTTATATGATTGATTTTATTTGCAGGGAACGAGTGCAAGGAGATATGGCATGCGAGGACCAGTGATTTCAAATGACATGCATAAACAAACACCACTGAGGGGTCCTGCTCCACAGAATCCAACTGCTCCTGGAATTATTAGAATTCCAAACCCAACTTACGGGCCATCTGGTTCTACTCAATCCCAATACATGGAGTTTATCCCAACTCCAGGATTTCCAAAGCATTGATGCTTGTTTAAATTATGTTTTTGGACTGGTTTAATTATTGCTTTTTGGAGTTGTTGACTTGATGGTTTTTTGGATATGTAATCACTTAAGAACATCAAATGATTTGATGACATGATGGATATGTAATTTGCATTTTTTGGCTATGTAATGACTTATGAACATCAAATATATGACTTATGATGGTATGCAAATGTATGCTTTTTTATAATCAAAGTGTCTGTCTTGTACTTTTTACTTTATTTAGCAAAAATATACACCAAAGGTCACAGTGATATCTGTTGTAAAAATTTAAGGACCTATTTGATGGTTTTTATACTAATTTGAGGATCGTTATGATGGATATGCATATAATTCAAGGACCATTTATATTGGCATCAAATAATCCGCGCCAATCCAAATTTTTTCGTCAAATTTGAATGAAAAAAATCTACCAAAATATTTGGTTCGACCATTTAACATAAGTATAGTGGTTCTAAGTATTTTAGACCACAAGCAAAAATGATACTCCCTCCGTTTCAAAATGAGTGTCGCTTTAGCCAAAAAAAATTGTTTCAAAATGAATGTCGCTTTCGGTTTCCAATGCAATAATAACTTTTTCTTTTCAATTATACCCTCCAATTAATACTCTGCACACTACTTCCAAGGTATTACTTTTAAAACTAACCAATAGTTAATAAGGATAATTTGGTAAAATAACCATTATCTTTCTCTTAATCATTGCATTTCTTAATATGTGTGTAAACACCTAAAACGACATTCATTTTGAAACGGAGGGAGTAAAATTAAAAAAATAGATAGAAGCACCTTCTCAACACGCTTCACATTCCTCCCTTCTAAGAAGCACCTTACGTTTGTTCACCCAGCACATCCTTATCAAAGCTGATCAACTACAGGAATCATCGTCTTCCTTAATCGTTGCAGAACCTCAAGCCGGTAGGTGTCTTGTACCCATATTTCCATTCCAACAGTGAGTCGGGGTCTTAGTCATTTATCTGCATATACATACACCGTCTAATGTTTCCTTGTTTTATATTGTTTTTTTCAGCACAACATTATCAACTCTGCTCAACAAAGTAACAGGTGAGACATCTGTCCTTTTTCTTTTTCTTTTTCTTTTAAAAGGATCTGTCTAAAGGTTTAAATAGCTCCCTTTGCCCCCATGTCTATTTTATTGTATTAATGTATGGATACATGCCTGATCCTGTGTTTTGAAGTATTCATATCGATTAGATGATTACACAAGCGTGCATTGTTAATAATTTTTTTTAGTTTTTTAAGTTTTTTGGTTGTATACTTAATTCCTTAATCCACAACGTTGGAAACGAAAATAAACCTCCAAAGTTGATTTCTTTTTTCGAACTCAATTCAAGCATTCGCAGAAATTGTAAAATATGCAATCATCATGTTCTAACGGCTAGGGTTTGACTGGATTTTGAATCTATAACTTGCAATAATCACTCTGATTTTTTTTATGCTTATCTATAATCTATAATATGAAACACTTATTTTATATACTCAAACATAACCCCAAATAGGTTCCTATTAGGTGCATTTTTGTGGTCAAGCACATAAACAAATTTAAAAGACAAACAATGTCAGGAGGACATTCATATGCGTCATCTGTCAGTTCATCCGCCGAGGATACAGATACCATCGCCAGTACTGTTGCAAAACACTTGGAACAGTTAAGAGAAACTGTGTTCCTTGATTTTGAAGTAATCGCTTCTGATCCAGCCATCCTCAACCAACTCTCTCGAAATGTCGTTAAGGTTCAATCGTTGAAAAGCCATCTAGACCAAACACAGTATGGGTTCTACCTTGCTTGTGAAATATTTGTCAACATGCTGGACAACGAAGTTCCAAACACCGACTATTTACTGGTGAATCTCAATCTAATCCGACAAGAACATAATGTGCTAGAGGAAATTTGGATGAGGGATGATGCCGAACGAATTGCAATCAGCAAAAGAATATCAGAACTTTATCTGTCCTGTGGTGCCATTGACCGTTGTATTGGTGACTTAGGAGATAGGAATGTTGACGCTGATAAGGAGAAAAGGGTGAAGATGTTGTCAGATATTGATGCATTGACAAATCGTCATCGGGAAATCATGTCAAGAATTGTTGATGCGCATCAAAAACGCTCTAGTTTGATCCGCGAGTTGACATCTGCGGAGATCAACTACGAGGCTGCCCTTAAAAGGAGATCAACTCTTGCCAGTGCATGGAAGAATATGAAATATTTTTACCATAACTAACTGCAATGTCACTGTTGCACTTTTTTTGCTATGTGATTATGTAATATTATACCTCTTATCATAGGGATAAATGATGCTTGGATTATTAATGTTTAGTACTTTTTCTACTACCTTTTAACGGTGCTTATCTTAATGTATGAACTGTGTGTTAATTTACTAACTACATGAAGTTTCACCTTCTATCAATGTGATGATGTAAACAGTTTTCATATTAGCGGTATCTCATTTTCTGTTTGCTTATTACACAAGTTTCAAAATATGGAAAGCCATTACCGAATAATCAGCGATAGGGTAGAAAAAGGATTGTTTGTCACGGTTTATGTCAAAGGGAAGGCAATTCTAAGATCCTTTCATATACAATTTATATGCCGTAACCTTTTAACCTACCAATTGCTAACTTTCCTTGTCCTATTTTATGTCTGTATCAAGTCATACGGTGAAATTGATCCTTTCTTTATACACCGTTGGGGACATGAGTTATCTAATGAATGGCAATTGGTTGATAGTAATGGTGTCATCATGTATATATTGTCCAGATATATAACTATGCAGGGACTGGTTCATCTTAGACACGTATTCGAGCTCGGTCATCAAGTTATGGTCTGGACGGTCACTTTTACACGGTCATACTTTATATCTGTCCATTGCTTTTGTTATCGATTATTTTCGTTGGTATAATGTACTAATTTCAAGTCTTCTTATTTGTCTTCCATGTAGGAGATGATACGATTGAAGGCCTTTAAGAACAAAGAGGTTAACATAAGTCATTCGTAGACATCATCAATAGAGGAAGGCAGGTATACAACGTATCCAAGATAAGGAGATAACTAATGTAATTTACAATCATATGTGTACTGAATTCTAAAAAAAATCCGGATTCTATGTCTATTGTCATCAACAGGATTTCTTTTTACGGTCGTCGCAAACACAACTATCAAATAGTAACGGATGCGGATCGGAGAATATGATACACCATATATGCGACGTTAGATTGTTCGGTCTAGGTACACAACAATTATCAATCATCTCACCTAACATCTATCCAGCCATATCTCCTCGATATGCACCTCCTTGTCATGCTACAATGTCTTCTAAGAAGTGATAAGCATAAGGAACTATCATAAGGTATGTGCAGAGGTGCTCTATTTAACATTAGAATGACTCTTAACATATAACCCTGCTGCTCTTTGGTATTGACACCACATTCATCTGTTATTTTAACTTGGTGTTTTGGTGAGCTTCAAAAATTTAGAGAAAACATAAATTTTAGTCCTACTTCTAACCATGCATGCAGTTGTATGATATCTTAATATTATTTTGCCACAATGCATCGGATTTCCTTTACACACACTGGAGTTATTAGCTGTATTAATTTCTGTTATATACAGCCAGTGACCTCCTATAATGGCTCATGTGATGGTATTGATTTATCTGTATGCAAATGGCTATGCTCCATATAGGTTGCCTCAAGCTTTGTTTGATGCCTGATTTTTCTTCATTTTAATCGTTTCGGAATGAAAACAGTAGGAGAGTTCACATTGTGGTTGATGACATTGGTGCAATTGGCCAACCACAATGTCACAAGTGTACAAAACGACAAAAAAATCCAATTTAGAGAAAGAGAACAAATACACCTGTGCCATTGTGGTTGGCCAATGTCGCCGATGTCACCAACCACGATATCACTCAAGTGCTACTCCCTTTGCTAAGTGCCTATACATTGAGTTTAATTATTTTTATCTTTACCTCTATCATTACATGTATGGGCCGCGATTATTATTATATTGAGCTTCGTGATGGTTTCTATGTTTTAGTCCCTGCGACTAGATAATGTGGTTGTATGATTGGCATGGTATATTACAATGGAGTCCACTTTATGTATGTTTGTTCCTTTAATTTGCCGCGGGCCGGTATTTAATGACTGTTTTTAATTTGTTTTTATTAAATGATTAAATATTTTGCTTTAACCAAATCACTAATTTGTAAACCATATTTATCAATATATCTTTTTTTAGTAAACCATATTTATCAATATTTTTTTTTTTTGAGAGACAAGCTTAATGCATTTCATTAATAATAAATAGGTATCAATGTACCTAATTGGATTAAAATTTAAATTCAATGGAAATATTAATTTTTCTGTTCAATTGTTGGAAATTCTTTATTTTTATTTTTATTTTATAGTGTATTTTTAATTGCTGTTTTTTTTAATGTGGAGCCAATGCCACTATGGGGTCTTTTACGGATGTACCTTTTGGCCCTTTTTTTCCTTCTTTGCCTGGCCCACTTGTTGGTATTAATTGAGGGGAGTCACTTTTTATCTAGGATTTTCTTTACCTTCTTTGGTATGCTGTGGTCCTCCTCCTTTCTCTCTTGTCTGCTTGTCTCATTACCTCTTTCCCAATGGCTTTGCCTCCTCCTCACGTGTAAGTCATTTTATTTTGAGAGAATCTATTGTACTATATTCGTTCACATCCCTTTATTTTGTATCTTTCCATTTTTTGGTTACAAATCTAGGTTAATGCTGCTTTGTTTTGTCTCTTTCCAATTCTGGGTGGAAATCTTGGTTAATGGTATTTTGCATGGATTTATGTTGGTGACGTTGTCTTGCCTTGCGTATTTTATATTTTTTTTTTTTGCGTACTAGAGGTTTGTCCCTCACAATATTTGTTTAAGCTTTATTCATCTTTTTATTTTTTATAGATCTAATTTTAATATTTTTTCCGTTCAAAATTTATATTTTTTTACATTTTATATTCTTACACATCTAAGATTATTAATATTTTTTTTTGTTGAGTGTTTGGCGAGTCAACGGTGATTTCATTTGTGCTACCACTTTATTTTTTTTTTTTATAAAGCAAAAATTTATGGCGGAGCCAGACACAAGCTTGTGTGGGCTCCTGCCTGCACAAATATTTTTATTTTGTTTGTCAAATCTCAACCCTTTATATTTTGTTGTCCTAAATATTGGTTTTCATATGTTATACTTAGATGGAACAGGAATCATCATGTGTTGGAATATTTACTTTTGGAGTCATCTTTTATAATACCTCTGACAACTGCAGTAGCCGAAAAAACTCTCTCTGCTATTTTCAAGAATGTGTTGCAAAATCGCATGAGATTAATGGTAAAATGATTGTTTAGTTATTTATATACAGAGAATTTTTTCGAGTGAATCATGCAATATTTTTGATTTTAAAAATTGAAATGTAATGTATATTTAGTAATTTAATGCTACGAGTTATATATGTGTGCCTCCACTATTCAAAATTTCTGGCTCCGCTATTGCAAAAGTTCCTTTCTGGTTAGTGCGAGTATTATCATTTGTTTTTTTCAATCTGCATGTAGTTGCTTCTGAGGAATTTAGATATTATTTCTATACGGTATCAATTTTCTGCCTTTTTGGTGATATTTTTTATTTCTTTGGTTTGTGTCTCTATATTTCTGTAACTGAGTTATGTCTTTTGCTTCTTGTAGTTTGGGCAACCCAGATGGCAGTAACGAGGCCGACAGAACCTTTGAAACAATTATCAGTCCTGTCAGTGTATGCATCGGTTATAATCAAATAATTTTCCATCGGTTCAGTTTGTTTTTCACTAAGTTGTTTGTCTGAATTTAATTCTCAGGATGAGATACAAATTCCAACGGTGTTTGTTTCAAGGTGGGAGTCTGTCTTGGTGTCTCAGAAATACGGCTGGATAAAGGATCCTGCTGGTAATTACATAAGGATTGATCTGTCTGGAATTGTTCAGCAGAATATGATACCAGGTGGATTGTTTATTTCTCAGCGCTGCGGATTTGTTGCTCCTCAGAGGGTTTTCTTCTGTTACCAGGTCCTTCATCATCAGTTTAATATGAAGATTGTTAACGATGAAGGTTTGGACATTCCTTATTTTGGTTTTCATTACCCAACAAATCACCATGCCATGAGGCTTGCTGATCCTACCTATGTACCCCCTGTTTGTTGTGTCTCTGTTGTGGACTCTCCGGATGAGGATGGTGAAGTTGCTATGCTAATTCCGTATGACATGTTCAAGGATTTCTTTGCTGCGTACAATGCTGGAGGTTCAAATCAGGTACCTGGACATGATGATCCAGTCCAACATATTCCTGGAGGTGATGGTAAACCGGAGGAATATCTGTGGACCTTGACCGTTAATGAGGCTGTTGCTGCGGGTAGTCAAGTTTTGGTGCGTGTTACAAATTATGTTAATGTGCTAAGTGTATATTTTGATATTGTTTAAGCTATTTATCTTTGCACTGTTTTGGTTTGCAGCATTTTCCAAGGTTTGTTGTTGACAACTTTGACTTTGCTGTTCGGGATGGGGATGATGTCGAGGTTTTTGATGATGATACTAAGGAAACATTTCAGTGCAAGTTCAGGACTTCAATCGGGCCGACCGGGTATGTGTTGAGGTATCTTACAAGGGGCTGGTATCAATATGTTAGGTCAAAGGAATTGAGTCCAGGTGACCACATAGTCTTTGGAGTTGAAAATCCTGTGGAAAATCTGGTGCTCACTGTAGTCCGCGGATAGGTGCTTTGGTTTTCCTTCGATGTGAATCCCAGTAACATTGTGGGTGTGAAGTTTCTTTCGTCCGGTGTTTGAATCCTAGTCACGTTCTGGGTGCGAAGTTTATTTCGTCCGGTGTTTTGCAAACAATGTGTTTATGTTATTTGTTTATGATGTTACTACCCTTGGTGTAATTCACTTTCTTAATGGTTTACCTGGACCTTGCTGCTCTAATATGTCTAAGATACTTTGTTTTGTAATATTGTAATATTGTCCGGTTTGTTATCTTGCGAATCCATGCCAGTCTCCTCTTTACGTTATTTTTTTTTTATAATGAAAATACGCATTAATTGATTATTCTGCATTATATTATTATAAAAGTTATAATTTTTAAAAAATAATATAGGTGATCTTAATAAAAAATTGTAAAGTTTGCTCATATACCATTTTATATTGTCATATGTTGGTTCTTACATGCATATGCTAACTTAATTTTTGGTTCAAACATACGATGGTAATAAACATGCCATATTAACGAGGACCTTCAAAAAAGATTAGCGACGTTGTGTCACTATTTGAAATTGACACAACAAATAACTTTAATGAAGACAACGGTCTATCGCAAATTCACATGACGAAACAAATGTCAATACAACATCAAATATTAGGAGCAACAAATTCACGTGAGGAGACAAATGTCAATACAACATCAACAAATATTGGGAGCAACAAATATTATGGACAATGAATAAAGACATCATTACAACTTATGGAAAATTATTTCTTTCAAAAAAAATTTTATGGAAAATTGTGGAAAATATGTAGAGTCGTGAAATTATATTTTCACAACTTTGATCACATTTGATGTTGTCATGTTTACAAAACTCATCCTTATAGTATCATTCTCAACAAAACCATTCATCTGAACAAATTTATTACAGTCATCTCCAAGCTTAACCTCAATCTTATGCTCCGTGCTCTTCGTATAAACACTACATGGAACCTCAGTGCCTTGAGGTCCATATAGGACAACTTCCCTATACCGTGTGCTGCGGATGTCATATCCAAGATTTGGACTTAGTTCCTGCGTAGAAAATCACATGGTCTCATGCTAAAGTACAATTTTCAATTCACCTAAGAGGAACCGTAGAAACAGGTCCCTGGTAAGCAATCTGGACCGCACACTGTTTTCGAGGCACATCTGACGGGTAAAACATGGTCTCGCACGGTGCAAGACATGAAACGGTCGCGCACGCTAGACTGAGCCGCAGTTTAAACCTTAACACGTTTGCAAAGATACATGGTAGATTAAATTATACAACCACACACAAGTATATATAGACAACTACACGGTTTATTTTCATTCTCACATATGTATATAAGCGAAGCCACTTAAGAAAACAACCACGTGCAATTTAAGGTTTAGGTAGAACTTAAACATTAACACACAATCCAAAAAACAACTGCATAATTAGAGTCATTATCCAAGTGCAACTACAACAACCACCACTATACAAAGACAACAGCAAAAAGTCGTTAGGAAATCTGTTGCACTAAAAATTCATCCAAGAGCAGCACGGCGGATAATTCTCACAAATAGATTGTCGGTTGGTTTATCAAGACAAAACAACAACTGGTCTCCCTCCCTAAGGTTGTTTTCTCTGACAAAATCGTACCAGCCATGACTAAGAAACCTTTCATTTTGAGAAAACACCCCTCGGTTTGAAGTTATGATGTTGCATTCGTAGACTGCTCCATTACCCATCAAGTGAAGGTTAATCCTTGCCTGCTCTGCTGGGATGGCCTTCTCACAAGTGACCGCTGGCAATTGCTACAATAACATATATATATGGTCATATACAGTCAACATGCTACCATTCCCTATGGTAACAGACTGGTTGAAAATTAACATTGTATTGCAATTACCATACTCAAACACAAGGATTCCAATACAACATAAATTTTATAAAATGGGCAACAGTATTAGAAGACAACAAGAGTGGTAAACAAATTGCTAAACAAAGATTTTTAAACATACCAATACTTGGGGTTTATCATGCCGTGCAAGAGCTTTGGAAACATCACGTCTCCAGTTAAATACTTTGCAGAGTTCTGGATCAAGATCACGAGCAAGCAAATCACCATCAATATCATCATGATCATCATCAGTATCACCTTCAGTTACATTATCAGAATCAGCATCACTACCATCTTCCACAACACCATCTACATCCTCAGAACCATCATCACTTTCTTCTTCCTCACTATCATCTATCTCAACATCATCATCACTATCATCTATCTCAACATCATCATCACTTACAATCTCACAGTCTCCGTCAGTATATTCATCACCATAATGAGGTATGGTCAATGGATTGTTAAACGACTTACCAAGTTCATCGTTATCAACACCTAAAACATACAGTTTGAAATTGTTGGGGTACACATAACGTATATGAACTCTCATAGGCTGTGTAAATCCACACAACTGTGCAACCTGAATCCCTGATTCCATGTGCTGATCAAATCCCTTGGCACTGATTTTCATCTCTAATTTTACACCGTTTGGGAGCAACATCCATCCCTGGATCTGAGTTCTGAGTTCCATATACCACTTGCCGACAAAGTCAGAGGGCAATTGAATACGTTGCTATAAGAAATAAACATATTTCATTAACAATGATTTTGAAGAATAGTATTTTTTATTCCACATTATAAATAAACATAAATCTTCAATGATAATAATAAATGTACCAGATCTGGATGGACCACAGTTTCGAACCATTTTGGCTTTCCATTGTTGGAAGAACTATCTCCTTTGGAAACCCTATATCAATAATAATAAATAAAAATTATTTCAAAAATTATCATCTTTTCAACACATTTGGAGACTTGGAGTTACTGTTACGATGTTCATATAATGCAAGTCTATTAAAAAAATAGGTCAACAACATAGACGACCAACATATATTATGTTTCCATTGACAAACCTATGATGCTATCCATTGGAAAGAAAAAAAAAAGGCGTTTTTTTGCTTAACTTAAAAAGAAGCTAGAACAGTTACAGATTCAACTAAATGGATGATGTATTTCTTTACAGGATCGTACCTCTTCAGCGATGAGGAGTTGGGGTTTGATGGGTGCTGCATGTTGAATTAAAGGTTGCTTCAAGCTGGTTCTCAAACGTATGAGAGAAGGGAAAACGACAGTGGAAGAATGCAAGGAGTTTTGTTAACTTTTGGTAAGTCAGTGGGGACCATTTAGGCTGGAGGTAAATATTGACCCAAGTAGAAAATAAACGTGGGCCGTGTAATTTCAGGGAAAATACTTAGGTAACATTGTGGTTGGTGACATTGGTGACATTGGCCAACCACAATGTCACAAGTGTACATAAAACAAAAATCCCTTATGAAAGAGAAAGAAGAAAAGCCACTTGTGACATTGTGGTTGGACAATGTTACCAATGTCACCACCACAATGTCACCCAAGTGCCACCCGTAATTTCAGTTGTACCAATTGTTTTTGTTTTTTTTTTTTATAAAAAAATAATTAGTTATTTAAACCAAATTTTGATTGTACAATTAAATTTAGGGTCTCCGAAACATATTATAGGGTGGCACTTTGGTGACATAATGTCACCGTGACATTAAATCTGGGCCACACAACACACACCTTTGTGTGGCTCAGATTTAATGTCACTCATACATCACATCTGGGCCACACAACACAACCCTTTGTGTGACCCAGATTTAATGTCACGGTGACATTATGTCACCAAAGTATTATCCGTTTATGTTAGCTAATAACTACAGTTTACACGAGAAATGTGTGCTGATATAGAAGAGTCTGTCTGATATGAATATTGTCCTTTTAAGTTGTACAAGGATATAACCTTCGTATACACGGTGAATCAATATATGCTGCTTTAAAACAATTCTATGATAAAAAATGGGTCAAAACTTTTCTGAAACATGCAAGACTTTACCAAAACTTTTGTAGAGCATGATTTTTCTAAAACATTGACATACTCGGACAACTCGATTTTACCAAAACATAGAAGCAGTGAATGTAAATTAACAGCGGACATTAAATGAAGTCTAGAGCAAATATTACACAGGCTCAGGCTAGCGTGGGAGACCAAATTGGGTCTCTCACGGTGGGAGGGGAGAAAATACCTACATTAGCAGGTCAAAGGCTGTTTTTTTTTTTTTAACAATAAGTAACCACCTTTAATTAATAATATATGGTGGTGAATCTAATGGTTTCAATCTTATTTTGTTTCAACAATTTTTATTAGTTCGTGAATCTAATGGTTTTACTTCTCTGTTGAATTCTCAAAGCCAAATCGTTGCTCTCTAGCAAAACCCCAAATCACAAAGGATCAACGAAAACAAACATAGATGAAATCAAAATCTTTGAAAACGACGATTACGACGGCGACCGAAGACGACGACGGCGAGATGAGCGGCGTACGACGATCAGAGATGCAGAACGCAGAAGTGGTGGTGGGTCATGCTATGGGTATGGGTTTTGTGATGGGTCTGCTTTAGATGTTTGCTTTTGTTTTTTAATTACAAACAAAGCTTGGAACATGCGTCAAATTTTGAACCAAAAGATTTAATCAATGGTTGATATTGACCAAAGTCACCTTACTTATCCTACCACAACATTACTGAATCCTGATCCATATAATATAACTTGAATCAAACGACTCAAAAAACACGCCTCTTCCCATTCTGTCACTTCACCCATCACAACCCAAACACCACATTTGTAAAAACTAACAACCTAACCCCCCAACTACTCTCAGTTTTCATTACTTCACCCATCCAACAACATGCCTCCCACCCTTGGCCAACTCCTAAAACAACCTGCAAGAGGATTTTTCTCTACTGTGCATGTCAAAGATGAGGTTTGTTTTAAATAATTTTCACGTCTTCACTTTAGTCCTTATAATAGTTTGTATTAGGGTCAACTATTATTTGAGATTACGGGATTGTGATTTGATTTGGTCCTTGCTCTTTATTACATTGTTAGGTTTTTAATCACATCACATTTAGTAATGCGAAATCTACTTTGGATTTTAGATGTTTATTGGTAAAAGATTGTGTTGATTCATGCAACTATTATTTGATATTATGAGATTGTGATTTGTTTGATCCTTGGTCTTTGTTACATTGATAGGTTTTTAGTCACATAACATTTATTTGTTGGTACATATTGCTAGTTTTTTTTTGGTCCTTGGTTTTTGTTACATTGCTAGTTTCTTAGTCCCATCACATTTAGTAATGCTAAATCTGTTTTTGGATTTTAGATGTTTATAGGTAAATTATTGTTATCTGTTTTGTTCTTCGTTTTATTTCTGTGTTACACCTACAGGACTGTGGTGAAATTGAACCCAGCTTTTTCGATGAATTTCACGGTGAATTGGGACAAACTTGGGTTCTATACGACAACAAAGGCGTTAGACTCACGGTTGAGTGCAACAAAGACCCAGATTTTCCCATGTTAACCGATGGATGGATGACATTCAGGGAAGTTCATAAACTCAAAGGGCACCACAATGTTTTTTTCAAGTATTTAGGAACAAGCATCAGCACAGGGAGAAGTATTTTCGTTGTTGACGTTTCACCAGTTGAAATGGATATTAACGTTTTCCCTTCATGGCACAGTAGGAGCAAGGGACTTAGAAGGGCTGTGATTTTTCGAAAGACTCTCACACATGGTGACATAACTACTGAGCTGGTTGAGTTTTGATAACCACAATTCTTGCATTTTTTACTAAATTTATTAAGGATGACATAAATGTAAAAATTTGATTCCTTATATTTTGTTTTTATGTAGACTGTGCCTAACGAGATGGAAGAATATCTACTGAGAACACTCTATTATAAGGTTAAGATGCGAGGACCATCCGGACTGCAGCGAGTATGTTGCATACATAAGGCTGAAGCTTACCCATGGAATATGGTATTTCGTGAAGATTGGATTGAGTTTGCTGCCCACAACAAGTTCAAGGTTGGAGATAAAATCTCCTTTCGCTTTGTTAACTTTCATGTTGACCAAGTAATCGCAGTTGATTATTGTTAATTCAAATATTGAAGGTTTCCTTGTTATTTTGGGTGGTAGTGTTAACCGCATAGTGCCAATAGGTTGTATTATTAATGGCATAATGCCAAGACATTCTACTTAAGACTTAAGTAGTTGATTGTCTGGAGTATGGTATTATGATGTCTATGTACATATTTTAGTTTGGTTGCGGTAGTATGACTTGTACTGTTTTTTTTTTTGGAATAGAGTATGACTTGTACTGTTATTAATGGCATAGTGCCAAGAACATAATATATTCACTATAATATCGTATTAAAGTGTGCATGTTTAATGTGTTTCTATAATATTCATTTGCAAATTTAATTACAATTTCAAAAAAGGGAACAAACCAACATCATTTTGAAATCAAAAAAATATTGGTTATCTAAATATGACATTAGTGCTTGCATGCCAGGGGTGAACACTGTTGTAAAGGTCAAAAAATAGCATCCCAGCTGAATGGAGAAATTCTTAATATGGTCACGGACCAAAGAAAAAGTGTTTGGTCACACACACATAAAGAAGTTTTTTAATAATAAAGAGGAAACTGATAAAAAAATGGTTGAGAATTTTGAGGATAATCTTTTTGTGTGTGTCCAAATATTATGGATTTGGTCTTGTGACAATGGAAGAATACCTCGAGACATATAATGACAAAAACATAAAAGAAAATAAAAATATGGAACAAAATTGGTGTGGTAGGGTCCACATAAATGATACTCCCTCCGTCCCGGAATATCTGACTCATTTTCTAAAAAAAAGTGTCCCAAAATAACTGAGTCATTTTAATTTTCAATACAACTTTCATCATTCCCAATACAATATAACACTAAATAATACTACTTTTATCATTCCCAATACAATATATTCCACTTTCCCTTTTATTTATACATTTTTCTTAATCTGTGTGAAATGAGCCAAGGGCTCAGATAAATTGGGACGGAGGGAGTATAATCACAAAAACATAAAAGAAAATAAAAATATGAAATAAAATTGGTGTGGTAGGGTCCACATAAATGCAATGATAAATTAAGGTACACCCATTAAAGTTGACTAAAAAGAGTGTTAGTCAATTGGTTGAATAGATTGTGTGGGGTTCAATTTTTACCATCTAATTTGATTTGCATGTATTGTTTGTGAGTGAATGAGTGTCTGAGTGAGGGGCAGAATTCAAGTTTTCAGGCTTTTCAATAAATGATGGTAGTGATGTGCCAAGTGTCCAAACTCTAGTGGCAATAGGGTCCTATAAAACAAAAGAGTGGTATTAGTGTACATAATTCAAATCAAAAAGGATGGTACTTTGGGGCCGTACTTTGGTAGATAATTATTTTAATAGTGGTACAGAAAAAAAAAAAAAAAAAAACCAAGTTTTCATGTTATCCAATCAACTGAACCGGGATGCATGATGTTATTGCATGGATCGAATGAAAAGTACGGGAACTAACTAGCGGATTGATGTGGATAGCTCATATGCATTACCACAAAAAGTGGTGGTCCAATATATTAATAGTATTGTGTTTTTTTGATCAGTCAGAGGAATAAAAATATTACACCACTAAAGCTAAAAGATTATTCCCCACGTGTCCCTCTGGGGTCAGTCAGTACAAGTACAACACCTTATTTTGTTCCTTTTGCATATTGTTGTCCCTTTATGGTATCAATAAGGTGGGTACCATTGGCCAATTAGAGTGTGCCACCTACCAATGTTACTTTATAAATGCTTTGTTTGATACTGTATATTTTTTTAAAGGGTATGCCACGTGGCACATTCTAATTAGGCAATGGTATATACCATTATGGTACACAAGCGCTATCCGTCCCGGTCCTTTATAGTCACAATTTCGTCTTGTCTTATTTATGTCTAGCACTTTGGTGACATATGAAGGGGTGCCAATGTAACGTGACATTGGCCAACCACGATGTCACAAGTGCCAATGTAATGTGTGCACCATATAGTTCGACATTCTATGTTGGACAAAAGGATTTGGACTATCTATTTTACTCACATCATTTTTTATTTTAATCTTTAAATTGCACACCAAAACTAACAAATGCAAAGCATACCATATTATATACTAATTAACTCAGTACCCTTGCTTTAAAACGTAGTGACTCAACACCCTTGTTTTAAAACTAGTTGCAAACACCTTGATTAAAGGTCAATACTACAAAGTGTACTGGCACTGTGCCTCAAGTTTAAAACCAAAAAACCAAAATAGCACTGTAATACTAGAAATTGTGTCTCGGCATTACACCATAACATTACAAGCGAAACAACAAAACTATAAATAGAAGTCAAACACGACTTACTACGATGTATTGTCCAATGTGAAGGTTTGTCATGAGGAATCGGATCTTATCTCCAACTTTGTAGTTGTTAAGACGTGCAAAGCTACTCCAACCGAATTTAAATTTAACAAGCCTTGGTTGAGAAGTCTCATAAACAACGGTACAGTCCTGAATAACTTGTGGACTTTCCCACAACTTAACCCGAGTATAAAGAGTGTTCCTCAAGTACTCTCCCATCTCCTGAGGCAGTATCTACAAAAAAATAATGAATTGATTATCATTATGGTAATGTTAAAAAAATTAAAAGTAAACCATGGCTGCAACGTTTATATATTGCAACATTTATATATTTAGTACTCAACTAATTCATCAATCTGGGAAGGATCTTGTACGATAGTCAACACAAACGCTTTTGATTTCCTTAGTGCTTTGCTCCTAGAATGCCATGTTGGGAATTCATTGGGGTTGGTTTTTCGATCAACGTCAACAATGAAGTGAAATACACTATCTCTATTAGGAGTAGTTCCTAAATATTTGAACAAGATTTCATGGTGATGTTGTAGACAATATGCTTCCCTGATTCGTAGCCATCCTTCAGTTAAGATTGGATTGTTGTTGTGTTTCACGCATTCCAGATCAAACCTCCTTCCCGTGCATGTATAAAGCACCCATCTTTCACTCAACTCATCACGGAATTCACCAAAAAATGACGGTTCAATCTCACCTACAGGCTGAAACCGTTAAACAATGTCCGTTAGATTCAACCATTACTATTAATGTTAAAAGGTAATTCATTGCCGATTCAAAATAACATATCAAGGACATAATACGATATATACGACCTCATCTTTCACATGCACAGTAATGAACATGCCTTTTGGAGGGTGCACCAGCATTCGACGGATGAGATCAGATCTAGACATGTCGAAATGACACAACCTGCAACCCCTAAGTGGATGATGAATTGATAGTTGAGAAGAACCTGAAGTAACAAAAAGCGAACAAATTACAAGAACACAAATACTAAACCTAATAAGGAAAAATGTATATGCATGGGAAAATAAGATGATAGTAATGATATGAACCTTAGGGAATGTTTTGGACAAGTGCAGCGGATTCAAGAAGGATATGTGACGTTTTCAACAGTTACCACTTGAACGGTTAGCAACAATAGACGTACCAAATGGAATCGGTGCAGTTTTTGTAATTGGAAACCCAAACGCAGCCGTTGCCACCACTTGAAAAGATAATTATAGGTAAACGACTTTCAATTCGCGTAATGTGTATCTTAGTGTCAAGTACCAATGCACATAATTATTTCAACTACCACCAAACAAAAATTTAAATAGTTAATGGGATGGGATGTGTAGTGGTTGTGTCATCAATAAATGCCAGATATATATATATCTCTCTATATATGACTATGCACTTAAGTAAACACCACTAAATTCAATAAGCTAACTTCTGATGGAACTCCCTAGAACTGCACCATACAAATGTGGTAAATCACCCAAGAAACAGATTTATGTTGTCTATGCCGGTAAAAACCCTGGTATATATGAAAAATTGGAGGATATTGCAGAACAAATTGTTGGCTATGAATATACAAGATATGAGGGATTTGGATCCTATGTTGAAGCTGAGGATGCATGGTATAGACACCTAAACCGTGTGGCAATGCTAAACATTGGAGTCAACCATGGTGAGGAAAGATCATCCGGATCGTCACCCTCCCACCCAAGAATTCATTACAGGTATAATAATGGATATTCCATTTTTTTTAAAATAAACATTTGTTATTTAACTATTTTATTATATATTAACTATTATATATTTTAACTGTATAGGAGATAATTCATTTGCTCCAAACACCAATAATGCGTGGTTAGAGGAGGAACTACGTGAGACCTTAACTACTACAAAGTTGCGTGGTTAGAGGAGGAACTACGTAAGGCAGCTGATAAGAACTTAGAATTGAAACTTGTGAATCGCATGTTGATCTTGAAGATGGATGACTTGAAAAGGGAGTTTGGTTCGTGCTAATGTTTGCCAGTGTTTTAATGCATTTGTGTGATGTTGTGTTATATTTTCATGTATTTTGATGCATGTGGACTATTTTCGTGTATTCTGATGTGTGTCATTGTGTTTTAATATTTTAACGTTAATATATTGGTTCATCTAATATATATTTTGGGTTGTAGTTTACTCAATGTGGTAATTTGAGTATGATGTGTACTATTTTCGTGTATTTTGATGTGTGTCGCATTGTGTTTTAATATTTTAACGTTAATATTTTGGTTCATCTAATATTTTGGGTTGTAGTTTACTCAATGTGGTAATTTGAGTATGATGTGTACTATTTTCGTGTATTTTGATGTGTGTCGCATTGTGTTTTAAGATTTTAACGTTAATATTTTGGTTCATCTCATATTTTGGTTTGTAGTTTACTCAATATGGTAATTTGAGTATGATGTGTACTATTTCCGTGTATTTTGATGTGTGTCATTGTGTTTTAATATTTTAACGACAACGATAATATTTTGGTTCACCTAATATTTTGGTTTGTTGTTTACTCAATGTCGTAATTTAATTTGAGTATGGTACTTAAGTGTTATTGTCAATATTTTGATGTTGCAACCTAAACAGTGTTAATTTTTCAACAATGTTTTTCAGTGTGTCGTATTGTTTGCAGGGACGGACCTGAACAAGGCATGGTGTTGCAAGTGCCACACCAGTTCAGGTCCGATTTATTTTTTTATAATTTTGTTTTGTTCGATTCACTTTATATTTTGACTCATATATTAATACAGACATCTAATTTTTATTGTGTTTATACGTCTGTCTATATTCTTACTCATATATTAATACGAAAACATATTTTTTTTAATTTATATACGTGTCTATATTTTTACTTATATAAGAGAACTTTTTTTTTTTAATTTATACATGTGTTTATATTTTAACTTGTATATTAATATGGAGACCGATTTTTATTTTTAATTTATACGCATCTCTATATTTTTACTCATAGTTAATACGAAAATAAATTTTTGTACAATTTGTACATATGTCTATATTTTTATTCATGAGAAATGCTTGAATACACGACTTGCTTTGTCGTGGGATATGCACGACCGTGTATTCCACTAAACACCGTTCAGATTTTTTTAATTTGTTTTAATTAAAATTGAATTTAAAAAAATGAAGTGATGCCACGTCACCTATCGTGCATGTCGTGTGTATGGATTTGTCGTGTGATTTAGCAATGCTCTTTATTCATATATATCAATATAGAATTTTTTTTTATAATTTATATGCAATTGCGACTTGCTTCCAAATAAACAGGTAAACGCTGTCACTCATCCGTATGCACGGGTATCCTGCTAGAGCATTAGACATCTCTTGTAACTTATATAGAAAGAAATGTTCTTAGCACAATTAGTAATGATATAATTTTAGTTCATTTTCAACAAATAAAAAATATATTGTAAAGAAAAAAATATTTAATTATTTGACAAAAAAAAATTGCCCCACTAGCATTCAAAGTCCAGATCCGCCCCTGATTGTTTGTTGGATATGCTCAAATTGTTGGATTGTTTTTATTGTTGTGGCCAAGCCTAAGTACATTGCACTGAAAATAAAAATAAACAAATTATGAAGATCATATTTATTTTTTTTTGAAAGAAACTGAATCAACACGAGTGGTTATTATAATGGTTTTTAAAATTAAGAATACCAATAACTTTATAATTAACCAATGGAACCTTGGAAAACGTTGTAACGGTTGCCATGCATCAATTAATGTAACCTTTCGAAGGGTTGCATCTCTACAAATAATCTGCAATTATGTATATATAAATCCCAATTGTTGGACAACATAATCATTATCATTTTTGTACTTACTCCTTGCAAAACAAAATGAATGATCAAGGCAATTTAGAAGAAATGTCTCCACAATCATCCGTTGTTACAAATGACGAAACTAGGGTTAATATTGAAAACCTCTTTGATCAAATAAAGGATATGCTAGATCTGAGTTTTGATGCTTTTAGTTTGGATGAAGCCCGTATCTTGAATTTGAAAGAACTAATGGAACAAGTTACTGTCTTCAAAGATTCCTTCAATGATGTCGAAGTTGGGTTCTACCTTGCCATCAAATTCTATCTCTATTCTTTTGGTCCTAACATGAGAAAGATTAATAACGATCTTGCAGCCCTTCGATTATGTGAGCATCAGTATGGTGTCTCGCAACGTGAACTTAACTTTCTCAATAAACAGCGTGAGATCAATTCTGAGAAAATTCTGAAGCATATACTTAGTCAATCTTACCATGAAGATCTTCTCAAAAAACTTGGAAAAAGACTACGTACTCTACAAGACATGGTAGCAACTGGCCAACATGTCGAAGATGATGAGATCAACATTATCGAGGAAAAAATTAGAGTCGCTAACGTAAAATTGGGACTCATTCCGAGGATGAAAGAATCTACATACAAGACTCTCAATGAAGTGATTGCTAAAATTATGGGAGGTCACAATGAAAGATCCGAAATTGAATCTAACATGAATAAAGCGTTCGAAACTTATGAAGCAGCACTTAGTATCAAGAACGAATTAATAGAGGGATGGACAGACTTACAAGCGTTTGTTTGGATGTAATTTAATAATGGTTACATTACCATCTAATTTAAATTTTTATTTTACAAAAATGAGTTAGGTTAATGCATTTGTAATTTGTAAATGAGTTAGGTTAATGTAATTTGTAATTTTTATCAAGTATGTGTTATAAAGTTTTAAATGTTCGTTAATATCAATTGCATTAATTATCATTTCATCGTTAGTTGTCTAGATCGTAGTTGCATTTTTTCAATGTGTTAGATTATTGGTTGTGTTCTGCCCAATTTGATGTCCAATGCATCCAAGTAACAATATATACATACATATAGTTCAGACGCTAACCGTTTTGAAAAAACAAAATTAACGGTAAATTTTCATCGTCCGTGGACACGCGGTCTTTGGGTGGACACAAAACACAGAAAAGTGAACATGCTAAAATCATTTGAAAATCAATGATCATTTAATTGTTATTTTTTCTATTTTTTCCTTTTTATGTATATGTATATGTGACCAAATAAAGGGTCCAAATCTTTGTGTTGGCAAAGGGTACAAAACCCTTACAAATGGCTGTCACAGTGTCTCTTACCGGTTTTGTGATGACATCATTAGATTCCTGACGAGGGCAGCAAAATCTTCCAAAAATCTATCTAAATCTCAATGCATCACCATCAACAGTGCACTGTAGGGAAGTAGGAATATAGGCCTGCATTGGTAATGATAGTAATCATTATAGTGCTGCAAAAGAGCCTGTGTGCACACGCGTTTCGGTCCAGTGTGCCATCAATTTATTGAAGTGAATTAGTCTTCATCTTTTCCTATCGTTGATCTCAGATCGGACGGCTACAATATCAAGAAGACATAACCCGTCTGAACAATCTCAGCCGTATATTTTAATCAAACGGCATCTGTGTGTATCTGCATTGTGGTTATGCTTCATGTTATCTTACACCCAGTAATTAAGCGGGACTATAATTTTGGTGAGATTTTTTCCTTTCAAAATTTAGGTGGGATTTATTTCCCTCAAACATAAATTCATCTGTAGATAACTTTGTTTGATTAATTTTTACTCCGTTTCAAAATGAATGTCGCTTTAGCCAACAAAAATTGTTTCAAAATGAATGTCACTATCAGTTTTCAATGCAGTAATATTTTTTTCTTTTTAATTGCACCCTCTAATTAATACTCTGCACACTAAGTGACTTAAGTCGGAATTATATGTGTTATTGGATCTGACAAAATATCCCATTAGAAACGTAGTCAATTGGAAAGGTCGTTACTCATATGATCAAAGCATAGTTAACCGATTGAATGCAACATACTTACCGTGTGTTTGGATAAACATTGAAAATAATTGATTCTTACAAGAAACTCATAGTAATTATATAAGGACATTATAAGGAGCAATAAGGGACCAAGAACTCAAGTTACCCAAACCGGAATCTTAGTTGAGTCGATCTAGGAGAAGATCCGCTAAGAAATCCTGGTAAACTTATACAAGGACATTAAAAGGAGCAGTAAGGGATCAGGAACTCAAGTCACCCAAACTGGAATCTTAGTTGTGAGTCGTTCTAGGAGAAGATCCCCTAAGAAATCCTGGTAAACTTATTGAAGGACATTAAAAGGAGCAGTAGGGGATCAGGAACTCAAGTCACCCAAACTGGAATCTTAGGTGTGAGTCGATCTAGGAGAAGATCCGCTAAGAAATCCTGGTAAACTTATACAAGGGCATTACAAGGAACAGTACGGGATCATGAACTCAAATCACCCAAACCGGAATCTTAGGTGTGAGTCGTTCTAGGAGAATATCCCTTAAGAAATCCTGGTGAACTTATAGAAGGACATTAAAAGGAGCAGTGAGGGATCAGGAACTCAAGTCACCCAAACCGAAATCTTAGGTGTGAGTCGATCTAGGAGAAGATCCGTTAAGAAATCCTGGTAAACTTATAGAAGGACATTACAAGGAACAGTAAGGGATCAAGAACTCAAGTCACCCAAACCGGAATCTTAGCTGTGAGTCGATCTAGGAGAATATCCGCTAAGAAATCATGGTAAACTTATACAAGGACATTACAAGGAACAGTAAGGGATCAGGAACTCAAGTCACTCAAACCAGAATCTTAGCTGTGAGTCGTTCTAGGAGAAGATCCCCTAAGAAATTCTGGTAAACTTATAGAAGGACGTTAAAAGGATAAGTAAGGGATCAGGAACTCAAGTCACCCAAACCGGAATCTTAGGTGTGAGTCGATCTAGGAGAAGATCCGTTAAGAAATCCTGGTAAACTTATATAAGGACATTATAAGGAGCAGTACGGGATCAGGAACTCAAGTTGCCCAAACTGGAATCTTAGTTGTGAGTCGATCTAGGAGAAGATCCCCTAAGATATCCTGGTAAACTTATACTACAAGGACATTACAAGGAACAGTAAGGGATCAGGAACTCAAGTTAACCAAACCGAAATCTTAGTTGTGCGTCGTTCTAGGAGAAGATCCGCTAAGAAATCCTGGTAAAATTATACAAGGACATTACAAGGAACAATAAGGGATCAGGAATAATAATGGAGCATGAAATCAAATTACCCCCAACAGAATCTTATGTGTAAGTCGATATGGGAAAATATCCCATTAGAAACCTAGTGAACCTGTAAGTACATTACTCACACAATAAAAATAGATGTCAACGACTAGGCAACATACTTAATCAATCGAAGCGTTCAATAGACCTTATTGGATTATGAACGGAACATGAACCGAGATTACTGCAATCATAATCATATGCGGTGTAGAGAGAGCTTTCTTCTTAAATACTGCAATCATAATCATATGCGGTGTAGAGAGAGAGCTTTCTTCTTAAATTTTGAATCCACCACATGCAGAAATTGTGGAACTTGGTTTTGATTCAACGACGTATTCAATTTGCCTAAGGTTTTCTTTTGATTCTCTACAAAGGTTTTTGAATTGATAGTCAAAAGCTTTTAGAACATATCAGTTTTTTTTTAACTGCTAATTCCAATAAAAAGTTAAAGATCAATTGAGTTTGAATAAATAAAATAATCAGAAAATTATGTACTATGTTTTTCGAATGTTCTTAAAACTGGAAATATCGATGAATTCTTCTTAACAACAATTTACGATACCAGAAATATAATATGTCGGGGTGAAATAATGAAGTGTAATTCAGGAACGAAGTCTAAAAATTGACATTTTCTTTTGATTTGTAGGGGTGAAGGTAAAGTTGTAAGGGTATAGGGTAAAATTTCCCCAGGTTCTTAGGTCTTGGGCCACTTAATATTATTGGGCCCATAGACTATTTTTCTCTGGCATGCGTACCACCCTCCCATTCCCAACATACAAACGGTACCCGATCCACCATTTTGCCCAGCCCAGTAATTATTACCAACAAACACGGGAAGGGAAACTAAATAGACAATTTTCATCTCTCCACTAAATTAACACGCGCGTGCATCGCTATACTCCAACTTAAGGAAGACGACAATGGCTTACTCCGACGACGACAGTTACAACAGTGTGGCTTTCTCCGACGATGACCGTGACAGCGACAGCGACTACCTCCCACCCGGCTACAGCAACAGTTACTCCAACAACACAAACCCCAACAACTCACCAGGGATATTTTTACGCAGGTACTTTGCTATTTTTGTTGCATTTGTTGTTTTTTTACCGTTTATTTCTTCTTAAAGGCTAACCTTTTATTTACCATTTTTGTTGATTGACTACATTCTTCTTTGTTTCAGAACCTATACTGTGCAAACCGTATATATAGCTTGTTAGGTTAAACAATGAATATATCGAATTTTTAACTAATTTAATGTGCACACTTATTTTTGATGGACCTGCATGTTGATTTACACAGTTAACCAAAATCATTGACCATGTGTATATTTCATTGTTTCAGACGAGAGACAAGAGGATTCTACCCTAAACCAATCAATTATTTCTATACGGCCATTTTACCAAAAAAGGTAACAAATCATATTTTTAAAGCTCTTCTAGTTTTATTCTTATTATTATCTGTAGACTTTTTTGTAAACTAGTTGCTTATTGATTGTTGCATAAGGCAACTGGTCTAAGATTATACTTTTTTGTAAACTAGTTACTTATTGATTGTTGCATAAGGAAACTGGTCTAAGATTAATGTAACTTTATAGTCTATTTATAATCTATTATTTTCCCTTACAGAACACAATCAAAGTGCAATCAGATTTTGCCCATAATTGGGCGAAAGAGCTAAGGGTTCAGAACCAATATAGTGTCATCCTCCCTAGTGAGCAAATCCTTGATGTTGAAATGATATGGGATCACGCACTTGTGTACTTGCAATCCGATAGATGTGTGGCGGAAGAATGTGGTTTTAATGAGCCGACATGGGTGGAACTGAAATATGTGACTGAAGGTAACAGGTTTGTCATGACTGTCTTAACCGATGCTGACAAGGTGTCAGGTTGTTCAAACAAGCATCCATCTCTGTTAGAATTTGAAGTCGAAGATGACAAAAATGCCGTAGAACCATATGTTCCTGATGACGATTGTGTTGTCCTTGAACATCCTCCTGATGGTTACGGACCTTTGTTGATTGAACTACAGGATGCTGATTATGACAATGAGGATTCGAGTGGAGACTACGAAAACCAACGTGGTGATGGAGATGCTGGAACTCAAGGTGGTGTTCAGATGACTGAAATGGAAGATGCTGATTATAATAATGAGAATGAGGATGAGGAATTGGTTGATTACTATGCTTTTGCTGAAGATCATGACCAAGGTGCTGCGAATGATGCAGATGTAGATGGCCAAGGTGATGGTAATGATGTTGAGAATGTGTTGGGAAATCATCGTGATGATGGTGGCAATGAAGAATGTGGTGGTCATTATGTTACTCGTGAAGATGATGGTGGTAATTATGCTGATGGTGGTAAGTATGCTGGTGGTGATGAAGACTCTGATCAAGAATATCTTCCTGGAGAAGATGAAGAAGATTGGTTACACCGTGAACTTCAACCGGATGAGTGGGATATTTACAACTGGGAGCGTAAAGTATCAGCAGCATTTGCAAACACCAAGAAGCCTCAGGCTTTGGTAAGTGAACCGAACTTTATACTTTACTTAATTACACCAAATGTACTTATGAATTTGTATATATTAGAATATAATATACGGCTCACTGCACCCCGTCTCAATTTCACCATGCAGTTTCAAAAGCTCGTCCACTAATAATTGTTTAAAGTTGCTCCGTTAATTTCAATTCAAGGACATGCAGTCATTTCCCTTATTGTTTGGATGTATATCATGTATTATCTCTTGCATTTGTTAATTCCTGCAGTTGATTTATAAGAGTAGAATGTATGTATATCAATAGACATATTACAATTGTATGGACATAGACATATGTCATTACATGAGTTCACGTTACATGACTTCACTGATGTTAAACTTCTTACTTGTTTATGTAGTATATTCCAGCCGTTACTACTAAGTTTGGCCTAAAAGATGGCCAACAATCGATTATACTTAGTAGTGAGGACGACGGTGCTGAATATGTATGCAAGATACTGCCTTCTATTCATAGCCCAAACGAGCGGCATTTGGGTCAGGGCTGGTATGAGTTTGTCAAGGACAGAAAGCTAAAGCCTGGAGACTTGTTGAAGTTTGCACTTGATCGCGACGCAGAATATTTGTCTGTACAAATAGTGCGCTGCTAAGATTTTTTTAAATATTTGTTTGTTGTACAACTTCGTGTACTTTTCGGTCTATAACATCAACCGTGGGTGTATATTACTTGGATATATATTACTTATTACCTGTCGAACATTTTTTCAAAAGGGATGGAAAGAATTTTTCAATCTAAAATCAGAATCAATATAATTCAAAAGTAGGACGTGTCACAATTATCTTGTGTAAAACAGAAAATCACAAAAAGAACATAACTTATTATTCATTTAAGCTCGTCCTTTATCTTGATGATTTATGTCTTTAGCAGCGGCGAAGCTAACAATATTTTTACGCGGTGGCCATATATATATATTGCACCTGAAATCGAACTTGTGTTAGCCAAATATACATTATTAGAGGTAGCTAAATATAAAAATACAACTAACTCAATAATTTAAATTTTTTTGGGGCAGCCATAGGCCATAGCTACCCCTTGGTTGTACAAGCATTCGTCCCTGATCTTTTGTTTATTGTAAAAAAGACCGGACCGGAGGAAATATATTGTTTATTACTCCCTCCATCCCAATTTATCTGACCCCTTGGCTCATTTCACACATACTAGACCATCGACCCGTGCTCCGCACGGGTCCCACCGACTAAAATATGTACGAATAAGTTATATCATAATAATAAAAAAAATATGAAATATTCACATGATAAAAATGTATTACATTAATCATATCATCTTGACATTAATATATAGTTTGAAAACCGTACATTTTACATTAGATATCATACATTACGAAATACTATAAAAACGACATTTGAAGTGACATTAGTATTTTCACATTCATCATTGGTTATCATCAACCTTTTTTTTTTTTACGTATTCAACTCATCTCTTAAAGTAACTCTTGTTAATAGTCATTACAAATAAAACAAACAAAAATTGACTCCTTTGAAACTTGATCCAAGCCTTACACCAATTCCATATTAAGTTTGTTCTTGTGTGGCAAGAGTTTGTAATTCCCCTCATTAAATCCTATCATGACATTCTCTACCTTATATGTTCCTCCTTCTTCAACCATTCCTTGAATTGTTGGCACCAGGAACTTATGAACAGTGGCATGGATCCGTCCTCGCTAAACAAAAAATAACATGTCATTAACATAAACCATACTATATGTTATCGTAGTGGCAACTTGAAAAAAGGATCATTTATTTATACAATTGATTTATATATATATATATATATATATATATATATATATATATATATATATATATCAACCAATATCATGTTCATGAAGATGATATCGTCTGGATTTTCCTTATCACGGATCAGCCATAAATGGGCCACACAGACAATCAACTTCAAATCCTTCTTTCCACCTGTCACAGCTGAAATGGGGGTGAAAATGTTTGCCATATTAGCAAGTGCAAGAAAGAGTTATATTTGCTTAATTTTGCTTAAAGTCGAGAATGGCTGTATTAGCACAACTAAGTGGTATTTAAATAGGTAATTGGCAATTCTCTTCGTTAGTTTCAAATGTGATTATTAATCATAGTTTTCTATTGGTAATAATTACTATTCAAAAGTTTTTAACTGCCATTAACTACGTTCTTGATTGCCATTAACACTACGTCATAATTACTGTTCAAAATCGAATCAACCTTGATACGTGTTAATTTTTGAAATAAGTACGTAGTTAATTGCTTTTAATAGGTAGTAATTGGTAAAGTGATTGGTGCATAATGCATAAAAGCAATTAAAAGTAATTCCTATACAAAAATATGCGACTTAAAAGTTTTTAATTGTCATTAACGACGTTTTCAAGCCATTAACTACGTTCTTAATTGCCATTAACAATACGTAATAATTACTATTCAAAATCGAATCAACCTTGATACGTGTTAATTTTTGAAATAAGTAGGTCATAATTGCTTTTAATAGGTAGTAATTGGTAGAGTGATTAGTGCATACTTTAGTGGTAAAATTCGAGGGAAATTTCACTTTGAAACGCATATCTTCCTATCACTCTATATCGGATAGCACATTATAGTGTAAAAAATGCATGCGTGAAACATTGAAATGTCAGTATTGGGAATTAGGGCAAAGTAGGGAGGATTAGGGCAAACATGATAGCCAAGCAAGTCTAGCTTTTATAATAAAGGATAAAGGATTAAGAAAAATGTATAAATAAAGGAGAAAGTGGAATATATTGTATTGGGAATGATAAAAGTAGTATTATTTAGTGTTATATTGTATTGGAAATGATGAAAGTTGTATTGAAAATTGAAATGACTCAGTTATTTTGGGACACTTTTTTTAAGAAAATGGGTCAGATATTCCGGGACGGAGGGAGTAGTAGTTATTGAAGGTTAAAAATTATTGTTTAATATTTAATCGCTGTTTTTGTTAACATAAATTATCGACTTACACATTTGGTATTTTGGATTAAAAGGGTTGATGAAAATATTTGATCAAATTATAAGTGAATAATTGCCTAAAAAAAGGTCTAAGATATATATATTTTTTTTAAGAGCTATAAGATAATTTTAAAACTGATTAAAAATAAAATTGGTATAATAGTGACATGGCATCTAGCTTGCATTTGCATCCCTGCCTGCCACATTACCCAATTTGGCATCAAATGAGTATAAATAGAAGGAAACCCTTGGGCCTTGGTTACCACTTTCTCCAATTTTACCACTTCCCCCAATTTGATAGCGACATCACACCTTATATATTCTTCATCACCCTACATCGTCAATCTTCCGATTTCATCCTAGATTTCAAAATGGAGAGCCACCGTAACTACTTCCAGCGCCAGACTGAGGAATCAAAGTACTGTATGAGGTTAGTAGATTTCTTTACGTCATTTTCTTGTTGTTGATGTTGTCGCTGTTATTTCAATCACTTTACCAACTTAGGGTCTGCGTTTATAGAGGACTATTATATATGGCTGACAACTAATTATTATGTAATAATGCTGCTGATTTAAATCTACTTGTTGAAAATGATGTCATTTTGCATGTTTAGGGTTATCCTTTTAATTCATTTGATCTGATTATGTTTAGGCCACCACCGGCGCAAGGTATCAGGTTAAGAATTCACCATATGGGTGAACTTCTTCAGACACCTTTTAAATTGTACGTAAAGGGTAAGGTTGATGAGATGGACTGGGAGTGGGATGTGGACTATATAAACCATTACAAATTGGAAGAATTGGTCAAGTGTGAAGAACATTACAATAATATCAAATGCATGTGGTACTGGTTCCCCAAGTATAGTTTTCAACGTGGCCTAAGGCCTTTGAATTGTGATGACCATGTACTGCAATTTGTTAAGGATATGAAGGATTACAAAGTTGCTGATATTTATGTGGAACATAAAGTTGACACACCTGTTCTTCCGGAAGATGGTGATGGTCATGAAGTTCAAAACAAGGTAATATAAATCAAACAGAAAGGGTTTAAGCTATTTTTTTTCTTCTTCTTTTCAACTATTGATTATATGTTATGCTTGTAGGCTAAGAAGGCAAGGAAGGCAGACAAGGGACCCGATGCTGAGGGGAACTCAAAGGATGTTGATCAAGAAACATTATCAAAGGAGGGAAAGAAAGGAAAGGCTGGAAAAGAGAGCAAGGGAAATAAGGGGAAGGCCAGAGCTACTAACAACTAATCGATCAAGAGAAATATATAAGCTTTGTTTTGTTATAAGTAGCCTCATTTTGCAAGTAGTATATCTGTTATATTTTGGAATGTGTAATGTCCTTGCAATGTCTTTAATAACTTGTACTTTGTATTGACTTGGTTCAATCCTAGAACACTTTCAAGTGACTAATTGTATGGAGTATATGGACATTGTCCAACTATATCACTAATATTCTTGCATATGCTATAAGTATTGATATTTAACACATTATGCACTGTCCGCATAGGTGAGTTAAGACAAGTTTGTGTGATCGTAGTAGGTAACATTCTACATTATTAACATATTAATTTGAGATTTACCTTCCTATTTGTCATGTTTATCAAATAAACTCTTCAAAATTAACGCGTACACCAGTTTTTCAAAGAACTGAAATGATTATCTCAAATGTATTACCAAAGTTAACGCGTACACCAGTTTTTCAAAGAAGTGAGATGATTATTACCATACATATTACCAAAGTTAACACGAACACCAGTTTTTCAAAGAAGTGAAATGATTATTACCATACATATTACTAAAGTTAACGCGTACACCAATTTTTCAAAGAAGTGAAATGATTGTTACCAAAGTTAACACGAATGATTACCATATATATTACCAAAGTTAAGGCGAACACCAGTTTTTCAAAGAACTGAAATGATTACCATTAACATTACCAAAATTAACGCGTACACTGGTTTTTCAAACAACTGAAATGATTACCATACATATTACCATACACAATACATGATATATATTATATATAGTAATGACCAGGATATTTTAATAGCCAATCAAAGCTACATCAAGTTGCCAATTTCATGACATGCACTAAATTATTGTTCCCAAAATGAGCAAATTTGAAGCGGACAGTGTCACCAGGTTTGTAACCACCTAACCTACAAAAGTTCCTCCATCCACCAACAATTTTCGTAATTTTCTCTGGTCGATTGGTCTTGATGACCGTACATTCCACAACTTCGCAATTTGATCCACATAGATTAAGACTTGTGAACCCTCTCGATCTAACGTAATCCCCAAATTCTTTATTGAAAATCTGAACAATAATTACAAATAATAGAACACAGTTTGTTAAAATACTGTCTACAATTATCAATAATTGTTTTTTACAAGATATAGCTTTAAAAAAAACATCTTACCAATTGTGAGCTTATAGAAAGGTAGTCGGTCACAAGTACATTAAAGCATCTAGTCGTTCCATTCTTCGTACTAAGGCTATGAAATGTAGGGTATTGGGATGAATCTGTAAGGGTTTTCCCCTTCAATACCCAGAAGTTGTTATTCCCCAAATAGAATGCATGCAGCTCGTGTTCCTTCGATTGTAAAAGCTTCCCTAAAAGATACCCAACCGTTTGTAATAATCGGTTTCATTTCGTTCTTCACCACTGTCACCAGATATGGATTATCGTTGTCATCCCTCAATATCCATTCATCCCCCAACTCATTGTAATGCTCCAAAACAAACTTTGGATCAATCTCTCCGTAGGGCTGGATAGTGAACAATCATGTTAACGACAAAACAAAATGATAAAACTTGATAAGAAACCATGTTTTTTTCAATGGTTGCATAAGAAATGAAAGGAGTAAACTTACCTGATCTGGAACATGTATTGTAGAGAATTGGCCTTGTACCACATAATTCATCATTCTATGAACTCAGGGATTGTCAAAGTATGATAATGAGTTATGGTGGTGTGCCCTGGTATGCAGAAAATGATAATTCATTCAGTATAGTACCTTGTTAATAAAGCCCTCGGTCATAGAAGATGTTGTGTTAAATGAAGTTGGTGAACATAATATACGTCATATGTTATAGTTGTTGACTCAATAAATTTTTACCACTCACTCACCTAATGCAAAGATGAATCATTTATGAGTGTAATCTTGGCTTTGTATTCACTCATTTTTGTATGGATTGAGTCTGAATAAATGGATATTAAAGGTAAATACAACAAACGTAATAAACCCATAGCATCAGACATCTTCCAACGTGCATGAAGTAATCACATTCAAAAATTCATTTAAACAACAGGTCTATCCCATACATAAAAACTACTTCTGTGACATACAAGAAGAAAATAGTAAGATCACCCTACCATCAACATACTAAGCCTTACACACTATTACTTACCATTTCATCTAAATGCTTCCAACCTTGGTTGATAATAACACCAACATACTCTACATCTACGTTATAAGTTTGTTGGAAGTTCATTGGGATTTTGGGATACTTATCAGTTGTGTAACTCAATCAAGTCATGTGTGTTAACTTATCATTCAGAATCGGAGCTGATCACAATTGGACTCTTCTTGTTGCTCATATGTTTATCTACCCCATCATAATTCTCAACAGCAATCATTTCATAGGTGTTATCTTCAGCATTCATTCAAGAGTACTGTCATACCTGACGTCATATAACAATTAGAACCGGAGATGTACAAGTCAAGTCCACCCTGCATGATCTCCCACTTGGATGGTTTAACCACCCACATTCATCTACATCAATTTCATATCTCCATGCCTTGCAAAATGCTAGACAAATTTCAATTCTATCCTGTAATTATATAACATAAATGCACAGTTAGTTCACTCGTATCACTGGTATATATAGAATCTAATTGAAATGCCTTCAACAATTCATTAAGTTATGAATAACCAATAATGGTTTATGATTTGAAATTTATAATCATAAAATTTGCAATGCCATATGGGGGGTAAATGATAGTTTGGAATGGCTTGTGAATTCCCTTTGATTTACTGCCTCTTGATCTTCTGAAAAACAGATATTGGTATTGATCAAATATTGTACATAACCTTACTAAATGATGTCAGTTATGAGGGACATGTATGTTAAGTTTTGTTTGTTGACAATTGTTTCCAGGTTGGGACCTAAATCAACATGTATGTCAATGCAAGCATATCAATTAACCTGTTTCAAATAACTCAACCTACCCACAACTCTTAATCTTTACTCATTAATCTATTAATCTATGCTGCGAATTGACAACAACCCATTGCTTCGTTTGGTACCAACAGACTCCCAACTCACACGCAACTGAAGCTGATGTTAATCCCCAACACAATCGTAACAAATCAATGATTTTAAATCGAAACCAATAACTAATTAAACAAACCAACTTTACCTTTTCGAAACTACATCCATTCAACGATGCGAGCTGAGAACAACGATCAAGGGAAGGCGAAAGATGCAAACTTTGGTCAAGACAGGATCGATTGTTGAAGGAAGAAGGCTGATTAATGAAGAATCAAACTTCGTCGGATCTTAATTTTTTGTTGAACGAAGAATCAAAAATCTTAATTTTAGGGATTTAGATCTTAATTTTGGGGATTTTGATGATTTAGATCTTAATTATTTCAGTAATGACATAATTAAAAGTAGGTTTGTTAAAAGAGTTTGATTAATGACGCAATATTAACTTGTTTCTTATATTTCATAAGTATTATTCAGCATTTTCCAAAAACATGACAATATTTAAAAAAAACCGATTGAAAACCTGCTAAATGAATTCATCCTGGCCAGTCAATATTTTAATATTATATCTAGGGCTGAAATCGATTTGAAAAAACTGATCCATGATGGATCATATTGGGCCACTGGTCCATATTAGAATTTGTCTCAAGTTTACTATATTTTGTTTCCTCCGAGTAAAAGTAACTTAATTTATAGTGGTGTTTTTATTATTATGGTGTAGTGGTGATGTTTGTCTAGAAAACAAGACTTGGTTTGTATTTTTCATCAATGTGAGTTATATTTGATGTTAAATGTAGTTTGGAGACTTGTGGTGCAGATCTTTTTATGAAACTATTTAATTCCAAAGCAAATGTACTTTTAAGTTATACATCAGTGACACATTTATTTTGTATTTTATTTTGATCGATCGAACAAAACTGATTGATGTTTGTGTGTGTAAACTATATTTAAAATTTTCAAATTGATTAATGAGTGTTTAGGATAACATAGGAAAGTGGAATACAATTTTTTTTTTTTTAATTTCACTCGTACCTGTAGCACAATGTATGAAAATCCCAAAATATGAGTTAGGTGTTACAATTTAAAAGTAATTTAAAAAAGGGTTTAATCATGAATTTAGTGACGGATATTTCAAAAAAAAATGAATTTAGTGACGGCTAATTTTTGTAAGTTTATATCGGGCATAAATTAATATATTATAACTACTCGCATTTTTATTCAGAAGATATAAAATAAATACTAAGTTAACTAATCGATTAGTGATTTATTAAAAAAAACTAATCAATTAGTGATAATTAATTATGTGTTAGGTGTATGGATTGTACGCTTCAACTTATATGACTTGTTTCTAGAGAAACAACTTGGATAAAATTTAAGTGTGAAAAAAATATAGTTATTGTATCATAATTATTCTTAATTTTATTTTGATGATATTAAAAAAATAGTAATTTTAACAAATTCTTGTGTCACAAACATTTTGGGCAAACCCTTCTTTCTCCTGGAATTGTTCTTTTAATTCAAGTAGATACATCTCGTACCACATATGTTAGTGTCGTGTTATAGGACACACCTTCAATGAAAAGTGTCGATGATATAAAGATTACAACTAAAGGAAAAAAAAAATAAATAATTTATCTAAACATCCTAATTTTCCTTCCATCCCTAGTTTTCTAAAAAAAAAAAAACAATGATTACAAAAGAATAAAACAAAGAGCACAGTGAATTCAAAGAACTACAACTTTGATATACAAATTACGACACATAAATTCAACTTAGGATTTGAACTATGTTATTTATTGATGGTGAATGAAGATGAACACACAACTAGGGGTGGGAACGGGCCAGGCCGCCCGACAGGGGCCTACGACCTAGCCTATTTAAAGCCTAGCTCGGCCCAGCTCGTTTAATAAAAAGGTCAGGCTCAAGCTTTATATAAAGCCTATTTACTTAAATAGGCCAGCTAAGGCTTAGAAAAAAGCCTATTAAGCCTATCAGGCCGGCCTATTAAGCTTTTTATATATAATATATCTTTCATTATTCATATTGTTGAAGATTTTTTCATAAACTCAACCCTTCATATGATTTGGTTATTTAGTACCACATATAGTTGTGTGATTAGACATTCGTAAGATTTCGTTATTTAGTAGCAGACATATTCGTGTGTTTTAGGCCTTCATATGTTTTGGCCTATTTAGTAGTAGGCTTATAGATGTTGCTAGACTTTAGTGTAAAATAGGCTTTTAAATAGGCTTTCAGGCTTCATCAGGCCTTTAAAAAGGTCAGGCCAGACCTTAAAAATGAGCCTATGACGGGTAATAGGCCAGACTCAGGCCTATAATTTTTGAAGCAGGCCAGACTTAGGCTTTACAAAGCCCGGCCCCGCCTAGCCCATTTCCATCCCTACACTCAACACACAAATGCACCTGGTGAGAGTGTCAGAGTTGATTTCTTTGATATCATCTTTGGAAGGATGATGGCACCTCATCATATGATGTTTTTTAGTGTTTTATCCAGTATTTTTCTGTTCATTTGAGGACTTTTTAGAGATTTTAGAGTGAGTTACTCATGGTTTAGGCAAAGTTTTGTAATGTTTTGAGTCATTATATGTCGCTTTCTTTCATAATCAAACAATTTTATAAGTGTTTTGAGTCTTTTTGCTACATATTATAGGATTGATCAAAACAAAGACATCATATACATTATAAGAATTTATGGAAGCAAGTAGACCAAGTACATTAAAGATACGAAGAGTAAACCAACTTGGGGAAATTCTTTCTTAAGTTTTAAGCACATGTCGAACGAGGAAAGTACATGAAAAATGAAGAACTCGGCAAGGAAAATTACACAGCGTACCACATACAACAAGGGTGCACCACACACACATAGGAGGGAGAAAATCTGGATTGGTCGCTGGCCTACGTGTTCTGCGTAAGACCCCTACATGCGACACACATGGAATATTCAAAATAAGAAAGCAATTACGCACACATCAGCGTGCACAGTGCGCATAGCCGTGCATTTCTGATTGTTTTGATTTTTTGGGTTTAAGGATTTTTTTTTTCCTGGTTTAAGAATTAGAGTTGTCGTTGATTATGATGGTGGTGTAGTTATTAGATTGCGTGTTGTTGGTTTTGAGTTGATGAATTTAATGATGAAGTAATTTAAGGATTTATGAATTTTGGGAGAAGAAAAGATGAAAATTGAAAAATGAATTTGAGTTTTTTTGTATTTTTTATTTTTCTAGGTTTTAATGTGTACGAAGATAGTTGAAGATGAAGAAGAACTAGACGGAAGAAGATGAAGAAAATCAAAGAAAAATCACGTGTTGGTGGTTCATTATTAGATTCAATGGTCTTGCATGATCTAAGGGTGTATTTTATTTCAAAATGATCAAAGGGCTAAAATTAAATAAATTAATAAGATCTACGGTAGGTCACCTACAATGTTGGTCCACATTAGGCCCCTGTCTGGCAAGACCAAGAAGATAACTTATAACTTATAGCGGATAGCTTTTAGCTCTGTTTGGTAACTGTCTTTTCATAACGAGCTTATAGTTTATTTTCTAGACGCTATTTCAAGTAGCGTTTGAGTTTATAGCTTATAGCTTATCAATATTTATTCCATTTTTACCCTTATTATTTTATCTAAAATCCATTTTTACCTTTTTATAATTTATTATAATTTAACTAATAAATATAATTACCCTATAAATATCCATTGCCTTACCTTATAATTACATTGTTATATCTATTGTCTGTTGTATTTGTAGTGCAACTGCAATATACCCTTAGGGCGATATAAACTTTTTTTGTTACGTCTAAATATTTTACTCTTTATTTTTTTCTCACGAGTAGATACTCTTTATATTTTTTTAATAATAATGCATAAAAAATATATTAAATTAATAAATTATAAACACTTAAATATCAATGGAATATAAATTTTACCATGGAATAAGAATATCATATTACATTTATAAGTTAGTAGATACTCTTTATATTTTTTTAATAATAATGCATAAAAAATATATTAATTAATAAATTATAAACACTTAAATATTAATGGAATATAAATTTTACCATGGAATAAGAATATCATATTACATTTATAAGTTAGTTGAACCGCTAATTTTACCAATCACTTCAACTGGTTTATCAGGTATAAGTCATCAGTTATCCGCTATAAGCTATCAATCATTAGCCATCAGCTATAAGCTATCAGCTATCCGTTATTTTTAATAAACAGAGCCTAGACATTTTCAGTTAAAATTAACAGAGAGAGACCAAATTGGCTGATAGAAGCATATTTTTGGAACTAAAACGCAACTTTTATTAATTGGGAGACCAAAACAAAACCTGAAAATTAATTAAGGGGCCAAATCTTCAATAATAAGCCTTAAAATAAATACTTATAATTTCACAATAACAATGCTAAAATTTATTCAAATAATTTAAACAAATATCACTTCCAATCGCACAAAGTGTGGATCCTATTATAGTTATTCTTGATACAAGATACATTTTTGTGCTTATAACAAACTTTGAGGGTGTGTTTGGATTGAAGGTTTAGGAGGGGAAGGAAGAGGAGGGTTCACTTTTAATTTTTAAAATACGAACAACGTAAAATGTTTTTTTTTTAAATAAATTAAGTGTTTTTGAAGTATTATATAATCATTTATCATGTTGTTAATTCAATTTTCTAAAAATCATTTTATAATGTTCGTAATTTGAAAAAGAAAATAAGCCCTCCCCTCCCTTCCCCTCCTAAACCCTCCATCCAACACACCCTAAGAAAATCATGAGAGGTTAAAAATCATAAGAAAAATACTTAAGAAAATGCATCAAGTAGTGTGGAAGGAAACTTTTTATCTCTAATTGTGCTTGAGATATCCATATTATTTCATATGTTCTCAATTGGAAAGAAAATGAACACCGATCTTAAAAAAATAACTTCCAATTGTAACATCTTTAAAAAGACATCAATAATTTGAAGATTTTCAATTATATAAAGCTTCCATGTCCTTTCCAATATTCGATAATCTGTTTTCATAGGGTTGAAACTAATCTCACAAGAAGATTTCTTATTCAGTACTACATTCATCATATACACTCTTACTCCTTTCCATAAATTCAATTGGATCCGTATTCTTCATTTCTGGGGTGCGAATCAAAATCTTTGCCATATTGGTATGGCATCGTTCGCCCATATACAAAAGCTTATCACAACATTTCTCCGTTGTGCTCGTATTATTGACTATACTGTTATATACTTCTTCTCCACAACGTGAACCTATTTTTTCTAAGCATGCAGACAAAAATTTGGTGTCGTCAGGTCTAGTAGCAAGATCACATTTGTTAAAAATGTCATCAGCCCTGGCAAGGTAATGCATCCATTCTTCATTTTCGTACTTCTCATTGGTTTCAAGAATAAATAAGGTCATTTTGGTGTGACAATAGCTTCCCGTTTGAAAAAGCTTGTAACAACAATCTATGGAAATCTCGGTCTTATTAGAAGTAAACATTTTGTTGTACACTTGTTTTCCACATGGTTCTCCCACATGCTTTGCACATTGATGCAAAAAACTAATATCTTTACTCTGAGATGAAGCTATTGTTGTTGTACAAATGGAAGCAACCAAGATAAGGAAAAAGCTAAGTCTTTCCATGAGAACTTAGAAAGAAAAAATATACAATATATTTTATATATTGATGTTTTCTATTTGATGCAATGTTTCATCAAAATATTTGTTTAAATAGGGAGCTAAATGGACTATGTTATTTTGTTTTCTATAATAATAACGTGTGGTCACATTGATCATAATGAAACATAATATTAAAAAATATGTTACTGCTTACATTAATTTTTTAAGTGTTTTAAAAGTTACACTTTGTATTAATGAGAGTTTTAGCTATCCAAAGTAACTTATCTAATAACAACTTAACTTAAGAAAATCATATGTTGTTTATAAATCAAACTGGCATCCAAAAATTAATTGAAAACGTGGTAGAATCGATGCGGAAGAATTAAACAACTTAAGTAGATTTTGGCATACAACCTTACCATATCATTATATTTCTCATTGCTTAAGGCACAACTAGCAGAAGACCTGTGCATTCATACGAGTATGTTGATTTGTAATCTTAGTCGATATTATACAACTTAGAAAGTTTATGAGTATTTTTAAAATATCAATATTAATGTAATATTTTTATTATATATTTGTTAATTTTAAATGCAAAAATTTGATAAAATATTTACACGTGTGTTGCATATTTTACGTGTTTATATCAGCCGGTACAAATTTTTATTGTCCCGCATATATTTAAATGGGAGAAATGATATCATTGATGTTTCGCAATGAAGAACACATGGAATAATTGGGTCGCAAATCATCTTTTGGTAAGGAACATGTGAGGCCTTTGAAAAGTTATGCTCAATCGACGATAAATAAATCTACTCCACCAGTTGTTCGAGATACTTCATTTCCTTTACTTGAATATGAGCACGGGAATATAGAGTCAAATGCTCTTGGATCCATTTTAATGGTTCAGTGACATAATAGTATGCCCGTGAGGATGGTCCAATATCTCAAAGTTATGCTCATAATATAGTTGATGATAGTATGTTCATGGGAAAATATCATTTTGAGTTGGTCAGCGATGAAAAAAGAGTGTGAAAAACTTGGGGACCTTGATTTGGTTTTCCCATTTGAATTTTCCCAAAGGAATAAACCATGTAACGGAAGAGTTTTACCTTGGTCCCTACAAGGTAACACTTCAAAAATTCGAAGGTAACCGTATAACCTTGTCAGGTATTTCTTATCAATACTGTAAAATTATTTTGAGGCAATTGAGTGGACGAGTGCTCTTGGTAGAGTGGACGAGTGCTCTTGGCTGCTGCTGTAGAAATGTTGTCCCTGCTGTCTTGTTTTTGCTGCAACAGTTTTTGGTGATCGTGGTGGGTCTGCTGTCCTATTGGCGTTATTTGCAGTTTTCGGGGCTGGATGTGTCTCTGCTGCTCTTGTTTCGGCTCTGTTACTGTTTCTAAGCAGTATTGGAGTTTTGTTTTGTTCTCTCATAGGTGTTTTTTGCAGTTTTGTTCTTGTGGGCAACGGCCGGTTTAGGCTCTGTGGGTGGTGTTTTCTTGTTGGTGTTGTCGATGTTTTTTCGGCCCTCATATGCTATCACTATTTGCAGCCTGTTTTTACTCTCCTAGCTGAGCAGCAATTGGATGAAGCAATGTAGATGGTTGTGTCCAATGGAGACATGAGGTTGGCTAGTTAACTTTAAAAAAAATTATGGATTTATAAAAGGGTCTTGCTAACAAGTGTCATAAGGGCATTGTTTAAGGAATCTAAAAAAAGAAATTATGTCTTGAAAATACAAGTCAAACACTTTTTAAAGTCATAACCGTACAATTTTCAATGCAAAAATTGCTACTTTTAGATGCTTAAACAATGCCCTTAGAGCATTTGTTAGCATTTTCCTTTAAAAAAATCATGGTAAAGTTAGTTAATAACCATGGGAAAAACTAGAGGTGTCAATATCATGGGGCCTTGAAGTTTTGGCCCCAGCCCACATAGTAATGGGGCTTAAAAATCCACCAGATTAAAAGGCCCACATTCATGCAAGCCCACAAATCAAAAGCCCCCAAGCCCCAAAATTTCTATAAACATTTTCTTTTAAAGTTTTTTTTTAAAAAAAAACTATTTTTAAAGTTTTTTTTTAATTCAAAACAAATTATTTATACAAAATAGCTTATTACGATTTCATTTTAAAAAACAACTTATTTATGCAAAACTACATATTTATGCAAAACAACTTATTTAAAACAGCTTATTTATACAAAATAGCTTATTTGTGCAAAACAGCTTATTCGAAACAACTTATTTATACAAAATAGCTTATTTGTGCAAAACAGCTTATTCAAAACAGCTTATTTATACAAAACAGCTTATTCCAATTTCATTTTAAAAAACAACTTATTCAAAACAACTTATTTATGCAAAACAACATATTTATGCAAAACAGCTTATTCGAAACAACTTATTTATACAAAATAGCTTATTTGTGCAAAACAGCTTATTCAAAACAACTTATTTATACAAAACAGCTTATTTGTGCAAAACAGCTTATTTATACAAAACAGCTTATTCCGATTTCATTTTAAAAAACAACTTATTCAAAACAGCTTATTTATGCAAAACAGCTTATTCAAAACAGCTTATTTGTACAAAACAGCTTATTTGTGCAAAACAGCTTATTCAAAACAACTTATACAAAACAGCTTATTCCGATTTCATTTTAAAAAAACAACTTATTCAAAACAACTTATTTATGCAAAACAACATATTTATGCAAAACAACTTATTCAAAACAGCTTATTTATGCAAAACAACTTATTCGAAACAACTTATTTATACAAAATAGCTTATTTGTGCAAAACAACTTATTCAAAACAACTTACTTATACAAAACAGCTTATTTGTGCAAAACAGCTTATTCAAAACAGCTTATTTATGCAAAACAACATATTTATGCAAAACAACTTATTCAAAACAACTTATTTATGCAAAACAGCTTATTCGAAACAACTTATTTATACAAAATAGCTTATTTGTGGAAAACAACTTATTCAAAACAACTGATTTATACAAAACAACTTATTTGTGCAAAACAGCTTATTCAAAACAGCTTATTTATGCAAAACAACTTATTCAAAACACCTTATTTATGCAAAACAGCTTATTCGAAACAACTTGTTTATGCAAAACAGCTTATTTTTGCAAAATAACTTATTCGAAACAACTTATTTATACAAAAAAAACTTATTCAAAACAGCTTATTTGTGCAAAACAACTTATTTATGCAAAAACAGCTTATTCGTAATAAGCTGTTTTGCATAAATAAGCTGTTTTGAATAAGTTGTTTTGCATAAATAAGATGTTTTGCACAAATAAGCTGTTTTGAATAAGCTGTTTTTGCATAAATAAGCTGTTTTTTTAAAAAAATAAGGTGTTTTGAATAAGTTGTTTTTTAAAATAAGATCGTAATAAGCTGTTTTGCATAAATAAGCTGTTTTGAATAAGCTGTTTTTCATAGATGAGTTGTTTCGAATAAGCGGTTTTAAAAAAAAGTGATCCTAATAAGCTGTTTTGCACAAATAAGCTATTTTGTATAAATAAGTTGTTTCGAATAAGCTGTTTTGCATAAATAAGCTGTTTTGAATAAGTTGTTTTGCATAAATATTTTGTTTTGCATAAATAAATCTAACTTATTCCTAATCCTAGTTAACATTCCTAATAGCACTGCCAACCCGCCAACCCTAATTCTACTGTTTTTGGGCGCCAATCATTCCTGGCCATATTGGATGCTAATCTTTGGGCGCCATTAACCGTTGATCAGATATGAGTATTGCTCAATCCCCCAATTGCGTTGTAAATGACAAACAATTAATGTCAATCTATTTCCAATACTTAGTGTTGCATAATCCTCCTTTCTCTCTCTCCCTCTCTATACGATTCTTCATCTCCACCCCTTTTCTCTGCACTCTCCCAATGCCACCGTCCACCCCCTTCTCTCTCCACGACCTTGCTGCCCTCACGGATATTCCTCACCGTCCTTCTCGCCGCACCACCACTTCTCCGCTGCCTAAGTTCTGCTCAAACCCGTTTCTGAAACTACGCCGCTGTTTCGAGAATTCTGTTCGACAACAACACTGAAAAACCAGAAGCAAAAGAATCGTGATGAATTGTGTAAGCCCAATAATAGTTTAGGGTTCAAGCTAGCACTAGAGGTGTTCACTGTTTGAATCAGTAACCTTCATCAACAATGGCTTCTTCGTTCTGTAAATCAGCGGCGAGAGCGACTTCAACTTCCTTCGCGAATCGTTCTAGAACCTTCGCTCAAAAACCTTCCGTTCCGCTTCTGTTTTCTTCTCAAGCTCCTAACCGTTTCAAGGTAGAACAACATTTTTTCCAGCTGCAATTATGGAAATGAATTTTTGTGGTCTTAATAACATGTCTGTTTTTGAATGATTTTATCGGTTGTTGGAAGTGTTGAATCATTGATGCCTCTTCATACTGCCATTGCTGATGCTAGACTCACTTCTTATATTACTTCCAACTCCACTTGCTGGAGCATGCTTCCACAAGGTACTGATTTTTTTTTAATTATTGTGACGACATTTTTTTTCATTGTTAATTTTTCTTGCATTTACGTGATTATAGTTATTATTCTGTTTGATTATAAAAAATAAACATTTGTATGATATATGAGGTTTATGGAGTTGAATTATTAGTTTACATAATTTAAATATTATGTATTGTTATGGTTATGGCTGTTTCAGCAATTGATTGTCTAGGTTTTGCAATATTAAGTTGAATTCCTTTGAAAACATTTTCTATATATGATGCACTTTATTTTGTGAGTGATTATAACTTTATAAGCTGTTTTAGATTTTATTGATTAGAGATGAGAGGGGTATTCTTTGATTTGGTGAAATATGCATCAGACGAGAGGATGAGCTTTATTAGATAGATATAATGAGTTAAAGGATGGTGTAGAATTAAGATAAAGAGGTGAAACTTAGAAAACTCACCTCAGTTGGAGAAATGCTCTTCTTCTATAGCATTTCTGAACATTGTCTATTCCAATTTTTTCTTTTCCCTTTCCTGTAATAAATGCAATAAGAGAAAATATGTTGGATTTTCAAAATCCATTATTTAGGTTCGTGCTGATAATTTTTCTTTTCCCTTTTATGACAAATCAACATGTTGTGGTGCTGCTGTTCTGTTTTAACAGGCAGTGCACATGTCAGTAAAGAAAAATAAGGACAAGCCATTAACACTAATGCTTCCTCCACCAAAATTTAAGCATAGTCCTCCTTTGATGTTGAACATGTACCGAGGAACTCAATTTGGACCCTATTTAAATTTTTTCCTATTGCTTTAATTTGTTATATTTGTATTTTTTTTTTGTCCAATTCCTTTTTTAAACTTTGCTCATTTAATATTTTTCAAAATCATTCTACAGGATGCTAAACTTAGGCTGCTAATGTACGGTTTTGAGTTTCTGTGGTTTATATGTTGTTGATTTCATCTGAAGTAATCTTTTATATGTTTTGACTAAAATAGGAGCTAATGCTTGACTGCAAAATATGTATCTTGACTTCATTTGATCTTTATTTTTCTTCTTCTAACTTACCAATGGTTTCTTTTTCAAAGTTTAAATTGAATGGGTGGAAAGTCATTCAAAACAGGTTTGAGAGTTCCACAAATTTTTTTAGTAGTGCGCCAAGAATTGAGTCTCTAAATCTGGAAATGCATAATATTTGTTTTGTTTGAATATATTTATCTATGTTATTATTTATGCAAGGGCATGCCATAGCAAACCAGTGCTAAGATAATGTAGTTTTAGTTAGGTTCTTTATCTTACTTTTAGTTTCAGTTTGGTCATAATATAGTCTCATTTTATATTCAGTTTGGTCCTTATGATCCCTTATTTTTTTTAAATTTAAGGATTATGAGTTGTGAGGATTGCAATTTCAAAAGAAAACATTGTTGAATATGTGAGGGCAAAGGTGTCTTCTTGAGAGACTACCATTGAAGATAGATATTGACCTTTTCTGATTTATGTTTTTGGAGTTTTCATTCTTTACTACTACATGTTACTTCTACATGTATTCATTCTAAAGTTGTAGTATAAAGTTTCCAGCATCATGGGTCCTAAAACACATGTTACTAACTCATCATTTATCTTTATGTGATATTTATAATAAAAAAATTCAGATAGCAAAGCATTTGTAATTTTTTTGACAAGGCTCCAATCTAAAGACAGTATCATACATGCACCAATTATTTTTTTGAACTTTGGAAAGGCTTGAAAGTCCAATAGATCAAGATAAAGAAAAGAAATTACAGGAAAATGTTCAAGAGAGACATAAAAATGTTCATTAAAAATTTTCATGATGTATATGATTGTAAATTTATATCATTGTAGTATTATTGCAAGACTAAGATTCACTATTTTATGGAGCATGAAGAAACCCACACTGGCTTTCATTTGTAGTATTATATATTTTCATTTTGTTTTCGAGTGCTGATGCATTTAGCGCTTTTCTGTTTCAGTTGTAGGTCTCCTTGCATTTTTTGGGTTTTGGCTACCTTCCATGTTGTTTCCTGCAACTTTGTGTTGTGCACTGCATGACTGTTGTAAATTTTTCAGCTTGAGTTGGTTCTTTGGTTGTTTGTGTGGCTGCAATTGTGTTTGGCAGAGTTATCAGTTCAGGTTCACGTCTTCAGTCTTTGCTGATGTTGTTTTGTAGTTCTGCTGTTGTTTTGTTTTGCACTGGTTTTTTAGTAGACCGTCTGGTGTTGTTTATAAGTGTTGGCAGAGTTTGTAAGTGTTAGCAGAGTTTGTAAGTGTTGGCAGAGTTTGGTTTTTGGGGTTGAATTATATTGGATTTGGTTTTATATGATTTTGGTAATTGTTATGTTGGCCTATTGTTGCTTATGCGGGTATGTAACTTTCCTCCACTTCTGTGAAGATACACTACATTTTTGCACTCTATTATTTTTGTTTCTAAAATAAATTTATGATTAGTGTTCTATACCTCACAAATATTTTCATGTTAATATATGTAGTTAAAATACATATATAGTTGGATTTGAAGATTCTATGGACATATGAAGATGGCAATTGTATGACTACTACATCAAATGTGGTCTTCTGCAATTTGTAATGATTCCGGTTGTTGGCCTGCCATGCTACTTTGGCACAAAAATAGGTAAATACTGAACTGATATTAAATAGAATTTGACATTTTGTTTCTCCATGGCTGCAGATGATAAATTAATTTGTTGATATGTTTGTCCAGGGCAAGGTTAGTATGACTCAGAAGTTATTGGTCGTATGTGCGTATTTCAAACCAATTATGTCAGACAAATGATGCTGAATTAAAGGGGATATATTTACTGTCATATTACTTATTGTTATGTTAGAGGTAAATAGGCAGATTGGATTTTAAAGGATATTTATGGTTATTTGGGTATGTTGTTGTATACACTGTGAGTCCGTGACCTCTTATCACGCTTTAATTTTTTGTTGTATTGCAGGTGAATTGAAAACTTCATGAAGGGAATTTCATGCCATCGCAATTACAAGACGGTTCCCAAAGTATATATATTTGACGTCTGTTTCATGATTTTGAAATTCCAATGTGGTTAGGCTTCACATGTTGAAAGTATATGTTTCATCTGTTAAGGATTTCATGTCTGTCGTGGATCTCCTTAAGTTGTTTTTATATATACGTATGACCTTATTATATGTATTGCAAGCCTATTTGATGAAATTATTAATGCATGAAGCTATGCTTCAGTATTACTAAATTCTTCATCTTAATATTACCAAGTGCATATGATCACCTGATTATTTATTGGGTCCTAAGTGACCATGGTTTCATGTCAAAGTTATTTCAAGACCCATCATTTTATACATATATTTGAAGTCTATATAATGACATTCTTAATGCATTATGTTAAGAACTTTTTTATTTATTTAAGAAGCTAAACTAGCTCACCTAAATTGACACCGGTGATAATCAAACCTGAGACCTCGAGGAGCACACTCCCAGATCCCAAGCCAATACCACTGGGCCAACTCAAATGGGTTTATGTAAAGAAATATTAATTGCCGTTTTGGGTTATTATGTTACGTTACAGTGCTTTCTCTAAAAGTTGTGTAACCAATATTGTGGCGAGTCAACCAAATATTGTCAAACTCAATAATTTAATTGTTCGATTTTCTCACTTAACATGTACAATATTATCACACAAAAAAATAATAATTAAAATACAAGGTATTTTATATTTCTTCAACTTACATTTTTTACTATACATGACCCGGGCGGTAGCACGGGTAAAAGTGCTAGTTGTTTTGAATAAGTTGTTTTTTGAAATGAAATCAGAATAAGCTGTTTTGTATAAATAAGTTGTTTTGAATAAACTGTTTTGCACAAATAAGCTGTTTTGTATAAATAAGTTGTTTCGAATAAGCTGTTTTGCATAAATAAGCTGTTTTGAATAAGTTGTTTTGCATAAATATGTTGTTTTGCATAAATAAGTTGTTTTTTAAAATGAAATCGGAATAAGCTGTTTTGTATAAATAAGTTGTTTTGAATAAGCTGTTTTGCACAAATAAGCTGTTTTGTATAAATAAGTTGTTTCGAATAAGCTGTTTTGCATAAATAAGCTGTTTTGAATAAGTTGTTTTTTAAAATGAAATCGGAATAAGTTGTTTTGTATAAATAAGCTGTTTTGCACAAATAAGCTGTTTTGTATAAATAAGTTGTTTTGAATAAGCTGTTTTGCACAAATAAGCTATTTTGTATAAATAAGTTGTTTCGAATAAGCTGTTTTGCATAAATATGTTGTTTTGCATAAATAAGCTGTTTTGAATAAGTTGTTTTTTAAAATGAAATTGGAATAAGTTGTTTTGTATAAATAAGCTGTTTTGAATAAGTTGTTTTGCATAAATATTTTGTTTTGCATAAATAAATTGTTTTGAATAAGTTGTTTTTTGAAATGAAATCATAATAAGCTGTTTTGTATAAATAAACTGTTTTGAATAAACTGTTTTGCACAAATAAGCTGTTTTGTATAAATAAGTTGTTTTGAATAAGCTGATTTGCACAAATAAGCTATTTTGTATAAATAAGTTGTTTCGAATAAGCTGTTTTGCATAAATAAGCTGTTTTGAATAAGTTGTTTTGCATAAATATGTTGTTTTGCATAAATAAGTTGTTTTGAATAAGTTGTTTTTTAAAATGAAATCGGAATAAGCTGTTTTGTATAAATAAGTTGTTTTGAATAAGCTGTTTTGCACAAATAAGTTGTTTTGTATAAATAAGTTGTTTCGAATAAGCTGTTTTGCATAAATAAGCTGTTTTGAATAAGTTGTTTTTTAAAATGAAATCAAAATAAGCTGTTTTGTATAAATAAGTTGTTTTGAATAAGTTGTTTTTTAAAATGAAATCAAAATAAGTTGTTTTGTATAAATAAGCTGTTTTGCACAAATAAGCTGTTTTGTATAAATAAGTTGTTTTGAATAAGCTGTTTTGCACAAATAAGCTATTTTGTATAAATAAGTTGTTTGGAATAAGCTGTTTTTGCATAAATAAGCTGTTTTGAATAAGTTGTTTTGCATAAATAAGTTGTTTTGAATAAGTTGTTTTTTAAAATGAAATCGGAATAAGCAGTTTTGTATAAATAAAGTTGTTTTGAATAAGTTGTTTTGCACAAATAAGCTATTTTGTATAAATAAGTTGTTTCGAATAAGTTGTTTTGCATAAATAAGTTGTTTTGAATAAGTTGTTTTTTAAAATGAAATCGAAATAAGCTGTTTTAAATAAATAAGCTGTTTTGAATAAGCTATTTTGCACAAATAAGCTGTTTTGTATAAATAAGTTGTTTCGAATAAGCTGTTTTGCATAAATAAGCTGTTTTGAATAAGTTGTTTTTTAAAATGAGATCGGAATAAGTTGTTTTGCATAAATAAGTTGTTTTGAATAAGTGGTTTTTAAAAAGTCATTCTAATAAGTTATTTTGCATAAATAAACTATTTCGAATAAGCTATTTTGCATAAATAAACTGTTAAGAAAAAAAAATTATAATATGGGGCTTTATTAGACCCACAAATAAATAGATTTTATAGTGGACTTGGCCCCAAATAATTCTTTTCAATTAGGGGGCTTTAATTTAGTGGGCTTGGTGGGAGCTTTTTTAAGTGGGCTTTGAAATTTGGGGCTCTATTGACACCTCTAGGAAAAACACCCAAGTTTTTTGTGTTAGGAATTACCTCTCAACACTTTGTTACATGTTTGCTTTTGACACTTGTAATCATTTTCTTGATGAGGGAACAACTCCATATCCTATTAGAAGACACAATTGAAGGCAGAAGACTAAATTAAATCACACAATTAAGTAATACAATTCATCAATCATAAATTAAGAGCTCCTGTTAGCATAAAATTTTAATTTAGAAACAAATCCATGATTAAGTCTTATTCATAACTTCGAAACAACCCATTTGAGGTTGGTCTAGTGGTTGACTTGGGATTTCGGAGTTTGCTTTGGCTTTAAATGGCCCCCGCAAGTGGATGGTGGGATTGGTCCCCTCGGATTAGTCGGTTCTTAGACCGGATACCGAGTTTTAAAAATAAAAAAAAAGAGTCTTATTTAGAAGAGTTGCCAACTAGACAAACCTCATCAAACGTTAACAAAATCAGTTAACTAATATTAAATCTTTGTCTAAAATGATAAAGCATCATTTCAAAACTCAAAACTTGCACCTTTAGCGTCAATAATTGTTAGATAAATAGGTGACCTAATTTTGAGATATAACAAAACAAATTTCAAAATTCGAATGAAAGTAGAATCTCATAATCTAAAGTTTGATAAAAACCGTTTAGGAAATCAAACTCATTACTCTTAAATGACTTGAAAATAAATAGGTGATTGGTAAATTCAAGTAAGTCATTTTTACTCGGTTAGGACACTAGATTGAAATAATAAAGAATATCAAAGAATGAATTAGATAACCAAACAATTATATTCAATTTATTAACGAGTTTCATAAAATGATTAATTATTCATAAGAACTCGAATTTGATTCTTAGGTAGAATAATTTGTAGTTAGACTAGAACTTAATTCAAAGCTAGACTCAGGATTACAATGATTCAAGACTAGAACTTAATTCAAGGTAGAACTTAATTTGTAGTTAACACAAAAAATAAATTTGAACCCAATTGAAAGAAGTGTCTATATTTAATGTTGACACATCTCAAATGAAATAATATGAAATAATACCAAAGAGAACTTATGAAAAACAAAAATAAAACGAAGAGAGTAAACAACTACATGTAAAATTTATCTTATAAAGGAGGTAAATGTAAATACCTTTATAAATGCTCTTTGAGTCTAAAAGTCTTCTTTATCTTGGACAGGGTACCATCCCTTCACCCTATTTTTTTTTCCTTTCTAAACTACATGTAAAATTAATTATACAACCGAATGTCAAATTATTCTAAGAGTAATTCATGATTGAGTAAATAACAACCCTTCATAGATATTGAATTTCATCTTCAAAACCAACGAATTAGATGTTTTAATTGAGTAAAATAACATTACAATTTTTTCATAAATTTTTAAACAATTTGTCACTTTTTTTTAGAGTAATTCATGATTGAGTTAATAACAACCTTTCATAGATATTGAATTTCATCTTCAAAACCATCGAATTAGATGTTTTAATCGAGTAAAATAACATTACAATTTTTTCATAAATTTTTAAACAATTTGTCACATTTTTTTAGAGTAATTCATGATTGAGTTAATAACAACCCTTCCTAGATATTGAATTTCATCTATAAAACCATCGAAATAGATGTTTTAATTGAGTAAAATAACATTACAATTTTTTCATAAATTTTTAAACAATTTGTCACCTTTTTTTTTAAAGTAGTCTAGTGAACACAATTTCACCCTTACTTTTAAACAAGCGAGTAGTTATGGATTTAAACTTTAACCTTACATATTACAATTTCCTTTTAAATCGAGCTATGCCCACGAGGATGATACATTATCTAATAACTTCAATTGAACATATGCTAAATTTTCAAAAAATCTAAGTATATGAAAATAAAAATGATTTAAATTCTTTACACCATGTAGTCCCATACTTTGTAATACACTCTCAAATAGGTCTTAAGATAAATCACTTTAGTTTCAAAATTTTACAAAACCATTTCACTCAAAATCAATTCAAATGACAATACCGATGTTACTAAACTACTCATATCTCCAACTTTGAACACACAAACGATTATGTGTATGAGTTTTAGTATCAAGATCTATGTAGTTATAAATGCACGTTATTACACACAATTTTCGATCTCAGCCGTCAATCCAAGACCAGACGATTCATATCAACGATCTCGGCTATTGATTTAAAAATGAACGACTATTGATTTGAAAATGGACGACTGAGACATACTTTCGTAAGTTTTAGATGATGTTTATCACTTTATCGTCTGGACCCCGATCAAAATGAAATTAATTGGGATCACCTGATTCAGCTGGATACCCCCATACACACTCACATGCAAATGTCAAAACCCAAATCTCTCTCTATTAATTGCCGGCCTATTACCGTTTCCACTTAATACGCCGTCGTTTCATCCTTTGTCTCTTTCTTTCTTCACTCGTCGGTTACTATAATACTCAAATCCCACTCTTTTCAATTTCATTCTCTTCTTCACTACCGAGTTGACTCATTCTTCATCTCAACTCGTTCTCTCAACTCACTTTCTCCGCATTTTCTTCATTCGGTACTCTCTCCCTCCCTCCCGCTCTCTCTCTCTCTCTACATTTTTGCTTCTGATCCGTACGATTCACTGTAATCACTCTCGATTTTCGTTACTTGATTTTGTACTGAATCTGTTGATATTTTTGTCGATTTCTTGTGATTTGCGTTGTGATTGAATCGCTTTGATTTTGAGTTGAAATTATTGGTAATCATGTTAATAATGCTTGATTTCTGTGTCGATTTTTTATTTTCATATTTTTTTTGTGGATTTTTGTGGATTTTGAATTGAATGATTGTAATGTTAGATTTTAGGATTGAAATGTTAGTGTATTTGTTCAACAAGATTCAGAGATCTTGCTGTTACTGAATTGCTTTGATTTTTTACTGAATCTGTTGATTTTGTACTAAATCACTTTGATTTTTGAGTTGAACTTTGGTTAATCAGTGTGATTTCTGTGCCAATTTTTTGATTTATTTTCGGAATTTTGGAATCAAATGAGTGTAATGTTAGGATTTAGGATTGAAATGTAAGGGTTTTTGTTCTTGAAGATTTTGATAGTTTACTGCAATACACGCTGAGATCTTGCTGTTAAGTTTTATAATTGTATAGTGCTGATTATATTAATTTTTTTAGAATTTTGTTGGGAGATTTAGTTATGTCACTTAGTTGCTTTGATTTTGTACTGAATCTGTTAATTTTTGCCATCTATTTTATCTGATCAATTCACTTTGATTTTTGAGTTGAAATTATTGTTAATCATGTGTAATAATGCTTGTAATTTTGCTTCATTATTTTTGTTTCTTGAGACTTGTGTGCAGTGATTTGAAGTGTATCTGGTTTTAGTGTTGTGTTTGAAGTGGAAGTTCAGTTCTAAGATTGGAATTAGCTTTTGTTGCAATCATTGATTTTCTTGGAAGTTTAGAACTAGGAAATTAGAGAAATGGTAGTGTAATTGTGATTTAGTGAGGTATGGAAAACCACGAGCGAGTAGAGCATTTTTTGTTTTGCAGCTTGTAAAAGTTATTTTCATAACCGTTAATTTGTTTTTAAGTTCAAATTGAGAACAAGGAAATAAGAGCAAGGGTGCTGTAGTTGTAAATTGAAGAGATATGGGAAACCAATAGTGTTTAGAACTTTAAATCATTTTTTGCTCTATGGTGTTAATTTTTGTTTTTTTGATGATTCCTTCGTTGTTGTTGAATTCAGATTTTGACTTGAGAGTTTTGTTTTTGTTGTTGTTAAATTCGTTGATTTGATTTGTCATTGTACTTGTTTTTACAGAAGTTAAATAAATGGTGGTTTGAGTTTCTCTTATTGCTGAGTTTAATCGTCTGTCTGCCCTTTTTACATCAGACTATAGCTGACCGGGATGTCGGAGACAGCACTGAAGGATCTCAATACTATTCCTGCAACTGAAAGGAAGAGCGAGGGCTCTGGTAAGGCGTGTTTGACCAAGCCTCCTGTTGAAAATGCTAATGAAAATACTGAAGAATGTCAAAAGAAGAAAAACTGTTCCTCTTTGGTTTCCCCACATGTTAATGGAAATCAGGCCGTGCCTGCTGATTCTGTTGTAGAGACTGTTGTAGAAGTAGAATACATTGAATCTGAGAACTTGAACGATCTAGAAGATGTTGATACTTGTCTCAAGGTATTATTTTATCCATTATTTTTTCGGTAGAGGGATTGGATGGGCTTGAAAAGTTGATAACCCTTGAAATTGGTGTGGTTCAATACCTTGGGTGTTTCATTATTTTCTCGAGTTATTTACCTTTGATTATTAGCTTTGAATAGTATAAATTCAATACCTATGTTATGTTAATATAGTTATTTGGTTTTATTATAGACCCTCTTAGCTGGACTTGACTCAAAGGACTGGGTCCTGGTTTGTGGTACTCTAAATAATGTACGCCGTTTGTCTATTTTTCATAAGGAAGCAATGCTTGATATTTTGTAAGTATTGAACTTTTTTCCTCAATGTTTTCTGATTGAAAGATGGTTTTTAAATTGAAATACCGTTGCTTAACATGCAATGGTTTTTGTATGGTTGTATGAAGTTATTAAATTAAATTATTCATATGCTAATTGGTAAACAGGGGGGATGTGATCACACGTATTGCCAAGGCCCTGAAAAGTCCTAGAAGTGCTGTTATCAAAACTGCCATTATGACATCTGCTGACATTTTCGGTGCATATAATGATCTTATAATAGATTCTTTGGATCCTCTGGTAAGTCAGAATTCCTTATGTGTACTATTAAATTTGCAATCTTCAGCATTATGTAATCTCAGCATACACTTGTGATAGTAAATTGACATGTTCTTAATGGTGGATGCAGCTATTACAGCTTCTTCTCAAGTCTTCACAGGACAAACGCTTTGTATGTGAGGCAGCAGAAAAAGCCTTGATATCAATGACTACTTGTATTTCCCCCATTTCATTGCTGCCAAAATTGCAACCATACCTTAAGCACAAGCACCCTCGTGTTCGTGCAAAGGCATCAATGTGCTTTTCTCGAAGTGTTCCACAACTGGTATGAGTACCTTTATGACTTTTGCTCATCTTGATGACTCTTCATATTGATGTCTTTTTAGTTTTAATTTATTTCTAGAGTTGTTTCCCATGAAATGATTTTCTGTGATGGAAAAAGAAAAACAATGAAACCAAAATTTTAGGAAGCCAATTAATGAATGATGCAGGCAAAGAACCTTGGTCACCACTGATGAAGAAATTCCATAATTTTTTACGTTTGTTTTGGACATCTGACTGAATTTTAAGAAAGTTGTTTCAGACCCATATTATTTAAGAAAGCTTCTCATGTCTATGTTAGATTTGTGAATGGTTTATCATGAATCATGATCATGCATGTAATTCTGTTGTTGATAATTGATATACTGCCGACCATTGCAAAATTAAATAGGACACTTAGTTGTGATCAAAGAGCAAATATTTTAATTGAAATATGGCATGCCCTGAAAATATTAATTTGGTTACCGGGAACATGTATTGGTTTTCTAGATTAATGCTTATATGTTTAACCTGCTAGCATTAATAATGACCTTATATCTGTTTTGTTCTACCATGCAATGCTCTACAACTGTTTACGAGACAATCAACGTATATGTATTTATATATAACCCTCCCTCTCTCTCTCTCTCTCTCTCTCTCTCTCTCTCTAAGTCTATCTCCATCTCTATATATATCTTTGTTGTTTTGTAAAAAAAAATCAGTCTGTTTGTTTCAACAGTTATTTCAGTCATTATACTTGTATAAATATGAATCTTTATAATATATCTGCATAAAGAGCTTAGTTGTGTATCATTATATAAACGGATCTAGGGATTTGTTGAAGTTATAGGGCATTAGGTAAAGGAGTAGGGAAGATAAAGAAATGAAGACTTCAATTTATACTTATATTGATTCAAAACTTAAGCATTGACCTTCATTTATATTAATACTACTCCTAAATATAACAAAATTGGAAAAACACTGATAATAAAGTAGTTGTAAGAGATAATCTAAGATACTCTTAGGTAAGAAACAAATTCTAAGATACTCTGTAACATAGGATCAATGATTTTATAAGATATATATATCAAATCATCCGACAAACTTGACCAAAATTCTAAAACGATTTAAATTGCTGTAACTTGTTGCATCCCCTTTCTAGTTGAATTTGAAGAGGGTTCTGTTTAGGTAGAAAGGGTAATTAATATGGCCAGCCTATGTTTGTGACTGAATGTGGATCATTAACATTTTCTCTTTTGTTTGGATAGGGTGCAGAAGGAATAAATACATATGGCATTGACAAATTGATTCAAGTAGCTGCATCCCAGTTGAGTGACCAGCTTCCTGAGTCCAGAGAAGCAGCTCGAACCCTACTTCTGGAGCTTCAAAATGTGTATGAGAAATTTCCCAATCTCATGCCAGCAGTCACTGTATCTGAGGATCCAGAGACCAAGACAGTATCTGAGGATCCAGAGACCAAGACAGTATCAGAGGGTCCAAAGACGGAGACAGTATCGGAGGATCCAGAGGCCGAGACAGTATCTGAGGAACCAGAGACCGCTACAGTATCTGACGATCCAAAGACCGCGACAGAAACTTGGGAAAGCTTCTGTCAGTCAAACCTTTCTCCTTTAAGTGCTCAAGCTGTACTTCGTGTGACCAGCATTGCACGGGAGGGTCTTGTTTCATGACACACACACATGAACTTCAGTTAGTGCACTTCATTATTTCCTGGTTTGCATGCCATTTTCTTCTGTATATACAGCGAGACAATTGAGATGATTTGAGTTGCCGTTTCGAAGCACGTATTGAGAGCCAAAGGTTTATGGCGTATTTTTTTTTACCGAGCTGTGGTTACCAATGATTGATATTTGATAGATATATAAATTACGCTACTTTCGTTGTCTTCAAGATTTCCTCCTCTTTTGAATTGCATGTAAGTAATTGAGTTGCTTTTATTAATTTTACAAATTCAAAGTTGGCATGTAAGGGATCGATTCTGTCTAAATTTTGTAGGCCTTGTTAATCTTATACTAGTAGTTTTGGATTTTAGTATTTACTAGTAGTTTTGGATTTTAGTATTTTACATAACAATGTTATGCTGTTTTATACATCAATTTTTTTGTTAATAACCCAAATTTTAGAGGAAGAATAACTTGCATTATTAGGAGTAATCACGGGTCATTAGGACTAATCTGTGGGCCATTAACTTTTTAGGTTTGGAGAATGACTTGCATTATTAGGAATAATCACGGGTCGCATAGATGCTGTGTGGTTATGATGATCCTCTCATTTGAAACTGACCAGACAAGCCATTGAAGTATTAGTCTAAACAACTAATTAACTTTTGCTGATTTACTTTTAGCTGGACAGTTCAAATGTAGTAAGGTGACAGCATACTAGAACCAATTCAAAACACCTCATTCCCTTAACTATTATTAACTCTTAATCACACATTCAAAGTGTCATCAAGATCGAACTGTTTAAATTTAAGTTTGGTATTTTAATCTGGATCAGAAAGCCACCAATGTTCCGAGTGCGTAAATGTTGGATTTTTCCGACTATAGCAAATCCCATTTCCAATTATTGTAGATTTAATGGTTGGGGTATCATGTGCTAAGTTGCAAAGACACTGAGAAGCTCAATTATTTGAACTAACTAGTAGATGCAATTGTAGAATTCTTTGGAAGGAACAGGGTGGCCTGCATACAGGAAGATGAGCTGTAATTTGCATTTTAAAGGCCATTCTTGAGGGTCTAGACATTTATTGTATGTTTGTAATGTTGTTTGACACTTGCATTGCGATTACACTAATCTCACCGCAGATTTAAACGGAGTAAACTATCAAATTAATCCTTCACTTTATAAGACACTCTTAAATAGATTCTTGATATCATGAATATTTTAAAAAGTTCCTTGACTCTATCAACTTTTACTCAAATTATTCTTTCTCAAAATATGGCAGGAACTAAATTAAGATAGAGATTAGTAAGTTGTTAAAATACAGGGACCTAATTGATAAGTGGTTAAATATGGGGACCAACTTGACAGTTTAATAAAGTCAAAAATCTTTTTAAAATATTCATAATCTCAAAGACTTATTTATGAGTGGAGTGTCTTAACGGAGACTAATTTGATGGTTTACTCTTTAAATATCACTTAGTTTTCGAAAGAAACAGGGGCTTGATTGGTTTTCAAGTACCTTTTGATCACTGGCCACCATTCATGTCCCCAAATCATTGTGCAAGAAGCAAACAGACAAGAGTATGACTATTCAATAATCAATATTGAGATGTGTGACAACCTGTATCAAAATAATGAATCTGAGTATATTATTAGCAGAAGGATCAAATTGATGTGCTAAATGGAGATATTTTTTGTTTCTTTTGACTCAGGGTTCTTTTTGTTTTGAGAGGATATACTCTTTTGATAAACCCACTTGCTAATTACACTGATTTAACTATCATTCTATTAATAATGTAATACTAGAGTGTATGATATTTTCATTAGGGACATTCTCATAAGAGACATCTCCATGGATTATCTTTATTTTGTAAAATCTTGGCAAACAAATCTCTACAATTACCTTTTGGTTATTATATTTGGTGATTTCAATTATCAACATTTAAACGTGTCAGTCAATTTAAGATAAGAAGTATAAGTTTGTATGGTCATAAGATTTGTACATAACATTTAGGAGTACACACTGAAACATAAAAGAAATAAAGTCGAAAAAAATATACATATTTTTAAAAATAATTAAATAATTTATAATTTTATGTGTGTGTTCAAGTAATTATCATTTGTCCTCGTGAGTAGGAATGCATAATATATGTGTGCATTCATAATATATGCAATATCTGATGTTCAAACTCCGGCAAAAAAAAAAGTAATTATCATTTAGGGTTGTGACCAACTAATATAAGACCGTTTTTGATTTCCTTTACACTTTATTTTTTACGATTTGTAATTCTTTTTACCTATAGTGTAAACTTCTTAAGTTTACACTTATCATTTGTCCTCGTGAGTAGGAATGCATAATATATGTGTGCATTCATAATATATGCAATATCTGATGTTCAAACTCCGGCAAAAAAAAAGTAATTATCATTTAGGGTTGTGACCAACTAATACAAGACCGTTTTTGATTTCCTTTACACTTTATTTTTTACGATTTGTAATTCTTTTTACCTATAGTGTAAACTTCTTAAGTTTTTGTTATGTTTTACCTATGTGTATAAATTGCATCCATATGATTTGATTGTGAGATTGTTATTATCAAACAAATTTACTGAATTCTCCCACCAAGCCAAGCCAACTACATAGTACATATATTGTCTTTTTGTTAGTTTAGATAATAATTTGGCTTCTTTAATCCGTATTCCGTACTAGCAAAACGAGAAATGATAGAGACGAGACGACGTAAATCGTCTGCTATATCATTTGGATACATTAAGACAATAAAAGTACTTAATGTTAATTCAGACACACACACCTTAATAATCATATATCAGATAATTTGAATTTTACGTAAAAAAAAGTGTGTCAAGTAGTCTATTAGCTAAAAATTCAGAATGAATAAATGGAGAATGAATCCATAGTATAAATCCTGTTTTTTTTTTCTTCATATACAATGCAATAGTGGTTAAGCTCACGAGACATATAATTTAGTATCCGTTTAGAATTACGGTGAAAACCGTCAAACCACACTCATAGCTGTTTTGGCTAACGCTCCAAATTGGAGCTTCAACTTTTTTCACGTTTTTTAAGCATTGGGACTCGGTTTCCAGCTTCCAACCGCGTTTCCAAACACATGTTTAATCTTGATCTATCCAATGAAGATCTAGAAAAGAGTACGGTTGTGCTCGACGTTCCGTTGTGGTGGATATTGATCCTTCGCGGTGGTCTTCACGATAGAGGCGAATTGTGCCTGCAAGCACACTAGCATTCCGACACTCAAGTCAGTATGAGAATGAGGTGGATGTGTGAGAAATGTGGTAAATGTGAATCGTACATTGGGGGTAACACTACGTCACCCTTATATAGACGTGTAGGAGAATAACAACCTCCGTGAAATGCGGCGCCTTTGTAGGAAACGGTTAGAGATGTCCCTGCTCAGATAAACCCAAACATGCTCCGGTGCAATGTCCCACACGGACCTTAACCTGTGTCTTCACTGTGGCTGGGTCTTAGCTTATTGGCTCTTAGCCGGTCCGGAACAAATCCTAACAACATTAACGTTAATTTAGTTTCAAAATAATTGAAACACCACCGTTATATTCTTATCATTCTTCTTCTATTTTTTTTGAAGGACATCATTCTTTTTTTTTTGTTTTGATTAAAATATCATTCTTCTCTAATAGTTTTTCAATATAGTTTCAAATAAATATCACTTTGAGAAATTAAGCATTAATTCCAGGAAGGAGCACTTGTAGGGGAAGGTATCGTAAAAGAAAGAAAAAGGTGAAATAAAAATTGTCTTTAATATTGAGAGAATTATTTCTTTACGAGGAATCCCCTCCCCTCTAAGTTTAAGACTTATAAGTAAAAAGCCCTAAAAGTTTTACATTTTAAATGAATATAACTAAACTCTTAATTTGTGAACATTAAAATATTGGTAAAGCCACTTTTGACTTTTGTTCAAAATGGCAATATACTTTCGGTGCCAATATTAGATTGGTTGGCATAATTGTCTGCCATTCCATGAATAAAAAAATACATGCCTCAAACATTTTTTATTCATGGAATGGCAGACAATTATGCCAACCAATTTGATATTGGCACCGAAAGTATATTGCCATTTTGAACAAAAGTCAAAAGTGGCTTTACCAATATTTTAATGTTCACAATCTCCACTTAAAGTCACAAAAGGTGACTTTAAGTGGGAGATTGTGAACATTAAAATATTGGTAAAGCCACTTTTGACTTTTGTTCAAAATGGCAATATACTTTCGGTGCCAATATCAAATTGGTTGGCATAATTGTCTGCCATTCCATGAATAAAAAATGGTTGAGGCATGTATTTTGCAGGCTATAAATAGACGTCCCTTGCAACAAGTAGAATCATCCCAACAACAATTAGTAACAACATACTTGACAATACCGAGTCTGCCATTGCTAGGTGCAAATTGGCAACGGCATTATCATCCATCTCTTTCCACTTTTCGTCAGTGATATCTGCAGGTCTGCCATCTATTGCGTCTAGGCAATTATCTTTTCTTAAAATTGCCTTATCTTCAATTTCCACAGGGAAAAATTTCTCCCGTTGAACTTCTCTATCTCAAATTTTGCTGCCATGGTTTTTACACCAAACATATTTTTTTTTCTTCAAACTAGACCGGAATAATAAGAATTCTTTTCTGATGTGGAAGATCGGTTTACACCGCAACCACAGAGCATACTAAGATTTTTCTTATCACACCACTAGTTTATCACAGCGGAACAACAACTACGAACCAGTAGCTCTGATACCACTGTTGGGTACCAGAGTAACAAAATATTATCACACAGCTAAAATAAGAGACGAGAAAAGAGGAACTGAACACACAATATTTTACGTGGAAACCCCTCAACAAATAAGGGGAAAAAAACCACGGGGCAAGAGTAGAGAACTTTTACTATGTGGAAGAAATTACAGGACCTCTCTCTAAATACAAGGAGAGTACAATTAACACTCTCTCTTATAAATAGGAGAATACTAACTAACACAAACTAGGAGAAACCTCACAGAAGAAACTAATTTTTCTCTCTATATTTTTTCTCTCACAAACTATGTTTATTGTTTGTGTTGTTACTAATTGTTGTTGGGATGATTCTGCTTGTTGCAAGGGACGTCTATTTATAGCCTGCAAAATACATGCCTCAAACATTTTTTATTCATGGAATGGCAGACAATTATGCCAACCAATTTGATATTGGCACCGAAAGTATATTGCCATTTTGAACAAAAGTCAAAAGTGGCTTTACCAATATTTTAATGTTCACATAATTGATGCTAATTTTTTTATTAGGGCTTGTTTGATTTTGCATTTGTGCAAGTCATGACTAACCAACCCTCTAGAGCTTTTGATTCATGCACGACCACTAGTAGCTAGTTACCAATGTGACCCATCAACCCCTAATAAAGACCAACTAATTGTCTTGACAAAAACAAAAAAAAAACAACTAATTGTAAAAAAAAGACTAACTCTCATATTTCATAGACAATTTTATGAGACTAACATTTTCTACTACACCTAAATAAAAGTCGTTGCTAATACATCCTTCTCACTTAGCAATACAATTGTCTCAAATTACTCCAACAACAACCTCACTAATTAAATAGTCTACCTAGCTATTTCACTAACACTACTTTGAACTACTCCAATTAATATAGATACTTTAAACTATACACACTATTTTACTATCGAGTTCAACATAGCTAATAATTTTCTTAAGAAATGGATTAGCTTAAAATGACACATCTGAGATGGATGATTTTTGTATTTTTTTGCTTGAGCCAATACCTTTAGGTATTCTTTTTTGTCTTATGTTAATGAGAAAACTTAAAGGGTAACACACCAAAACCAAAAGAAAAAGAAGGGAATTAAAGAGAAAAAGGAAAAGAGAGAAAAAAAAAAGGAAAGTTTAAAATTAGAAGCTAACCGTGCTTTTTTTGCTCCCACTTGTCAAACTAGTTACCTTGCCACCCACTCCATCAACATTCCAGTCACCTAATACACAAATGACCAATATATATATAATTGCTGACCAATCTAATTAATGATGTACGATTAGGTTTTTTTAAATGACATTCTTAGTGTTTCTTTAACACAATCAAGTTAGTGTTAATCATCTTTCGACCGAACTCCACATTATCAGAATTGAGAGTCAAAGAGTTAAAGATGAAAAAAAACTCACTCTTTCTTGTTATTTACTTCTAGCTCAATGTGATGAATGAAGCTTTTTCACACATGCATTGTGAATAGATTTTATGCAATATTATGTAGTAGAAAATATACAACATTATGAATTCATGTTTAGGAAATTTATAGTTTTTCATAAAAGTGTTGAGAATGGTCGTTTTTTTAACTTGGTTGTTAATATTTGTGGGAATGGTGGGCTTGGTCATATTTCATGCATGTGTTTCTGAGTGGTTTTCTAGAAGTGGAGGAAGAGGAGCAATGATTGATAGGGGAAGAAGAAGAATTTCCAAAATTGATTTGGAGAATCTTCCATGTTATGATTATGTTGTTGATCATAGAACTAGCACTATTGATTGTGCAATTTGCTTGGAGAATTTCACTATTGGGGATAAATGTAGATTGTTACCTATTTGCAAGCATAGTTTTCATGCTCAATGTGTGGATCAATGGCTTTTGAAGCATCCCATTTGTCCAATTTGTAGATCTATGATTGGTTCTCATAGTGGAGACAAAGTTGTTATAGGTAACAATGGAAGAGAAATCATAGAAAGTGGTCCATCTTGAAATATTGGTATAGAATTGAAACATACTTTCTTATTGAAGATGTAATTATTTGATAGTTAGTATTTTATTATTAGTTAGCTACTCGATTGCAATTTATCTAAGTGATGTAGTCCCTTGCGGTAAACATAATTTCTTATTTTCAATGCAATTCTACTTTATAGTTTATGTATATTTCATCTCTCTTGCATGGCCTCTATCAAGTGTTTTAACACTACAACTTGTTAGTTTAGTTGGAGATAATATGAAACTTTAAATTCTACAAAAAAATAAAGTAAAATATGGATCTTAAAAAACAGTTCGACACTTGGGTTGACCTAGTGGTATTGACTTGGGACTTGGGAGTGTGCTCCTCCTCAAGGTCTCAAGTTCGAGTATCTCTGGTGCCAATTTGGGTGGGGTAATTTAGCTTCTTAAAAACTTAAAAAAAAAAAAAACGAAATTTACTGTTCGAGTCTCTATGGTGCTAATTTGGGTGGGCTAATTTAGCTTCTTGGGTGGGCTAATTTAGCTTCTTAAAAAAAACGAAATTTAGTAAAAATTAAATTTTATAATGATAAAAAATGAGTTAAATTTTATAATGATAAAAAATGAGAAGATTTTATTTTATTTTTTTTAAAATATTAAAATCAGCTTCTTAAAAAAAACGAAATTTATTAAAAATTAAATTTTATAATGATAAAAAATGAGTTAAATTTTATAATGATAAAAAATGAGAAGATTTTATTTTATTTTTTTTAAAATATTAAAATCTAGAGTAGAACCAAGTTCATATTAGACACATGTGAATCTTTCTCTTTAAAAATACTAAAATCTACAGTAGAACCGAGTTCATTCATATTAGACACATGTGAATCTTTCTCTTTAAAAATACTAAAATCTACAGTAGAACCGAGTTCATATTAGACACATGTACTCACAAGTTAATCACGTCTAATTTTCAAGGTCTTTTTTTTTGTTTTTGTTTTTGAAAGAGTCCTAATTTTCAAGTTAATTACACTCAGTTGGCTTTTTTGAATATAAAGTTTAGTTACTCATTGTAATTAACATTTTCTCATTTTATCAATTTAAAAAAATCAACGTGTTGACTACAAAAAATTAAACCGTGTCAATCAAATTTTATTTTTGACAAAAGTCAATCGATTATTGAAGATGTTTGATTCAAGTCTAGAAATTACATTCTCGAGAACACATTGGTAGAGAATGTTTATGCCTAAAAGGATAGTAGATTATCGAAGGTGTTTGATTCAAGTCTAGAAATCACATTCTCGAGAATACATTGGTAGAGAATGTTTATGCCTAAGTTTGTTATAAGGTTAATTTATTTTATTTTTATTTTAGGGTATAAAAGTTTTCAATAATGGGATGACTTTCATAATTTCCATGAATATATTGATATATAAATTTTATTTTATTTTTATTCATATGAAATTTTAAGTGCATTTTGGTTTTAAAAATAGTTTTTTTAGAAATATTAAATTGTGTGGCAAACATATTTTTATAAAAAAAAATATCCGAAAATCAATTCCCATACTTATCATAACACCAAGTTCTATAGTTGACTAGCAACCCCCTTTACTACACTCAACCAAAAGGTACTATTTTTTAACAAGAACCAATTAATACTCTTATGTATTATTTTTAATCTTATGTTTATTTGCAAACTAAAAGTTAAAGAAGGGAATTAATGAGAAAAAGGAAAATTTTCAAATTACAAGCTAACCGTGATTTTTTGCTTCAACTTGTCAAACTAGCTACTTAACTTTTCCACTCACTCCATCAACCTTCCAGTCACCTAATACACAAATGACAAATATGTTATTTTAAATGGAATTCTTGAGTCACCTCATACAATAGGTTCATTGTTACATTCTGATCGAACTATAGATTATTAGAGCCCTTATTTTTTTTTATTATCAGTGCTCTTGTTTTCTAAGAACCAAAGAGTTAAAGACGAGAAAAAGTTCACTCTTTCTTATGGTTTATTTATAGTTTACAGTTTTTTTTGCAGATATTTTGTACTATAAAGAAACTGAGGAAAATTGGTGCATCCAATGTCTTGCTACATTTAATTACATTTCCAGAAGCAGAAGAATTTCCTCAATCAAGACTCAAAAGGTGACAAAAAAAGGTTGTAATTTTTAGAATTTTTCTTATGATATACAAAAAAAGCTCAAAATTATGAAGAAGCTTCACTCATACATTGTCAATAGATATTTTGCAATGTTATTTAGCATGAAAAATATTCAATTTTATGAATTTATGTTTATAAAATTTCTAGGTTTTTCATCTTACGTGTCTTGATACTTCGTTATATATATATTTGAATGAAATGAGAAGGTCTTTATAATTTGTACTAATATTTGTAGGAATGGATTTCTTGTTTCTATTTCGTGAGTGTTTTTTCAAAAGAAGCATTTCCAAAACTGATTTGGAGAAGCTTCCATGTTATGATTATGTTGCAAAAGAAAATGGAAGTAACCCTTTGGATTGTGCAATTTGCTTGGAGAATTTCACTATTGGGGATAAGTGTAGATTGTTGCCTATTTGTAAGCACATTTTTCATGCTCAATGTGTGGATAAGTGGCTATTGAAGACTCCAATTTGTCCTATTTGTAGATCCAGGGTTTGTTCTCACAGTGCAAACAAAGTTGTTATACGTAACAATGGAAGAGAAATGGAACTATCTAGAAATGCTAGTTTAGAATTAAGAGGAAATAATCCAGCATAAGAAGTAGAATCACAAGAGCATGAATTAGGTAAGGCATAGGGAGGAAAGGAAAGAAATTATCCCATCTAATATGGCTAGCTACGACGTGGTGTATTTGGTTGCAAATAAATAATACTCTTTTCATTGAAAAAGTGGCTAATATTTTGAAGGTGGTGAATCGTATCGAACAATTATCTTGATCTTGATTTATATATAGGAAAAGAAGTAACAAATATTGGTTTATTCGGTGTAATCTGTATTTTTAGAGATTAATAATACATATTGGAGATGTAATTAGTTAATAAATTGTTATTAACTAGTCACTTGCTTGCTCTCTATATAACTCATGTAACCCTTGATTTAAAATAGTTTGTCATTTTCAATACAATTTTATTTTATAATTTGTGTATATTTAATCTCTTCTATAATCTTTATCAAGTTTTGTAAAGTTGCAACTATCTAAGGGTCCTTATGTTGTAGAGATTGGAGCTTTATCAATAACATCTATATATATATATATAGAGTTATGATAGAAGATACCTTTTGTGAAGGTGTCTTTTATCAAGTTACTCTATGAGCATTTGCGAAAAGACACCAACTTACTTTTATGAAGGTGTCTTTTAGCAAAGTTATAACTAAAAAGTGAAAATCACACCTTAAGGTGTGACTTGATAAAAGACACCATCAAAGGGTGGCTTGTAACATAACCCATATATATATATATATATATATATATATATATATATATATATATATATATATATATATATATATATATATATATATGGAATATATCATTTTATGTTGGATTTTTTCTTCACTTCAATGTTTCAAGTATAAAGCACCCATTTTTTTTTTTTTTTTGAATCGGGTATAAAGTACCCATTGATTGCTGAGTTGAACAATGATTTGCTTGTTAGATGGAGACATTTACTCATGTCCTAGAGTTAGTTCTGCAGCTTCTGCTCATGGGTCACTTTCTTACCTATCTATATCTAAATTTATTTTTGCATATTCTATTTTGGCTAAAATATGGTTTTGGTCCCTGCAAAATTTGGTTTTAGTCCCTGCAATTTTTTTTTATAGCTTTTGGTCCCTGCAAAAATAGGCCAGTTTTGGTTTTAGTCCCTGCAAATTTTTTTTTTATAGCTTTTGGTCCCTGCAAAAATAGGCCAGTTTTGGTTTTAGTCCCTGCAATTTTTTTTTTATAGTTTTTGGTCCTTGCAAAAATATGCCAGTTTTGCTTTTAGTCCCTGCAAATCTTTTATAATTTTTTTTAGATTTAAATGTGTGTTTGGTCCCTACACTTTTACCCAATTTTGGTATTGGTCCCTGCGCTTGTTTTTGTTTGGCATTGGTCCCTGCAGTTTGTAAAACTTTTGGTTTTAGTCCTTCCGTTAAGTCTCAGTTAAAAAAAAAACCAAAAACTAATGGTGTGCCACGTGGACCAATCATAACACGCCACGTGGCACACTAAAAGACAAAATTTTATAATTAGTTTTTTTTATTATTATTATCTTATTAGATATTTAAAATAAAAAACTAAAATAAGATGAGAAAAGAAAGGAGAAACCCACTTCATATAACCGATTGTACCAGCAGAACTGAACTTTGAATCAAAACCCCTCTTTTTCACCAAGTCTGTTGCCAAGACACACGAAGGCTCTGTTTGGTAAAAATAGCGGATAGCTTATAAACTAGCTGATAACTTTTAGCTGATAAGCTAGCTGATAGCTTTTAGCTGATAGCTTATAGCTGATAAGCTAATTAAAGTGTTTGGTAAAATTAGCGGTTCAACTAGCTGATAGTTGTAAATTGACATAAAAGGACATGTTTTATTCATAATAATGTTTTTAAGAGTTTATAATACAATCTATACCAATTAATATTTAAGATGTTTAGTCATTTAAATTTATTAATATAATCAACATATATTTTTCATTAAGAAATTATTTTAAGTTTATTTCATTCAATTTTTATACTTTATGAATGATTAAAGTATAAAATTTTATCCTATAAACAAAGTTAAAAATAATCATCGATAAGATTAGAAGAAAAAAGTGTTAAAAGAATAACACAAAAATAAAATAAAATTGGTAGTCAGTATATACCCAGGAAAATTAAACTTTTTTTTATTAGTTGGGAAATATAAAAAATTGCATGTGTAATTACATGAAACGAAATGGTGTCATTTGCATTGTAATACATTGAAAGAGTGCTAAATAAAAGCATGCATACTTTGTAGTATAAAAAATACGTCGCACAATAACGTTATATTATTAGTTTTCAAGTATAATAAATTATAAAGGGTAAATATGGATTTTAGTTAAAATAATAAGGGTAAAAATGGAATAAATGATAATAAGCTATAAGCTATAAGCTCAAACGCTACTTGGAATAGCTTCTGAAAAATAGCTTATAAGCTCGTGGAAATTCGTGAAATAAGCTATAAGCTCGTTGTAAAAAAATGTTACCAAACAGAGCTTATTTTGTCAAACGAGCTTATAAGCTATAAGCTATAAGCTATAAGCTCATTTGGTGGGCTTACCAAACAGAGCCGAAGAGAACGGAGAATGGTTTTTTTATTATTATTTTATTAGATATTCATGAAGCAGCAAAAGCAGAGGAACTGGAACGGTGGCTTGCCTTCTCTTTCCCGTGTTTTCTTCTTTCTTTCTTTTCTCATCTTATTTTTGTTTTTTATTTTAAATATCTAATAATAATATTAAAAAACTAATTATAAAATTTTGTCTTTTGGTGTGCCACGTGGCGTGTTATTATCGGTCCACGTGGCACACCGTTAGTTTTTGGTTTTTTTTTTAAACTGAGACTTAACGGAAGGACTAAAACCAAAAATTTTACAAACTGCAAGAACCAATGCCAAACAAAAAAAAGCGCAGGGACCAATACCAAAATTGGGTAAAAGTGTAGGGACCAAACACACATTTAAACCTTTTTTTTATAGTTTTAATAAAAAAATTCTGGAAAAATTAAAAATTAATAAAAAATTGAAAAAAATATTAAAAAATTCTGGAAAATCGAAAAATTAATAAAAAAATTTAAAAAATTCTGGAAAAATTAATTTTTGTGTATTTGTAAACCGAGAATAAGGGAAAAAATATGTGTATTTATAAACCGAGCTTAGGTTTTTTATGTATTTTTCGAAATTTTGAAATTTTCATTAGTATTTTTTCTGGGAATTTTTGTGTATTTATAAAGCGGGAACTTTTGGGTATTTATAAACCGAGAATAAGGGAAAAAATACAGTGAAAAAACATAAGCTTGACATATATACTAATCAAAATTTCGAAATTTCGAAAAATACATTTTTTCCAGAATTTCGAAATTTCGACATATATACTAATCAGAATATTTTTTATTTTCCAGAATTTTTTCATTATTTTTTATTTTATTAGATTATTTTATTTTTTTAATCATTTTTTTATTAATTTTTTTAATTTTTTCCGTTTTTTTCAATTTTATTAATTTTTCAATTTTCCAGAATTTTTTAATATTTTTATTGATTTTTCATTTTTCCAGAATTTTTTCAATTTTTAATTTTTCCAGAATTTTTTAATTTTTTTCAATTTTTTATTAATTTTAAATTTTTCCTGAATTTTTTTAATTTTTTTATTAATTTTTCCATTTTCCAGAATTTTTTAATTTATAAAAAAAATTATAAAAGATTTGTAGGGACTAAAAGCAAAACTGACATATTTTTGCAGGGACCAAAAACTATAAAAAAAAATTGCAGGGACTAAAACCAAAACTGGCCTATTTTTGCAGGGACCAAAAGCTATAAAAAATATTTGCAGGGACTAAAACCAAAACTGACATATTTTTGCAGGGACCAAAAGCTATAAAAAAAATTTGCAAGGACTAAAACCAAAACTGACCTATTTTGCAGGGATCAAAACCATATTTTAGCCTTCTATTTTTGAAGGAATAGTTTTTTTTTTTTTTTTTTGTAGATTCTATTTTGATTCTTTTTTTGGTCGAATATTCTATTGTGATTCAACTAGTGAACTTGTGTATGTTGGAGCACTATCAAGAGTCTAACCTATTAACGGGCCGAGTTCAAATTCACTCGAAGATAATTGTAAGACTATTACTTTTTCCAGTGTCCTATTTGTGTCTCCTCATTACAACCTTGAGAATCCTAACTGGTCATGTTGCAAACAAGTTATCGTCGTGATCAAATCGTCAAGTAATTAGGGAAGCATTGCCTGTAGTTGGGTTTGAAAGGGAATTGGTGAAAAACTGAAGTGGAACATATATGGATCATCTTCGTTTAACCATTTGAAGGCGAATTTTGAGGACGAAATTAATTCTTTTATGTTCTATTTGTGGCAAACCTAGATCCTAATTTGATAAGAATTAAAGTTATAGTTCAAGCCCCCCAAGTATACTTTAGTCTTAAATTCTTCACTGAAACAAATATAATACTTCCCTAACCTCTATCAAGTAATGCTTGATCGGATCAAGATAACACTAAAAAGACAAGGACATCTAGAGAGTTGTCAGGTTAGGGAAATAAAATGACTTACAAAGACTCTTTTTAATGGAAAATGATAAATGAACAACTTAATGGTTGTCCACACCGTATTTTCATTCGGTTAAAGGTACAAATTAAGTTTATTTTAATCATTTTTTACAATCTTGGAAAGCGTGTCAGCCTTAATTGCTCGATGGAAAAGATACTGTGTGTGGAAAGTTGTTGATTTTTGGTTGTTAAAATAACAATGCTCCTTTTAAATACATGACTGACTTTTTTTTTTTTTTTTAAGTAAGTGGTAAGTAGCTTTATTGTTCATTGCATCTCTTTTTTGAAAAATAAAATACTACTCCCTCCGATCCTATTTACAAGAGAAAGTTGACTTTTTAGATACATTGAATAATGTATGAATCTAGTCAAGAACTTATACCAAATACATAAATTATTTAACGTATCTAAAAAGTAAATTGTTTCTTATAAATAGGACCGGAGGGAGTACATTTTGAATATAGGTCGGGCTAGACTATCGGGCCGTGTAGCTCACTACTAACTGGGTTGTGCTCAATTTTGTAGTCCATGAATCAAGTGGATCGTCCCACTCCAATCCATTTATATGAGTGGTCTCATTGGACCGGTCCAATTGACAACTCTAATATGAACGATCATTTTACAGTTATCTTGTGCTATATCCCTTGTGGTCACAAAATTATGCTCTTGCACCTCTTGTACATTATTTTAATTTGCAAGTATGTTTTATTTAAACTTTAGAACAAAATACGACATTGTAAACTCAAAAAATGATTTAAAACCCCTTAGAGAATTGTTTAAAACGACCATCAGAGACACTTTAATCAAAATAATTTATTTATTCCTCAACTTTTTTCCGATAAGCCAGGAGATAAGTTAGACATCAAGTAGAATCAACTACATCCCAACTAGGTTGACATTTAACTGAAACTCTCCTCTTATACCACATACTCAATATATATATATATATATATTTTTTTTTTTTTTGAGGGAAAACTCAATATATATATTATTAAAAAGGGAAAAATATATATATACACAAACGGGAGCCAGACAAAAACCATCAAAAGATAAAAAAAAAATTGCAAAAGAAAAATAACCTACGTAAAAATCCATTCTGATCTCGAGAGAGGTCCTCCAATACAAACCGAGGTTAGGACCCTAAGAACGAGTTTGATAAGCTACCTTTTGAATTTTTTTTTTCTGACTCTTAGTCTTAGATAAAAAAAAAGGTGTAAAAGGTACGTCCGCAGTTGCACCTTAAATCAACAGATGTTGGACCAGCTCCATTTCTTTCAGCAGGGTTGGATCAACTGGCTCTTCTGGGTTCGCAAGGATAGCCCTAACATCTTAACATTGTGCAACGCAATGTGAAATGAAGATTTAGATTTATCTAAGTGTTCCTGATGTGGTGGTCGAGACTCAATATGATCAACAACATCATTAACCAATGCTGGTGTTCTTCCATCCTTGTTAATCGCTGGAATTTCAATTTGTTGTTCTGCTGGCTAATTTCTGAATTTACATTTTGTAGAGGAGGAGTGGGCCGTGTCTTAGTATTAGCATCGACACCAATAACAAATGCCGGTGAGACATCCATATTTTTCTAAGTTTAATAGAAGAAGAAAAAAAAAATATTTCAAACGTTTTTTTAAAATTATATAACTTATAAGTCAATTATTGTTATCAATTTGGGGCATGGACTTCAAGTCTACATAATATAACCTGTGAAGCCCGGATACGAGATACAATACGGATACGATACTGCACCGATACGTCGATACGAGAAAATTTTAAAAATCAAGATACGATACGGCTGTGATACGTTAATAAAAAAATTATATAATTAAATGCACAATATAATTATAACCATTTTTTTAATATACAAATATATTAACAAACAAAAGAAACCAATCATAGGCTCGTAGCACATCAACATAAATATAAATAATATTGACGATTAAGAGAGTGATGATTAGTCAATTATATACATAATATATCCCAAAAAGAGCACCATAAGTGCTATGCTATATCCAAAAGGAACATTGATAGTGTTATACTATATCAATCCAAAAAAGAAGTATTATACTCAAGAGTTAAGTTATTTTAGTTAACATTAATTGGGTAGTATTGGGGCAGGTATTGGTGCAGGATAATTATCGGATACTTTCCTGATAAGTATCGGGAAGTATCGGATAATTATTTTTAAAAAAAATAAAATTTAATCTTTGGATACTCTTATGATAAGTATCGGGAAGTATCGGACAGGTATCGGTGCAGGATACGCAGGGGATACGATACGTCATCCATTTTGAAGTATCGGGGCTTCACCGACTGATTTGGTTCATGTTAGCTCTTAGCTTCTAATTAATTTAATATGTTTGCAATGTATTTGACGCTGGTAATTAAAAATTGATCTGTGAATTAATTTTATGAATAAAATTTAGTTATATTCTTTTGCATTTTAAGTATTTATTAATATATTTATTTCAAATTGTCTTCAAAACACCCAAGTTGCAACTTTAAAAATTCGACAATGTGAGAACCAAGTTCTCTATATTCGATCAATATAGTTAGACTCTAGGTGAGATTCCTACAACACAGTCAGGTTACTATTAGAGAATCCACAATGGAGACCATGACATTTGAGGTCTTAAACGGGTCCCACATGGACATATCACTTTTTTATTATTTTTTAATAATAGTACCTATAATAGGTAATCAATCACTACAATGGAGATCCTCTATGTCTAAATGAGTCCCACCAATAACTTTTATTAATGAAAAACAACAAAAACAACTCAAATAATGATTATTTTATTGAAAAGTGGTGTGGGGTCCACTTAAGATTGAGGGTCTTAAAGTGAGACCCTGAGTCTTTAAGAGACCCCTAATTTTTTTTCCACAATGGGGGTACCTATTAAGTACCGGGTCTTAAATAGTAAAGACCCTACCAATGTGGATGCTCTTAGTTACCTCCTGGCTCACTGTTTCTTGTGCTTTACTTATAGTGAACAGTTTCTCTTTGGCTGATTTTTGGTACTACACAAAAAGTTTCCCAATGTTAAGAGTTTGTCTTATAAATAATATGCAACAAAAGGAAAAGCTCAAACTGATGAATGAAGCTTCATGTTTAGAAATTTTCTAGTTTTTGCATCATTGAGTGTTGAGAATGGAACTTACTATAGCTCTATTACTAATATTTGCAGGACTAGTGCTTTTGGTCCTATTTCGTATATGTTTTCCTGCTGAGAGTTATATGAGTATGAGACTAGGAAGAGCAACATCAATGGTTGATAGGGGAAGAAGAAGCCTTTCCAAAGTTGATTTAGAGAAGCTTCCATGTTATGATTATGTTGCAAAAGAAAATGGAAGTAACCCTTTAGATTGTGCAATTTGTTTGGAGAATTTCACTATTGGGGATAAGTGTAGATTGTTACCTACTTGCAAGCACAATTTTCATGCTCAATGTGTGGATCAATGGCTTTTGAGGAATTCCATTTGTCCAATTTGTAGATCTATGGTTGGTTCTCATAGTGCAAACAAAGTTGTTATAGGTAACAATGGAAGAGAAAGCATAGAAAGTGGTTCATCTAGAAATCTTGTTATAGAATTAAGAGAAAATATTCCAACATTTGAAGTAGAATCACAAGAGCACTAAATAGGTACAGTTGAAGATCGGTTTGAAGTAGAATCACAAGAATCACAAGATCCTATACAGGTACTCTACATCCTTTGGAGATTACTAATAAATTTAATGTGTCCATTTTGCATATTGATCTTCCTAAAATGTCATTTGTATATTTTGTCTTTTGTGGAAGTTATTTGTATATTAATATGTCCAACTTCTAGTTTTCATATTTCAAGTTAAATTAGAGTATTAATAAATGGTATGTTTAGAGGGAAAAAAAAATGATAAATGCATCTAGTAAATTGCATAGAAACTTGTACTTATGGACACACATTTCTTCAATGGAGATTTCTAATTAGAAATGATGACTCAAAAAGTAGTTTGTTAGATTGGTCTCTATATAAATTATGTAACTCCTTGATGTAAATGTACTTTCCCATTTTTAATACAATTTTATTTTATAGTTTGTGTCTATTATATCTCGTTTAGCATAAAAAATAGTATATCTCGTTAATGACCTCTATCAAGTTTTTTATAGAGCGACTTATTGGAATTAGTTAGAGTCTTAGAGACATATATAGAGTTTGTAGCTTTATGACATGTAAATGAAGACGAGTATCATTAAGATATTTTGAATGATGAGCAATGGTGTCTTTATGTATTGGAAAATTATTCGTATACACCTTAAAACAAAGGAAAAAATAAAATTAAAGAGTGATATAATAGATGTCATAATTCGATGAAGTGATAGAAATAGAGATCAAGAGAAAATTGTGTGTTGTGTATGACATTTAGATATGTCTATTTTTATTTTTTTTATTTTTTTGGGTACTAAGACATGTCTATTTATCATTATTGTTTAGTATTAGTACCATGGTTATTACATTATATTCATCCTTTAGGTTGTATATAATTATTTCTTTTAGTTGTCACACTTTAATGTTTCCATTACATAGCACCTCAATGATTGCTTAGTTGGTTCTCAGCTTTTGCTAAAGGGTAACTTTCTTACCTTTCACTACTCTCATTCTTTTTTTTGAAACACTACTCTCATTCTTTTTTTGAAACGATGAATCCACTCCACACAAATTTAACCATTAGCATATTTAGACAAATCACCAAGATACTTTTTTTTTACAATACCAAGAAACATAGAATAAGGTCAAATTTTAGCAAACATGAAAAGGAAAAAAAAAAAAAAATAACAGATCCAAACCTGTCAATTGTCATAACTGTAGATAGAAGAAAAAACGGATATCTAATCATATAGAAACAATCTACAATTATGACAATTGAGAGGTTTGTAACATACCTAATTTTCAGAAACTATATTCCATATATTTATAGATATGTTACACCTTATAAATTATTATCTATTATGTTAGACAATTTTTTTTTTGAAGAAATATTATGTTAGACAATTTTAAGTGTATATGCACTAGATTAATAAAAAAGAAAACAAAAAGTGTAAATGCATTAGATTAATAATAGTGTGCACATAGCTATATTCTAATTACTTGTAGATGCCGTCCATTAATTAATTTATAAATATTCTTGACATATTAGAGATATTGTGATTAATCTCTTTTATATGTGTACTTTTTTTTTGAGGGATTTTATGTGTCGTGTACTTATTACTGCGTAATGATTTTATACATATTTATTATGATTTAGTGGTTTATATAAAGTGTCAATATTATATTTATTTTATCATTTTGAGTATTATCTAAAAATGCTAGTATTTTAGCATGTGTATTTTAGAGAAGATATTTAAGTTATGAGTGAGTAAAATAAAATAAGTAAATGTACGGGGTAAGAAATGAGTAAGGGATTATGTGTATTTTTGTTGAATTACTTGATGATCAATATGACTTATATGTGATGTGGTGATATAATTCTGACTTCTTATGTAATGTAATAAATTGACATGAGAATAAATGATAATGAATTAATGATTTTATGAATTTGAGACAATCAATTATTGGTGTTATCCCTTAGACGATGAAGTAGTGATAGTTCAAATCGCGCTCCTTACGAGTATCATAGGCCTAATGAGAGGAGATAATAGATGTTAGGAGTCTTGAAATGAATAATATTTTGTCATCATCCAGCTAGGGTTTGACAAACCTAAACGAATAGAGTCTGATAGTATCCTTTAAGAACAATATTCGACATTTAACCGATTTAATTACATGGAATGATCTAGTGCATTTGTCGTGATCCTATCAAGTTTTTGGCATGATGAGAAGGTAAATATGATTAGACATTAGGTAAATCAAATTACAATTTACAGTATATATTATCTAACGTTATTATTTGTCATTCTAAAACTAGTTACAAACCCGTGCTTCGCACGGTGTGGATTGCTTCTTTTCGGATAATTTTGTTTGCAAACAGATATTTGTTAACGCTTAAAAGTAAACTGATTCCAAATATAGATATTACATGCATATAGATATAAAAAAAACCATGATCCATAACATATCAAATCCTAGACAGGTCTATCATAAACGAAACCAAAACAGAAGTTATACAACATAGATTCTAAAGTACACCATCTGGTCACTATTATAAGCAAAACTTTGTATTTTAGATTCATTCATTTAATGATGTATATAGTCTTTATAAATGAATGAATCTAAAATGCAAAGTTTTGCTTATAATAGTGACCGGAGGGTGTAGTTGTGTTTGATGGATTACAAAGTTAAATTTCCAAAACGGCCTCATTATCAATCCCAAAAGTAACCACTACGTTTCGTTGTTTACTGGCCGCGAATGTGTCTAACATACATTTTGGTTGGTGGATCTTCCAAATCAAAGATCAACCTATCACTCTCTTGTAAGTTGCAGCCTATGACGAAGTTAGACCATTCACCACCCAAAGATTTCTCAGCATTCCCCCTGCCAGTAGTTGTTACCTTGCAATTATATGTGCTCTGTGTCTCTACATCCTCTAAAGTCATCCTTAGAAACTAAGTAGGGAAAGGATTGAAATATTAGTTACATATCATCTATAAAATGAAGGTAGGATAACTTATAACTTATTTTATAGTAAAGAATATATACCATCATTTGCAATTTATCTTCCGTAGTCATCCATTGCACCACATCCTTCTCAAAGTGAGGGACATCCAGAATCACCTTAACAGAGCTAGGTTTAGCCTTTTTGAGTGAATGAAACAAAGCTGCAGAATATTATCAAACAACAATGAAACAAACTTTGTCTAGAAATAAACACCGGCAATTTTTGCAGCCACCTGATCCACATTTAAGGTATAAAAAATGGCCATCTCTTAAATAGCAACTGGGACATATAGGCAAATTATAAAATTATGAAATTAAACATGAAGAAACTACTATATGTCCTCTTTCAAACACAACTGGTCCCACTCGAAAAGGAGTTTCCAAGCGTAAGATATTAACTTTCTAAGCTGACTGACGCAACATAATTTGTAAAATCAAACAGCTCAATTCATAAAATCACTTTAAATCACATAACCAATATAAAAATATAAGACTTGACAGTATTAAAGTAGTAACAGTAAGCTTTCCAATCTAATTGGTTTCACTCAAAATTGATTCAGATGTTATAACAGATATAAATCAACCAAAGGATAACAAAAGAAAGAAGGCAGACTGGAACGCAAAAGAAAGAAGCCAGACGGGAACGACTCCTCAATTCTTAGTGCTTTAGAATCTTACTTTGCTATTGTAATTGTATTAAAAGAGAAGCCATACCCACAAATTATGGTAACTTATATAAAAGTGTGTGTTATCCACGATTCCTACTTCAAATATGAGTTATGTGGTCTTCATTGTTCTATATAGTGCATGAACAGCCACAAAACCAGTATCGTACTGCTCAACGCCATATTTCCCTCATCTCTTCATGACAATTTCCACTCTGCAACAGCAAAAATCATGTAATGGTGTCAGGTTCATCATCCAACATAACAGAATGATGCTATCAAAGATATAAGCCACACATTCAAGTCAAAATAAACAGCAGAAATAAGGACTATGCCAATATCTTATTAGAGCCATGCTTCTATGAATTGAGGACTATTGAGGTTAGATTTTCAAATTGAAAGCTTTTACCTTGACCCTTATCTGGGTTATGAATCAGGGACAAACTAACTGGCCAAGCAAGGCTAGAATTTGGCAACTTTGCATTCTGCCTAATAGGCAGAATTCTCAAGCAACATTAATGCCCATGCATCAATCACTTCACAATAATAATATCAAACTCCATAAACAACAGTTGCAATTTTTATTTTATATCTTAATGTTTGAAAGAAAAAACTAATATTGCAGACCCAATCTTTGACTGAAAAAAGCATACAACAAATTAGTTTTTTGGTACTCATCAAGGCTATATACAAAACGAACAACTCTCTCATTCCCATAAACTTCGCCCCACTTACTTCCGATATAATTTGTACCAAGACCTGTCAAGCATAGAGTTCTCAACCGTATGAATATCCCTTTTAAAATGAAAGCTACAATAACCTAAAATCATGAATAGATAGAACTTCAGCTCAGAATTCTTTTATGCTAAAGAGCCACTTTTCTATATCCTTTGTAATTACAGAAAAGCTTAGTAACTACATCAAATTGAACTTTAGCTAAGCTATCCCTGATATGGGTGTTGTAAATTATATACTTTATGTGGTGGAGCTGCAGGACATCAATCTTAGCACATGCAGCAATATATGTCTTCCAACCTACTTCAACAACTTATTCACATTTTCAATTCCCATCCTATGTATTTGTATTTGTATTTCTTTGATCCACAAACCAATATAAGAGGATAAATAAGTAAAATATAAATGGAACTTCAGAGTTTAATTCTAAATCTTCAACTAACTAAGAAACAAAACATAAAATTATCATCATTTTACATTTCAAATTCAAATTGCAACACCTCATGCTGCAACACCTCTTTTGGGGCAATGGAGAATGAAACATGAGGCTAAAACTTGATTGATGATTGAATAGATCAATTTACACATGCACATCACAGTGATGTTTGTATGAATCTGCATAATTTGCAATGAAGTACAATTCATACTGAAGAAACCACTTGGTAGAACTATTTATACCCTACTATAAATAGGGTTCAAATAATATATGCACCTAAATAATAAAAAATGCATCAATGCAACATATATGCTAAACTTGAAACACTCCAATATAGTTGATTAATATGTTACTGAAGATTCTCTTTTTATTCAAGTAAGAAAGAAATTTATATTGCTTGCAAGAATTGAAAATAAAGAGTAGTATTGAAAGCGAAGGAAGATTCAAAGGAAGCATTAACAGGACTTTCAACAGGTTCAAACTTGATCACTTAGGTGAAATAAAAGTTCATCACTACAACTCATTATGATCTCCAAATCAACATAACATAGTCCTACTCTGTCTGTGAAAGTTGAGGAGATAAATCAAGAACTATTACCTGGTAATTCATAAAGGTATCAATCAGCTCCACAGTTTGATAGGAGCCAAGCAATGTAGACTGGTACCTAGATTCAGAGAATTATCCATATGTTAGATATGTGATTACAAATAACACATTGAAATTTGAACCAAATCAAACTGTGTTTATCAAATCACTGAAATTAGAAAGACTCATACATATGTAAAGTGTTACTTAAATCATACGTACCATCCAACGCTATTATTGTCCACATTGACCTCTCAAAAACACCTCATCATTTCAAGCTGGTAATTGGCACCATCAGCTTCAATTTCCTCGTCTTCTTCCCTCATCTGCAAATTTTAGAAATAGATATGATGAAAACTTAATGAGTCAATGTTAGCTAATTTCGAAATTGAGAGACAAAATAAACAAATAAAAAAAGTGATTTTGAAAATTAATATTTATATATGAATCAACTCAGAGAGTCATCTGAATGCCAAATAGGTGAAATTGCATCATATATTCAATAAGGAATCAAGCATGTACCTCTCTTTGTAAAGCCTCATCAAGTTCTTGCTTATCATCTGGTGTTATGTCTTTAGCATACAAATGTGTTAAGTTATTCCTTATCCTGCACATGAAGACAATGATTACTAACACAAAGACTAATCCTTAGTGCAGAAATTGCCACAACTCCATAAATTGTACTTTATAAATTGCAATGACCTGTAATTACAGGACATTTATTGATTAAGCATCTTGGTCATTAAATGAAAGTGTGAAACAATGTTGTTTTCCATTGCCGTGTTCAATCTTGTCAAGCTTATATTCAATGATTTCAACGTGAATTACTCTTTACAATTCAAAAATGTTGTAGGTTTCTAACATGAGAATTCCCTCTCACTAACACTACTACACGCTCTTTCTCTCTTTCATGGAACATTTTATTCAATTTTTTTATTTCTTTCAAGTCATCAAAATTGTTTCTTCAACTGAAATTACTCAGGCAACATATACTGAAATGTTGGAATTTGAAAGCGAAGTCTCCAATGATTGAGGAATACAAAAATGTTCCTTAAGTAAGTGTGGCTTTTGCCAAATTCTGTAAATTTTATATTTTTGGGTTTTTTCTTCACAAATCCATTATTACAAACAATCATAATACAAAGATCATACATAAAATCATTACCCACTAAACTCAATCAATGCATTCTCTTTTCATCGATTTCAAGTGCCAAACATATAAGATACAAAGATGATAAAACAGTTTTAGAATCCATTCCATTTTTTTACCTATCGGAAACAACCATTCAAAATCAACAACAAAAAAAGAAAAGAAAAAGGAAAATAATTAATCACCTCATGACTATCTGAAATCCCTGCAGTGGTATGGTATCAAGAAAAGCCTTGCCAAAACCAGTTGAATCATCAATCCAAATCACATTAAGAACAAACAAAACCACTCCTAACATTGCAGTGAAGTAAAACCAGGAAGATAGCTTCTGGTTTTGAAGGTCAAAGGTTGCAGATTCGTCACCCACCAAGTCAAAATCGGTGACTTCGGTAGCATGTTCTTCAGAAGAAGGTCTTACAAAATAATTAACCATCCAACTAAATAACCATCTCCCAAAATTCACTCACAAAAACAAATAGCACTCAACTTTTCTGTTGAAACACAAATTCATCATGACAGAAGACAGTCACAATATTTGATTAGGCCTCTTTGATTTTATTCTTAAACATGGATTCACTAATATATAACATCATTATGTGTTAGAAAATTCATGTATCTTTAATTTAACACATTCCAAACAGCACATATATAAACACATAGCTTCAACCCAATTTTTTTGATAGTATCAAAAATTTCAAAACTGGATTACCTCACTCATTCGAAACTAAATAATTAACACAAGCTCACATAAATCTTACACGTTACTTTTCAAGGACTCAATTGGGAAACTGATTGGTTAGAGCCACCAATCAAATTAAAAAAAAATTCAGCAAAAACCAAGCCTTCAGCATGCAATCCGATATCGAAAACAAAAACAAAACAGAGAACACAAAAAACACATTCAATCTAAAACATGGATAGTATTAGATTCATCAAAAGATAAAAAGCTCACCTTTGATGAAGAAGAAAACAAATTCTGATTGTAAATCCGTAGCGGCGGAAGCGAATTCCCTCGAACAGCAAGGCCATCTACAATTCTGTAGATTTGACCCATTTTTCCTGCATGAAACATGTCGAATTCATCCAAAAACAGTCTCCAAATAGCCCAAATCAGTTTAATCATCAATTTGGAATCAAGGATAGTATTCAAAGGTAATAGACATAGTTTAATCATTAAATCTATTAGGATTCCTTAAATCATCATTTAATTAATCAATTAGAGTACTTCAACTCTACTAAATTTAAACTTATAAACATAGCAATTTTAATCATACACATCACTATTTCTACACATGCAATTGCTAATAGCAAGTCTAAACTTTGAAATATCAGCTCACAACTCCTCTCCATTCCATCACTATAAGAATCTTTAAAATCCAATCCCAACATCTATTTCTCATTCCCAAAACCAATCCTAGGTTTAAATATTATGAAACGGTGTATTTGCAACCAGTTCTTCTAACAACTTCAATGGCTAAACTTCCCCATCCACATCCAATCTCAAGAATTTCATGTTTCTTCTCTATTCTAGCATTGATTTATTTCAGGAAAAATTAGATATTATGCAAAACAGAATCTAATATAGCAATATAATAGAGACTAAAGTCACTCACTCTTTCAATCAGAAGAGATATTTTTCTCATTTGTGCATCTTTCAAGCCTTCATCTTCATCCTATCATATAATTTCGGAAAAATAAAAATGTAAATCAGCTAATGCAGAAATTGAAGTGCCAGTAGTGTTTACATGATATTTAGGCTCAAGCATCAAATAATTGTTGTTCTTACCTTGAACACTGCACATGAGTATGTCATAGTTTCATCCAAGAAAAGTGCAAAGAGTTCATTACTCTACAAAGATCAAAGAATATCTTTATTTAGTGTCAGAACTGTAAAAAATCACAGAAGGAAAAATCAGAAACATGATCCATAATTTCTTAATTTATACCAGATCATAATGTCTAGAAATGTTCCTTCTAGCCTGTGTGAGAGTATTTTTCCTTGAAATATGGTCCATGAAGAACTTTGCAGATGTCAAACCAGCCGTAAATAAAATCGATGTCCACCAACCCCTAAAGACATTGGCGTATCATAAACAAATCATAAATAACAAATGGTACCTTCTCTTGGATACAAAATGTCCACTCCAACCTATCAATCATAAACATAACCAAACCACATAACATTACCAATATCAGCAAAAACACATTATTATCGAAGGACCTTAACCAAGACAACAAAATTCCATTTTTTTTTCAAGAATCTGAGAAAGACCCAAAATTCAAGCATAATACCCTAATTCAGAAAACAACAACAAACTCAGTCAATCACCATTCTCAAATCTCAGCAACAAACCCACAAAAAATTAAAATTTCCAGAACTCATAAAAACCAATCCAAACTGCCATCAAACATTAGCGAATTACCTCTTTTTTATTCAAATTAAATTCATATCAAACATAACCCTAATAATTAAAACCGAAATTCACCCAGAAAAGAAGAAAAAAAATGCGATACACAAACCCTTAACATCAGATTGAAAGAAAAAACATAAATTCCAACCTAAATTAACAAAAGCTGATTCAATAAAGCATTTTTAGAGACATGCATGATCTCAGATGAATAAAAGAGGAATAAACAATACCTCCCATGAAGATCGGTGTGTTCGATGGCGGAGACGGCGAGGACTTTTTCGATCATCTTCAATCCAATCCCACCGCCGGCGAATTCTTCTCCGGTACTCCCTCCCTCTCTCTCTCTCCCCCTCGACTCCCTCTTTCTCTCATTCCCGTTTCTCTCTCTCGTTCCCGTTTCTTTCTCTCTCTCTCTCTTTTCTCTCTCGTCCTCGACGGCGGCGACCCTTCTCCCGCGTTCTTTCTCTCATCCCCCTTCTTTCTCCCGTTCCCACTTCTGTCTCCCTTTTCTTTTGTTTTTTTTTTTCTTTTCACATATATAGGCAAGGGGAAACCCATTTTGTAATTTACCAAAATACCCTTCAGAAGGGCAAAATGGTAATTTTTACGGCCATTTATTTTCTTATTTAGTTTAGTAGATACTAATGAAGTGTTATTTACTTTTTCCACCAACTCTCTTATTTATCCATTCTACCTAACTATTCCACTAATTACTTCATTAATAAGAATAATTTAGTCAATGAAGCTCGTTTCTTCATAGAAATTAGAACACAATGTTTTTTCGTAAAAAATGTGCATAACTTTAACTGCATTTGAGACGGTGAGAGTAATAATTGCTAAATTTATAATTTTTCTTATGAAAATTATGTAAAAGGTTTAGAATTGTTACAACTAGGAATCTTCTCCCAATGCCAAAATTGACATACAAATCATCCCCACAAAAAGTGCTAAACTTGCCCCAAGTTGAAGCCTAAAATTGGTTAGCATTTTTGAGTTCATGAAGTCAGTGGCAACAAGATCAACAAGAGCCATGTTAATGAGAACCCCTGCAGATGCTGATAGAAGAAATCCTTCAACTATTAGTGACTTTGGACTACTTTCATTGTAGATGTTTGATATTCCCATACCAATGCCAATTCCAATTGGAAAAATCAGGCAAAAGAATAGTATCATAATTGTAACCTTATAGTATTTGAATTGTGCCTGATAATACAAACAAAACGAGTATTAATAAATTTGACATTCTTGAGTGAGTCAACAGTTCTCAAATGTAAATTTTGCTAGTCAATTTGGTACTCAAATGGGTTTTTTTATTAATTTGTTTGGTCCTCCAATATGTCTTCTATTACTAACAAAAGTGTTGGGTATGACTCATATAGTTCAGGGTAATTTTGTAATCCCGACCCTTTTATTTAAAAGAATTGTAATTTGTAAACCCTAAGTTTGAAGTATTCAAAAGAGAAGAATTGCAACCGCTCTACAGTCGGAAACGTTGGTGAAATTGCTCAAACTTTGTTATCTAACATTGTATGTTCATTCTCTCAAAAAAAAAAAAACATTGTATGTTCATTGGTTGCGTTTTTTGCCTCTAAATTCTTTTATATATGGTATATAATAGAACATTATGACGTAATTTGATTCATGTAGTTGATCTCACCTAATGAGATAAGGCTTGTTGTTGTTGTTGTATTATTTTGAACCATAGTTGCTTTTCTAACAAGAATATACACTCAATGTGCTTTTGTATTTTCAATACATTCGGAGACTGTAGTGAAATTGATCACATATTTATAGAACAAAATGATAGAGTAATACTAACACATAAATAAATAAAAAAGTACCTGAGAAATGCAGCCACCAAGTCCTATTCCTTCAAAGCATTGATGAAAAGTTAATACTGCCACCAAAGGTTTAATTGTTTTAGGACTTCTAGACACCCCAAGAGATATCCCTAAAATAACTGAATGTAACACAATGCCTAGCTCCAAAATCTGCATATTTTGAATATATGACTAATTTAAGATAAACTAAAATTTAGTCCAATGTGTCTCTTTTAGTCAACATTATCAAATGTTATGGCACATGATATTCTCGAAAATCTTATATTCTCATTCCAATTTTTCAAGACTTTACTATAACTTCTTCTTTTGGGTGAAAAGAAAATAGTCCTCAATAAGGAGTAACATTTTAATGGTAAAAAACTGTGATTCATCAAAATTAGCTGATTTTAGCCGCGCGAAAGCATATATCGAAAAAAAATCATAAAATCCGTGTAAAATCTGCGGAAGAAATGAAAAAGTGTTTAAATAGAAAAAAAAATCACGAGTTCGATGCTTTTTCAACTTTATATCATCATATTATAGATAATAGATATCAGATAATAGAACAAGTGAGTTACCTGAGAAACTATAGTATACCGGAGGCGATTTGTTGAATCTAATCTATCCGATGCAATTGAAAAATTATGAGCATGGCTACTACCATTATCTGAATGATGAGTCTCATCATTCTCATCCAATGGCTGAGATTTTTTCATTTCAGATCTTTTATGGTAGCCCATAATCAAAGCTTCCATAATTAATGTTCCAATGGCTGCAACCATTGTTACAAATCCGGAGAAAGGAAACATTCCCCATGGCTTTTCGCCTATACAAGGACTCGTTAACGCCTCGAAAGCATCAGGAAGTATGTGTATGAACCCGGTCGCTAGAATCACACCAGCAGCAAACGCTTTAACCAAAAAATAAAAATCATTTTCCGGATTTAAATATGAACATTTTTTTGCAAAGATTGGAATGCACACACCAATTAGACTAGAAATAAAAACCGTTGCCATAGCAATTAATTTGTATTTCAATGCCTCAGATACTTTATGATCAGAATCTTCTACTTGATTTTCACAGATACATTTTGAAAATACCAAGTTTTGTTGAAGAAGAAGAATTATAGAAATGGTCATGAATTTTCTTGTGACAAACTTGATCATTGTATCTAAGGATTTGTTAATAGAGAGAAAATGAAATGAAGAATTTTGTGGTTGAAATTGGTTAATAACTAGGAAAAATTTCTAAGTGCTTGAAAGATAGCATATGGAATATATGAATCATAATAATGAGTAAAAGCAATAGAAATAAAAGGAGAAACTAATAGAAAAATAGTTGACAAATACATTGAAATTAGTTTGTGCTAGGTAACATCAAAGGAGAATATACAAGTGCTTGTATTTGTCACCTTTAGAGAATCTTTGCCTTAGAATGATAAAACTTGTCTCTTGTATTTTTATAATAACCATTGCTTTTTAGGGTATTTTTTCTTTTAATTTATAAATTTGTGTGCATGAAAATGAATATTTTGTTTTTTTAAATAAAAGATATTGTCTTATCAAGTGAGAATGACATTAGAATTGGACCATACATGTAATTTGCATTGGCCGGCAACAAGACTAATCGTACACAAGAATCAAAAGAGAGAGGTTAGAAATGATTTGTTCATGTTTCAAATTGGACGGTCTAACCAAAATCTTTGAAATATTTTTATATGCATATGAATACTCTATTAACAAACATGAAACAACAATATTATATTAACTCTAAAAAACACCCATGTTGGAGTTCAAGCGTGTGTGCATATGTCTTAAAGTTTATGTTGGATCCTTGATAAAACAATATCTGGATTCACTCTCGACGAGAGAGTAGGAGTGAATCCAGGTATAATGGATCCTTGTATAGAAAGTATTCTTGGCAATGGAGCTAGGTGACATTTTATGTTTGTGTTGGTTTGTAAGAGCGATGTAAATTGTTAGAATTTAAGTGTGAGTGGTCTGTCCTATATCGACTATAAATGTGTTAATTAAATGAAATATATATAAGGGAAGTGACTCATATATCAATACCTTTAGATTTTTGGTGAAAATGAGTCTCTTTGTGATTTAATTTAATTTAGTCCTTAATTTGTTGCTATTAGTGCTCCCCTAACTCTTCAACAACTTTCCAATTATATAATCTTTCCAAGAATTATAGTATAAACCAGTCCAATACATTTTTAATGTGTCTCTTTCCAAGAGAAAATCTGGAGTCTCCATTTTTGCTTTCTCAGTTTCATAAATAGATAAACAAATGTTTATTCCAAATTGCAAATGTTTCCTATTTACACACCTCTTAGTTACTGGCCACATGTTATCAGAGTTACATTTTAAGAATTCCTCTTAATTTTTTATTTATTTACATCTTTACATGGAATCAGGTATATTGATTTTGATTGGAGCAGCAACAATAGGGGTTATTTTGATATCATTTATCACTGCATGCATCATTTATCTTAGATTCTTCAGATTAGCCTCACTACAAAATAAAGGTAAGACCAAATTATTTCAAAAACTCATATTAGATCATATATAAAGGCTATAATATTATGCTTATGTACAACTTTTTTCAGTGACATTTGGAAATTTGTTAAGGAAAATTTCTTGTCCAAAAATTCCTATCAAGGAAGTGTATGCTGCCACCAACAATCTCAATGAAATGAATATCATTGGGAAAGGAACTTCAGGTGAGCTTCTTTTTCTCTATGTTAAAAACTGAATTACCGGATCACATCGATTCGGCAAGATTTTCGAGTCAGGATTCAACTGCTTGAAACTCCGGTTTGGTATATTAAATCTTAACTCTTCTCCTTACCAAACCAAGTGAAGATATTCATTTATTCGCAGACCTTACTTACCTCAAATTGTTATGACTCCTTTCTCCTAGAAACCGGAGGGTTAACACAAAAAATATCTTATTTTTTAATTTTATTTTAATGTTAGGTAAGGTCTATAAAGGTACAATGAAAAATAATCAGCAAGTTGCAGTGAAGCACATAATCAATGATGATGGAAATATAGAAACTTTTGTTAGAGAAGTTACAAGTCTATCTCATGTCAAGCACCAAAATCTTGTTTCTTTGCTTGGTTATTGTGTTGATGGAGATGAATGTCTTCTTATCTATGAACTATGTCCAAATGGAAGTCTTTCAGAATGGCTATTTGGTAAGACAAAAATTTCTACTTATTGTGGCATGGAAGTTTGGAAATTTGTTTACTCTTTCTTTTCACTATGATCTTTGAAGATTTAACAAATGGATATGTATGCATTAGGCAAGAACAAGGTGCTTTCATGGATAAAGAGGCTAGAAATTGCAATTGATAGTGCTAGAGGTGTTTTGTTTTTGCACATATATCAAGGAGGCTGCATTGTTCATCGTGACATCAAGGTCGATCTTTATTAACATCCTAAACACATTTAGTACAATGGTTAGAATTGCCATAAAGTTGACGGAATTATATGGTGACACCGTGATTTTGTTAAAAAGGTGATACCGTAATTCTGTCAAATTCACTAGTAATCGAAGCATATATTAATTTGCAGTTTTGGTCTGCGACATGACATGTAGTTCATTAAATGTGGTAAAAAGAGTTTTGTGTTTGTGTTAATTAAAAATGCAAAGACAATATATGCGGAAAATACTTAGGTGGGATCACAATCATTTGGACACATCATTTAACACGCACACATAAAAATATATCATTTAATTGTTTCAAAATGTAACTATATTTTTCTTTCCTAAAAAAATGCACTTTATTCAATTCTTTTATTTTTAAAACTTTTTCAAATATGTATGAATGATTAAATGGTGTATCGAAATGTTTGTGACCACATAAGACTTGTATGTGTGACTAAATGGTGTATCCGAATGTTTGTGACAACACAAGACCAAGGTTCCTGCAATTAAATGAACCTACATTCACATAGTCGGATATCAGGAATCGTCTAATCTTAATCGGACGGTCATCTTGATCGAACATTCAAGATTATTCTAAATGTGTGACTGGGTACTTTTGTTGACCTTAATAAATCTAGTTTGTATGTCCATTTTCATGCAGTCAACAAAACTCCTATCCACCTTTATAATTATAAGCAGTCATGTAGGGCTTAATTAATAGACTGATGTACTACTATAGTATATTTCTCATGCAGCCAACAAATATCCTTCTTGGATCAAACTTTGAGGCAAAACTATCAGATTTTGGATTATCTAAAGTTATTGAGATAGGTGAAACATATGCTAGTTCAGAAGTGAGAGGGACTTTTGGATATGTGGATCCTGAATATCAAAGCAACCACCATGTAAATTCATCTGGTGCACCATGTTTACAGTTTTGGCATGGTACTTCTACAAATTCTCTCTGGAAAAAGGGTCATAAATTTGAAGCTGAAGAGACCAATGTCACTTAGTAAAATGGTAAGAAATCATGTCTCAAATCTCTAACTCCCTCAACCTTTGTACTAAATGTTACATTTAGAATACTATTTTTTCCTATTTCGACGCTTCTAACTATTTCATTAAGTATTATATATTAACAAAGATATTTTAGTAAATGAAACGATCAACGTCTTAATTATAAAAAAGAAATTTAGTTAATTGCATTTAGTTTTTTATTTCATAAAAAAAGTAGTAGATTCTGAAAAACCCTTCAAAGGAAACTTTTTTCTTATATTTGAATGGAACGATCTCCTCCTTGATTACGAATGATCGACATGATTTAAAATTTCTTTTTTTTCTTTTTATAATTGTTTTCTTATATTTGATACCGCTTAATATAAATATATATTTTTGGTTATATTCGAGACCAAATGTAGTAGTTTAGAAATTAGTACACTCAATGATCTTTTGAAGAAGCTTGCATAATCTTAAACGACTATTTTTTTTAGTCTTTTGTTTTCTCAAAAGTTTGACCCTTTGTGCCAATTCTGTGTCCCATCATTTCTTAGGCGAAAACATTCACCAGGAATGGTACCATTACAGAATTTGCTGATCCTAGACTTGAAGGAAATTATTCTGAAGAAGCATTTGATTTTACACTTCAATTGGCTCTATCATGCACAGCCCTTGACCAACAAAGACCATCCATGGAACAAGTTGTAAAAACACTAGAAGAGGCCTTATTGATTTCAAAGGGAAGGAAGATTTTTACTCAAGAAACCCTAGAAGACCTTAGTATTCCTATTGGTCCATGAAATGATTGTTATTATGCTCAAGTTTTGTAATCTTAGTTTGGAAATTGTTTATTTTTTGAATTACTTGTTTTATGAGAATGTTACTTCTTGTAAATGAATTGTAACATGGAATTTTGTATTCAGATAATGAGAATAGTTGGAACTTTTATGTTACATTAGTAATAGTTCTGGCTTGTGCAGTGAGGATTGCCCCCACTTATAAACACATTGTCATGGAGTCAAGAAAGTAAAAAATAAAAAATTATTTTTAATAGTTTTGTTGAAGAAGAATAATCATAGATATGGTCATGAATTTGATTGTTACAAATTTGATCATTGTATCTAAGTCTTTGACAACAGAGAGAATATGATATGATAGTTTTGTGCTTGAAAGATAGAATATAAGAACATTATATGAACCATAACAATGAGTTAAAGCTATAGAAAATAAAAGCAAAAGCTAGTAGTAAAATAGACGAGGAATTCAATAAAACTAGTTTGTGCCTACAACAACAAAGGAGAATACACTATACAAGCTCTTGTATTTGTCACCTTTAGAATTTTTGCATAAGAATGATAAAAAATGTCTCGTCTTTTTATAACCATTCCTTTTTAGGATATTTTAGTTTGGTTTCTCTTTTAATTTTTAAAAGAAAAATTATTGTTTCTTATTGTATTTTCATTTTAAAATCTGTACATGAAAATGATTTTTGTTAACATAGAAGATAATGCTTTATGAAGATATTTTGCAATTTCAAAGATAAGTAGTGAGAATAACATATTCTAATTGGACCATAAATGTAAGTTGCATTGGTCGGCAACAAGACTAACTGTTCACAAGAATCAAAAGGGTGGTATTATAGTTGATTTGTTCATGTCACAACGTGTACCCAAAATCTCTTAAGTGTTTTTATATATGAATATTCTATTAAGAAACAACAAATAAATGGTTTTGTTAAGAAAAATAAATGGTTTTCAAACACTAAAAAACAACCAAGAAGCTAAACACACTTAAAGCAACAAAGGTTGGATCATTAAAAGATTTGGACGCTGTATCTCTACCCAAAATTTTAAAACATCAAATTGCCCTAACCAGTTGCAATTATAAAGTCAAATAATAATTTACCTAATTGAAACAGTTAACTTAATTTCATCCACATCTATAGCCTAATATGTTTCCTTCAATGATTTTTTGCTATATGTTATGTGCCCCTCCCTAATCTATATCTATATTCTATATAATATAAATTTATCACCTATTCCAAGCCTCTTCTCTCCTTTTCTTGACAAGTGTCACTATTTTTAAAGGTTTTAAGGTTTCATTCTAAGAGCGACATGTGGCGCTCTAATCTTCTTCTATTCTAATATTTTATTTATGGAAATGTTATAATTCAATGTTTTTTTTTTTGGAAGACCAATTAAGTTGTGTTATTATATGTTATTTTTTTATGGAAATGTTACAATTCAATGTTTTTTTTTTGGAAGACCAATGATATTGTATTATTATATTATTTGTATAATCGTGTAATGTAGTGTTTAGTTATCATATATTTTATAGTTGGTATTAAAGAATGAAATTTTAACGAGATTGTTTTATATAATATGATATTTCAATTATAACATGAAAATACGTGCAGAATAAATAAAAAATATCGTTGAAAATAAAAGGTTAACCCATGCTGATATTTATCCTTGTGCTAAAATAAACGTTAAACCTTCTCTAAAAAAATTAGCCTTAAACCAAAAAAAATACAAATTTGAGATTAAATTTTAGAAATCAATCATTTCGAATTCAAAAAATACAAATTTTAATCAAATAATTTAATTTTTTTTAATAAACAAATAATTTAAATTAAAATATTTGAATGCAGAGATTAAAATAAAACAAGTAATGGAATAATTATTTAAATGTTAAAGAGATAAATAATTGATGTATGTCAAATAATAAAAATTTGATTTGATATGAGTGTAACTTTTTAAAATAATTTTAATTAGATTTGGTAATAACCATTAATTTTTTATATAATTTGAATTAACATGTTCTTTTTTAAGATAATATACTTTTGTTTCTATTTTCAAATGTATATTGTATAATAATAATACCGTATAACAGTGTTTATTCAAAACAAAACAAAAATAATGTTATACATTTCTTAATTTTTATTTTTGTAATAATAATAATCATGATGTTGGACAAATTATTTTTTTTACAAATGATGTGAAACAATTGATTTGGTTGTAATTATGTCAAAGATATTTTATTCAAAGTGGCATTAAAACAATTAAACACAATATGATTTGATTTTCCTTAATAATAAGGAAAAACTTCCCCTCAAAAAAAAAAGGGAAAGACCATATGTAAGAGATGCATATAGAAGTCGACCGAAAAAATAGCAAATCGATTAAAAAGGGCAGGAAAAAAAATAGTAAGACTTATGTTAGAGAATATATGTAACCGAAAATTAAAAACGATCGCGTGTAATTACTCTCATGACAAATTAGATCCATTTAGTTTACCAAATTACCCTCTGGAAATTACTATAAATTAGACCTATGGCTTCACCAATTTTCACATCACAAATCACAACCTTGCCTCTTTTTCTGTTTGTTTAGTTTTTTCCTTTTTTTTTTCGTTGTTCATCTTTTTGTTTGTTTTATTATTTTTTTGATTCAATCGAGTATGATGCTCATTGAATTCGTTGCTGATATATGTCGTTCACATAAAGAAATTTGAAGTATCAATGATCGATGTGGTTGATTTTCTTAGAATTTTTTTTTTTGCTTAAATTTGTTGGATTTATTATTTATACCTTAACATAATGTTTACGTCGGGAACAAATTTATTATATTTAGTACTTTTAGATTAATTCAATTGTAGCAAACTCCATTTTTATCATAATTGTTCTATTGCCCTATTATATATTATTATTCGTACCTTAAATGTTTTTTTATATAGACTGCAATAGTTGCTCAAAAAAAATATAGACTGTACTAATATAATATATGATATAATCCCATAAAATAGTGCAATTATTTAAGTGCATTAATGAAAGATGGCTGCAAATAAGTAATACTAAGTAGTAATATAAACCGGTAACAAAAAAAAGTACTCTGTCCCATTTTAAATGACATAATTTAAAAATATATATTGTTTACATAATATAATTTGATCATATTTTTGTACTAATATATAAAGACAAAATATAGTATATAAGATGTTGGATTTGTCTCGATTAATATTTTTAAAATATCAATTTTTCATAATTTTTTTAATAGATTATTAAAGATATTTACGGATGGAGTAATATAGACTGTTTCATTAAGCAAAAGCCTACAAAATATCTTTGTAATTTATTATCGCCGAATAAAACAAATAAAAGGCTTTAATGACATTTTTTATTTTGTTTTGACATATTAATGACGTTGTTATTACTACATTAAAATCAGTACACCTTCACTACCAAAAAGATCAATACACCTTTCGTCTCATTTTTTTTATGATATTAAAGCAAGGATGTTAAATTTTACTTGACAACATGAGCTATGTCGTTTTCACAATTAACTAATATTAGTCAAATTATTTTCTACATTCATGAAAAAAAAGTATACATTTGGTTTTTGAACACATTTACATTTTTTTACACATTTAAATAAAAAAATTAAATAGATATGTACATCATGAGTATTTTTTTTAATAAAGATGTACCTCATGAGTATTTGTTTCCCCTAAATAAATCATGAGTATTTTTTTTCTTTCTAATTTAATCGTACAAATTGTTGATAATTAATGTACCATTTAATTGTCAATTACTACATCCATGAAATTTTTTTTGTGATTGCTTCATACATGTTGGCTATAAATATTGTGTTTGAAGCTCACACTTTTTACACCATTTTAAGTTACAACTCACAATTTTCATATCACTACTATACATTGTGCTTTTTGGTTTTAACATTCTCACTCAATTTCGAGATTCATACTAAAATTTTGAAAATTTTCTCGAGATCATTCTTTAATTTTATTCATTTTTACTTCTTTTTCTCATTTTTTTTCTTCTTAGATCTAATTCTTAAGACTGGATCTATTTCTAATATTTTTTCATAGGTACAACAATTAAACAAATTTCTCTTTGTTTTTCTTTGTCAATTATTCTTGATCTTTATTCACTTTCTATTTAGTTGTTGCAGAATTGGATCTCAAACGTTGAATGTGATGAAAGAATCAACATATGGTTTGAACTTTGAAGAAATTGGATTAAACACTTTGATTAGAATGGATGTATTTTATTAGTTTTTTAAGCAATGATTATTCTTTTATACAACTATTCATCTAATTAGTTTTAGAGATATAATCTGTTTTTGTAAATGATAGATATTTCACATTCCAAATAGTAGTTTTTCTATAGATTAATGATTATGTTGTACTTTCAACTTTGATGTGCATCTACGAAAAAATGTTGTAAGAATTGTCATATGTTCATTATGAGTTTTTTCTTAATATTATAATATTGATAAGATCTTATTGTATATTATAGAAATTTGTTAGTTGCTTCTTTGTAATTTGTTATTCAAAGAAATTAATGAGCACCAAAATACAATTATAGATCTTCTTTTTAAGAGACATGGAACATCGTGGTTCAAATCTTTCGCCTATGACTTTGTGTGGGACATGAATAGAGACAAACTTTCTAAATCTTTAGAAATGGTTTTAATGAATCAATAAAATTGGCTTGCAGTTTTGATTTTTAATTTTTGAACTTTTTAGTAGTTTACATTAATGGTGATTTATTCATTTTTTTTGTTGAATTTTAGATTTTTGAATGATTTTCGATTTTAGTTTTTTACTAATATTTGACTTTAAAATTGAAAAATGTTCCATCTATAATAAAAATTATCAAGATTGATTTTTTTTTCCCATACCATTTTGTTTCATCCGATGGTAATAATCTTCAAAGAAATGAGAAAAATAATATCATTAAAATAAAACAATATAAAATACTATCCTTCAACAAAAAAAGTTATTGAACCGTTTTTTTTTGTCAAAAAATGTTATTGAACCGTTTTTTTTTTTGTCAAAAAGAAGTTATTGAACCGTTTATATTGAACCGTTTTATGTTGATTTTTTTTATAAGTCAAGAGCAAAATGAGTTTTATGTTGAATTAAAATGAACTATCCATTTATGTCGAACTGTTTTATTCATAATGATATTGATAAACCATGTAGGATATATGGTACACGTTAAATGTCCATTTTTTCTCATGGCAGTGCTATCCATTTAGCAATTAAAATATACCCATATAACTTTGCATTTTAAGTTAAATCACAATGAGCACAATTCCTTTAAAAATAATTAAAGCACAATTATTGCATTATTGTTAACCACAACTTTTAAAGCTAATATTTTTTCCAAGGAAATGATTAATAAATATTTACTATTCAATAGACATTATTATTGATCAAAACTTTTAATGCGGTTGAAGTGTTACATATATTTTCAGACACTGTTTTAATTTTAATAAATAAAATAGAAGATGGTATATTTTTTTTTAAAAAAAAAACGAGATTAAATTTATCATCGACAAAAAACATAGACATTTGTTGTTTGTTATAAGAACCAAATAAACCTCACCCTTTTATATCATAAACGTATTATCCTACGATTCAAAATATTCACCCTTCAAAGTATTTTTTATAATATAAATCCTAAATTAATCGATATATGTACCATTCTAGGTATATATTTTACATTAATATTTTTTTATTAGTTTAATTTTTTTTTTCCAAGTACCAAAATTTATAAGGAACCATTGTTTTAATGGACATTTAATGAGGAAATATTCACCATTCAATAGGCATTACCATTGCCTTGGACCTTTAATGAGGAAATATTCACCATTCAATAGGCATTACCATTTTATCTGTTGAACAAGTATAAATAAAAATATTTTGATTTTTCTAAAATTCAAATCATTTTTAATCTAAGGTACATGGTTAAAATGATTTTGATATTTATTTTTAAATTTGTTAAGATTTTAAATATTATAGTTATATAATTTTTTTTTCATATTAAAAGAAACCTATGAAGGAAGACAAATATCTAAGTGAATCATAAGCAATTTAAATGATATTATCAAATTGTAATATTTTCAATAAATATTAATTTTAATGAATACTTTCCTTAACGAGTAATGATGTTTTTCAAATAAGGACATTCTCATTATTGTCAAATTTTAATAATTATAATTATAATAATAAATAAAAAATTCAATTTTTTATAACTATAATTATACATTAATAGATTAAAATATTAAGTATTATTAAAATAAAAAGGGAAAACCAGTCCATTTTCATTTTATCACAAGTTGATATAATTTGTTGATTTCTCTTTAATGTCCAAGATCTATCTTTTTACCACCAGACCAAACATTTACAAATGTATTACATTAATATATTAATTGTTGATTTTAAAAAAAAATTATGATATTTTATATCATTCTTATGAGTGTGTGTGTGTGTGTGTGTGTCCATGGGCAGATGCACCATATGGTTTGGTGTGACTATAATCACACCAAATTTTTTCTAAAAATACTTACATGTGAAAGATATCTACAAGATAACTGTAGAATTGCAAGTTTAGAAAATTGGTCAAACCATTTGTGATTATATATACTTGGTGTTTCATACATGTTGTTGCATCCACGCCTATAGGTGTTCACAGGATGGATCGGTTTTCATTGTAATCTATTACCTGATACAATGAAGTTTCGTTAGGTTGGATCAATAAATAATTACACAAACTTTTTAAAAAAAAATCTTAAAAAGTTACAAAATATCACAAAAGTACGGATAATATTTAGAGACTTGCATGTTACATATTAATATATTTCTACATTCGGTACGGGTTCGAAGTGTGTATCTATATCTTTAAAGACTTGCTAATCATAATAGGAACATGGGCTACCATAGACCTTATAGGAAAAACCATTTTCAAAAGGTGAATTTGACAATAGTAAATATTTATTTTTTTTAAATGTCAATGTAATATATTATTGGGGTAAATATTATCATGTTGGAGGGATTCAAACAATTGTCCTTTTTCTTATGACAAATGTTAGTAATTAGTTGTTAAATTAATATTTACTCTGTCGTTTGAGTTTGACCCAGTACCTTCAACTCCTTATTCCTTAACTCAAATCATTTGAACTACTCAACCCCCGAAACAATTTATTAGTTAGGATAAAAGTATTAGTTTAAAATATATATATATATATATATATATATATATATATATATATATTTGTAAACTACATATATAAACTTTATATTTGTAAAAGTAAATATCTTAATACAACTATATAATATTTTTTACAAATACTACCAATATTACAAGTTATAGTTTTTGTCAAAAAGCTTTATAATTTATATTAAAGATATTTTAAATTTATATTGATTTATATATCAAATAACTTAAATACTCGCTAACTTTGTGTAAATTAGTTTTGGATTTAAAATAGTATTTTATAAAACATTAATAAATACGTTAATTCCTTGAGTAAAAAAAAATAAGTACGTTAATTTCCCGTGCTTAGCATGTGTATCACACTAGCTTATCATTGAGAAACATCGATCAGGCCAATGGAATGTGTAATGGTACGAGGCTAACAGTTACACATCTAGGGAAGAGCACGATAGCTGCTACAGTAATAACAGGAAAAAGGGCAGGTACCAGGGTATTCATTCCCAGGAATGGATGAATCTTATTCCGAGTGATCCAGGACTACCCTTCAAATTCAGGCGCAGACAATTTCCATTGACACTTTGTTTTGTAATGACAATAAATAAAAGTCATGGTCAATCTTTATCTCAAGTGGGAGTTTATCTTCCTAACCCGTGTTCATGGATGGACAACTCTATGTCGCTGTCTCTCGAGTTAATTCTAGAAAAGGTTTGAAGCTGCTCATCTTGGATGAAAATAATAATGTTTGCAAGGAGACCACAAATGTTGTGTATCGTGAAGTTTTTTCAAAAAGTATGATCATTGATTATGTTTTAGAATTGTTGTTGCTATAATTTAGAAAACTAAAGTTGCGTATTGTTTGGAAGTCATTTTTTTTAATTTCTTTGTAAGGCGTACTGGTCATTACAAGACATGCAATTTCTATATAAGCAGATCCTCCTACCATTGACTTTTAATTGATGCACTTTTTAGGTATAACAATACGCGGAACTTTTTTTTTTTCTACATCGTTGTTACCCTAAAATACAATATTTACTAGACATGGCAACAAACCCAGCCCCCGCCAGACCCAGCCGCCCCCGCCCCGAATTTAACGGGGAAAATCCGATTTAACCTGGTGCGGGTGTGGGGGAAATTTGGAGTTTTAGTACGGGGGCTGGGCCGGGTGCGGGGGATGCTTACACCCCGCCCCGCACCCGCTTTTTAAAATTTTGTTTATTAAATTTTATAATCTTATTTCCATAAGCACCAACCTATTTTAATATATTATTACTATTTAGAAACATATTTATAATAATTATTTTTCTCTTTTGAAATAAGTTTATTAGATAGAAAATTATTGATATAATTATTGTGTTTTTGTTGTTATGAAAAAATGAAAAAATATGCATTTTTTAAATATTTTATAAAAAATAAAGTTTTCCCGGGTGGGGGTTGGGGCGGGGCCGGGCCGGGAGACCCGTCCCCATTGGGGGCGGGGTTGGTGATGTAAGATTATTCCTACACGTCATATAACTATGTACACGTGAGTATATATAGGATCGTTTCCACAGGGAGTTACGTTTAATCATAAGCATTTACACAATCGTTCACATTAAGGGTTTGGATATAATTTGTTTGTTTGTAACACTATATCCATATTTGACACTAAAGTAAAAACGAGAGGGGATCGAACTATTTCGCTTGCGGTATAAGATAACGAGCAAGCATAACAGCAGCAATCTCTCGATCGATTAACAGACTCTAGCTTTATAACCAATATTATCACAATCATTTCTACAATATCCTTCGTGTCCAAAGCGACATCGTTATTTCCAGGTTATCGTTTAAACATTCGTGTCCAAATTCCTTAAACGATAACAAAGTCGATCGGATGACTTAATCGACCGTGTCCAGCCTGATTAAGTATCCGAAAGCATTAAAAGCTTGATTAAAAGTAATTATCAAAGGTTTACAAACTTGTCAAGAATGATATAACATAAGATAGATTGTTATTCTAGGTCTAGATTCAAGGGTTTGTGTCCAAATCATCTTGAATCTCTTTGAAAGCATTAAAAGCAAGAATAACAACAATATTGAATCATATAGCTAGAACCTTATATATTAAAAGATCAAAAGATTACATAATAGCTTGATTGTTACCTCAATACTACAAAGAAGGTTAGTTACATATAGACATGTAAACTAATGCAAGGAATGAAGGAAAGATGAAGATTCCATGCCAAGATCCTTGATGTCTCAATGAATCTAGGGTTGAATCTACTCTTTAATCACTTGCTTTGTGTTTCTCTCTATGAAATAGCTCTAACCTCTCTCTAGAAATGTATAAAATGTTTCAATGGAATAGTGAATACCTAAAAGAGAGGTAAAAATGCTATTTAAATGGCCTATGTTTTTGCACCTGCGCTAATAGCGCAACTCACGCTAATAGCGTGGTAAGGCGGCCTATAATTTGGCCAATGGGAGCCTGCCACGTTGTTTTTGCCCTGCTGCTACGCTCCAGCCACGCTAATAGCGTGGCTCTCTGGAGCATTTACGCTAATAGCGTGAAATACGCTAATAGCGTAGCTCTTCAAACCCAGCTTCTGCTTCCACGCTCCAGGTACGCATATAGCGTAGCTCTCTGGACATTGTACGCTAATAGCGCAGAATACGCTATTAGCGTACTCTTCAAGAGTGCTCCAGATCCACGCCCCAGGTGCGCTAATGGCGTATCCCTCTGACCTTTGGCATTTTTTCATCACGCCAATAGCGTAGGACACGCTAATGGCGTAGCTTCTTTGAATTTTGACATTTCTTGCTCCTTGCTTGTAATTTCCTGCACAAAAAGGGTAGACTAAGGCTCAAAAGCATAAATGACATATTAACACAATATTTGGAGTTTTCCATAGAGAATCTTGCAAAACAAGTCACTAAAACGCCTAAACTCCTATGCGAAATATATCACTTTTAAACACTTATCAAACTCTCCCCAACTTGGCTTTTTGTTTGTCCTCAAACAAATCAATTGAAAAGGAAACTAACAAGGCTTTGGACAAGGTTTTCAACATGATGTCAAACAATTCAAAACAAAAATAAACAAATGGTGATTCAAAAATGATCGCGTGGACAAGCATGAAGTCCTCCGCTACTCTAGGTTCAAACTAAGAATGCGAAAAATGTCCTAAGCACAAACTATACATCACAAACTTCAAAACATAAACATAACTATCTATGAACCACACCTAACACACTTCTTTGAAAGTAAATGCAATATAATGTTAACAATGAATGAGGTAATGAACACACATCCAACAATCATGCTAACATCCTATTTAAGTTAGGTGTCCATCCAAATATCGTCTCAAAAAGCATAAAAGCATGGATCAAAAGGTCTAGCAAGGGTTATAACTTGGCCGGGCTACAAAAGAAATGTCATATGTGGGGCAATTGATCAGAAAGCCTATCAAAGAGGAACATTTTTTTGTATCACAACTTGAAATCCATATACTTCCCTACCAAGAATTAAAACCTTTGGTGATTAACAATCAAACTTATAACCTTGACAACTTATTCCTTTTTTTTTTTTTTTGATTTTTCTCTTTCTTTTTCTTTTCTTTTCTATTCTTTTTCAAATGTACAATTTTTTTTCTTTGATTCAATGTTGTCAGGTTATTTTACAACTTCACCAGAACTTAACATATAATGCCTCCTTTTTCTCCCCAACTTGAATACAACAAAAACTCTAATTGAATGTTCCCCTATCCTAAGGCAAGGGACAAAGTACAAAAAGGTTAAGGGTTCAACAAAGTAAAAATATCAAAGTCCTATAAGATTCAACCATGAACTGGATTTTTGAAAAATTTCAGGCAAATTCAACAAGCATTGTGCTTATGAATATTGACAGTTCATGTTTGAGGACTCGATTCATTAGGCTCGGATTGGGGTATCAGATACTCGCTCTTCTCACAGGTAGGCTTTATGTGGTCAAGTAGGTTACTCTCAATTCAAAAAGTGCCTTGATCCTTTCCATGCTTTCAAACAATTCAAAATAATTATCAGATTTAACATAACTAAAACAAGTTAGACGGTGATTATTGGTCTCCAGCATATATACAACAGATTAAAGCTACCTCACATTTATGTTAAGTACTAAGTGGTTCAAAAATATTTATGTCTATGAAAAGAATTAAATGATATATATTTTGTGCAAAGTACAAGTTTCAAATTCTTATTAAAAACCTAGAATAAAAGAAAACCAATACCTTGGCCTTACGCTTTATCACAAGTAATATCATTATCACTCACCTGCTTTTGCTCAAACATGGCTCCATGGAGCACTTTAAGATTTATTGTTCATGAGCAATTTTCTTTTGAGAGACACAAGCAAGATGTAACAAAAATTTCATCCCAAGCATAAGTTATTAAACTAAAAATCTAAGTTATTAAACCAAATATAAAGTAACAAAGTAACAAAGTAACAAAGTAACAAATCAAGCACCAAAAACCACAGTGCTTGAAGAGTACAAAATACAACCAAAATAAACAGATGTTCCAACATGAAATAAAAACAAAGAGTTGAAAAGCAAAAAGAAAAACATCACTAAAAACTCAAGTTCACTGATCATCCTCTCCAGCATCATCCATATCAAGATCCTGGTACACATCATCATCATCACCTACGACTCCAGCATCATCAGGTGTCGCCTCATCATCAACAGCATCAGCCACCCCCACATAAGGATTTGGCCTGCCCTCAGGCCAATGAACATAAGCCTGGTACTGCTCAGGAGTCATAACCGGGTACTCAGCATTTCCCGGATGCATGTGAGCATTGTAGAGGTCCTGGTGTATGCCCATGTTGCTCCTCCAGATTGCCTCATTCTGGTCCATTAAGAAGCTGTTCTGGTCCCTCACGTACTGGTTATGCATCTGCTGCTCCAGCATAAAGGTCTGCAAACCTGAAAAGTCAAAAGAACCAGCAGCCTCAGATGGGCCACCTTCATCATCAGAGAAATGGTATTGGGCTGCCCTTTGCTCTGTTTTCTCCCAGGTGCGAATATGAGTGTCAGTAATGACCCCTTCAATATCTTCATCATAGGGTCCAGAAATAGGCACTCCATAAGCCTTCAGCAATCCCATAATCAAACCCGGGTAGAACAAAGCCACCTTCTTAGCACCAGTGGCTACTTTCAAAGCCACAGCCTTCATCTCATTAGCAATGATGCGAGCAATATCAACAGGCACTTCTTTCATAATGCACCAGATGAGTGGTAGAACGGCTTTTGGGGCATCAGAAGTATGGGCTCTTGGAAGGGCATTGTGGACAAGGAATTGGAAAATTAAGCGGGCAGTAGCTGTCATCTCTTTGGTAAGTGCATGCCTAATCTCTCCCTTGTCATTTTTGACAAATAGCCTACCCTTGTTCATTATATCACGCTCAATTTGCTGATATTTCCAATTTCCTTGAGCGTTTCTCTTAGCATAGGTACACAAGGTGGGCATTGTGGGGTCCTCAGATGGCTCAAGGTTTAAAGCATTTTCAAGGAAATCATTGATTGCATCCCTATCAAAAGGGATTTGCTTTCCTCGGACGTAAGAAGTCCAAGAGAAAGTCTCAGCAAAGGTAGCGGGTGAGGCATCAGGGACAGCATTACAATAAAACTCCCTGATTAGGTCGGTGTTAATCTCGGTTGCAGGCACGAGGAGTTTGGTCCATTTGCGACCAGTGAAAATGTGGAGCATATCAGAATGCTCACCACTAGGATGAATGTCAAAAGTTTTCTCGTGCCAGGTTTTGTACTGTGCCATCTTCTTAAACCTGGCAGAGTGGGCAGGGGTGGGGAAACAGTTTGGGATTGCAGGTGCAGCAGAGGAAGAGGCACCTTTGCCTCTAGGACGCTTAGTCCCGATAGTTTTTTCAACATTTTTCGGTGCCATCTGCAACAAAACCAGGAAACACCAACATATTGCATAGAAAATATTAGCACAAACTACAATTGGTCATTTAAAAATATCAAAAATTTTGAAAATCTGGACAAGTACGAAGAACTACGCTAATAGCGCCAGTCACGCTAATAGCGAAATTTTTCTGGGAAACTTTCGCTATTAGCGTAGGATACGCTATTAGCGAAATTTTTCTGGAAAAGTTGCGCTATTAGCGTATATTTCGCTAATAGCGTACTTCTTCGTTCCTGCAATTTTCAAATGTTCAAAATCTTTGTTCCTGCAATTTCTCAGCACAACCCAGCATATTTCAACCCTAGGTTTCATCTTATGTCTCTAAAACACAATAGAATCATGAAAAGGAACCAGAATCACAACATTGGCACACAAATCATTCAAAACCCTTGTTTTTCAAATTTACAAAATGGGTCAAAATCAAAAGATGAATGTTTGTTGCATGTGGGTTATGATTATTGTTCCTTTTCCAACTATTATCATTAAAGAACAATCTCTATTCACAAATCAAAACTCTAACCCTAACCTAACCATCTCTAATCATGTCAAAAGCATGGTTTTTTCAAATTTAAGAACAAAGATAGGAAGAGAATCAAACCTGTTAGTGCAGTGATTGGATGCAAGCAATAGAATGAATGATGCAAAGATGAATGCTTGGAACCAATTGACCCAAAAGAAAAGGGTTTTGATTTTTAGGGTTAGTGTGTGAGTGAGAGAAGTTTTTGTGTGTGAGAGTGAGAAAGGGAAGAATGAAACCGTAAAAGGAATAAGAGGAGTGGGTTGTGGGAAGTTATGGGGAGTTAATCCCCTGGGCCCACAAAAAAAATTTTCTCCCACGCCAAACTCACGCTAATAGCGTGGCTCTCTGGAGCTCTCACGCTAATAGCGCAAATTTCGCTATTGGCGTGAGGCTTCAGGATCAGTTTTTCAAAGTCTTTCATTTCTGCTGTAAATGTATATGTACTACTACTATATGCAATAACCATAAAAATACTTACAAAACTGGGTGTGCCTCCCAGCAAGAGCTTGTTTTACGTCCTTAGCTTGACGCATTTTGAAGAAATCATGGCTCGATTAGTGAAATCGTCGTCAAACACCGATCAATTTCACCACCGAAGTAGGGCTTAAGCCTTTGCCCATTAACAATCCAGTTGGCTTTGGTGACTGGGTCCTCAAGTTCCACAGCTCCGTACGGTTTGACCTCTTTAACCATGAAAGGTCCGGACCACTTAGACTTCAATTTTCCCGGAAACAACCTCAGTCTTAAATTGAAAAGTAATACCATTTGTCCCGGCATGAATTGTCTCATAGTGATCTTCTTGTCATGATACTTCTTGGTCCTTTCTTTGTAGAGCTTTGAAGATTCATAAGCTTGATTTCTTAATTCTTCAAGCTCATGCATTTGAACTTTTCTTCTTTCACCGGCTTTCTCTTGATCGAAGTTTAGGAACTTCAATGCCCAAAAAGCTTTATGTTCGAGCTCGACCGGTAAATGACAAGATTTGCCATAAACCATTTGGAAAGGAGTGAGGCCTATAGGAGACTTGTATGCAGTCCTATATGCCCACAAAGCTTCATCAAGTTTAGCCGACCAATCCTTCTGAGATGTAGAGACCGTCTTCTCAAGTATGCGTTTGACCTCCCGGTTAGAAACTTCGGCTTGTCCATTCGTTTGCGGATGATACGGTGATGCTACTTTGTGCTTGACTCCAAAATGATCTAGGGCCTTGGCAAGTTGTGCGTTGCAAAAGTGTGATCCTCCATCACTAATAAGCACTCTTGGTGTACCAAACCGGGTGAAAATATTCTTCTTTAGGAACTTCACCACCGTCTTGCTATCGGCTTTAGGCGATGCTACGGCTTCCACCCACTTTGACACATAATCAACAGCGACCAAGATGTACTCATTTGAATATGATGAAGGGAAAGGGCCAACAAAATCTATACCCCAACAATCGAACACTTCCACTTCAAGGATGAGTTGTAGAGGCATCTCATTTCTTTTTGACATTGATCCGGTTCTTTGGCATTCATCACAATGCTTGCAATGTAAGTTGGCATCTTTGAATAGAGTTGGCCAATAGAACCCGGATTGAAGTACCTTTGCGGCTGTTCTCTCCCCGTTGAAGTGACCTCCATAGGGCGAATTATGACATTGCCATAGGATCTTCTTTGCCTCTTCATCATCCACACACCTACGCAAGAGATTGTCCGCTCCAATTTTGAACAAATAAGGCTCATCCCACACAAAGTGGTTAGCATCATGAAGGAACTTCTTGCGTTGTTGCCATTCAAAATCTTCCGGAATGAACCCGGTTGCTTTGTAGTTCACCATGTCGGCAAACCACGGTCTCACATTGATTGCTAGCAACCGTTCATCTGGAAATTCTTCACGAACCTCCGGTTCATTCTTGGTTACCTCATTGTTTGTCAACCTTGAAAGGTGATCAGCTACAAGATTCTCCGTGCCTTTCTTATCCTTGATCTCTAAGTCAAACTCTTGAAGCAACAACATCCACCGGATGAGTCTAGGCTTTGAGTCGGACTTAGTAAGGAGATACTTGATAGCTGCATGGTCAGTATAAACAACAATTTTGGAACCTACAAAGTAAGAACGAAATTTCTCCATTGCATAAACTATTGCAAGTAACTCTTTTTCAGTTGTGGCATAATTGATTTGTGCCTCATTTAAAACCTTACTTGCATAGTGAATAGCATGAAAAATTTTTTCCTTACGTTGACCCAAGACCGCACCAACAGCATAATCACTTGCATCACACATTAATTCAAAATTTAAATCCCAATTAGGAGCAATGATTATTGGTGCGGTGGTCAACTTTTCTTTTAAAGATTCAAATGCATCAAGACATTCATTATCAAAAACAAAAGACTTATCTTTGTTGAGCAAGTTGCTCATAGGCTTTGCAATCTTTGAGAAGTCTTTGATGAATCTCCGGTAGAAACCGGCATGACCAAGAAAACTCCGAACACCTTTGACATTTACCGGTGGAGGAAGCTTTCCTATGACATCGACCTTTGCTTGGTCTACCTCGATACCCTTAGCAGAAATCTTATGACCAAGGACAATACCCTCGGTAACCATGAAGTGACATTTCTCCCAATTGAGCACCAAGCTAGTTTCAATACACCGCTTCAGCACGGTATCCAAGCTATTCAAACACGTATCAAATGACGAACCGAAAACTGAGAAATCATCCATGAACACCTCCATGCATTTTCCAATAAGTTTGGAGAAGATTGCTTGAACACACCGTTGAAAAGTTGCGGGTGCATTACACAAGCCAAATGGCATTCTTCGATAAGCAAAAATACCAAAGGGGCAAGTGAAAGCCGTCTTCTCGTGATCATCTGGGTTCATGGCGATTTGATTGTAACCGGAGTAACCATCTAGGAAGCAATAAAAGGATTGACCGGAGAGTCTTTCAAGCATTTGGTCCATGAAGGGCAAGGGAAAGTGATCCTTCCTTGTTGCTTGATTGAGTCTTCTATAATCTATACACATCCTCCATCCGGTGACGGTTCTAGTTGGGATCAACTCATCTTTATCATTAGTGATCACCGTCATTCCTCCTTTCTTGGGAACTACTTGAACCGGGCTTACCCAAGCACTATCCGAGATAGGATAGATCATGCCGGCTTCAAGCAACTTCACTACTTCCTTTCGCACCACCTCTTTCATGTTTGGATTCAAGCGGCGTTGCGGTTGTGCTACTGGTTTAAAGTTTTCTTCCATCATGATCTTGTGCATACAATAAGATGGACTTATCCCTTTCAAGTCGGATAGCTTCCACCCTATTGCTTCCTTGTTGGCCTTGAGAACCTCTACCAACTTTGTTTCTTCATCGATGGACAAGGAGCTACTAATGATCACCGGTTTTGTACCATCTTTCTCAAGAAAAACATATTTCAAATTAGATGGTAAAACTTTTAATTCTACCTTGGTGTCATCAACTTTGGCTTCTTCCTTGGATTCTTCTTTCAAATCTTCAAGTATGGCTTGATTAGGAAGAACCTCCTTCAAGGAATCTAGCTCCTTTAAACACTCTTCAATGGCACTTGCTTCGTCTTCATCAATAGCATTGAGTGCGTCCACCAAAGCACTCTCAAGGGGTGTTCTATTGTGCATTTGCTTCCGAGTAGTCAAGATGACTTCTTCGGTTGCATCCATTTTGAAACATGCACCCTTGTCTTTCGAGTACTTCAAAGCTTCTCGGATGTTGAAGGTAACCTCTTCATCATTTACCTTGACCTTCATGATATTATCATCAAGATCAATCATCATCCGAGCCGTTTGCATGAAATTCCTTCCCATTAAGATAGGCACATCCTCATCTTCTTCGACATCCATAACCACAAAATCAGCCGGAAAAATAAATTTGTCCACTTTTACAAGAACATCTTCGGCCATACCTAGTGGTTTTGCAAAGGATTTGTCGGCCAATTGCAACATCATCCTAGTCCGCTTTATACAAAGGTCACCAACTCTTTTGGCAACGGACAAAGGCATGAGATTGATGCTTGATCCAAGATCAAGTAATGCTTTACCTACATGTGTTGTGCCAATAGCTACCGGTAGAGTGACTCTTCCCGGATCTTGCTCTTTCTTTGGCATTGTTCTTTGAATAATAGCACTACAATTGGCATCGATTTGGATCGTCTCTTCATCGTTGATTCTTCTTTTCTTGGAAAGGATATCTTTCATGAACTTTGCATAGACCGGCATTTGCTCCAAGGCTTCCGAGAATGGTATATCAATTTGCAACTTCTTGAAGAGTTCAAGAAACCTTGCGTATTGCCGCTCTTTGTCTTTCTTCGATGGAGCATGTGGGTATGGTAAGCGTTGAGCCACCACTTGCTTCTCAACTACTTGTTTCTTCCCTTTATCTCTCCCCACATCTTTGTTCTTCCTCTCCATCTCCTCTTGTAACTCTAGATCTCTTTTTTGATTTTTTTCTTTTTCAACTAATGCTTCTTTATTCTTTATATACACTTCCTCCTCTATCTCTACACTATCCTCCTCGAACTCCTCTTTGTCCTCCTTATTGACAACTTCATCATCCTTTTCCTCAACAACAATATCATCACCTACCCCTATACCTACTACTCTCCCACTCCTTGTAGCTATAGCTTTTGACTGCTATGCCTTGTTGTGCTCCTTAGGATTTGGTTGAGTGTTAGCGGTGAAAGCTCCACCTTGCGGAGGACCTTGAGCCATTTGTTGAGCTAACTGACCAACTTGCATTTCAAGGCCTTTGATGGACGCGTCGGTGTTTTTCTGGTTAGCCATGGACACTTGCATGAATTGTTTCAAGACCTCCTCGGTGCTTTGGGAATTATTCGGTTGTTGGGGGTTATTTGGTGGTGGATTTTGGTATTGATTATTGAATGGTTGTTGGTAAGGTTGTTGGTAGTAGTTTGATGGTGGATATTGATAGTTATTATTGTACGGTGTTCTCCAAGGTCTTTGTTGGTTTTGGTTGGCCGGATACCTTCCTTGGAAGTTGGAAGTACCCGGATTTTGTTGTGAGGTTCCGGCTTGTTGTGGTTGGTTAGGCCTTTGTTGGTTTCCCACATAGTTGACCTCTTCCCCTTCAAAAGAACCGGGCTCGGGACAATAGCCGGTGGGATGATCCCCCGTACAAAGTCCACAAGTATAGACTTGAGCGGTTCCTCCTTCTTGCTTGAGAGATTCAAGAATTTGTTTAGGCATAGCTTTCATCTCCTTTTGCATAGCTTCTAATTGTTGAGTGAGAAGCTTATTTTGAGCTAAGACCGCATCATTTGCTTCAAGCTCAAGAATACCGGCTTTCCTTTGATTAGGATTCCGATTGTGAGAAGATTTTCTTGTGTTGAGCGCCATTTGGTTAATGATTCTGACAGCTTCAGCTGGGTTTTTCAAAGCAATAGAACCTCCAGCACTTGCATCTAGCATCGTCTTGGACATGTCTTGAAGCCCTTGACGAAAAAGATATAGTTGCATTTGGCTATCAAAACCATGCTTTGGACAATTCCTTAGCAATGATTTATAACGCTCCCAAGCTTCACAAAGAGTCTCACTTTGGCCTTGAGCAAAAGTTGTAATTGAAGTTTTAGCCTCAAGATGCCTATCCTCCGGAAAGAACCGTTCTTGAAATGCTTTCTCTAGCTCACCCCAATTTTCCATCAAAGAAGTTGGTTGATCAAGATACCACTCCTTAGCCTTCCCGATCAAAGAATGAGGAAACAATTGCACAAACACACCCTCTTCCTCATCTTCCTTCATACCAAGTGTACCGGCGGTAACATAGAAGTTGGTAAGATGTCTATATGGATCCTCATGATCCATACCGGTAAACTGGTTATAAGTTATCAAGTTTATCAACCCAGACTTCAGCTCAAAAGATTTGGCATTACGGTTGCCAAGATTAGCTAGCCTCCTCGGACTAACCCACATAGGTAGAGCATTCTCATCTTCATTAGCCATGACTACTTCTGGATCACTCCTCGGAGATGAATGTGCAGAAGAATGTGATGAAGAATCACCTAGTGATATAGTATGCACCGATCCTGACGGAGAAGGAATAAAAAGTAAAGATTCCGGCTGAGCCAGCCTGGCTAATCTCCTAGCTTCCTTTGCTTGCTTTCTAAGTAACCTAGCAGTTTTCTCAATTTCAGGATCAAATTGTAGGTCTTCCTTATCAACGGTACCTCGCATGAACAAAGTTCACCAAGACTATACCAGGTGGTTAGCATAAAAAATAATGAATGACATAAGTGTATAAGTATATGCATGAAAGAATTTTGTGCAAAATTGACTTAACATGACAAAATTGTTTCAATACTTATGATAAAAATTTCCGTTACTCCCCGGCAACGGCGCCATTTTGATGTAAGATTATTCCTACACGTCATATAACTATGTACACGTGAGTATATATAGGATCGTTTCCACAGGGAGTTACGTTTAATCATAAGCATTTACACAATCGTTCACATTAAGGGTTTGGATATAATTTGTTTGTTTGTAACACTATATCCATATTTGACACTAAAGTAAAAACGAGAGGGGATCGAACTATTTCGCTTGCGGTATAAGATAACGAGCAAGCATAACAGCAGCAATCTCTCGATCGATTAACAGACTCTAGCTTTATAACCAATATTATCACAATCATTTCTACAATATCCTTCGTGTCCAAAGCGACATCGTTATTTCCAGGTTATCGTTTAAACATTCGTGTCCAAATTCCTTAAACGATAACAAAGTCGATCGGATGACTTAATCGACCGTGTCCAGCCTGATTAAGTATCCGAAAGCATTAAAAGCTTGATTAAAAGTAATTATCAAAGGTTTACAAACTTGTCAAGAATGATATAACATAAGATAGATTGTTATTCTAGGTCTAGATTCAAGGGTTTGTGTCCAAATCATCTTGAATCTCTTTGAAAGCATTAAAAGCAAGAATAACAACAATATTGAATCATATAGCTAGAACCTTATATATTAAAAGATCAAAAGATTACATAATAGCTTGATTGTTACCTCAATACTACAAAGAAGGTTAGTTACATATAGACATGTAAACTAATGCAAGGAATGAAGGAAAGATGAAGATTCCATGCCAAGATCCTTGATGTCTCAATGAATCTAGGGTTGAATCTACTCTTTAATCACTTGCTTTGTGTTTCTCTCTATGAAATAGCTCTAACCTCTCTCTAGAAATGTATAAAATGTTTCAATGGAATAGTGAATACCTAAAAGAGAGGTAAAAATGCTATTTAAATGGCCTATGTTTTTGCACCTGCGCTAATAGCGCAACTCACGCTAATAGCGTGGTAAGGCGGCCTATAATTTGGCCAATGGGAGCCTGCCACGTTGTTTTTGCCCTGCTGCTACGCTCCAGCCACGCTAATAGCGTGGCTCTCTGGAGCATTTACGCTAATAGCGTGAAATACGCTAATAGCGTAGCTCTTCAAACCCAGCTTCTGCTTCCACGCTCCAGGTACGCATATAGCGTAGCTCTCTGGACATTGTACGCTAATAGCGCAGAATACGCTATTAGCGTACTCTTCAAGAGTGCTCCAGATCCACGCCCCAGGTGCGCTAATGGCGTATCCCTCTGACCTTTGGCATTTTTTCATCACGCCAATAGCGTAGGACACGCTAATGGCGTAGCTTCTTTGAATTTTGACATTTCTTGCTCCTTGCTTGTAATTTCCTGCACAAAAAGGGTAGACTAAGGCTCAAAAGCATAAATGACATATTAACACAATATTTGGAGTTTTCCATAGAGAATCTTGCAAAACAAGTCACTAAAACGCCTAAACTCCTATGCGAAATATATCACTTTTAAACACTTATCAGTTGGGTGTTCAATTTTTCCCCCGATATGGTTTGGGGACGGGGATACACAAACCTGCCTCCGATCCGCCCCGTTGCCATGTCTAATATTTACATTAGACCATTGGTTTTGTAAAAAATAAAAACAAATAACAATCGGCGTTTCTGTAGCCCAAACTATATTTATACACACCCGTAAAAAAATAACGGGTTCATTCACAGACTAGGTGTATACATCTGACACTGACTACGATATAAAAAATACAATTTTTTTAGTTTTTATGATTAATAAAATACATTATGTCAACAAATAATAATATACAGTACGTTGGTGTATTTTTGCAAAAATATTACATATGCTAAGTTTAACAATTAGTACATCTTATACTACAAATAATTAGTATAAGTATAAATCCAAATACTTTAATCGTTATGTGCAATGTTTAGATATTTCAAAATATATACAAAATTAACAAAATTAAGATGATATTTTTTTCCATATCAAATTTGAATTATAACCACACTTATAACTTTAAGATAACATAATATAAAATCTATACATTTGATCAAAAAAGTTTTTTATTTCCCGTGCTTGGCACGGGTCACTATACTAGTTATATAAATTTAGGACCTATTTCATTTTTCTTCTCTTCTCTTCTTGACATGTGTCACCACATTTTAATGTTTTAGAATTTCTTTCAAGTCACGACACGTGGCACTCTAATGTTGTTTTATTCTTATGCATTATTTTTGGAATTATTATAACTTTGCATTATTATAGCTTTCACTATTAATTTTTGTAATTCATTTTTGGTATCATATGTATCAATTATATTATATCATTGTGTTATATTATTTGTATTATAATGTAATGCAATATATAAATTCTCTAAAAAAGAAATTAATAATAATTTTTTTAATGAAAAATATTGTTGTAACATTGACCGATTGATACCCTATTTAATTTTATTTTTATTTGAGTTTTATAAAATTATTCTAATTTCATGTGTTGCTATTCATGGAATATTAAATATATAATATATCTGAACTATTATTTTAATTGAATTTTTTCTTTTCACACACATATACACACGAATCTATTTATATCTAAATTATTTTGTGTTTGAAATTAAAAGTAACAAAACCAAATGATACACTTCATTATGTTTTGTATTTTCGTTCTTAAAAAATAGCATATGTCGTATTTTCGTTAAGAAAATAAAGAAGTTTATATATTGTAATATTATTATAAAAAAGGGTCAAACTTAAATGTCACTATAATGTGAAAACAATAATGAAAACAAACTATTAATAAGAATTATTATTTTTAATGAAACATTTAGTGAGATATCACTGATCAAAATTTTAATTGTTTAAGCTTGGATCATTACATATATTATAATAATAAAAAAAAACACATAATCGGAAGAAAAAAAAATGACCTCTATTTTTACGATATTTTTAAATGATTATGTTAAATATATATGTCAAAATCACCTCAAACTTAGCATAGGAGATTTCAAAAAAAAAAAAAAACTTAGAATAGGACACTTTTTTATGATACGCTTTTAATGGCTATTAAAATAATTTAAGGACATTAAAATTGATTCATGACCAAATAATTTTGTAAATGAATACCCTATATAGAACAATTTTTTTTTAAGAATGTTAAAAAAATAATGGTTATTATACCAAATTACGGTGTGAAACAAGTGTATAAATTAGAAATTTGGATTGACATAATTTCACATCACAATTCACAACTCTTATCCCCCGTTTTTTTTTCTATGTCACTCTTTCTTTTTCTTTCTATTTTGTTTAGTTTTTTATTCTTTGTTCTTCATTTTTTTTTTTACTTTGATATCAATGCTACAAGATTTATATTTCTTTTATGTTGTGATATCAATGCTACAAGATTTATATTTCCTTTATGTTGTGATTTTGATGATTCAAATGTTCACACAAAGATTGTTTAGTTTTTTTATTCTTTTTTCTTCATATTTTTTTCATTGATGTCAATGTTTCAAGAGTAATATTTCTTTCATGCTGCGATTTTGATGAATCAAACGTTCACAACATAAAAATAGTTTCTTCGTCTCTCCTATATAAAAAATCTTCATTTCTCCTTTAATTTTTTTTCCGGTGACTTATTTTATTCTTCCTTATGTTTTTATGACATTGTTTATGCTTTTTTGTTTTCTTTATTATTCTGTTTAAATTTATGGATGGTTCATAAATGAATACTATATATTTTTTTTTTTTTGCTTTTATGGTTCTGATGCATACAGGTGATTTGAATCAAGAAATCACGAACAAGTACAAAAAATAAGAATATTGAGATATTATTTTATAGATGAAACCGATTATTTGGTGGTTGAGTTCAAGACAACATATTCTTCACACGAGGGCTAGAGGAAAAAATTAGATGACATTATGACAAACTTTGAGATTAAAAAAAAATAGTTGTTCTTATTAGAAAAGAATCTAGATAAATTTTCTACTATGATGAGTCACTTTTTATGTCTCTTATACGAAGAAGAATTGTATAATTTTTTGTTATAATTTATATGTAATCAGACTGAAAAATGGAACAAATGAGTATTATTTTGATGAAATTAGTTAATAAATTAATCATCATTTTAATGCTTTTTACTACAATTAGTTTTTAATGGAGTTTATCATTTTCTCCATTTTTTAAAGTCGGTTTAGTCAAAATAAAAAATAAAAAATAAACATCATGCACACACACTATCAAATGGCAACACCCAAGTTTCAATTCCAAACCAACAATCTCATGTCCTCTTTTCTTCGGTAAATTGTATATTCGTTTATTGCTTACAAATTTTAGTATTTAATTTGTTATGATTTTATTTTTTTTGTTGAGGGAAGTAATAATCTTAATTGACATATTTAATTTATCCATCACAACAGCATATATGTTGTAATGTAAATGGTAATTAATAAAAATAATAAAAAAATATTAATTGATTTATATAGTTACAGCTCATTTAGTCATTTTCACAAAAGAGTAAAGAGAAAACTCTTTTTTCGAGAAAAATTTAAGAATGCCATGAAATAAAACTTTTTTTTTTTGTAGTGCCATGAAATAAACCTTTGACCAAATAATTAAGGAGTTTATATTTTATGTTTATAAATTATGAAAATTCGAGACATTATTATTTTTTAATTAAGACAAATATCTCTAAGGATCAACAATATTTTGAATGTAATTAATTTGGTATAAACTTTCTAAATAAGTGATCGCATTGTAATATTTGAAATAAACATTGTAATATTTTGAATGAAATTAATTTGGTACAAACTTTCTAAATAGGCTATCTTTTTTTTCTTTGTTTCACGACATTAGATTCCAAAGACTTGGGAGAAATAAAATAGTTCAAGTGATTGTTATTAGTTATTGTGTATGCTTATAGCAAGGGATCGTGACTTCCGCGTGAATACGACATAAAAAATTGTTAGAAAGTACCTCTAAATAACATTTAAATAAGCATAAAAAAATCCTATTTTGTTCTTTCAAAAATTAAACACATACTTTAATTGTATTAATTATAAATGATTTGTTGAAACTTTGAAATGCTACAATCAGGGATATCTTAAAAAAGAAATTCACTGAGTTCTTTAAATCATTTGAGAATATAAAACAAGTTTTCCGTTTTCCATAGTCAATCAACTTTAAATGACTTTTAAACCATCATAAAAAAATCCTCTTTTATTTTTTAAAAAATAAAACCCATGAATTAATTGTATTAAAGGTAAACAAATTGTAGAAATTTGAAATGCTTCAATCAAGTCAATCACAAAAAACAAATTCAAGGAATATTTTAAATCAAGCAATAATAAATAGGTATGTCTCATTCTCTTAGTTGTGTTTAATCTTGACCCTCATCCGAATCTTCAATACATGTTTCTACTATTCTTGGTAAACAATAGATCATTAAACCATCTTTCAAATAAAAAATAAATCAAACCAAGCAAGTTCTTGGTAATCATGAGAATCAATCAAAATATGAACTTCATATTGATAAAAAAAATTGGGAAAAATAACTTATTTGATATTATGTGGTTGCTAATTTAAAATTTAACAGAAAAACAATGGTCACCCTTAAATTTTAAATGAAAGTTAAAGATAAGCTAATTAATTAGTTGTAGAAATTTTTATTATACTTATAAATGATTATTATAGTTTTTTATTTACAAGAATTGAAACTTTTAGTGTTTTTATTATGAATTTTTTTATTATAGAAATCATTAAAAAAAATTATTTCTATAATCCTAATGTGCATTAAATCAAAATTAAAAAAATATATTTTATCAGAAGTAAAATGAATAAAATTGGATATTTGAAGGTTTTGAGTTTTTTTTTGGTACAAAAAGGTTTTGAGTTTTAATATGAAAAATAATACATAATAAAAGAGAGTACAACGGACACTCTAACTCATATTATACCATGCAAACCATTCTTTTTCCTAAAAAATAAAATAAAAATATACCTGTTTTTCTCCTGAATTTTTTATTTTTTTTTAGTAAAAGTGGGATGGGCACTTTCAATATGTCATTTTTTTTAATGAACTGAATAGAGTTCCATTGATGAGGGAAATAGAATCATTCAATTCATTCGTCGTCTAATTAAAAAAATATTCAAAAAAAAATTAAATTTAAGCAAATATAATTTTATGATCGTTATGGGTATGAAAAAAATTAATTATCGATGAGGAGACCTATTTCAAAATAAGCAAACATGCTTTTGTATCCGCGCCTACATGTGTTCACATGATGGGTCGGTTTTCATTGTAATCTATTACTTGATGCAATCAAGTTTCATTAGGATGGATTAACAAATAATTGCACATAACTTTTTAACAAATATCTTATATATATATATATATATATATATATATATATATATATATATATATATATATATATAGTTAAAGGGTGCATTGTTGCACATATTAAAGTATCTAAAAGCAGCAACTATTTATTGAAAAACAATAATTATTTATTAAAAAATTACATATTAATAGAAAATACACAAGTTCCAAATCAACGATACTACTTTAAACTTATTAACATGTGTAAATTTGCACATGATAGAAAAACTCCTTAATTAAATGTTATAAAAATTTCAAGACTTGGACTAGATTCTACTGTTTAAAACTTGAACACTTGAATTTAATTGAAACACTTTGAATCTCTATGGCATGGACCAAGTATATAATAGTGTGAACATTAGGTCAGTGCCTAGAAGAAACGTGTTGTATAGCTCAAGTACAATGTTAAATGAGCAAAGGTGGATACATCGATGCTTGAATGAAGTAAAAAATAATGAAGGGTCCCCCACCTTTGTGAACAAGTGTGGGTAAAGAAGTTAGTTCATGAGAGTATGATCTGTTTTTGAACATGGAATAAAGGCACCCTTACTTGAACATATATGGAAATCATTGACGTTATGACTAGGAAGAATATTAATTTTAAGTGCCAACAAGAAACTAAGTGGGTGGGTGAAAAGGTGAAAGAATTAGATAGTTCAGTATTTAAGCATTGTTAAACTGGAATAGTTAGATCGAGAAATGGTGTAGGCATTATTGAGGATAAGAATGAAAAAAAGATATTGTGAATGTAAAGAGGATATGAGATTGGATTGTAGCCCACAAATTTGTAGTTGTTAGATTAATCTTTACTCTTTCGTTTCAGTTTGACCACAGTATCTCAAACTTCTTATTCCTTAACTCAAACCATTTGAACTATTCAACCCCTTGAAACAATCTATTAGTTAGGATAAAGATACTAATTTAAAATAAAATATAGTTGTAAACTACATATACTTTATATTTGTAAAAGCAAATATCTTAATAAAACTATATAATATTTTTACAAAAATTACACAAAATTACGAGTTATATTTTTTGTAAAAAAAACTTTACAATTTATACTAAAGTTACTTTAAATTTATACTGATTTATATATCAAATAACTTAAATATTCACTAACTTTGTGTAGATTAATATTCAATTTAAAATATATATATATATATATAGTTAAACTTAAATAAATATGTAAATTGTTCGAGTAAAAGTAAATAAAATAAGTACGTTAATTTCCGTTGCATTGCTTATATTCTCTTACTATCATTTTTAGTTTTTATGACAAAGACAGAAATGAAAATAGGCATGTTTCAAGACATAATGATATGTTTTTCTTTTTAACGCTAGAACATGTTGTAATTGTCATTGATGAGAATTAGAACAAATGGCGTGTCACTATGCAACTTTAAAAGGAAAATATTTTTGTTAGTGTTGTCTCCACCGCACTTTTCTTTGCGTACTCCTTTGTTGTTGTTTTTGAAGCAACACAAGCCAAAATTGCTTGGAATTCTGTGATGACGAGTTTAGCATCAGGGTGCAAATGACATGGACGTGGCAATTATTTTTATAAAAGTTTCTTAGACAAATAATTTATTTCAAATGGTTCTATCTCTCTTTTTCTCAAAATGAAAAGCTTATGCAAAGGAAGTGGAGAGAAACTACTCATGTTATTGTTGAAGATGTGAAGAAAAACAGTACTTTACTAACAAAAAATAGGGATAAGGTTGATACATTTGAAGACTATTATACATTAAGAAAATTAGCACATTCCAACCTTGATGACAATGTTGTTTTCGAGGGGTGTGTCTTCAAGGATATAGTAAAGGCTGATTAGAGTAGTTTAAGTAGTTAAGAGGTACTTTTTTAGGATATAGTAAAGAACAAACTAAGAGTTACTAACTCTACGATACCATTCAGCATTTTCCACATTTTTTAGGCTGATATGTTTAAATATAAAGGATTCTCATATAAAGCTAATATTTTTTCTTTCTCTTCAACGTGCACACATATGCATGCAAGGGTGTTAATATTAATTTCGTGACTTTACATTTAATATGAAGATCTGCATATCAGTGACGATGACGTGAAGAACCTGTGTTTGATTGAAATTGAAATGCTGCTTCAGGAAAACAGACAGTCACTTACTGATTTCAAATCCATGCCCAGGCCAAACGCAACATACATGCCAACTTTCACAAATAAGCTTATCGTTGATGAGCTAAATTACAACAAAGATGAACTGAAAAAGACACACGCTGATATGTTACTGATGCTAACTGATGAACAAAGATGTGTGCATGACAAAATCATGGAGTCCGTTGATTCTGACGACGGTGGTTTCTTTTTCTTATATGGTTACGGTGGTACTAGAAGAACCTTTATATGGAAAACATTATCGGCTGCTGTTAGATCGAAGGGGTTAATTGTATTGAATGTTGCATCCAGCACTATAGAGACTCTTCTATTACCAGGTGGAAGAACCGTGCACTCGACACTAACAGTCCCTATTGAGATTAATGAGACATCATCGCTTACGATGGAAAAGGATAGTCCTAGGGCATACCTGGTGCATGCTGCAAAGTTGATAATTTAGGATGAGGCTCCAATGATGCACTGATGGTGCTTTGAGGCAGTTGACCGATCAATGCATGATATCATGTCCAAGAATGATCCCTTAAATCAAAGATATGGGCTTATTGTAATTTGTTGAGGATATTGTCCAAGAATGATATCATGTCCAGGAACGAGGCAAGATATTGTTGATGCCTCAATCAATTCATCAAAGATATGGGCTTATTGTAATTTGTTGAGGCTTACTGTTAATATGAGATTAGGTGCATCTTCGGTACCTGCAGAGCAGGAAGAAATTGTTAATTTTGGTAATTAGAGACGTCAACGACACTTCGGATGAGAATGGTGAAATGCAGGTAGAAATTCCTGAAGATTTGCTCATATCAGACACAACAAATCCGTTGATGTCACTTATAGACTTTATGTATCCCGATTTGAATGATAACCTTGGTGACCCGCTATTTTTCCAAGAAAGGGAATACTCGCACCAACGCTTGATTCAGCTGAGCATGTTAACGAATATATGATGTCACTGATTCCAGATGAAGAGAAAAAGTATTTAAGCTCTGATTCTGTTTGTCAATCGGGTGAAAATTCTGATGTCCAAAGCGAGTGGTTCACAACAGAATTTCTTAATGGTACTAAGAGCTCTAGAATTCCAAATCACCGGTTGAAACTAAGGGTGGGATGTCCAGTTATGCTGATGAGAAACATCGATCATGCCAATGGACTGTGTAATGGTACGAGGCTGACAGTTACACATCTAGGGAAGAGCATGATAGTTGCTACCGTAATTACAGGAAAAAGGGTAGCTACCAGGGTATTCATTCCGAGGATGAATCTTATTTCGAGTGATCCAGGACTACCCTTCAAATTCAGGCGCAGACAATTTCCATTGACGCTTTGTTTTGTAATGACAATAAATAAAAGTCAGGGTCAATCTTTATCTCGAGTGGGAGTTAATCTTCTTAAGTCTGTGTTCGCGCATGGACAACTCTATGTCGCTGTCTCTCGAGTTACTTCTAGAAAAGGTTTGAAGCTGCTCATCTTGGATGAAGATAATAATGTTTGCAAGGAGACCACAAATGTTGTGTATCGTGAAGTTTTTCAAAAAGTATGATCATTGGTTATGTTTTACAATTGTTGTTGCTATAATTTAGAAAACAAAAGTTGCGTATTGTTTGGAAGTCATTTTTTTTTATTTCTTTGTAAGGCGTACTGGTCATTACAAGACATGCAATTTCTATATAAGCAGATCCTCCTGCCATTGACTTTTAATTGATGCACTTTTCAGGTATAACAATACGCGGAACGTTTTTTTTTTACATCGTTGTTACCCTAAAATACAATATTTACTTTAGACCATTGATTTTGTAAAAAATAAAAAAAAATAACAATCGGTTTTTGTAGCCCAAACTATACTTATACACACCCGTAAAAAATTTAACGTTTGCATTCACAGACTAGGTGTATACATCTGACACTGACTATTATATAAAAAAATATAAATTTTTTAGTTTTTATGATTAATAAAATACATTATGTCAACAAATAATAATATACAGTACGTTGACGTATTTTTGCAAAAATATTACATATGCTAAGATGATATTTTTTTCCCATGTCAAATTTAAATTATAACCACACTTATAACTTTAATACTATAACATAATATAAAATCTATACATTTGATCCTAAAAGTTTTTTATTTCCCGTGCTTGGCACGGGTCACTATACTAGTTATTCTAAAATCAAATCAGATTTTCCAACCATAATTTCTCATAATATAATTGCATTAAAGATGGTATATTTTCATTAACGTTGAATAAACTTTGTGTATAACTGTATATCACGTGTAATTTGGAGTATTTTCCATTAATTGTTTTGACTCTGCATGCCATTGATTGATTTAAATTACAGAAAGTTTTCCTGCATGATAAAGGAGTTTGGTTCTCATGTGCCCCCTTAAAACGATGAGAATATACACCAATTAACGTAAATTGTGGAGAATGTTGGGTAATTTAAATTTCAATGATAATCGCATTTATTGTTCATTCCCATTAAAAGATCAAAATATGTGTCGTGTCAATGTCATGTTACAATGTCAAGGTCGATGTCATAGACATAATATGATATGGTACACTACCAATGTCTATGATAATTAATATTATGAATTTAATTAGAACAATTATGACATTCAATTAAACTATTTTGTTACATGTTACCGTCAAATATTACCTTCGATATGACCCGTGCGATAGCACGGGTCGATGGTCAAGTATCAATTATACGAGTCACTTCTTTTATAGGATCTTAGTCGACGTGAGACTAAACACTCACATTTGAATTGTAATGATCTCGCTCTCAAATGTGAGTCTTCCATATTCTATACTTGACGTGGGACTAAAATCATTTGAATTTCATTATATACCAATTATATGTTTTTTCAAGATGTTCCTGTATTTAGTATAAACTAGTACAATACTCAGAAAATCTGAGTCTCATTTGGAAACTTGTCAAAGAAAATTTCTTGTCTGAAAATTCCTATCAAGGAAGGGTATGCTACGACTAACCATCTGAATGAAACTATTATCATTGGGGATGGAAATTCACGTTATAAGAATGATATTCTTAGGTGGAGTATTTTATATACATGAGCAACACATATACATGTATATGATATAGAGAAATGCTAACAATACACATTTTAAAATTCACATGGGTCCTACTAAATTATATGAGACCGATATAAATTTTGTAGGACTTATGTAAGTCTTAACCAATCAAAGAGTAGATAAGAATCAATTAGGAAAAAAATCAGAATTAAAACTAAACAAACAATATGTGAAATATTCTTTATTTCAAAAATTTAAAATTCACATGGGTCCTACTAAATTATATGAGACCGATATAAATTTTGTAGGACTTATGTAAGTCTTAACCAATCAAAGAGTAGATAAGAATCAATTAGGAAAAAAATCAGAATTAAAACTAAACAAACAATATGTGAAATATTCTTTATTTCAAAAAATATGTGAATTATTTTTGGGTTAATATGTCTTTACCCCCTGTAATTTGGGCGAGTTCCGGTTTTCCCCCTGTAAAAAATTTTGTTAAGATTCCGACCCTGAAATTTGAAGATTCCGTCAAAATCACCCCTGGTCGAATCTGGCACACGTCAGGTGCTGACGTGGCGTGCCACATCACCTTTTTATGATGACGTGGCACACTGACTGTATAATTATTTTTATTTTTTATTTTTTATATGGTACACGTGGCATTTTTTATTTTTTTAATTAAAAAAAAAAATTAAAAAAAATTTAAATTTTTTTAAAATTTTTTTTTAAAAGAATAAAAAAACAAAAAATTCTTAACAAATAAAAAAATGAAAAAAATTCTGAAAAAATAAAAAAATACCGAAAAAATTTAAAAAATTTGGTAAAATTAATAAAAATGAAAACAAAAATCTGGAAAATTTTAAAAATAAAAAATAAAATCTGGAAAAATTAAAAAAATGAAAACATTCTGGAAAAAATTAATAAATTTCAAAAAATTCATATTTCGAGATTTTTTTCAATACCGGAAAAATGAAAAAAATTCATATTTTTTTTCGGAAAGTACTTGTCATTCAACCGTATAACATGATTTATATACCGGTGTCAATCAATATAAATTGTATCCTGTTATTCGGACATGGTTTTTATAAATATGATTAATCTTCAAATTTTTGAAAATGACCAATCTTGAAATTTTTGAAAAAAGATTAATCATATTTACAAAAACTAAATTTTCGAAAAAAATATGGTATTTGAGTCAAACATAATTCATATTTTTTTCGAAAAACATACAAACTGCTCAAAACATTTTGTATGTTAGTGTCTACTAGTTTCAATGGTATTTGAGTCAAACATAATTCATATTTGTTCTACTATTTGAACTTCTACTATTTAAATATTTTTTTCGAAAATTCATATTTTTTTTATCTTTTTTTTTCGAAAATTTAGTTTTTGTAAATATGATTAATCTTTTTTCAAAAATTTCAAGATTGATCATTTTCAAAAATTTGAAGATTAATCATATTTATAAAAACCATGTCCGAATAACAGGATACAATGTATATTGATTGACACCGGTATATAAATCATGTTATACGGTTGAATGACAAGTACTTTCCGAAAAAAAAAATGAATTTTTTTTTCATTTTTCCGGTATTGAAAAAAATCTGAAAATATGAATTTTTTGAAATTTATTAATTTTTTCAGAATGTTTTTATTTTTTTAATTTTTCCAGATTTTATTTTTTATTTTTAAAATTTTCCAGATTTTTGTTTTCATTTTTATTAATTTTTCCAAAATTTTTCGGTATTTTTTTCATTTGTTAAGAATTTTTTGTTTATTTATTCTTTTAAAAAAATTAAAAAAAATTTTAAAAAAAAAAATTTAATTAAAAAATCAAAAATGCCACGTGTACCATATAAAAAAAATTATACAGTCAGCGTGCCACGTCATCATAAAAAGGTGATGTGGCGCGCCACGTCAGCACCTGGCGTTTATCAGATTCGACCAGGGGTGATTTCGACGGAATCTTCAAATTTCAGGGTCAGAATCTTAACAAAATTTTTTACAGGGGGAAAAACCGGAACTCGCCCAAATTAAAGGGGGTAAAGACATTTAACCCATTATTTTTTGAAACAGAAACAAACGAAAAGGCAGCAATGGGCCTCTTAGATAGAGCCCAACATAATTCATAAAACATAAAAGAGAAAATTTCTCAATATGCACCCCGTATATTCACATAGACCCCCGAAATGAACTATTGGAAATTTTAAGCTCAGTGGCATTACCACGACCTTGAGTCAAGAGTTCATACTTTTAAACTTTAATCAATACTTGTAGTGAGCATGTGTATTAAAAAAAAAATTACATTGTACTCAATTTACGTCGTACTAAAAATTTACATATATACTCTACAATTATCCTCAATGTTGTTTCATGTATTGAAATCGTTAAATAATCAACTCATTATCAATATTCTCAAACACATATCTCAATATAAGTCATGAGATAACCTAAAAATGAGTGAATTGAAATTGGTTTGAACTTATTTGGGCTAGTGGTGCAAACAAAAAAAAAATGTGCTAATACAAAGAATTAATAATTATATATGAAAAATGGATAAATAAACAAACATACACTAGAACACATCAACCTAAAATGTAAAATATACTTCACTATATATATAGAGCCAACTCCATTGAAAAATGTTTTGTTTTTCTATTGAAATCAAAAACTAACCATAGCCAAATGACCTTAGCCTTCTAAAAGCACTTGGCAATCGATAATTGAACTTCCTTCTTAATAATATTCGAAGTGTTATGCTTGTATTCAGTCATATACATTCTCTGGTCATTATTATAACCAAAAATCAATATTTTAGATTTATTCATTAAATGGTGTATGTGGTTTATAATAAAGATCATATACATCATTAATTGGTTGAATCTAAAATGTAGTTTTTTTGCTCATAATAGTGACCGGATGATATTGTGATTTATGTGTCAAATTGTGATTGTTTCATCGATTATGCTTCCGTTGTTGGCTTCAAGTTTGATGCTTGTTCATTTGTCTAAAGAAAAGTACATAGATGATATCACACGTCCACTATTTGAGGATTGGTGCCATAAATCTGGAAAAGTATATTCTTCAGGAAACGAGAAGCATGATGATAAATTCAAAGACTTCAAAAGGTTATATGCTACGCTCATCCGTCACAACAGATGCAACAATAATTCACATATTCATGCTTTCTTGTTTTTTGCAATGCTAAATTTTTGTTGTTTTCAATGTTTTTTTATCAATTTGAATGAATATAACTTTTTGAGTTAAATATGTTTTTAGTCCTTACATTTTACGCCTCTTTGAAGAATAGTCCATACTTTTCATTAAATGTTTTTAAAATCCTCACATTTTATCCCCGTTATCAAAATTAGTCGCTGTTGTTATTTCTCTAACGGAATGTTGATGTGGCAGTTAGTGGGTCCCAATTATTTTAAGGTTAAATATGTTTTTGGTCCTTGCATTTTGCATGACTTTGAAAAATAGTCCTTGCATTTCAATAAATGTTTTTAAAATCCCTAAAATAATAAGGACTATTCTTCAAAGCCACACAAAATGTAGGGACCAAAAACATATTTAACCCTAAAATAATTGGAACTCATTGTCACATCAACATTCCGTTAGAGAATTAACAGCGGGGACTAATTTTGATAACGGAGATAAAATGTGGGCAAATTCTTTGGGACACTCAAAATTTTGAGTGTGCCGGTGCACCAAATTATCAAATTAATATTGAAGCGAGTTGTTTTTTTTAAAGAAAAAGAATTGTTTTCTATCAATTTACAATTACAATAATTAGATCTTATTCACCAAAAGTGTGGACGAAATAAAATTTACTTTTTTTGAATTTTTGTTACATATAGCAAAGAAAATTGATTATTTTTTATAAGAAAATGTTAAAAATTTAATATGATTCTTATAAACAATAAAATGATGTTTTTTCTTATAAAATGATGTTTCATAAAATATAAATATTGATAAATAACTCTTTATTTCATAAAATGATCGTTAAATTATAAATTTTTGATGTAGGAGTAGCGGTACACCTCAATTTAATGAAATGTAGGGATTATTCTCCAAAAGGGCGCAAAATGTAAGGACTAAAAACATATTTAACCCTAACTTTTTCAAGAAAGAAACATTATACAACAAATTGTAAAATGGAAGATAAGTTTTAGTTGTGAAGGTGTGGCTGGAAATATATAGTAGTGTTGTAGCATCCCTCCCTATGTATGGTTATTTTCTTGGACCACCTTTAGTTATGACTTATGATGGGCCAATTAATGCTTGCTAGAGTATTTTCTTGAGCAACAATTAATCTACTGGAGAAACTTTTGGCCATACCTCATTTCTGAAATATCATAGATGATATCTTTATATAATACAAAAGCTTACATCTTTGAGCAAAAGTACACGTGGCATCTTCATACATCCCATTTCATTTAATGTTTTTCCATCAACCAATCAAAATGGATCTTGACTCATTCATTTTCTATTAGCCAATCAAAATTGAATCATGACTCACTTATTTTTCACCAACCAATCAAAATTGATCATGATATGATTTTTCCCCTATATATAGACAATTTGATTTTTTATTATTTTCATCTACCTCTTCCTCCCATAAAAAATCACGGCTTTCAACTCATTATCTTTTTGTTTTATTTTTTTATTTTTTATTGTTTTATTGTTTATTTAACATTTCTTATTGTTATGTTCCTTTTTATGTGATTTCTTTGGTTGATGTTTCTTATTCATATTCTCTTTTCAATTTTCTTTTGGTGTTTATATGTTCTTTGTTTTTGTTCGGATCTTTATTTTGGACGTGGAAGCCAATCAAGAGAAAAGAAGAAATGGATCACATATAAATTAGAATATATACGAAGGATTTCTATTACCACGTTCAAATATAATCACATTCATCCCCCTTTTGTTTTATTTTAATCCCTCAATACTCACAATTTTTTTATCTATCTATTCTATTTTGTTTAATTTTTCTTATGTTTCTTATGTTGTTATTTTACTTTTAATATCTTGCTCTTTTATATGTTATTTTGGTTTTTGATTTTTTTTTTTTGCTACTTTATGCTTGAGATGGAAACCAGTCAATAGACAAGAAGAAATACATCCTATTTTCAAAAAATTGATTGAATCGATAACTTTGGAGTGAAAAAATAAGAAATACATATTAGAAAATCGATTTTATGGCACCTTTGATTTTTGTTTTTTGAGTCAAAAAGTTCCTTTTTCTTTAACTAAAAGGGAGCAAGGTGCTACCCTAAAATTTTAAGTGCATTTTCAAAAAAATAGTAAACCTTACAATCATTTATATTTTATTTCCTTCATCCTAATTAAATATTTAAATGAGTTTATACTATTTTTAAAATTAATATCCTAATTAAAGATTATTAAATTATTATGTTTTTTAAATGAAAAAATATTATGTTTTATTCAACGTCATATTTTTGTATCCATCATTCATTCTATTATTAAAATTAATAATCACATATGCTTTAAAACTGCATTAATATTTTTATTAATTACCTTATTTATAAGTGGAAAGTTGCAAAAGTCTTATAATAACAAAACTAAATGAATTTTTGATTTCTTATTAATATCTTTCAATGGCACTTTGCCTCCTCAAAAAAAAAAACATGTTTCAATGACAACCATCAAATTATTATCATTGTTTGATTTCTCAACCAATCAAATGGATTCATGCACCCTTTGTCTTAATTTTTGACCAATTAGATTTAACAAAATCATGAAAGGTTTCAATCATACACGTATTTTTTAACAATAAGCTAAATATAATTTTTTTTTCCACCAAATATAATTCGTATAACAAGCAAAATATTTGTTTTTCCACTCAACTTTCAACCATAACATAGCATGTGGACATGACATTTTTTTTCTTTTATTTTTCTACAAAAGATGCAAAATCATGCAAGCATTTAATGTTATGTCAATTTTCTAATTCAATGTATTTATTGGTTTCGTTTAAATGTGTTTTTCCATGATGTTATAGGTTTTTGGTACAAAATTGGATGAAGAAGAAAACAATTAATTTTGTTTTGGGAAAGAAAAAAAATCTAACAACTAATTACTATAATTTGACATTAAAAAAGCATTTGTTTTATACGATATCTTTTTTCTTAATTAAATATATAACTTTTAAACTATGATAATCAATAAAATCTTATGTCTTTCATTTTAAATATTATTCAAGACATTTTGCCAGTTCCCTAAAAAAAGACATTTTGCAAATTAAAAATAGAAAATAATTGACATTTTAAGGATCTACACTAACAAGTTTTTTTAAGATAAAAATAAAATTTATGGAGAAAAAAAAGTAGGGGATGTAAATCTAACCCGATAAAAAATTAGGGACATAAATCGAATCCAAAAAAGGAGCCAACACGGTCTTTTCTATTCATTTCAGTGATAGTCTTTGTCCCAATTGTTGTTTTTATCATCTTGAATTTCATTTGAAAATATTATGACATTTAATCAAATGAACTTTGTTCATTGATATGACCACATATGCTAAAATTTATTTGTGATAAAATATTTCTAAGTATACAACAATGCCTTAAACCTTGGTAAAAAAATGCCTTAATTTTTTTACTAAAGCCTTAAATATTATACTATCTACATTAAATTTTTTCAGCTTATTATAGAAGTTTCTTATTCATAGCACCATCATCACTTATTATAATTTACAATTTTTTGTCTTGGACCATGAGAATTGCTAAAAAAAAAAAATTAAGCAAATTTGTTGCTAATTTTTAAAAAGTTACTTTGAAATTAAACCAAGATTGTATTCCCATTTTTTATTAATATGGAATTTATATTTATATTGTTAATATATTTCATGCAGTGACCTTTAACCACATGATTAATACCAGTATTCAATTGAAATTAAATTTAAATTATAAACATTTGTGAAGTAATTAATTTTTTACCGGAGTTTGATTGAAAGATTGTTCTACTGAAAAATAAAACTCGGGTTTCCTGATTAATTTGGAATTCACTAACCACTTGAGTTCAATCCCATTACAATCAATGCTTTTTTAGTAAAAATATTTCAAATAATTCTAATTTCATAATTCATATTAATGCTCAAATAAATTTTACAGTCCTATAATTGCAACTCGGTTGGAAGCTCCGTTGAAATTGATATGCATGTGTCAATGTTCAAACTTATACCCCTCATTGTGTGAATTTAACCGCTGGAGTACTTGAGAGAAAAAAATACAAAATATCTCATGAGTATATTTTTCTAATTGCTCTAATTTATATAAATGGAAATGATATTCTCTCCAAAAAAATAATGGAAATGATATATTATAAAAACCATTTTTAAATATGAATGTCATGAGTGTTGTATGTTTTAGGAGTTTATGAAAATAGAAAGAAGATGCTAATACCAATATTGAATAAATAAATGTTAATTTTTTTAGAGGATAAATAAATGTTGATTATTAATTGTTGTAGATTCAAACAAAATCACCACGATGTTAAATTAAAATATTAAATAAATAAAACAAGAAATTTTGTCCATGTGGTTAATTAGCTCCATCAATGACGAATTATTATGGAGAACATGAGTTTGATTCTAGGTGGAACAGTTAATGGTCAAACTTTACTAACCTCCCGACTTAATTTAAGATTTATAGGACCCCTTTACCTTTAAAGCCATAGGGTTAACACCATAATAAACAGTGGTGGGCCTAATAGAGAATAATGTTTATGAAACGACTCTCTTCACTTTTATACAGATCTAATTAAATAAATTATTTTAAAATAAATAAGTGTTGTTGGAATATAACAATATAGTTATTTGTGGAACTCATTTGTTGAAGAATTTACATTCTTATTAAGTATTATTATTAAAAGATAAATGAGTAATGTGTATAAGCGACTCATTCAAAATCTCAAATTGGCGAGAGCTTTTATTCATACAAATTTAATACATGTTTCATTTAAAATTAATGTTTGAAAGAAATACATGACATCTAAAAACTTAAAAAAAATAGTTCATAATTTTCTTACTACCGGGGATCATACATTTAGTTTAATCATCACTTTAGACTAAAAGAAACCACATAAGTGATATTGACACCACATCTTCACCTTAAATCTTAAGACATTAGATATATTATGTTGCTCAACATCTACTCTTGAATTCAAATGTTGAACTTTTACTCACATTTGACACAATAACAACTCTCCCACTCGCGCTTCCGCTACAAAGTCGAACCGAGTTTTGTTACGACCATTGGAATTTATGGGTGGAACTCACGGTGGTGTGGATCGATCCATTGGAGCTAGAGCAATCATCCAAGTGAGAATGATATTACATTTTCACCGAATATTTAAGGTATTAAGTATATGAGTCTTTCAACTTATATGTTGTCCAACCTCCACTCTTTTATTCAATGTTGAAATGTAACTTACACTTGATACATACAACATTTTTTTTACTTAAGTATGGTTGAATTCTAGCCCGTGCTTGGCACGGGTATCCATACTAGTATATGTATATAAGTATAGTTGTAGACGACGTATCTTACCCAACAAGTGTACATTTAAAGAGACATATTTTCCATACCCAATTTATACATTCAGGATGAATAAAATTTACATTCTTTTTTCAATGTCAATATTATTAAATTGTAGACTTTCATTGAGTTTGCACTTTAGACTCAACAGTTGTGTGTGTGAATTTAACCGATGTTTGAAACTTCGTATACACACCAAAACAAAACTCCTCCCAAATCTAATACAATGTTCTTTAGAGGGGACCAAACGATATTTTCATGGCATTCTGCCCAAAAAGAATGATTCCGTCAACATATCCTTTTGTTCTTTTTTTGGTTGTTTGATGATCTACATAACCTTTTGTTGTTTGAAGTTTTTCACTTGGCATTAATATCCGACTAAGGTAGCTCAAATGTGGCCACCTATTTGAAGACTAAAAACATAATAATACTGAAAATAACTTAACACAAAACCTTATGCATCAAAGGGAGTGATTAATCTCAATCGTTTTGTCGTCCATGGTAGCCCTACTCACCTTGAGAAGTTAATGTGTAGTTGTACGTGGATGATATGTAGTAGAAAATTGCTCTTCCTATGTAGCATGGTGGTTTATTCACATAAAAACGATAAAATGACAACTACAATCGGACAAATGAATGATATTTGATTTTTTCTAACCGCACCCTATAAACTTTCAGCTACACCATAAGTTCACAAAAAATGCCCTTGATCCCTTTTTAAGCTTCTGATCAAGTGATTAACCTTGGCGCTCAGAAAAAAAGTTTAAGGTGTTCAAAATTTGTTTATTAACATAGTATACTATAGTAGTATTTCTCTAAAAAAAACATAGTATTCTAGTAGTAACAATTAATTTGAAACCCATATTAAAACAATTCATTTGAATATATAAAATCTATGATATTTGTGGTGGTCGGGGTTTAAACCCCGGACCTTGCATATATTATGCATTGTCCCTACCAACTGAGTTAACTCACGAGGACAAAATCTATGATATTTATTAACTACAAAAATTTGGAAAGAGGAATGCACCCACAAAATGCACTCTTTTCTTTTTTCTTTTTTTTACCTTACACACAACAAAAATTGAAGGACAAATAATTTATGAAAGTAAATATATTGTCTCTCCATGATCTGCAATTTGCACTTTGCAGTGTGAATACATAATATCAATTGCAGGTTTGAATTTACTAATAGATACCAAGGTTGTCAATTGTCGGATCGTGCAAGGAGCAAAAGCCCATGTGTTCCAGTTGAAACTCCACTAATATAATGCATCAGCATTTAATGGAGTATATATTGATCTTGTTTCCTAGCTAGGGTGCCTAGATTTTACGTTAGTCCCAACAGTTTTGATTCTATTCCTATTCGTATCATCTCTTTTATATTGAATGAAAAGATATACTAGGGCTTGCTTAAAAAAACAAAAAAAAAAAAAAACATTTAGTGGAACATGAAATGGAATGAAGTGTAGTACATCAGAGAAAATGTAAAAATTAATGCTAGTCCTTTGTGTTTTTTGTTTTGGTTACTTTGTGTTTGTCCTTTGTGTTTGTAAATAAAAATATTCACACCGCTGAATAACATTATGTAGTTATTGAGGGATTTTGAACCCAATAATCTTAAAAGAAACTCTAAAATCAAATTTTAAGAAAATGATTCAATTAAAGAGAATTTGAGTGACTATTGGGATTTATGTCTAACCAAAAGAGTTAGACTCTTGCAATGCAGCGAGTCAAGATTTGAATTTCAACTACAAAAGTATTCATATTTAGTGTTAATATGTATTAAATATGATAACTCTCCAATGGAAACGAAAAATAATAATTGGGTGAGCCATTTGCTCTTAGGGGTGTTCAAAACCAAACCAATCCAATCCAATAGAAAAACCGTAAACTGAACCAATTTAAACTGAAACCGCATTTGGTTTGGATGTTTTCAGATCACTTTTTTACTCAACCGCATGGTTTGGTTTGCGGTTTTCATTTTAAAAACCGAACTAAACCGCGACATCAGAAAAACTTTATTTAAATTTATGTCACCTAAACCAATACTCATAGAAACTCAATAGAAACTTCTATAAAATGACATTTTTTTTTGTTAAGTTTCTTCTTTACTTTTTATTCCAAAAATGTATTCATGTGCTACTTGAACTTTTAGAGAATGATAAAATCTTAATCTTTTATATTTCTTTCATAATAGAATTGCTTTGTGTCCATGTTTTTAATTTGGTTTATACTGTTTGGTGAAAATGAAATTGTGATGTGAAATGAAATTAAAAACATTCTTGGAAATATGTTGTGTTTTACCTTTTTAACTCGATTTTTATGTTGAAAACAAAAAATTGTATTGTCTCGAATAAACCGCACCAACCGATCCAACCCAAACCACATTGGTTTGGTTTGGTTTGGTTCGAATTTTATTTTAAAAGTCAACCGAACCAAACCAAACTGCAAACTTTTTTAACTTGCGGTTCGGATGACTTTTAGTCTCAAAATCGAACCAAACTACACCGCGAACACCCCTATTTACTCTGCTACTTGTTAGCAAGGGTGGTTCATTGTGCTTGTTTAGGTAGGTGCTATCTATTTCAGAATTATTTTAAGTTGAATTAAAAATAAATGTAAAGTAGAATAACATTGATCATGAAAGTAAATTTATTGTCGTTAAAAAAACTTATTCCTATGTTTTGCTACATGTTTTTGTTTCAAGGCTCTTATAAGTCTTATTAGTTTTTTTTAATAATTTCAGTGTAGAATGAATATGCATTTTTTATTGTACCCTAATTGAATAAAAGTGTATAAATCTACAACAATACAACTAAATATAAATATTAGTGAAAAAAGAAAATTTATGTCTCCTGGTAAACAAGGTCATGGTAATTGAGAGATTGATAGAGATAAATAATCTCATAACATATGGATATGGTTTTAGTAAGAGAACTAGAACTCTAGAGTCAAGATCGATTAAATTCAACATATTTTTTGTTTGTAGTCGGAGTCATAAACACTATTTGAAAAATCACACACAAAACTAGAGTGTAGGTTTTATATTATGACAATGAAATAGTCTATTACCGTGCCGTAGGGAAACTTAACACATTTTCAAACATGTGCTAAAAGATTAGACAATAAAGAAGTGTTATTAGGAGGTTGAACAAGCTTATTAAAATCGGACCAAACCGGCCGGTTTAACTGGTTGAACTGGGGACCGGATCTGTGGCTGGTTCGATACACCCTCAAAAGTGGTTGCGTGTTTAATTAATCTCCGAGAACTGTCTTAACCAAATAATGTAGTGATAAACTACGATTTGCCTATTAACAAAACTTGCTTTGTGATTTCAAGCCCTCTTTGACATTCATGAACGGTATATGTTATTTGTTTTTTAGGGGTAAGAAAACAATATATAGATTTCCTCAGAAAAAACAATATTTCCAAGTTGTAAACATTATTTGGTTAACAATATTTGGTAGTTAAACATGCAATTATCTACCAGCAATGGATTGATCCAAGTTGTAAGAGATTTAGGTTTCTTAAGTATGTGATTAGAGGTTCGATTATTGGTTCATGTCTACGAAAAAATTTCGATTGGGATGAGAGAATCCATCTCGTACCAATATTATGGTAATTCAAAATAAAAAACATGCAATTAACTCATTTTGACATTATTGCTCATGTGATTGTCATTAATGATTATTATTTTTTTGTCAAGTAGTTTAAAAGTTAAAAATTTACCGGGATATTCAAAGTTCAAACTTCAACTCTCTTAGAAAACGTGGTTGGGCCTAACACAACTCCACAAAACTGGCTTGTGAGGTGGGATTGCCCCACTTATAAACAAATTGTCAGGCCAACTCCTAACCGACGTGAGACTCTTAACACACCCCCTCACGCTCAGGATTGCACATCTGAAGCGTGAACATAAATGACGGGTAGCTCGATAACGGAAACCTGATAACAGGTAGCCCAAAGAATCGTGAAGAGGCTCTGATACCATCTTAGAAAACGTGGTTGGGCCTAACACTACCCCACAAAACCGGCTTGTGAGGTGAGGATTGCCCCACTTATAAACAAATTGTCAGGTCAACTCCTAACCGACGTGGGACTCTTAACAAACTCTTACATATATAGTATAATATTTCTACCAACTGAATTATGTTTAAGGAGACGCGTTAATGATTGTTTATCTAACATATTGAGTGCAAGGAAAATGTTTTTAATTAAAAAACAAGGCCGGCAAAGAAGTTAGAAACAGGAGGCAAAATCAACTTTAATAAGAGAAAAGAAATTTGAAGAAGCAACCAAATTCTTTTTAATTGGCTTTGAAGAAAAAGACAATATTTCCCCCTCTTTATGGGTTGAGAACAGTTATATAGTTGTGACGTAGCACCTAATGATATTCAGCAAAGTGCCAATAAGATAATGCCAATCCAATATGTGCAGTATCATTCTGTTGAGGCAAAATCCCTAAATAATTTTAAAGATAATAAACCAATATGATTAAAGAATTAATGGACTTTGATTATTTCCTTGGTATTTAACTTGTGCTCTTGAGTGTTTTACTAAGACAGGAACAAGGCTTAAATCATACCAAGAATCAAGAAATCAAAGGACATTTGAATTCAAGATCTAACACTGAGATCAGAAAGTTAGATCAGAATGTTGCTCAGAGATCAGAATGTTCGCACAAGAGATCAGAAGGTTGCTTCTACACAAGCCCAGAATCTCAAGAACATGGATCAAGGTCATGCAAGACACATGTGACATAAATAAATGTCAAGAGAAGTACTTTTGCATGGATCAATCAAGCAATAAAGGCATATACAAGGATTATGTCAAAAAGGATACTTTATGTTCATTTAAGACTATGAACATTAAAGTCCTAGGAATATTCCACAAGGGAATATCATCCTAGATGTTATATTTACTGCTCTTCATTGTGTTTCACTATTAGGATTTGATTACATCAAATGGTAGTCTTACAAATCATCCTAAGTGAAACAAATGGAACATTCTGATGATCAGAATGTTCAGCTAAGCACAGGCCTACTTTATGAACAGTACAGTAGGTAAAAAGCAAAAGCAAAAGCAAAGCAAATCTATCTTGCTCAATCAGAGATAGACACGTATGAGAGTTGGTACAGAACAAGGACCACACAATCTCTCAAAGCCTGTGTATGAAGATGCAGAATCCCACTATATCCTCCTGCACCAAGTTCCAAGGCAGATCTGGCAACTGAACTTTCTGAAGTATGAAGCAAAGTCCATACTTTGGTTATTGCCCAGAAATTCATATGAAAAGCATATGACACGCCCAGAACTTCATATGTTCATTCATATATGATGAACCCAGATGAAGAACATGATGAACCCAGATGAAGATCATCATGAACGCAACAACATTCTGAAGTTCATCAGAGATCAGAATGTTTGCCCAGAATTTCAAGTAAAAGCTTGTGGGGCCCAGGACACATGGCATAACACCATTGGACACCCCACAACGGCTATTTGAGCCCAAGGACTCTATAAATACAGTTCAAAGGCTCAGCATTACTCGCACCATTTGCAAAGCATACAAGAAAACAACTCTGATTTTGTTTGAAGCTCTTGCAAACTGAAATTGATCAATCTCTAAGGCTTTCATTACTTAGTGCAAATCAATACTCCTTGTTATCTCTAAGATAACTCCTTTCTCTTCTTCCTCCTCTGTTTGATTCACAAACATTCAACTTCCATATAAATTGTAACTAAGTCTCATCTAGCTTTAGGGGTACTAAAGTGTTAGTTTGAGCAAAGGTTGTAAAAGTCTAAGTGGGTAACTTAGCAAGAAGGTGCAAGCCTGCTGAGGCTTAGAGAATACAGGATTGTAATTGTTCAGGTGAACAAAGATTGTAAGGTGCAGGACTTGAGAGGTTATCTCAAGCATCATAGTGGAAACTCTCACAAGATTGTGAGGAGAGGACCAGCCCACATTGGGTGAACCTCTATAAATCTCTGTGTGTTCTTTCTTTCTTCCTTATACTCTTTAATTTCAGTATACACAACACACACCATCACATTTACTTTATTAATCAGTTTCTGTGTATGAACTTCAGAACGTTCTGAGTTCAGAAAGTTAACTTAACCATTCCAAGTAAACTACTTGAGAATAACTTTTAAGTTTCAGGATAATTTTTAAAGGGTCACAATTCAAACCCCCCCTTTCTTGTGACTATTTTATCTACTTCAATTGGTATCAAGAGCCCGGTTCTAAGGGTTTGAACACTTTAACAAGTGTTAGAGAAAAGATTCAGAAGCATGTCTAAAGTCAAGTACATAGCTGAATGAGGATCATCAAACAGACCACCACTTTTTGATGGCTCAAACTATTACTTCTGGAAAGGCAAAATGGAACTCTTCCTCAGATCTCAAGACAATGATATGTGGCAAGTCATCACAGATGGAGATTTTGTCCCAACAACCAAAGAAGGAGCTGTCAAAGAAAAGAGTTCATGGTCAACAGATGAAAAGGCTCAGGTATTGTTAAACTCTAAAGCTAGACTGTTTTTATCATGTGCACTAACCATGGAAGAAAGTGAAAGAGTTGATGAATGTAAGAATGCTAAAGAGGTATAGGATACTCTGAAAATACATCATGAGGGTACATCTCATGTCAAAGAAACTAGAATTGACATAGGTGTCAGAAAGTTTGAAGTCTTTGAAATGAGTGAAAATGAAACCATTGATGAGATGTATGCTAGATTTACTACAATAGTAAATGAAATGAGATCTCTTGGAAAGGCATATTCTACTCATGATAGAATCAGAAAAATATTAAGATGTCTTCCAAGTGTGTGGAGACCTATGGTCACTGCAATCACTCAGGCCAAAGATTTGAAATCTATGAACCTGGAAGATCTCATTGGATCACTGAGAGCTCATGAAGTGGTACTTCAAGGAGACAAACCAGTGAAGAAGGTTAAAACACTTGCTTTAAAAGCATCTCAGCAAACCCCATCAGTTGCTGATGATGAGGTACAAGAACCACAAGAATTAGATGAAGTTCATGAAGAAGAAGCTGAAGATGAACTTGCACTAATCTCCAAAAGAATTCAAAGAATGATGTTGAGAAGAAATCAGATCAGAAAGAAGTTTCCAAACACCAACAATAGCACCAGAACTGAAGCTGACAAAAGCCAAGTCACTTGTTATGGCTGCAACAAAACTGGACACTACAAGAGTGAATGTCCTGACATCAAGAAGGTGCAAAGGAAACCTCCCTTCAAGAAGAAGGCAATGATCACTTGGGATGACTTAGAAGAGTCAGAACCTCAAGAAGATGAAGAAGCCAACATGGGATTGATGGCTCAGTCAGATGATGAAGAAGAGGTAATTGTCTATAAAACTGATTCTTTTTATAAAGATCTTGAAAGTAAAATAGATAGTCTCTTATATGACTCAAACTTCTTAACTAATAGATGTCATTCTTTAATCAAGGAACTTTCTGAAATAAAAGCAGAAAAAGAAACACTTCAAAACAAATATGATGAATCTAGAAAAACCATACAGATTTTGCAAGATTCCCATTTTGAAATGTCAGAAAAACAAAAAGAGTTAAACAAAAAACAAAAAGGCATTATTTCTATACCTTCTGAGATGAAAAAGGAAAACACACTTTTGAAAAAGGAAGTTGAAACTTTGAAAAATGATCTTACAGGTTTTATAAAATCTACAGAAACATTTCAAAATATCTTAGGATCTCAAAATGAAAGTGCTAAAAAATCTGGCTTAGGTTTTAAGGATCCACACAAAATCATTGAAAGTTTTGTACCTAAAACTAAACCAAGAACTAGATGTTATTTTTGTGATAGGTATGGACATGATGAAAAAATATGCCATGTTAAGAAAAAACTTATCAAAGAAAATAAAATTAATCTTAGTTCAGAACGTTCTCATCTCAATAGATCAGAAAGTTCACAAAAGGCTGAGAAAGCTAAGAAGTCATGCTCCTACTGTAACAAATCTGATCACACAAGACAGAATGTTACAATAAGGAAGGATCTCTTAGAAGAACTAACCCTCAAGGACCCAACATTACATGGGTACCTAAAATTTTTATCTTGTCAAATGTAGGTCCTGCCTCAGGGTGCTAGAACAAAGCCATGGTACTTGGATAGTGGTTGTTCTAGGCACATGACAGGTGACAGGAACTGTTTCCTGACCTTTGAAAAGAAGGATGGAGGACTGGTGACATTTGGAAACAATGACAAGGGTAAGATCAGAGGTAAAGGTACTATAGGTAAACCTAATTCTGCTAAGATAGAAAATGTTCAGTATGTAGAAGGTTTAAAACACAATCTACTTAGCATAAGTCAATTGTGTGATAGTGGATTTGAAGTTATCTTTAAACCTAACATATGTGAAATAAGACAAACCTCCTCTAACAAACTGTTTTTCTCTGGATCAAGAAGAAAGAACTTGTATGTCTTAGAACTAAATGATATGCCTGCAGAATCCTGTTTTATGTCTCTTGAAAAGGACAAATGGATTTGGCACAAAAGGGCTGGTCATATAAGCATGAAAACCATTGCTAAACTTTCTCAACTTGATCTAGTTAGAGGTTTGCCTAAGATTAGCTTTGACAAGGATAAGATCTGTGAAGCATGTGTCAAAGGTAAACAAGTGAAAAGTAGTTTTAAAACCATTGAGTTTGTTTCAACTCAAAAACCTTTAGAACTTCTTCACATTGATTTATTTGGTCCAGTTCAAACTGCTAGTCTAACAGGCAAAAGATATGGGTTTGTTATTGTTGATGATTTTTCCAGATTTACATGGGTGCTGTTTTTAAAACACAAAGATGAATCTTTTGAAGCATTTCAACACTTTTGTAAAAGAGTTCAAAATGAAAAAGGTTCTAATATCATTACAGTAAGGAGTGATCATGGAGGAGAATTTGAAAATGCATCTTTCAAAACATTCTTTGATGAAAATGGTATTAAACATAACTTTTCTTGTGCAAGAACTCCACAACAAAATGGAGTTGTTGAAAGAAAAAATAGGACTTTGCAAGAAATGGCTAGAACAATGTTAAATGAATCAAATGTTGAAGATTATTTTTGGGCAGAAGCCATTAACACATCTTGCTACATTTTGAATAGAGTTTCAATAAGAAAAGTTCTTAATAAAACTCCATATGAACTCTGGAAAAACATTAAACCTAGCATATCTTATTTTCACATATTTGGCTGTTATTGCTACATTCTGAACAATAAAGAAAAATTGGGTAAGTTTGATCCTAAATCAGATAAAGCTATCTTTTTAGGATACTCTACAACTTCTAAAGGTTATAGAGTGTACAATCTAAAAACCCAGACAGTTGAAATTAGTATGCATGTCATATTTGATGAATATGATGAACATTCTCAACCAAAAGAAAGTGAAGACACAGAAGTGCCAACACTTCAGAATGTTCCCAGTCAGAACATTGACACTTCAGTTGAGAAAGAAGATGATCAGAATGTTCAGGATCAAACCTTCCAAAGTCCACCAAGAAGTTGGAGAATGGTAGGAGACCATCCTGTAGATCAAATCATTGGAAGCACAACTGATGGTGTAAGAACCAGATTGTCCTTTCAAGATACCAACATGGCAATGATCTCTCAAATGGAACCCAAGTCAATCAATGAAGCTATTATTGATGATTCCTGGATTGAGGCCATGAAGGAGGAACTTTCTCAGTTTGAAAGGAACAAAGTTTGGAACCTGGTTCCAAATAATCAAGAGAAAACCATCATTGGAACAAGATGGGTTTTCAGAAACAAGCTTGATGAAAATGGTAAGGTTGTCAGAAACAAAGCAAGGTTAGTTGCTCAAGGTTACAACCAACAAGAAGGTATTGACTATGATGAGACCTTTGCACCAGTGGCAAGGTTAGAAGCCATCAGAATTCTCCTTGCATATGCTGCACATAAAAGCATTAAACTTTTTCAAATGGATGTTAAAAGTGCATTTTTAAATGGTTTTCTAAATGAGGAAGTTTATGTAAGTCAACCTCCTGGTTTCATAAGTAAAGAAAAACCAGATCATGTTTTCAAACTCACTAAAGCACTCTATGGTCTTAAACAAGCTCCTAGAGCTTGGTATGACAGACTTAGCACATTTTTAATTGAAAATGGTTTTTCAAGAGGAAAAATTGATACCACACTTTTTAGAAAAACACATGACTCTGACTTACTTATTGTTCAAGTTTATGTGGATGATATTATTTTTGGTGCCACCAAAATGAAAATGTGTGAAGAATTTTCCAACCTTATGCAAAGTGAATTTGAGATGAGCATGATGGGTGAACTTGGTTTCTTCCTTGGTTTACAAATCAAACAACATCCAAATGGAATTTTCATAAGTCAAGAAAAGTATGTCAAAGACATTCTTAAGAAATATAAAATGAATGAGGCAAAAATCATGGTCACCCCTATGCATCCATCTTCAAGTTTAGATAAGGATGAGAGTGGAAAATCTATTTCTGAAAAAGAATATAGAGGCATGATAGGCTCATTATTATATTTGACTGCTAGCAGACCTGACATTATGTTTGCAGTAGGTTTATGTGCTAGATTTCAAACTTGTGCAAAAGAATCCCATTTAACTGCAGTTAAAAGGATTTTTAGATATCTAGTAGGTACTACTGATCTTGGCCTTTGGTATAGAAAAGGTTCTAGTTTTGATCTTGTAGCATATTGTGATGCTGACTATGCTGGAGACAAAGTTGAGAGAAAAAGTACAAGTGGCTCATGTCAATTCTTGGGACAAGCATTGATTGGATGGTCTTGCAGAAAGCAAAACACCATTGCTCTCTCCACAACTGAAGCTGAGTATGTATCTGCAGCTAGTTGCTGCTCTCAAATTTTATGGGTAAGAAATCAGTTGGAAGATTACTCATTGAGGTACACAAGTGTTCCTATTTTTTGTGATAATACAAGTGCAATTAATCTTTCTAAGAATCCTATTCAGCATTCTAGGTCTAAACATATTGAAATAAAGCATCATTTCATTAGAGACCATGTTCAGAAAAAGAATATTGCATTAAGCTTTGTTGATACTGAAAATCAACTAGTTGACATTTTCACAAAACCCCTTGTTGAGGATAGATTCAATTTTCTTAAAGAAAAATTGTCAATCATAAAAAATCCCAATAAAGATTGATTACAGATCACTAAGGGCCTTAGACTAAACCCCTTGATGTCATCTGATGCAAATCAGATAGATCTATCATAATCAGAACATTCATCAGAATGTTCCTGAGTTCAGAATGTTCCTGAGCTCAGAATGTTCTTGAGTTCAGAACGTTCATCAGGTCAGAATGTTCATATGATCAGAATGTTCATCCTAACATTCATTCAATCAACATTCACAAGTTTGTTCATTTGGGTTTAATCCTTTCAGGATGTCCACAAAACTCAGTTATGTTCAAAAATTTGATTTCTGGGTCAACTATCTCATGCGTGAGATTTTGTGTTGACTTTATCCAAAAATCCTTCTATAATCTCAAGCATTTAATGTTTGGTTATAAGAAGATGAGTTTAAGTTTTAACCACCATGTAAAACCTGAACTATCAAATCAACCAATCCCTTCCATTTCCCACAAACGGCTACTTTTCTCTCTCTCTCCTCTGACCGTTACTTTTCTGCAGTTTCCTCCTTCCCAATGCAAACTGCTATCATTTTCTCTCCCTTTCTCTTTCCCTTCTGCACGTTTGGTCTATATAATCAGTAACCACTTCTGATTATTCTACAACCATCTCAATCCAAACTTCCTTCTTCTCAACTCACAAAAATTTACAAATCCTCTGTTTCTCTCTCTCTCTCGCTTACGAAGAAAATGGCAAGAACAAAAACAACTTCAAAACTCTCTGATAATGAAGTTCCACAAGTGGAACGTTCTCAATCACCACCACCAAACGTTGCTGCTGGTCAATCCTCTTGTTTTATCTTGGTTTTCGGGTGTCAAACATTGATTACGTTTGAACCTTTCTAACCGGTGATATCTTATTTTTTCTTGGGAAGGGAAAAAGTAAGCAAAACCCTTGAGAATCGAGGTCCGGGAGTTGTTTTCGCTACGGGAAGGTGTTAGGCACCCATAACGACTATAGTAACCTATAGGAACCGTCTTTAATTTCTACGCGCGCGCTTTATTTTTAAATGCTATTTTGAAATGCTTATTAAACCTAAGGATGTTCTAAGTGAAGAATTGGAGGGAGAAGAATGTTTTTGGATTTTTATTTTAGTTGAATTGAAGGAATTTTGTTCCTTGCCTACGTACCCGATTAAGGGATCAAATCCACCGTAGTTCTCTCTCAAAAATGTTTTTGTTTTTGTTGGTTGATTTTAAGTTTGAAAATGGGATTTTGAAGAATAGAAAGAGGCCTCAAGGGCATGAGATTGGAAAATAGTGAGGTTGAATTAGTGAATTGCAAAAGAAGTCAAAGTTTGATTATTTTCATTGAAATTTGATTGAGAAAATGGAAAAGAAAATACAATGGGATATTGGATCCCAAGGTTTATTTGGAAAAGGTTTGAGTGAAGTTGTTCACATTTGTTTGGAAAATTGGGTTTTTCTTAAGTATGAGTCCTAGGCATTCATCTAAACATACAATCCTAAACATACATCTAAACATGCATATTCTAGCTATATAGTGATGTGTGTGCATGTGTCGGTGCTTGTGTCGGTGTACACCATTAGAGTCCATTGTCCTTTACATCATACCCTAGATACATTCTATGGCCTCTTTGCCAAGAAATTAAAAGCATGAAAGAATATTACAAAATTTCCTAAGTGTTTACATTCTAACTTTTGGTACAAATTAAGTTGTAAGAAAGAAAATAGAGATGAAAATGGGATGCAATGATGATGCTTATGGTGAATATGAAATATGAAAGGAAAAGGTTAGTAGCATAAGGCAATATCAAAGAAGTGAAGTAAGAGAAATATTAGAATGTAAAAGGTAGAAAATAAGTGCAAACATGGCTAAAATTTGTTCATAAAATGCAAGAACCAAGTGACCTATAATTCTCACATTCCAATTACATTTTAAAGGTTTAGAAACAAGTTTTGGAATGGGAATTAAGGCTACATGGTTTTCTTGACATTTTAAAACAAGTTTGAAGCATATTTACATTATTTAACTACTTAATGACTTGTAAGCTAAGTAATCTACCAAAGTTCACAATTATACAACAAAATTAAACACAAACAGTAGCTAAAACCTTATGAAATCAAGTGGCATAGGTCACTAAAATTTAACAAGCAATTTGGATTGAAATCAAGCAAAAGTTTCACTTATTTTTTAGCCTAAAATATGACAAGAATAGCAAGAAAATTAATACTTTGTTTTTTGACCAATTTTAACATATGAAAATTATCACAAAATGCTACAAAAATATCAAGAGATCTACATGAATTTTTTAGGAATTTTTTAAAGGGTTTTGGACTAAAAAAAAAAAGTAAGAAAATTATTAATTCTACCAAAAAACAAGGAAAAAATGCTTCAATTATTTTTCACAGGCTTTAGCACGAAAAAATATCACAAAAAAGTTAAGAAAAATATCAAGAACACATATGAAGAATTCTAGAATTTTTTGTGAACAAATTTGGACAGGCAGGGGTGTATATAGCAAGAAAATCAGTAGAACATGCAAGAAATGGGGGGTGCAAGCAGCAACAGGCATGGCACTTGGGCCTAAGGACGGGTCAGGGCGAAACCATGGGTTTACCCATGGGTGAACCGGTTCATTGGCCTATATAAGGCCTTGAACCGGTCCACCACTCATTTCCCCTCTCTACTTCTCTCTCTAAGACAAAAACTAGAGAGAGAGAGTCTGCAACTGACTCTCTCTTCTCCGATGAGACTATCCTCCTCCGACGTGGTGGCCCATGGTGGCGCCGCCGCGTCGGAGCTTCAACCTCCTCCGATCTGAGAACTGAACACATCTTTTTAAAGCTCTTTCTCTCCTCTTTACAGTTTTGGCAACGTTTTCTTGAAAACAAACTCAGATCGGAGTAGATCTAGGACTGAAACATTCGGTCTCTACGTTCTCAAACTTCATGAAACGAAACCCTAACATGCTCTATTTTCTTCTCTGATTATGAAATTGACCTCGTATTTGAAAAACAAACGGTGAATCTCCATGATTTTTCGAATTAGGGTTTCGTTTCGAACTTTTGGATTTCTTCGAAGTTTTCATTTCAATTCACCGTTCATTTTCAATCTTGAGTCTTCGATGATGATTTTAAAGCATAAACGAGAGGATTTTTGTGAATATACCTGGATTTGGTGGAGATTCGAATGGAAATCCTCGAGAGAGCTTCTGACCTTTCTTCTTCTCACTCTTTTCGTCCCTGTGATCGTGTGAATCCCCTGGATTTGCACTTGAATTGCAGGGACTAGTTCGATGATGAGAGTTCTTGCGAAGAACTTCTGAGAACTTCGCACCAAAATCTCGTTCGAAAATGACCTTTGTTGCGTGATTACTGGATTGAAACTTGCGTTTGATGAAGAATTCTGTGTTGTGTCATGTTCTTGATTCAGTTTTGGCTTGAATTTGATGAGAATTGATGGATTTTTGTGATAACTGAATTCGGTTAGGGTTTTGAGATGATGAACTTGTTCATCATGTTCTTGAGCTTTTCTGGATTTTTGTGGTGTTTGATTCGTTTTTGTGGAGAGAGAGAAAATTGGAAGTGTTTTTGATGAGTTGTTGCAATCTGAATGGCACTGCAATGATTGGCGCCTTTTATAGGCTGCCAAGTGTATTACTGGACCAATGTGAGAGCGCCACCTGGACATGAACTTTGTAACAAACTCTTGGGACTTTTCTGCAATTTTTGAAAGTTGGAGGACTATTTTACTAAACCTTGGACAAAAAAGACTTAAAAGAAAAATCCACAAGTTCGAAAAAAAAATAATAAAAAAACTAAAAAGTGAATTTTAAACTAAGGAAAGGACTTATATGCAAATTTTGGAAATATTGGGACTTAAGAAAAATAAAAAAGATAAAATTGAATTAAAAACTGTAATTTGAAACAAACGTAAAGTGAAACGCCTAAAATTGACAAAACGGACTAAAACGAACCAATGGCCTAAATGAGGTACTTTAAAGTACCTCTCTGCCGAAATTTCGTGTGAAATGACCAAAATGCCCCTGGGGCTAAAAACGACTAAAATGACTCAGACGAAAATTTTTTAAAGAGGATTTTTATCAAGGAATTGAATCAAAGACTTACACAGGCAAAATTAAAAGACTCAGAGACCATTTTTAGGATTTAGATAGTGACTTGACACTTGAAAAGACTAAAATGCCCCTAGGGGCAAAACTGACTCAAAATGACTTCAAATGCAAATTTAAAAATGGATTCTGACATAGAATTGAAATGAAGACTTATTCAAACTATTTGAAAGGACTCAACCAAATTTTTAAAAGACTGAAAGAAATTTGACATGGGAAATGACTAAAATACCCTTACATGTGGATTTTGCAAATAACTTTGAAATAAAATGCAGAGAAAGATGGAATTGATCAGAGACAATTCAAATGCCTTATAATGCAGGAAAAGAAAAATTGACTAGTATTTTTAGGTCCAAAATTAGGGTATAACAGCTGCCCCTATTTAAGTTTCTTTGTCCGGAGAGTCAAGAGACGAAGTCTTAGAGTTGACGGGACGAAGATACTTAAATATTAGCATTTGCACTGTTTTTGGACGTAAAAATACGCTTTCAGATTTTCAAAATTATGAATGCTATGCAATATTTGATTATGAATGCAAGACAAACAACTGGAGTCTATGGAACCTATCATGTCACTGGGGATTCAGGTGGCCACTGACAGGGTAGACAAACCAGGGACAGAAAATAAGGTACAAGTTGTTCTTTGGGTCGAACTAGTCACTTGACCGAGGAATACGAAACAAGAGATAGGTGCAAGCTGTTCTTGGGATTGAACTTGGCACTTGACCGGAAACATAGACATATAGGCAGATACAAGTTGTTCTTTGGATCGAACTTGACACTTGGTTGAAAATACAAACAGATAGACAGACACAAACTGTTCTTTTGGATTGAACTGGCTGTTTGGCCGGAGACATAGACAAAAGGGTTGATACAAGCCGTTTCTTTGGATCGAACTTGCTTGTTGGATTATCACCACATCATGTGGGAGAGTGCAGACTGTTCTCTTAGAACGAACTTGTCGTTTGACCGATAACAAAGCATAAGCTGGGGTACAAACTGTTCTTCAGATTGAACTTGCCGTCTGACTGATAACAGAGCATAATCTGGGTACAAACTGTTCTATCGAACTTGCCGTTTGACCGATATCAGAGTATAAGCTGGGTACAAACTGTTCTGCAAATCGAACTTGCCGTTTGTCCGGAAGCATAGGTATACAAGTAGGTACAAGTGGTTCTTTTTTGGATCGAACCTGGCACTTGACCAGTAACAAGATACCAATTGAAAGTCTGGCTTAACAAGATACCAATTGAGGGTAAATTGTCATTGACTTGATTTGAACGTAGACATGACCATTTTTGTTGGCCCAAGAGTAAATTGACATTGGTTTGGATTGAATTGAAAGTTGACATTGACATTGACATTGAAATTGACATTGACATTGACATTGGCTTGGAAATTGAAATTGACATTGACATTGACATTGGCATTGGATATTGACATTTGACATTGACATTTGACATTGACATTGGATATTGACATTGACATTGAAATTGGAATTGAAATTGGAAATTGACATTGGAATTGGATTGAAATTGGAATTTGACATTGGAATTGGATTGAAATTGGAAATTGACATTGAAATTGACATTGGAATTGGAAATTGGCATTGGAATTGGAATTAGAGATTAGCATTGGAATTGGAATTGGAGATTGACATTGACATTGTCATCGGATGTCAACATTGGAATTGGAGATTGACATTGACATTGTCATTGGATGTCAATATTGGAATTGGAGTTGAGATTGCTTCGAATTTGACATTTAAAATTGAGTTGAAATTGACAGTTTGACATTGAAGTTGAGATTGGAATTGACATTGGAGATTGGAAATTGCTTCGAATTTGACAGTTTGACATGATTGGAATTGAAGTTGTCATTGGAATTTGGAATTGAAATTGGTTTGAATTTGGGGATTGACAGTTGGATATGCAACATGTATGTATGGTATAGCAAGATTATTGGATGTATGAGCACATAAAATGCATGATTATGCATGTATGAATGCTTGGAATGCATGATTGATTGGCAGTTTGACAGAGAAGTTTCACAAAGGCAGATGAGACATTGGAAGATTGGGCACGTAGTGGCTCGTGCTGCGACATATTCACAGGGGAAAAACCCCTTTGGAGAGACCGTCGTTGAGAGACGCATCAAAACCATGGCTGAGGGCAATAAAACTTGTAAAGGAGGGACCCTTGGAAGGTTCTTGGATACAGGTCGCCGTTGCTAGGCGTGTCAGTGCTGGGTAAACATTGGATGTTCGCATCTGTGGTCAATGCTTTTATATTCTTTTCATTTTTTCATTTTTCATTTTCGAACCCCACTTTTGCCTGAACCGCCCTTTCGGGTTTTCGATTCACCGGGGAATAACTTCTTTTCATTGCCCCATTTTTGCCTGAATTGCCTTCATAGGTTGTCAATCAGCGGGGTGCTCATTTTTGCCTAAGCCGCCCTTTCGGGTTTTCAACTTAGCGAGCTTTTTATTTGCATTTTTCATTTTTCCATTTTCATTCTTGTTTTTTTCATTCTTGCCATTGACCACAGATCATCCTGGGGAGTAACCTGCTTGTAACATGTATTGAAATGGACATTGATATTCATTTATTCATGCATGTTTCATTGAAATGTACCCTATTGCTCAGGTTTGCTTTCAAAATAGACAGGAAAAGAGTTTTCAATTTTCAAAAATGTTTGGTTTCAGACATTGACATCATCAAATAGAAAGAAAATGTTTTGTACATAGCATTGAAAGTGGAAAGAACATAGAATTCCAAACAGTAGAAAGGCTCAAATTGATGTAGAAGAGTGAAAGTCAGCCAAAGGCATGACTTCACGGATTTACAAAGCTTGGAAAATGGTAATTTTATTGGTTGGTGATACATTGAACACGATGACCGCTACATTTCATAGAAATTTTGAATCCACAAGTACAGAAGCCTCTGATGAAGAAGATCATTGACAGTTGCAGATGCCCCAAGGGGTGATGGTGATTTGCCAGATATAGTTACTTGTCTTTATTGTCAACCTCATTTTTGCATGAACCGCCCTTTCGGGTTTTCGGCTCATCGAGGCGCTCATTCTTGCCTGAGTTGCGTACAATCTCAGCGAGCTTTTTCATATTCATTTTTTTGTCCCTAACTTTTGCCTGGATCGCCCTTTCGGGTTTTCGATCCACCGGGAAGCGCATTTTTGCCTAGGCCGCCCTTTCGGGTTTTCGACCTACCACGCTGTTCTTTTCTTTTTAGACAAAGTATTTCTTGACTATATCGGCATTGACAGGATTTGGGAGTTCAACACCATCCATGTGTGTAAGAATCAAAGCACCACCAGAGAAAGCCTTCTTGACAACATAAGGACCTTCGTAGTTAGGTGTCCACTTGCCCCTTGGGTCGGGTTGCTGACTTATCCTTCTTTTCAATACAAGTTCGCCTTCCTTGAATTCTCGAGGTCGGACTTTCTTGTCAAAAGCATTCTTCATTCGCACTTGATACAACTGTCCATGAGTCATGGCATCCATACGTTTCTCTTCAATCAGATTCAATTGATCGTACCGACTTTGACACCATTCAGCCTCAGTTAATTTTGCTTCCATGATTACTCGAAGAGATGGAATCTCCACTTCCAGAGGGAGAACTGCTTCCATGCCATACACAAGAGAGAAAGGAGTTGCCCCGGTTGAACTGCGCACTGTAGTACGGTAACCATGCAGGGCAAAAGGTAGCATTTCATGCCAGTCTTTGTAAGTAGTGACCATCTTCTGAACAATCTTCTTGATGTTCTTGTTAGCGGCCTCAACTGCACCATTCATCTGAGGTCTATAAGGAGAAGAGTTGTGATGTTCAATTTTGAATTCTTCACACAAAGCTTGCATCATGTTATTGTTCAGATTGGAACCATTGTCAGTGATGATCTTGTTGGGAACACCATATCGACAGATGATGTTATTCTTGATAAACTTGACAACCACTTGCTTGGTCACATTTGCATAAGAAGCAGCTTCAACCCACTTGGTGAAATAGTCAATTGCCACTAGAATGAAACGATGTCCGTTGGAAGCTTTTGGTTCAATTCTTCCGATCATGTCAATGCCCCACATAGAGAAAGGCCATGGGGAAGATATAACATTGAGGGCGTGTGGAGGCACATGAATCTTGTCAGCATAAATTTGACATTTGTGGCATCTTTTAGCATGTTTGTGGCAGTCACGCTCCATAGTTATCCAGTAATAGCCGGCTCTTAGCAGTTTCCTCGACATAGTGTGGCCCGAAGCATGGGTCCCAAAGGTACCATCATGTACATCGTGCATCAATTTCTCAGCTTCTTGCTTGTCAACACATCTCAACAAGACCATGTCATAGTTCCTCTTGTATAGGATTTCTCCGTCCAGAAGGAATTTGCTAGCCCATCGTCTCAAAGTCTTTTTATCCCTGTTGGAAGCACCAGGTGGATACTCACGGTTCTGCAAGAATCGTTTGATGTTGTAATACCAAGGCTTTTTATCATTCACATCTTCATCAGCTTGTCCTGGCATATTTTCAATAGTAAACACGTGAGCGGGTCTATCAAGACGCTGCACTTTGATTACAGGCACATCATTCCAGTGATTGACACGAAACATAGAGGATAAAGTGGCAAGAGCGTCAGCCATCTGATTTTCATCCCGAGGGATATGGTGCAGCTCAACCTTTGTAAAGTATGTCAACAAACGTCTTGCATAGTCACGGTAAGGGATCAGCTTCTCATGATGAGTCTCCCATTCACCCTTTATCTGATTAATAACAAGTGCAGAATCTCCATAGATGTCAAGGTGCTTAATTCTCAGATCGAGGGCTTCTTCAATGCCCAAGATGCATGCTTCGTATTCAGCTATGTTGTTTGTGCAGTCAAAGGTTATTCGAGCGGTGAAAGGAATGTGGTGCCCCTGCGGAGTTACAATGATGGCCCCAATTCCTTTACCATAAACATTAACAGCACCATCAAACACCAATCCCCATTTGCTATTGGGATCTGGCCCTTTATTGATCAGTGGCTCTTCACAGTCTTTTGCCTTCAGATACATAACTTCTTCATCAGGGAAATCAAATTTAATTGGCTAGTAATCATCAAGAGGTTGATAAGCAAGATGTTCAGCAAGGACACTTCCTTTGATTGCTTTCTGAGCTTTGTACACAACATCATATTCAGACAACAACATTTGCCAACGCGCAATCTTTCCAGTAACAGCAGGCTTTTCAAAGATGTACTTGATTGGATCCATTCGGGATATTAACCAAGTTGTATGATTCACCATGTAATGACGCAGGCGCTTGGCAGCCCAAGCTAAAGCACAACAAGTCTTTTCAAGCATGGTATACCGAGTCTCACAGTCGGTGAATTTCTTGCTCAGATAGTAGATAGCATGCTCTTTCTTACCAGTCTCATCTTGTTGACCGAGAACACAGCCCACTGAATCATCTAACACTGACAGATACATAATCAAAGGCCTTCCTTCCACTGGCGGGACAAGGATAGGTGGTTCCAACAGGTATTCTTTAATGCTATCAAAAGCTTTCTGACATTCATCATTCCATACAACAGGCTGATTCTTTCTGAGCAATTTGAAAATTGGTCCACAGGTAGTAGTCATGTGAGATATGAATCTTGAAATATAGTTCAGGCGCCCGAGGAAACCTCTGACTTGCTTCTCAGTTTGAGGGGCCGGCATCTCTCTGATGGCTCGGACTTTGTCAGGATCAACTTCAATGCCTCTTTGACTGACAATGAAGCCTAGCAACTTTCCGGATCTTACACCAAATGTGCACTTGTTAGGATTCAACCGCAGCTTGTACTTTCTCAGTCTTTCAAACATCTTTTTCAAATACACAACATGCTGCTCTTCATCATTTGACTTCACAATCATATCATCAACATATACTTCAATCTCTTTGTGAATCATATCATGAAATAGAGTTGTCATACCTCTTTGATAGGTAGCACCCGCATTTATCAAGCCAAACGGCATTACTTTATAACAGAACGTTCCCCACGGAGTGATGAAGGACGTCTTTTCTCTATCTTCAGGAGACATTCGTATCTGATTATAACCAGAGAAACCATCCATGAAAGAGAACACTTTGGATTGAGCAGTACTGTCAACAAGCACATCAATATGAGGCAATGGGAAGTTATCTTTTGGACTAGCTTTATTCAGATCTCTGTAATCAACACACATTCGAACTTTCCCATCTTTCTTAGGTACTGGTACGATGTTGGCAATCCACTCAGGATATTCAGCTGTCATGAGGAAACCCGCATCAATTTGCTTCTGTACCTCAGCCTTGATCTTAAGAGCCATGTCTGGACGAGACCTTCTCAATTTCTGTTTGACAGGAGGACATTCAGGTCTTGTCGGTATCCGATGTTCCACAATCTTGGAATCTAGACCCGGCATATCTTCATAGGACCATGCAAAGACATCTGGATAATCATGGAGAAGCTGAGTAATCTTCCTTTTCACTTCTGGCTCAAGTGCAGCACCAATCTTGATCTCTCGCTTGTTCTCTTCAGTACCCAGGTTGATAAGCTCAATCTCTTCCTGGTGAGGCTGAATGGCTCTTCTTTCTTGCTCAAGTAGTCGAGTGATTTCATACGGTATCTCTTCATAATCATCATCCTCATCTTCAGCTTCATATACAGGGAATTCGACATTTGGAGGAACCATAGGGTCACTGTGTTCAACGGGTTTATTGTGGTTCAATCTGCATAATATGATTGGGATGATTTTTAGAAAAAATGTTTTTTCTATGCAGATTTTTGAAATTAATAAGAAAAATACAGATGTTTTGGTTTTTTCTGGCATTACCATTATTTCCAAGAAAAAAAGGCACTAAAAAAAGTAAAAAAAAAACAAAGAGTCGTGAGAAAAACGACAACTTTTATTGACAACGGCAATGCCGAAACAAACACGCCCTTACAAAGATATCACTTTCGCCTTGGGCAGAGCGAAAGGATTGTTATTTTTGAAAACAAAAGACACGAGCAACAAAACACATTACATGGAAGCATGCATGACTAAAGGAACATCAATGGCTTCCCAATTTCTCACAGTGCCTCCTGGTATAACAAATGCAGGCACGTGACTACTTCCAGCAGCGTCTTCAGCAATAGCATTGATGAACCCAGCACTGTAGAAAGCTCTCTTTGAAACAGCAGACGTCGGGGAGAATCCAAGGCCCTCTTTACGCTTGTTTTCCAAGATCTGAATCACCTTGCCCCAACCAGCAGCTTGCCCTGCTTGAACAGCCTTCTGGGCGTCTTTCAGTGAGGCCATGCTAGCACCAGCCCTCCGGGGCTCTGCACCCTCAACAGTCAAGCCTTGGAATGACGTCCCTTCTGCGGACCCTGCTTCAACACAAGAGAACGATGATATTTGGCTAACCAGAAATGCCTCCTCACCATATACGGTGACAACCTTACCGTTTCTCATGAACTTGAGCTTCTGATGCAAAGTGGATGTGACTGCTCCAGCGTCGTGGATCCATGGTCTTCCGAGGAGATAGCTGTAAGAGGCATTGATATCCATGACTTGGAAGGTTATTTGGAATGTCTCGGGTCCAACGGTAATTGGCAAGTCCACTTCCCCGAGAACATCCTTGCGGGATCCATCAAAAGCTTTAACCAGATAACTGCTACCCCTCAGAGAAATTCCATGATGGCTCAATTGCCTTAGCGTGGATTCGGGCATTACATTCAGAGATGATCCAGTGTCTACCAATACGTTGGATATCAGGTCAGACCCACAATGTACTGAGATGTGTAGAGCCAAGTTGTGGCGTTTCCCTGCTTCGGGGAGCTCATCGTCACCGAACCCCAAGTTGTTGCAGGCAGTAATATTACTCACTATCCCATCAAACTGATCCACAGAGACCTCGTGGTCAACATAAGCTTGCTCAAGTATCTTCATTAACACTTTCCTATGAGCCTCAGAGCTCATGAGCAGAGACAGGATGGATATCTTTGAAGGAGTCTGTAGCAGCTGGTCAACAATCTTATAGTCACTTTTCTTGATAAGTCTCAGGATTTCGTCCAGATTGGACTCTTCAATAGATTGGCCTGCTGGGCTGATGTTCTTGTCAATAGGAGGAGCAACTGGTGGAGTTACCGTGGCAATAGGTGTTACCACCTGTCTTTGAAACAAGGGCGGACGGACTTTTCCACTTCTCAGAGCTGTAACTTCACTAGCAACATTATCAACTGTAGCTGGGGATACCAGAGGTACTTCCACCCCATTTTCAATCATGGTTGCATTGTATTTGTAGGGAATTGCTTTGGTAGAGGTATAAGGTACAGGACCAGGTAGTCTGATCACCAGAGGCTCAACATTCTTTGCACTTTCAACAGGAGAATCATGGAACACTGGTACGATCACACATACATCACTGGCAATCAAGTACTTGTCATCCATCAGGCTCTGGATATCATTTTGCACAACACAACAGCCCATAGGATTCTGCAGACATTCTGAACAAGAATCATGATCATGTTTGAACAGATAAGCCTGGCAGAGCTTGATATGTAGAGGTACCAAGGGAGTAACGACATTGCGGACATCCAACATGGGATCCTCTTGAGGAACGGGAACCCTTTCAAAGGCCTCAATCATATTGACAACAGCATGGTTTGGAAGCGGGTTGTCAAGGACATGAGGAACACTGTTCTCAAAAGTCAAACGTCCTTTTTCTATCAAGTCTTTCACAATATATTTCAGGGCAAAGCAACCTTCAATATCATGGCCTTGAGCACCCTGATGAAATTCACATGTTAAGTCCTGACGGAACCTGGGAGGCAATGGATTAGGCGGAGGCTTGCCTGGTCTAGTAACACAGTGTCCCTTAGCTAGTAGAGTTGGGAGCAGCTCACCATACCGCATTGGTATTGTTGGAAAGGAAGGCTTGGGTCGGGGACCCTGTTGTTGCTGCCGTTGCTGTTGAGCAGGAGGCTGTTGTTGTGCTTGCTGAGGAATGGCATTGACGGGCATTGGTGGTTGACCCGGTGGCAGAGGGTATTGCTGGTAGAATGGTGGGAAGAACGGATGCTGAGAGTATTGCATGTAGTGATAAGGCAGAGGTAGTTGCATGGCTGCTGCAGACGGGTTACCAGACACCATCCCTACGTCAGATTCTTTCCTCTTGTGATGTCCGTTACCGTACTTCTTTGGTGCACTGTTTGAAGATTCACCTTTTTCTAGGACAATAATACCATCTCGGACGGCCTCCTCTAATCGAGTGCCCATTGTAACCATATCAGAGAAGTTGTTTGGGGCAGAGACTATCATTCTCTCCTTATATTCCTTCTTCAGAGTCTTCAGGAATGTCTGTGTTAACTCTTCCTCATCAAGTCGAGGAGAGACACGGGCAGCTGCCCCTCTCCACCTTTGAGCATATTCACGGAATGTTTCATCTGATTTCTGAGATAGGGCTTTGAGAGAGTCCCTATTTGGCCTCAGACGGGTGTTGAACTCATATTGACCTTCAAAAGCAGCAGCGAGTTCCTCAAAGGTATGAATGTTATCTTTGCTCAGACTAGTGTACCAATCTGCTGCATCATCTGTCAAGCTACTCTGAAAGCAGTGGATCATCAGTGCATCATTGTCGGCGTAGTTAGCCATCTTTCGGACATACCGGATAACATGGTTATGTGGGCAAGAAGTCCCATTGTACTTGTCAAATTCTGGCTCTTTGAATTTCTTAGGAACCTCGAATCGGGATACCAAGCATAGATCACGAGCTTTAGCAGGAGCACTATTGTTTCCCCGGCTAGCCTTGACCTCACGGAGTTCTCCAGCCAACTCCCTTAACTGTCTCTTCATAGCTTCCATTGCGGGATCTTGTCCACGCGGAGTGTCAACATAAATCACCTGTTGCACAGTGTGTACAACAGGGTCGGTAACAACAGTGGTTACTTGAGGCATAGCAGTAGACACAGGAATCTGTCCTTGACCCGCAAAACCAGAGACACCAGCGGCAGTATTAGGAGAGTAGTAAGCTGAGAGGCCATAAGGACGGCCGTTGGGCATAACAAAACGAGCATCAGTAGCCACAGTAGATAGTGGGATAGAGGGAATCACCTCAGCAGTAACTGGAATAGAAGTGGCTGGCTGTTCCTGTGAAGCCATCATAGCGGACATAGCGTCATGAGCCTTAGCCAAGTCTTCTTTCATAGCAGCCAGTTCGGCACGGAGCTGAGCATTCTCTTCTTCAAAGTTAGCCATCATCCTTCTCTTATGAAATCTTGTTTGATGAATTCTATCTGGTTGGTAGACTTTGCGAACACGAGCCACTTTTCAGACTGCGGCGGACAAAACCAGGAGGCAATGAGCACGAGAGAAGTTTTTTGTGGTCGATGAATGCATATGATGCATGAAATGTGTTAATGCATATGCAAAAAAGACTCTTTTTAGGTTATCGAAGGGTTTTAGACAAATTATGAACTTGTAAACATTACTAAACAACAGTTAACATAAACGGGAAACAACCAACATATGGTTTTACAAGACAATTTCAACATAAACAAATGGATATAACAACAGAAAATGGAAATCCTCAAGCATAGGAAGTGGAAGCGTCGTCCTCAGAGTCGGACTCATAGCTGCAGTATCGTGCGTAGAAGTTACGGGCACTCCTAGCCCTCTTGGAGTCCCTCATAAGCAACCTATCTTTCTCTTCAATCTCCCTCTTAGCCTTAGCTAACTCTTTCTTCAGTGTCAAGACTTCATGAGTCTGCTGCTCACCTTTTCCGTCCAAAGTCATGATCAAGTTCTCAGCCTCATAGTATCTAGCTCTCCACTGATGCTTCTCCCGACTCTCCATAGCTAGATGCTCCTGATACATCTCCTGGGTAGGTGGGAGTAGAGGCAAGGGCCTGGTAGGGACAGATGCAGACACATATCTCATAGAGGGGTAAGGCGTACCAGCCTCCTCAGCTCGGTTTATCACCCACTGTGTATAGGCTTCATGAGCGATACCGGACCTCGCACCCATATGCTTTACCTCTTTCTTCCGAAGCTTGGTCCAAGCTTGCATGAAATCCTCTCTAATGCCTGTGGGAGCATTGGAGTAGTGAAAGAAGTAAGGAGCTGTGGCAAGATTGATGGGCTTATCTTTCATCGGAAAACCAAATTGTCGCAAAGCAAGCTCCGGGTTGTAGTTGATTCCACCCCGGGTACCAAGAAGAGGTACATTAAGAAACTTTCCACCACCAAAGATGATTTCCTTGACCCTAGAAGCGGGAGTGAGCCAAACCACTTCATCAGGAGTGAGAGCCATAATCCTCTGTGAAATAGACCAATTCCTCGGATTGTCGTGGAAAGACTGCGGAAGGTGCGAAATAAACCACCTATAGAGGAGAGGCACACAACAAAGAATGTATCCACGACCTTTGTTGGAACGATCGTGAATAGCATGGTATGTGTCAGCTAGCAAAGTAGGAACCGGATTCTTGGAGTGGAAGATCATAATAGCATTCATGTCCACGAAGCCATCAAGATTCGGAAAGAGAATAAGCCCATAGATGAGAAGTGCAAGAATAGCCTCAAGAGTGTCCTGACAAGTGGTATTGAGGTTGGCTTTCCCAAGAAGATACTCTGAAGTGAACCCTCGGATATGTGCCTTAGTAACAAGATTCTTGGAGACATCGGTGGTCTTGAGATAGAGATCCTTAGCAATAACCAATGGAGGAAGAGGATTTTCAGGTCCTGAGAAAGGTATCCCCTTAGCAATAGATAAACCCATCAAGGAAGAATAAGCCTCTAGAGTAGGTACCAACTGAAAGTCTGGAAAAGTGAAGCACCGATACCCCGGATCATAGAATTGCACTAGAGTGTGCACAAGCTTCTCATCCACATTAGTATGGAGAATAGGAAGTAAAGTCCCGTAACGGCGTCGGAAACCAGTCGGATCCTCAATCTTGAGTGCCAAATCCCTCAAACTAGCCAAATCCACTTCCTTGAACTTGTAGGACTTAGTCATCTTCATCCCTACAATGTTTACAATTTCAACTTGTCTAAGCCCTTCGATAACAATGCATGACAAAAAGTTTATGCATGTATGCATGTATGCATGAATGCATGATTATGTTCAAGTTCGGAGAAAACATGGTGGGTTTGAAGTTCAAAGTCGAGGAGTCATGGGTGGACACGGTGTCCGGTGAAACTAGGGCTTTAGGATAATAGTAACCGGGTTCTAAGAAGGTTCCCAAGTTGCAACCTCTCCGACGTATCTCATGGTGTCACGAGACAACTCTCGCTCCATGATTATACGTGGAAGGTCTAACTTGAGTGTAGTATCGCGTGACGACTAAAACTCGAGACGACACTCAGTTTAGCCTCCGCACTACGTCCTAGAAAATGGCCATGGATGGGTTTGGTTATCTACGGTTCATAGCGTCATAGAACAATTAGAAGTAAAGTGCCTAAACGCGACAACTCGCGCCGACAACATCACCTCCAAAATGCCTCAGCTATGTGGGATTGATCGCATAATCCAAAACACGAGGCAACCCCCGGAATGAATTGTCGATTATATCCCTCCTAAATCCTAAGTTCACTCAGCCCGGGTGCAGGACTTTTGGTATTCTCACCCCACACGTTTGCAAGAAATTAAACATTTATTCACATAGGAAAGCAAGTAAAGGAAGCAAGTAAAAATACAAGCGCAAGCGTGGAAATAAAGACTAGGCGTAACTCTCGAATCTCCCCAGTGAAGTCGCCAGCTGTTTTATCTTGGTTTTCGGGTGTCAAACATTGATTACGTTTGAACCTTTCTAACCGGTGATATCTTATTTTTTCTTGGGAAGGGAAAAAGTAAGCAAAACCCTTGAGAATCGAGGTCCGGGAGTTGTTTTCGCTACGGGAAGGTGTTAGGCACCCATAACGACTATAGTAACCTATAGGAACCGTCTTTAATTTCTACGCGCGCGCTTTATTTTTAAATGCTATTTTGAAATGCTTATTAAACCTAAGGATGTTCTAAGTGAAGAATTGGAGGGAGAAGAATGTTTTTGGATTTTTATTTTAGTTGAATTGAAGGAATTTTGTTCCTTGCCTACGTACCCGATTAAGGGATCAAATCCACCGTAGTTCTCTCTCAAAAATGTTTTTGTTTTTGTTGGTTGATTTTAAGTTTGAAAATGGGATTTTGAAGAATAGAAAGAGGCCTCAAGGGCATGAGATTGGAAAATAGTGAGGTTGAATTAGTGAATTGCAAAAGAAGTCAAAGTTTGATTATTTTCATTGAAATTTGATTGAGAAAATGGAAAAGAAAATACAATGGGATATTGGATCCCAAGGTTTATTTGGAAAAGGTTTGAGTGAAGTTGTTCACATTTGTTTGGAAAATTGGGTTTTTCTTAAGTATGAGTCCTAGGCATTCATCTAAACATACAATCCTAAACATACATCTAAACATGCATATTCTAGCTATATAGTGATGTGTGTGCATGTGTCGGTGCTTGTGTCGGTGTACACCATTAGAGTCCATTGTCCTTTACATCATACCCTAGATACATTCTATGGCCTCTTTGCCAAGAAATTAAAAGCATGAAAGAATATTACAAAATTTCCTAAGTGTTTACATTCTAACTTTTGGTACAAATTAAGTTGTAAGAAAGAAAATAGAGATGAAAATGGGATGCAATGATGATGCTTATGGTGAATATGAAATATGAAAGGAAAAGGTTAGTAGCATAAGGCAATATCAAAGAAGTGAAGTAAGAGAAATATTAGAATGTAAAAGGTAGAAAATAAGTGCAAACATGGCTAAAATTTGTTCATAAAATGCAAGAACCAAGTGACCTATAATTCTCACATTCCAATTACATTTTAAAGGTTTAGAAACAAGTTTTGGAATGGGAATTAAGGCTACATGGTTTTCTTGACATTTTAAAACAAGTTTGAAGCATATTTACATTATTTAACTACTTAATGACTTGTAAGCTAAGTAATCTACCAAAGTTCACAATTATACAACAAAATTAAACACAAACAGTAGCTAAAACCTTATGAAATCAAGTGGCATAGGTCACTAAAATTTAACAAGCAATTTGGATTGAAATCAAGCAAAAGTTTCACTTATTTTTTAGCCTAAAATATGACAAGAATAGCAAGAAAATTAATACTTTGTTTTTTGACCAATTTTAACATATGAAAATTATCACAAAATGCTACAAAAATATCAAGAGATCTACATGAATTTTTTAGGAATTTTTTAAAGGGTTTTGGACTAAAAAAAAAAAGTAAGAAAATTATTAATTCTACCAAAAAACAAGGAAAAAATGCTTCAATTATTTTTCACAGGCTTTAGCACGAAAAAATATCACAAAAAAGTTAAGAAAAATATCAAGAACACATATGAAGAATTCTAGAATTTTTTGTGAACAAATTTGGACAGGCAGGGGTGTATATAGCAAGAAAATCAGTAGAACATGCAAGAAATGGGGGGTGCAAGCAGCAACAGGCATGGCACTTGGGCCTAAGGACGGGTCAGGGCGAAACCATGGGTTTACCCATGGGTGAACCGGTTCATTGGCCTATATAAGGCCTTGAACCGGTCCACCACTCATTTCCCCTCTCTACTTCTCTCTCTAAGACAAAAACTAGAGAGAGAGTCTGCAACTGACTCTCTCTTCTCCGATGAGACTATCCTCCTCCGACGTGGTGGCCCATGGTGGCGCCGCCGCGTCGGAGCTTCAACCTCCTCCGATCTGAGAACTGAACACATCTTTTTAAAGCTCTTTCTCTCCTCTTTACAGTTTTGGCAACGTTTTCTTGAAAACAAACTCAGATCGGAGTAGATCTAGGACTGAAACATTCGGTCTCTACGTTCTCAAACTTCATGAAACGAAACCCTAACATGCTCTATTTTCTTCTCTGATTATGAAATTGACCTCGTATTTGAAAAACAAACGGTGAATCTCCATGATTTTTCGAATTAGGGTTTCGTTTCGAACTTTTGGATTTCTTCGAAGTTTTCATTTCAATTCACCGTTCATTTTCAATCTTGAGTCTTCGATGATGATTTTAAAGCATAAACGAGAGGATTTTTGTGAATATACCTGGATTTGGTGGAGATTCGAATGGAAATCCTCGAGAGAGCTTCTGACCTTTCTTCTTCTCACTCTTTTCGTCCCTGTGATCGTGTGAATCCCCTGGATTTGCACTTGAATTGCAGGGACTAGTTCGATGATGAGAGTTCTTGCGAAGAACTTCTGAGAACTTCGCACCAAAATCTCGTTCGAAAATGACCTTTGTTGCGTGATTACTGGATTGAAACTTGCGTTTGATGAAGAATTCTGTGTTGTGTCATGTTCTTGATTCAGTTTTGGCTTGAATTTGATGAGAATTGATGGATTTTTGTGATAACTGAATTCGGTTAGGGTTTTGAGATGATGAACTTGTTCATCATGTTCTTGAGCTTTTCTGGATTTTTGTGGTGTTTGATTCGTTTTTGTGGAGAGAGAGAAAATTGGAAGTGTTTTTGATGAGTTGTTGCAATCTGAATGGCACTGCAATGATTGGCGCCTTTTATAGGCTGCCAAGTGTATTACTGGACCAATGTGAGAGCGCCACCTGGACATGAACTTTGTAACAAACTCTTGGGACTTTTCTGCAATTTTTGAAAGTTGGAGGACTATTTTACTAAACCTTGGACAAAAAAGACTTAAAAGAAAAATCCACAAGTTCGAAAAAAAAATAATAAAAAAACTAAAAAGTGAATTTTAAACTAAGGAAAGGACTTATATGCAAATTTTGGAAATATTGGGACTTAAGAAAAATAAAAAAGATAAAATTGAATTAAAAACTGTAATTTGAAACAAACGTAAAGTGAAACGCCTAAAATTGACAAAACGGACTAAAACGAACCAATGGCCTAAATGAGGTACTTTAAAGTACCTCTCTGCCGAAATTTCGTGTGAAATGACCAAAATGCCCCTGGGGCTAAAAACGACTAAAATGACTCAGACGAAAATTTTTTAAAGAGGATTTTTATCAAGGAATTGAATCAAAGACTTACACAGGCAAAATTAAAAGACTCAGAGACCATTTTTAGGATTTAGATAGTGACTTGACACTTGAAAAGACTAAAATGCCCCTAGGGGCAAAACTGACTCAAAATGACTTCAAATGCAAATTTAAAAATGGATTCTGACATAGAATTGAAATGAAGACTTATTCAAACTATTTGAAAGGACTCAACCAAATTTTTAAAAGACTGAAAGAAATTTGACATGGGAAATGACTAAAATACCCTTACATGTGGATTTTGCAAATAACTTTGAAATAAAATGCAGAGAAAGATGGAATTGATCAGAGACAATTCAAATGCCTTATAATGCAGGAAAAGAAAAATTGACTAGTATTTTTAGGTCCAAAATTAGGGTATAACACCTCTGATCAACAACCACTAAGTGAAACCCCTGTTCACACTGTTCTTCCAGATGTGGTCTATCCTGCTTTTGATCCACCCAAATCCTCAAAATCAAAAGCCTCTAAGAAACCCATCACCAAACCCAGACCTATCCCTACTAGAAGATCATCTAGGATGAAGCATTCATCAAAGGAACCTAAGGTCTCACATGTGAATCTTGTCTCTGAAGAAGAGAATAAGACAGATTCAAGTGATGATGAAAGAGAAGAAGATACTGAAGAGAATTCAGAAGAAGAAATGGAAATCCCTGAAGATGAAGAGGAAGAAAAAGTGGAAGAAGACTCTGAACAAACTCTCTCTGAAATAGTGAAATCCATGAGAAAACACTCAAAGAAAGGTAAGAAAGTTGCCACTCCCTCTCCATCAAAAGAAAGTTCATCATCTCAGGAAGATGATGATGAGAATGATGAGGAAGAGTCTGAAGAAAAGTCTCCTGAAGAAGAGGAGAAAATTTCTCCTAAAAAGCATGGCAAAGGAAAAGACATTGCTAGAGTTGCTGCTGTTCTAAAGGCTCAGAGAGCAGAAAAGATTGCTCTCAGACCAATAAGCAGAACAAAGTATTTTGAGTTTGAAAGCTTGGAGACAAAAGGATGGAACCTGAAGAAGTTCACTGATCCACAAGGCTGGACTAACTTTGTGTCTCTACAAGAACACACATATGAAGGTTTGGTCAGAGAGTTCTACACCAACCTGGTTGTGAAGCAGAAGAAAAAGGAAAATGAGAACTTTCTCATCTCTTCTGTAAAAGGAGTTCAGATCACTATCACTCAAGATTTCCTCTCTAAAGCTTTGAAAATTCCTAATGAAGGTAACAAACTGTTTTCTTGCTCATGGTATAATGATATTAGGGTTAACCGTAATCAACTCATAGTCAAATACACCAAAGAAAACCGCACTTTTAACTCCACAAATCTAGAAGATATTCCAAAAATCCTTCATAATATGGTTAGGCACACCTTAGTCCCTAAGTGTGGCTCTGTTGATGTTGTTTCTGATATGGATCTATGCATCATCTACCACCTCATGACCAAAACCAAATTGAACCTCTGTTTCATCATCATTCAACATATGATAGATTCCTGCTTGGCCATGAAACAAACTGTTGCTGGGTTACCTTATGGGATGCACTTAACCCCCATCTTTCAGAAAGCAAAGGTGCCACTTGAGGGAGAACCACGCAAGCTTGACTTTATGAAGATCACATCCAAGACTTTAGGTCAGCTACGCATCACTACCTCAAACATGCCATCTTTCACAACCTCTGGCACTTCTGGATCTACTAAGAGATCTACTGCTCAGAAGGTTCAGACAACCAGGAAGAAAAGAAAGGTAGAAGAGATCAGAGATGAATCTCCTAAGAATGCAGAAGTCAGACCTCCCTCTCCACCAGCTTTGGAATTGTTTTCTCAAGTCTCTCAACTTGCCAAGGAGATTGTTCAAGAAGGAAGCTCTCAGTTCAAGGCCTTGATTGGTGAATCAATGATTGAAGATGATGCTCAGAAGGATGATGATGCATCTCTTCAAAGGGAAGCTGAGAATGTTAAGCAAGCAACTGAGATTCATGAAGGTATATCTCAGATGGCTGGTAAGGAAAACTCTGTTGATCCAAATCAAAGAGTTGAAGAAAATACTGAGAAGATAGCTCAGAATGTTGATGAAGATACTCAGGAAGTGGCAGAAATTTTAGCTTCAAACATGTCCATGGAGAAAGATATTCAAGTTGAACAAATGGAGTTCACAACTGGATTTGATCTCAACATTGAAGATGTCAACACTGACTTCAACAATGATGTGTTCCAAGATGGTCAGGACACCACTCAACATGTTCAGGAACCAGCTGCAGGTCAGAATGTTGAAATCTCTGAAGCTCAGAATGTTGAAATTCCTGCTGAAGATGTTCCAGTCAGTCAGAATGTTCAAGTCTCTGCTGGTTTGAATGCATCAAATGAGCCTCTTCTTGCTCAAGTTAGCCAGCTGTCAGCAGATCCAGTGCCTATGGCCTCAGGATCTTTGCCCTCTGTTGAGGTACAGCTCATGGCTCAAACTGGTCAGAATGTTAACCTCTCATCCTCCACAATGGGATCTATTGCTGGTACAAGCAACTTTTTGGTTTCTAACCTTCCAACTCCAGACACCATTCCCTCATACACTCCACCACCACCACCAATGAAAACTACCACCACAAGCAAGCTTCCTAATATGGCTGCTCTTTTTGACTCCCTCAATACCTTTGTGTCTGCCAACAAAGAGAAGGCTGAAGCTTCTGATGCTGTTCCACCTGCTGCACCTGCCAAGCCTTCAAGGGCTGAGAAGTTAGCCTCAAGGGCACTCAGGGTCTCCACCAAGACACACAAAATTGTCTGTGCTTTGGCTGATTGGACTGTCAAAATCCATGCTCCTGGTCTGGCCATTGATCCACCAGTTTTTGATGATCCATCTGTGTTTGAATCTGAACCATCCTCTGATTCTGGGGATTCTACTCCCTGAATCTTTCTGTATTGTCCTCCCTATCCTTTTTGCAGATGACTAAAGGGGGAGAAGCTTTAGGATTTAATTTAAGTCTTAAGTTTTTCTTAGTTTTAGGCCCTAAGTAGGTCTAGTGATCACTAGTTATTGGAGTTAGAAACTTCACTTTTTGCCTGATCACATGCTTTGAATTTCTTTTTGTTTTTGAACCATATATTCATGTAATTGTACTTCATGCTTTACATTAATGAATGATATTGAGTTTGGTTCAAATCTGCATATTTTTTATTTTATGCAATGAATTATGAAATTGAGGGGGAGCTTTTTAAAGTTCTTAAAAACTCTGCATAATGGATTATAAAAATGAGGGGGAGCATTAAAATAAATTTTCAAGCTCTGTTGTTCTTCATATATATAATCAAAATCCTTAATCCTAAATCATAGGTTTATCATCTTCAAAAAGGGGGAGATTGTTGAGGCAAAATCCCTAAATAATTTTAAAGATAATAAACCAATATGATTAAAGAATTAATGGACTTTGATTATTTCCTTGGTATTTAACTTGTGCTCTTGAGTGTTTTACTAAGACAGGAACAAGGCTTAAATCATACCAAGAATCAAGAAATCAAAGGACATTTGAATTCAAGATCTAACACTGAGATCAGAAAGTTAGATCAGAATGTTGCTCAGAGATCAGAATGTTCGCACAAGAGATCAGAAGGTTGCTTCTACACAAGCCCAGAATCTCAAGAACATGGATCAAGGTCATGCAAGACACATGTGACATAAATAAATGTCAAGAGAAGTACTTTTGCATGGATCAATCAAGCAATAAAGGCATATACAAGGATTATGTCAAAAAGGATACTTTATGTTCATTTAAGACTATGAACATTAAAGTCCTAGGAATATTCCACAAGGGAATATCATCCTAGATGTTATATTTACTACTCTTCATTGTGTTTCACTATTAGGATTTGATTACATCAAATGGTAGTCTTACAAATCATCCTAAGTGAAACAAATGGAACATTCTGATGATCAGAATGTTCAGCTAAGCACAGGCCTACTTTATGAACAGTACAGTAGGTAAAAAGCAAAAGTAAAAGCAAAGCAAATCTATCTTGCTCAATCAGAGATAGACACGTATGAGAGTTGGTACAGAACAAGGACCACACAATCTCTCAAAGCCTGTGTATGAAGATGCAGAATCCCACTATATCCTCCTGCACCAAGTTCCAAGGCAGATCTGGCAACTGAACTTTCTGAAGTATGAAGCAAAGTCCATACTTTGGTTATTGCCCAGAAATTCATATGAAAAGCAAATGACACGCCCAGAACTTCATATGTTCATTCATATATGATGAACCCAGATGAAGAACATGATGAACCCAGATGAAGATCATCATGAACGCAACAACATTCTGAAGTTCATCAGAGATCAGAATGTTTGCCCAGAATTTCAAGTAAAAGCTTGTGGGACCCAGGACACATGGCATAACACCATTGGACACCCCACAACGGCTATTTGAGCCCAAGGACTCTATAAATACAGTTCAAAGGCTCAGCATTACTCGCACCATTTGCAAAGCATACAAGAAAACAACTCTGATTTTGTTTGAAGCTCTTGCAAACTGAAATTGATCAATCTCTAAGGCTTTCATTACTTAGTGCAAATCAATACTCCTTGTTATCTCTAAGATAACTCCTTTCTCTTCTTCCTCCTCTGTTTGATTCACAAACATTCAACTTCCATATAAATTGTAACTAAGTCTCATCTAGCTTTAGGGGTACTAAAGTGTTAGTTTGAGCAAAGGTTGTAAAAGTCTAAGTGGGTAACTTAGCAAGAAGGTGCAAGCCTGCTGAGGCTTAGAGAATACAGGATTGTAATTGTTCAGGTGAACAAAGATTGTAAGGTGCAGGACTTGAGAGGTTATCTCAAGCATCATAGTGGAAACTCTCACAAGATTGTGAGGAGAGGACTAGCCCACATTGGGTGAACCTCTATAAATCTCTGTGTGTTCTTTCTTTCTTCCTTATACTCTTTAATTTCAGTATACACAACACACACCATCACATTTACTTTATTAATCAGTTTCTGTGTATGAACTTCAGAACGTTCTGAGTTCAGAAAGTTAACTTAACCATTCCAAGTAAACTACTTGAGAATAACTTTTAAGTTTCAGGATAATTTTTAAAGGGTCACAATTCAAACCCCCCCTTTCTTGTGACTATTTTATCTACTTCACATTCATCACCCTAATAATATCTTTAATGAAAGCGATATTACTCCATAACATCCCTATTATAGGAAAAAATTAAATTTTAGATTCATTCAATCAATAAATGATCTATGATATATATTTAATTTTTTTTCTTATAATAGAAACTATAGAAAGTGTTATGAAAATATCATATTATATTTAATGTTGAGCGAGCTCTACTATTTAACTCACTCGCCTCAAACATCAAACCAACCTTATATCTCTTTTAGAATATTTGGTTTTATCTTAAAAACTCACTCGCCTCAAACATCAAACCAACCTTATATCTCTTTTAGAATATTTGGTTTTATCTTAAAAAAATGGTTAAAAGTAAGTTTACATAACAAATGACGGGGACTCAATGACGACAATGTAAAATTATTTTACACCATCAAATTGGCTTGGCGATAATATAATATGTAAATGCTAAATAAAGTGATAATATAATTTAACTTGCATTTAATATCGATTTAATATGTAAATGCTAAATAAAGTGATAATATAATTTTTATAAAATTGAATCCCCGTATGCCCCGACAACTAATCAAATTGACTTAGCAAATTATGAAACACTTCAGTGTCAATTGAACATATACGTTAGTGATTGACGATATTCTATGTTCTAAACTCTCATTCTGAATTTGGTGTTATTTTATTCATTTGTAGAGCATCTTTACAATTATATATAAACTTTAGTATACGCATATGTTTGGTTCAGCTTTTACACCATCAAAAACACTTATAGTAGACTCAAATGTGAAAACTAACAATTTCAACATGTTTGGTTCAACTTCTCAAAATCAATTCTCATTTAAGTTAGTGATTAACGATATTCACGATGTTCTAAACTCTCATTCCAAATTTGGTGCTATTGTATCCGCTTGTAGAACATCTTTACAATTATATCCAAACTTTAGTATAAGTAAAACTGCTAATTTGTTAGCAATGACGTCAATGTTATATGTTAGTCATCACGTTTTTAACTATGTATCATCATGTATTGAAAAGACTATTTTGAATAAAATGAGTTGAGTTAGTTTCTTTTAACAGAATCTTTATATAATTAAAAGGACTCAAATTCTTGCTTAAAAAAAAAGGACTCAAATTCAATTTAATGTGAATGTGATTTTAATTTTTGCAATAAGTGGTTAGAATCACGCTATCACATCACATTAATCTTGAATTGACGTTAGCCACCAATAGGGTGTATTTATGTATTTGGAGTATACATATTTTGGAGAATGAACTACATTTGGCAACTTTTGTCGAGACCGTTATTTTATTTTTTTATTTTTTTTGGTACAAACCGTTATTTTATTTTTAATCCCCGTAATTAGAATTTGTTCACCTTCAGTTGGAACATCTCGTTTTTGGTAACAAAGGGGAGAATAGAGAAAAGGAGGGGAGAATAGAGAAAAGGGAAAGAAAATAAAATGAAGAAGCGACCCTAACTAGATTTGAACGAACTCAACGTTCATGACATCTACTAAAAGAATAGATGACATATCAGGGGGTGGTTTTATGGAAGACAACAAAATCACTGTCACTTAGAACACCCTACTTAACTAAAAAGTCAACTGCAGCATTACCTTCACGCAAAGTATGTATAAAGTAACTAAATCTTTAATCAGAAGTTGTTTGATAACTCATATCAAATTTCCGCATCTGTGAAACACGTTCAAACCTTTTTGAACAAGGTCAACCTTCCTAAGTGAAATCATAATCAAGTCGGAACATCCAACTCTAGAAATCAAATTAATTTCTTTTTCTAAGATAGAGTCATGATGTGTACTCTCAACACTACCATGGTCATAATTTTGAAATCATAATCAAGTAGGAGCAACAAAACAACCGTACTATTTTTTCAACACCCTAAAAATAATTAATGCAAGAGAAGAAGACAAAAAATAGAGATATTTCAACAATTGTTTATGAATATTCTCTAAAAAAAAAAACAATTGTTTATGAATATAAAAATTTAAAATCAAAGGGCCGGCTCGATTTGAGGAATATAAGCCGGCTGGAGGAAGGATGAATTGAATGAACTCAATCAATATTAAGACCTTGAATAAAAAATAATGAAATTAAAATGTTTCGTGTGTCAGAAGATCGACAAAATATTAAGAATATTCAGATTAATATTATGAAATCTCCTAGCATATAAGTGTGATAGTTCATTCCTTCAAAAAAAAAGTGTGATAGTTCTAGTTAGAATCTTTTTGATTTTTTTAATTTGACTGGAGTAAGAAAAATATAGAACTTATCACTTTCATCTACATGGCTACACCTGAAGTTTGTGGACTCTATCATTCGATATATATCAATTTTTTTTAAATTAATTCTACAATTGGCAGCCCTTCTACCATATTTTATTAAATAAATTATTGGAGTCCAAGTTTTAATATAGGTTGTTGGTTGCAGGGGCATCGTTGAGAGTACATGATGATAAATGAATTTATGGTTTTTTTTCCAAATATTTGGATGTGACATTTTTATAATTGATAATGAGGACATGAGTGTGAATAAGTTATGTTAAGTTTTGCAAGACACCGGTCTTGTCTGCTTTGAAAATGTCAAACATGAATCCAACCCTACTTTACTATAGATCATAAATTTATTTTGAAGGTCTGGATTAGTTTTTTTTTTTAAATTTTTTTAAAAGATTAATGAAAATTTTATATGATTGCACCAAATTTCAAAAGGCGGAGGGACCTTCCTTCAAAAAAAAAGGGGGAGGGACCAATGTTGGAAAATTTCAAAAATTTAGAAGGACTAATTTTTTGAAATAATGTGTGGACCATTTTAATAAATTTTAATAATTTTAAAATTTATACGAATCAATTTGTAAAATTAAAAAATATAAGGAACGATTTAAAAAAGAAAAAAGGAAGGACTAATATGTAAACTTTTGAAATTTGTACTTTATAGAGTAAAGGGAGGAATTTCAATTTTTTAATTTTTTGGAAGTATATTTTTTTTTTGAATAAATTTAGTTGCGACTAAGTACTTCGTAAAATCTGTTCATTTTAAAATTTCTCTAAATTTTTCGTCTAAACAATGAAATTTACACTTAAAATAGTTTAAATTATCCTTTAAATTTGAACTATTTAAAAAAATCATCTAAATTAGTACACTTTAAAATTAATCTTTATGGTCATGTTAACTAGTGTCTTTGAAACACTAGTTAAGAAAGTAAAAAATAGAAATTGCTTATTGAAAACAACAATTTTTTGACTTTCGAAACACTAGTTAAGAAAGTAAAAAATAGAAATTGCTTATTGAAAACAACAATTTTTTGACTTTCAAAAAGTTAAATATACCATTTTTCACAACTTTTTAATATAATATTTTGATGTTTGTTTCTTAACTAGTGAAACATAAACATTCTTTAACATTTTCCTAATCGTTATTTCAATTGTATAGAAATGTGTAACTTAATCTATTAAATTTTAGAATTTTTCATTCAAGATATCTCACAAAAATCAAACTTAAACATTCTTGCTAAAAGTACATAGTATATCTACATTTGTCTCATTTGAGTTTCACAAAACATAAAAATTAATCTTGTACATTTACGTGCGAAGGATACCTAATTGACACACAAAATATCCAGCTTAACCAAACTCCAAATCCAAAAAGGAGAAGGGAAAGTTACCATAGTCAGCTTATCACTAATATTTAACGGTAGTTAGAGATGATAATAATTAATAGCATCGTCACCTTTAATTGCAACACTATATTCTCAATGAAGATATTCTTTATCAACTTGATGATAATGCCAAATGTTATGTCCATGTCTGATTTAGTGGCACCTTGTACCCTTTTTGGGCTCCAAAAATGACTATGTGGGTCCCTTTAGGGAAAGGTCTAACTGTGCTGTTCAAATTTTGACCATGTGCCTTTTTGTTGACCAGAGGGTAACTGTTTTTTTCCTCACAAATTCATAACACATGTTATGCAGCATGCATGCATCGACCAAAGAATTTAATGTATCATTTTTGTGGATGGCTTATTGAGATCTTTTTTTTGGGTAGGAGGATTATTGAAAATCTTACTATTATTATTATTATTATTCAAATTTTCATAAATTTAAGAGAAAATAGGGCATATGATGCTAGGGTAAATTACTTCTACATTAACATCTAATTCAATGGTTTAGATACATTTTACATATATTTTAAAAATGACGATATAGAAAGGCTTGTGTGATAATATGATGAGTTTTGTTGGATGTTGATGTAAAATTAACCAAAGTGGATGAATATTTTTTTGTTGTTGTAAAGGCTCGAAGTGTTAAAAAAATAGAAATAAACCTAATCATTAATCAAGTGACATTATGACTTTTATGTTTACAAATAAATATTGTACCATGTGGTAAAAGGATTAGCTCTATTGCCATGATGATAAACACCAAAAAAGTCCAAACAAACACGAATTATAGCATAGGAGAAAGGGGAAGTTATGTTTGGTTAATTTTTATCACACCAATCATGATTTTGCTTCCAAAATCGTGTTAGACAAACTGAAAAATAAAAATCAACTCTTTGACAAATGGAAATTTCGTATTGATTTATTATAATTAAGCTATTATTATAAACACACATCACTTTACTCTCCAACTCATTATTTTCAACTAAATCAACTTTGCAAAAACTCACTCAAGCACACAAATTTTGCCAATAATAACAAGCAGAATAATCTTCATTTTTCCTCAAAAACTCACCTTAACCATTAGTTTATTCCTCTAGTTTTCTTTCAATTTACAACATGTTATGGTTTTAAATTCAGTTTTGAAAACACATCAACATTAAAAAATCTAGCGAGAGTTTTACTGTCTATTGTAGTTATACCCAACTCGAAAAAACTAATATAGTTACGCATAAAGATAGATGATATTTTTTATAAAAAAACAAGCAATGTCTAAACATTACATTTATGTTTAACCTTTTTCTTTTCTTTCTTTTTTTGAAGACAACAATCATCACATAACTTGCCTCTGCCTTGTACACATAAAAAAGTTAAAAAGTAGAAAGAATAGGGATTAGATTTTTCAAGAAAAAGCCAAAAAATAAAAGGAACTTTACTTCTTTTTAAAGTTTAATGATAATTGGGATTTGATATGGAGGCAAAGCAAGGCAATTCGAGCATAAATACACCCAAAACTTGAGAGGCCATTGACATTCACAAGATTGGAGATAAAGGAAAAGTGGTCTCTCAAATAGACAAGTAAGCCATTGAGAGGGCCATGTGTAATTGAATTGTACAAAAACTATTAACATTTTTGTAGCAAAAAATACAGCCACTTGTCCCAATTGTTTAAATTCAGATTGTTTATAGTTCTAGTCTCACGCATTCACACAGTTAGTACATGAACGGTTCATATTTTATACTAGCCAGGTATTTTGGTTTTGAAAATTTTCTTTCAAGTTTCCTAAAAAAAAAAAATTCTTCCAAGTTATTTAAATACCTGAAATTAATGACTAATTTTGAATTTTACTTTTGTGTTAAGCTTTCGATTTCAAAGAAAATAGTCTCTAACAATCAGGAGTTCGACTTTGTGATAAATGTAACCTTCTCAAGATTTCAATTTCAATTCTTTTCACATTCACAAATAAACCCCCCCTTGGATGAGAATGAAATCACATTATTAATTAGTGTCACTTTCACTTATCTCCCACTTTATAATACTACTTATAAGAAGCCATGCTTTTCTTATCTCATCTCCCAAATCTCTTATACTAAATTATTTTAATCAAGTCCAAATCACTATAAAAATGATAGAGCAGAAAAAAGCAATCACTAAAGCGATTTTGGCCATAAACTTTAATTGGGGTTGGTATAATAGAAGAATAGTGGTGGGGTTAGTTTATTTTTTTGGGTGGTTTATTTTATGTCTTACTATAAATTTGGTGATTGGTTCCATTAGGTTACTTATAATAAACAAAATCGTATTCTAATGGTATATATAAAATATAAAATACCTAATAAGTATTCTATGGGACCCATTATGGTCAAGAATGAGTATATTAAAATTGAAATTAATATTTGAGCAAGTAGCTTACAAATATTGATTGATTAAGACAAACAAGCCACTCAAAGACGTGTGGTTCCATCACACTACACACGTAACTTTCTTCACAAATTGCTTGTGAGATATGATGAGTGGTGAAGGGTAAAACTTCTCGAGGTTTCTTGAAGATTAATGTGAAAAATGTGCATGCCACGTGTAGCATGTTTTACGTATAGAATTTAAATACTTTGTTCTACGTACGTGGTTATTATAATCATGTTCAGTGCAGCTGCAAAAGTAGAAGGATTTTTCGGTAGAACTGAAATTCAATAAAATGCTATGATTTATTCATAAAATTCAAACTTCTTTAGATCATACTATTCAGAATAAGAAATTTAGAAGAGAATATTCTTTTATCTAATTTGAAATGCACTGAAAATGAAAAGAAAAGTTCGTTGATACCCTCAAATTTTATTTGATAAACATCCTCCGATAACTTAAATTAATTTTAAAATAGTTAATACTATTAAATAAGACTCTCTCCGTCCCATTTATAAGATAAAATTGATAACCAAAAATTAATGTATTTAATTCAAAATTTGTTTCAAATACACCAACTTATGTTTTTATTTATATTTTAGGACGGAAGGAGTACACTCTTGACCCAATTCTTTCAATATATTACATAATTGAATGATAAGTATTCAACAAAACTCCATACAATGGAAATATATTCAGCAATAGAAAAACCTCCGTTAAAACACAAGCACACTTTAACCTACCATATTGATTTCACACAATTTATCAAGAGAATTTTTGAGAATGGAATACATCAATAACTGAATTATATTACCGATTGTGAATATGAATTATATCAATCTAAGTGGGTGGGATAGTTCATATAGAACTTTGATATAACTTTAAATTAGATGCGCACTCTCTAAATGAAGGTGGACCTAAATCTTTCAAATTAGTCGGCCCTTAAATCGAATAATGAGGTCGAAGACAATTCTAACATGGTTATGACTAACTAACCACAATACTCCACAAGCGCATTGACAAGCCTTTTAATTTTTAACATGCTTCTGTTCATAATTAATTCTCCTGATCTTCCTATCACTACAAGAAATATGACATATTGACAAGGATTTTGACAGGGGTTTGAAACCCCTGGGAAATTTGCCAGGGAAAATGCCAAGGACAACACCTGGCATTAAACACAAGGGTTTGCCCTCGCAAAACCCCTCACTTTTTGCAAGGCGGGAAAATAATTGGTTTGAATATTCAAATTGTTAAATTCGATCTGCCAAAAGCTGACAAAGTTGTCCTTGGACAGACGAAAAACAGGGCCCAACCGAGGGGTTGCCCCTGGCAAACGGTAAAAAGCTGTAAAAAAAAAACAAGTTGACTAGACACATGATTGAAGTGTAATTATGAGGGGTAAGTTCTCAAATTACCCCTATGTATATATCGCTGCTATATATTAAGCTAGCAACACCATTCTTCTTTCCTTCACACAAAATATTTTCTCTACTGCACCAATTTCCTCCATTCCTTACTGCAATTTCTACTTCCCCTATTTACTTCAATCTTCTCACTTTTCTCTAAGAAAATCTTAAGAAGCTTCAATATTATGGTATATAAACTCTCTTAATTATTTATTTATAATTTTGTTTTATTAATGTTTCTACTTCATTTTGAACTATATATTTTCTTTGTTGTCAGCGTTATGTCAAAGCCAATTCTTTGTTGTTGAATACATGTTTAATTATAGTCATATTAGAATGACAAAAAAAATGGGTCCAACAATAAGCTTTCAAGCCTATACTGTCTTCTTCTTTTTTCAACCTCGAACTGCTTTTTATTTTAAAAAAAAATTAGAGCTATTTTAACTTTATTTTACAGAAAACTATTTATATTTGAAAATTTAAAACTATTTTTTTTAAATGTATAGAAAACTGTTTTTAAATACTATTTATTTTAGTTTTTAAAATTTTAAATGTATTTTATTGTAGAGAAAAGGTTTTTTAAAACTGTTTATTTTTTAAAAACTGTTTTTAATTTTTTTTATGTAGAAAAAACGGCTTTTTAATATAGTGTAATAAAAATCTTTTCTTTTCTTTTAATTAAAACGGTTTTTAATACTCATTATAATAAAACTATTTACAATCTAATGAATAAATAGGTATAAATTCACTACATGTTGCGTTAAAAAAACTGTTTTTAAATAAATCTGTTTTTTTATTTATTTTCAAGTTAAAAATAAAGTATATGAATAATTAATTATATTTAAAAAACAATTTTAAATCAATTTTAGTAATTATGATGATATTTGAAACAATTAATTATATTTTAAAAACAAATTTATTTATTATTTAAATTAAATTTTATTTATTAAAATGATTTTTGAAACAATAATTGTATTTCAAAAACAACTTTAAAAAAATTCGATTTTTTAATTAATTTAAATACATATTATTAATTAGAATTATTATAAAAACATTTAATTAATTATTAAAAAATCAGTTTAAAAAATAAAACCTTTTTTTAAAAAAATTAATATACCATTTGACAGTGGTTATACCCCTCGCAAAGGCCTTGGCTGAAGTTACCCTGCTGATTTGACATTTCGTCAGTCAGCAGTCAAGTCTGAACAGACTGCAAAGTCAGATCAGACCTGCATAGTTGCAGACAAAAGTGACGAATTTTGCCAGGGAATAAGACAGGGCTTTAGTGACGCAGTTTGCCAGGGGTTTGACCCCACGTTTTTGTCCCAGGGGTGTAACCCCTCACTAATTGTTTGCGACGAGGTGTTTTGTGAGTGTTTCTGCCCCTGACAAATTCCCTCACAAATGTCCCTTTTCCCAGGGATTCTGTCCTTTTCTCAGGGATTTTGCCCCTGGCAAAATGCAATGTTTCTTGTAGTGTATCTTCTTTACATTATGTTTATATATAGAGAGGTGTCACTTCATACACTAATAAACTATGTGTTTGCTGGTTTACCTAGACACAAAGCCCTTAAACTTCATGAAAACTTCACCTTCCTTTTATATAAACACATGTAAATTCATCGTTGTGTAGTTAATGTGAGTTAGAAGTCTTGCTTTAAGTAGAAAAATGGATGTTGAAGAATATATCACTGAGAAAACTTATAAATCAAATGTCTTTAAGGTTTTTGATTAAGATGTACACTACACCATTTATCCTCTTAAGCAACAGTTAAAAAGCGTAGCCAGAACTGTGAAAATCGTTGCCTAAAAGAATAGGGGACGTTTTTAAGGCGTCTCCTGTTCGAGCGTCGCCTATTGTCTAAGGGGACGTTTTTTCAGGCTCTTTGGGCACAGTTTTAGAAAACGTCGCCTGAACCTTTGGAATAGGGGACGCTTTTTTATGTCATTTCAGGCAACAATTTTTAACTGTTGCCATAGGGGGCTACGATTATAAAATGTCCCCTTTGATAGAAATAGAAAAAAAAAACAAAAATTAGTATAAAAGGCTAATAGGAGACATTTTTCGAAAGTACTCAGATTTTTTTTACAATAATTGTGTAAATATAATCAATTATAACTTCTAAAAAATTGAATTTAAACACATATCCATAAAAGTTGTTACAATAAACTTGAGTTAAAATATTCATTCTTGATACATGAGTTAACACATGATAATAAAGAAAATGTCTTAAAATACATGTCTTAAAATTCTACATCATCTATGTTGTCTTCTTAAAATTCATCATTTACGCCGTCTTTTTCATCTTCTTCATTGATACCTAGAAGCAAAAAAGAGTAAAACAAAATTACATCAACCAGAGATAGTATCAATTCAATGGACAATTAGAAAGTCATTAAGAGTTATACATAACACAAATAAAAACCAAGACAATAAGTAAAACACACTGAAAATATTAATGTAAAACAAGAAAACCTCTTTAACAAGAGCAATTTCCTACAAAATCTAAGTCATAAAATAATCATCATAACGATACTAGAATAATTCCACAATCTCTCAAATGAATCAACTCAACACTAAATAAATTTTCTAATAAGTTTGCTAATATTCTACAACCTTATAGTAACTACAAATAATGTAAAGACAACATGCCTAAACAAAACATTTACCGCAATCCTAATTGAACTTAGTTGATGCAGAGTATAACCTCACAACCTTCATGAACAATAACTTACAAATTAAACTCAAAAGAAGATAGCAACAACATTACTTAACAACTAATCCATCAAATACTCAAATTATTCTTATCCTTACTAAATTAAATCTCTAACACTAGTTTGAGATTCAAATCTTATTGATACTTAAGTCAAACTCATCAACAATAGTATATTAACCATAAAGTACCCACCAATATTTACTACAAAAAAATTTACAAGTTGTCAAATAACTAGATATCAACTAAAACCTCTAATAATAGTATTAATACTCTCAAACTTTTTCTCAACCATCAACAACTTCAAAGTACCCAAGATCAAGATCTTAAACACAAACTAGAAATCATTTAGTCTAAAAATACCTTGGAAAAATCCAAATCCAGAATAAAGAGAAAGTAGAAAAACTAGAGTTTAATAAAGTAACCAAAATCCTAGTAACCAATATTTTATCCAAACATCTGCCAAATTCGGATTTGAGGAAAAAAAATATTAGGGTTTCAAAAAAAAAATTGATCTTTCAAGTATTCAGAGCTTAAATTCAAAAAGTTATGAAAGGAGAACACTCACCTTTGAAAAATGAAGTTAATGGTGGCCTTAGGAACCTTAACACAGTAGTTCTGCAGACGGTGACTCCAACAATGAAGCCAATATTCTCAAATGAAGGTGACTCCAACAATCACAACAATATTTGAAAAAGAGCTTCTTAAGAAATACTCAAATGATAAGAGCTACAAAAAAGGCTATCCTCAAACACAATTCTACAACAATTACAAGCAAAACGAAACTCTCTAGATTCAAAATTCACAATTGAGACATATAAGAAGGAAAGTATATATGTAGTGAAAAAAAATCAAGACCACATAAATCCATCAACATGAACACAAATTTTCAAGGAACAAATAGAACTAACCAAAATAAAATGGTACATGTGAGAGTGATTATACTCACATTAAGTGAAAAGAACACTATCAATAAACTCAATCTTAGTTTCTTCAGTTGCTTCATTACTCAATTCAATTGTTGCAATCATCAAAATCAAACAACACAATTTGCAACAACAACAACAACAACACGTAACAGGATACAAGGAAAGGTTTGATGCGAGTCCAATACAACTCAATTTATGTCAATAACAAGTGATTTTCGGATTTGAACATGAAAGAATAAATTAGAGTCTTCTCTAAAATACAGGCTAAAGACTTCAACTCAAAACCAGAAGCAAAACATTGAAACAATTTCGATGATAAAAATTACCATTCATCAATGCTGAATTCAGATTTGGAAAATAAGGGAAAATTAAAGTTAAATAAAAATTGGGGCTTTTTTATGCAAATATACAAATGAACAATATTATGAAATTAAATAACAACAGTAGAAGGAAATCATGATGATGCTAAAAGAATAGATATTTACCTTGAAGAATAGAGCACATGACGGTGATGCCACTGTTCCGGTGCAGTGGTTGTTGATGACAGTGCTAGAAAAGGGAAAAACAATATTAGGAAAGGAAAATCTCAGTGCAAGAAAAAAGGAACATGAACAAAGAAGAAGAAGAAACCACTCATAGTTATCGGAAAAACAAGCTTACCACGGCGGAGGAAGAAAAAGGGTTGACGGAAAAAATTTCTCCTTTCATGAAATTTATTGGACCATTAGAAAGCTCTCGTCGAGGGGATAAAGAAAATGATGTTACTTTTTCCGATCTGTGAACACGGTGGCTAGGGCAGCGCCGGAAAGATGGTGACCGGTGGTTGTTTTCACGTGGGAAGAAGAAGCAGAACCAAAGCGTGCGTGTTCTGAGTTTGTGTTATTAGGAAAGAAAAGAAAAATATAACACGATATATCTAAGTCAAAATAATTAAAAAGGAAGGAAAGTATTAAAACTAAAAAATACTCTAAAACTAAATAGGTATTTTGTAAAGAAATTTATGTTTCAGAAATTTTGTAAAGAAACAAGATAGAAAAATTAAAAATAAAAATAGTAGTGTCCAATAAAATAGGAATATCTCACTAAAATATGAACATCATTATTATTTTGATTCTTTCAAAATAAAAAAAAATATTATTTTAATTTTTTTAAATTTAATCCCATTAAAATAGGAATATCTCGCTATAATAGGAACAATATTATTTATATTATATATAAAGAGAATCTATATTATATCAATGATATTTTATATAAATTTTGCGTGTAAATTTCAAACGATATTTTATATATAATTAAAATTATATGTATATATACTTGCATATATATGCAAGGTACGGTACGGGGTTCGAACCACAGACACCACAAAAATAAAATTATAAGTATAGATATTTGTGATATTTAAAGGATAAAGAAATAAAAATCAGAAATATATATATATATATATATATAAATATATATATATATAAATATATATATATACTTATATCGTGTTTGTTAAATTTTTTAATATTTAAATTTATTCTTATCTATTTTTTTAAGGAAAATTTATTCTTATCTATGTGTTTCATGTGGTATTAAATTTTAGGTATTTTTGAAAAGAGAAAAAGTTAGCCCAAAAGAGTTGAAAGAGATTATTTTCTTTATATATAGGGGGTTGCTAACTTACTTCCACCAAAAAACATGAAGGAGTAAGTTAGCAACTCTGCTCCCACTTGTTTTTTACTAAAAACTCAACTCTATCTATTAAGTTATGTTATTAGTAAATGATAAATTTGTAAATTGAACAAGAAACATGTTTCCATAAAAAATCGGATTAAACCGAATAAATTGGATTTATAACTTGGTCTCTATAAAAAAATGTGTACTTGTATTAAATTGGGTTGGATTAGATTAATCTGGATCACTCAATCACAAAAAATCAAAATCAAAACTAATGAAACTTACCAATTGTCAAAACTCATCAAAATTTACCATTATATGTGCATAATATACCTACACAAATTCATCCCGTATTTAAATAAATATTAGAAATTTATTCTAGTTTTAATAAATATGTTTAGAGAGAAACAACGATATTAAAAAAATATATATTTTAACTATAAATATAATAAATTAGAAACATTAACAAATATGTTATAATTTAAAATAAGAGTCAAATTAACTTTTTTTATATAAGAGTTAAATTAATCACTTGAATCATATGAGCAATGGTATAGTGGTTGCGTTTTCATGGTGGAATAGTTAAATATAATAGAGAAAAATTAAACTTTACCAAAAAAGTGTATGTGGTGTTTCGTTAAAGGATGCCTTGTTTGTCCTACAGGTTGCGTGTTCAACTCACAGCTATGCCAATTTTCATGTTTTTTGATGAAAAAAAAATTTGAAACACGGACAAAGGCGTGTTGACCGTGGTAGGGAAAATTTGTTTTTTGGTAAACAAGCTTTGGAGGGAAGATTGCCACCAAAAATTTGTTGTTGGTGAAATTTTTATGCAACAATCTAAAATTGTCCCCAAAAGTATTTAAGGGGACAATTAATGGTTGTCACCAAAGAAACAATAGTGTAACGCTCCAAAATCGTCCCCAAAAGTATCTAAGAGGACAATTAATGGTTGTCAAGGAAGAAATAATAGTGCAACGCTCCAAAATCGTCCCCAAAAGTATTTTAGGGGACGTTTTTCAGGGGTTGCGAAAATATTTTTGGCAACACTCATAAATCGTTGCCTTAGAGACTTTTAGGGGACAATTTTTACATGTCCCCTAAAAAAGTGTTGCCAGAGACAACAAATGGTATTGTCCAACTCTCTCGTTTGATTGTTCTTGGTTCAATGTAGATGAATCCCATACTTTCCTCGTGACCCAACAGGGGACCGACTTCTTGTGTTAGAAGTCTTTCTGACAATGGTGTTTAGGTGACGTATAGCTTCCGCGTGAGGGGGAGCATAACAAAATAATGGATGGACGCACACTACAAGGTGATATTATTGTGTATTAAGTGTGACTTAGAAATTGCAAATGTGAGTTAAAAGTTTCACGTTGAATAAAAAATAGATGTAAAGCAATATATTAGTGGCAAGAATTGATTAAAATGGATGTTTTGAAGGTTGAGAGATTGATTTTATAGACATCCGAGTTTCTTTGATGGAGATGAATGCACAATCAACAACAATTATCCTTTTCTCAAGTGGCATATTGTCGAAAATTGGTCACATCAACGTGTCTTTGATGAGTCAATGTGTCTTAAAGCCTATTACAAATACATATTTAAGTGTTTTTTTAGTTGTAATTGATGGACTAAATTGACCCATGAGAAACATAATTGATGACTAAGGGTCATGTTAACTAAGTGATTAATTTTCTTAACCAACATAGTAGTAAAACTAAAGAAAAATTGTTGTCGTGAGCTTAACTCAATTGATATCTACATTGAATAATATATGTTGAGATTGAGAGTTTAAAATCCAAACGTCCTACTCACTCACGAGGTCGATTTTTAGACTATTTGACGAAAAAACTAAAGAAGCATTCATTTTCTTAAAAAATCGATCATAAATTTTTTTAATTTGATGAAAGAACAATCTTCATTGAAAACTCACACAAATAAATGAAGTAGCTTAGATTCGAACACGATCATGACGTCTAACCTATCAGTTTTGATATTTTTTTACCTATGAAGATACTATTTTGGACAAAAAATAGATGATTATTATTGAAAGAAAGAATATTATTTTTGAATAGTGACAATCAAAGTAAAATAAAGATATTAAATAGCTAGATAGGTGAGTTTCAAAAAAAAGAAGTGGTCACTGGTCATTTGTTAGGTGATTGTAACTCCAAATGTGTAATGTAAGGACGTCGCAATTACTGTGTGCTGGTGGACATTGTTAATGCTCCCTCTCAGCATGGAATTGGTATGGATGAGGATACCCTTTCTTTTCACCTATGTCCCACAATTCCCTCAAACATTGTTCACTCATTCTCTTTCTCTCACACTCACACATGTGTGCAACAGTACAACTGTTCTCCATGATATTTCTTTCATCACTCCAAAATATTCCTTGTAGAATCTCAAAAAATCACAAAAAAATCATTTTATATTTTTTTTGGTTACATAAAAAAAAATCATTTTATATACAACAATACAATATAAAAACAAATAGTAGTACTATTTACAATATTAATTTTGTCATATTTTTAAAGTCACTTGAATGTGGATGCTTGAAAAAAAAATTTCTTCATATTTTACCATTGTTTTACTATCATATTTCACCATTTTAACATGCATATTTTAGACAATAATGAATTTTTAAATAACCGCTAAAAAAATAAAGTGTAAATAAATTTGTAACATAAGTGTATATATACATAACTTACTATATGTAAACTATCCGTTTAAAAATTATCCGTTTCATGTTACAACGGATGATAAAAAAAAAATGGTTTTTCTTAAATAAGAAAGATGATACTCCATGATAAACTAGTTTTGACCAAAATAAAATTATTTATTATAAAATGTAGATTTTTTTTTTTACTAAAAGTGATAAGTGTGGATAAAAGTGACTGGTAAATGTATTTATTTATTTATTTTTTGAGCAAGATTGGTCAATGTATTATAGATTAAGAAATTGGGATATAAACATTGGTACTATAATAATGATTTTTAAATATTTTGAATTAATACTTTAAAAAAAATTAAAATCAATAAATAGTTCAAGTCAAACAAAAGTTTAAAAAATGATTGATATATTATAAAGAATTAAAAAGGTTACTATAAATTTTACCCAACACTATTATAATTCTTCTAGAAGAACTTTACTTTTCATATAGTTTTTTTTGTTGGTATCCGGGGTTCGAACCTCGAACCTTGCATATATTATGCATTGTTTTTACCAGCTGAGTTAAGTTAACAGAGACATTTTTCATATAGTTTACCCAGCTCATATTTTCAAGGCTACCTTTGGTGAATCTTCTCTCCCGACCAAGGTCATAAAAATTGAGATTTTGTTTCAAATCGAAAGACCATATCAAAATTGTAATATCTAAAATTACAACCAAAATGAAAGGATTCTTATAATTGAATTTTGTTGAATCGAATGGGATAACAAGATCCTAATCAAAATTGAGGGATTATACTAAGTCACATTAAATATATATTATAAAGTGCATAAAGTACTTAAACTTTGAAATCTTAAAACAAAATCGTAGGATTTTAATCAGGATTTTAACAAGAACGCTCCCATCTATGCTTTTCTAATCCACAAGTTTCAAACTTGAGATCTTATTTTCATTGTCACAATTGACAAGCTAAGAGATATCAAATGAGTTATAAGTAAGATGTCTCAAGTTTAATCATTAAAAAACTAAAATAATGACTACACTAGTTACAACCTATAAAAAAAAAACTCATGATCTTTTTTAAGAGATCTAATTTCTCAAATAACTTCAAGTTTGTTTTATCTATGGGAAATGAAAGTTACACAAAAAACCAAATACGCTCAACCAAAACCAAAAACCTGACCTTAACCACCATCATTCACAAAGCAACAAACACCTTTTTTTCTCTCCCTAACTATCTCTCTCTCTCACATAACAAAACACCCACTCAACTACCACTCATCATTATTCTAATCTTCACATATTAGAGAAACAAAAATTGTATCGTTGTTTAACATGAACTAATCTTCACTCGTAAAACTTATGTAACACACACAAAAAATTATCCTTTTTAAACTGATTTCTTTCGTCAGATGCGAGATAGAACTCGTAACCACCCATAGTGGTTAATGCCAAATAAAAGTTACTAATAAAACTTAAAAAACCAAAAACTTCACACATCATCACCATCATTCATCAAACAACAAAAACATTTCCTCTCTCTCTAAATATATCTCTCTCACTCACACACAACAAAACATACATTCAACAAAACACACACTCAACTACCACTTATCATTATTCTAATCTTCACATATTAGGAAAACAAAATTTTTATCGTTATTTAACACGAACTAATCTTCACTCAAAAAACTTATGTAACACACAAAATAAACTTTTTTTTTTCATACGTCAAACGGGAGATCGAACCCTTGACCACTCATAGATTTTACAAAAATGATAACTTGACACATTTTTTGTGACACAATACAGACACCACAGTATAATTATACTGTATTTTCCTTTTTTGACACTGTTACTTTATACTTCATTTTTTTTTTTGTTTTCTTTTTCATTTCCCTGTGACTCCTCTGCTTATCTCTTTCGCACCACCATCACCGTCTCTGCAACTCGGTGGCCGCCCATTCTCACTCAGTCTCTCCCTCTCGTTTCTCAGTCTCCACCAAACTCGCCGTCGTCAAAATCGAACACAACTCCGATTAAAAAAAAGGGAATCAAAGAAACACATATGAATAGTAGATCTAGAATGAATGAAAGAAAGCAGGAGGTGGTGGTGTTAATGTTGCCGGCGCCGGAGGTCCACGATGGGTCTCAGACGGCGGTGAACGGATCTCCGTTGACGAGTGGGAGATGAGGATGCGTCGGCTGTGTGAGTTCTAGATCCGAGAGGGAAGAGAGTAATGGTTGTTGGTGTTGGACGGAGGAGAGGAGGATGGTGGTGAGAGGATGGTGGAAGAAAAGAGGTGAAAAAGAAGGGGTTGATGGTTGATGGTTGACGGTGGCTAGTGTTTAGGAGGATGGGACGGAAGAAAAGATGAGAAGGATGGTGGGTGTGGTGGGACGGCGGTGGTTGTGACTGACAAGGACGGTGTTGGTGGTGGTTGTGGTGGTGGTGAAATGTTGTTGCTGGGAGAGAAGAAGAGGTTAACGGGAAGAGAAGAAAGAGAAAGGCATGGAAAATGAGAATAAGGGAATGGAGTTACCAAACTACCCCTCTAGTTCACACCAAAATTATTGTTTTGCCCATGGTGTCTGTATTGTGTTTGTTTTTTTGTGTTTAGTTATCATTCCTGTAGATTTTAATACCAAATGAAATAAAACTTAAAAAACCAAATACACTCAACCCAAAACCTCTCACACCTTTGATCACCATCATTCATCTAGCAACAAACACCTCTCTCTTTCTCTCTCTAAATATCTCTCTTTCTCTCTCACACACACACAAAACACACAAAAACAAAACATACACTCAACCATCCACTCATTATTATTATTCTAATAATCTCCATTTCTCAAAACTTTCTCCAACAACCTTACCTCACCTCATCACACCACTATTCTCTAAACTCTCTTCTTTGTTGTGTTTCGTGTTTGTTCTTCTTTTGTCTGCATTTGTCTCTCTTTCTTGGTTCATCCACTTTTCCCCTAACACACTTTTTTTTCCCTCATTATAATAATATTAAAAAACATCAAAAAGAAAATAATAGTAGAAAACGTTATACACATACATAGTACATTTTACACTGTACCATTAACAAAAAAATCACTTTTTTCCTCTTAAATTTCGGTTTTGCTTTCTTTTGACTTGTTTTTTCAATTGGGTTGTGTCTAAATTCATTAAGGGTCATCTAAAAATGGTTTCTTTTTAGTTTTCAAAACATCAAATTTTCATCATGGATCTTGAGTCTGTGATCCACAAGAACCCAATTAAGGTAAGCATGAAACATGTTTGTGTTTATGTTTGTGTCATGTTTGAATAAGAAACATGTTAAAAATCTTTGCTTTATTAGTAATTATGTGAACCATGATGTTTTTTTTTTGTTTTTTTGTTTTTTGTAGGATGATTCATGGAAGCATGTGTTGGTTTTGGCATATCAAAGTTTAGGAGTTGTGTATGGAGATTTAAGCACTTCTCCACTATATGTATACAAAAGCACTTTTGCTGAGGATATTGAGCATTCAGATACAAATGAAGAAATCTTTGGTGTATTGTCTTTTGTGTTTTGGACACTAACTTTGATTCCACTTCTGAAATATGTGTTCATTGTGTTGAGAGCTGATGATAATGGTGAAGGAGGAACTTTTGCTTTATACTCTTTGCTATGTAGACATGCTAGAGTGAGTTTGATGCCTAATACTCAGCTAGCTGATGAGGATTTGGCACAGTACACAATGGATGAAACTGTTGCTGTTGATAAGAAAAATGTTGGGTCTAGATTGAAATCTTTGTTGGAGAAACATAGAGTGCTTCAAAGGGTGCTTCTTGTTCTTGCTTTGATTGGAACATGCATGGTTATTGGTGATGGTGTTCTCACACCAGCAATTTCTGGTACTTTTTTGTGATTTTTGGTTTAGTGATAGTTTCTGCATGTTTGGATTGGTGGTGAGATTGGTAGAATTACTGCGAGCCACCACGATTTTGACAGAAGTTACACTTTTGAGTTTCAACAAAATTACGGTGCCACCGTGATTTTGTCAAACTTGGTCATCCAAGATATGTTTTGTGCATATTTGGAATCACAGTGAGTTTGAAGAAATCAGGGTGGCATGTGATTTTGTTAGCTCAAGAGTCTAGCTTTTATAAAATCACGGTGACGTACGTAATTCTGTCAAATTTACCGTCAATCCAAACACGAAGTTTGTGATTTAACTGAAAACAGTGAACATATTTGATCTTGGTGGTGACTCACTTTTGTGTTTTTTTTCTTCCCTTTTTTTTGCCATTTTTGCAGTTTTTTCTGCTATATCTGGTTTGGAGCTTTCCATGTCTAAAGAGCAGCATAAATGTAAGTTTCCTTTTTGAGAGAAAAAAACACTAGTTTTATTTTCAAATTCTTTTATTTGCTTCCATTTCTTCTTCATACTCCGAGTCAATGTTTTAAAAAGGAATTGGAGATTGAAACGACGAGGCATGTCGTGGTTTAAACGGCTCGAACCAAGACAGAACCACGATCGAACCACTGAAATAACTGAACCATGGCGAAGAGTGGTTCAAGGTTCAATCGGTGGGACCGTCTTGGTCGATTTTTAAATCACTGATTTTAAAGAAAATAGTGATAATCTAGCTTCTATTCTAGGGAGTTTAAGCTTTAGTTACTATTGGGGGTATTTGTTGCTAAGAAATAGGCCTTTTGGATAACCTGAGTAGGTTGGAAAAAATTGTCCAATTTTTAATACACAACTTGGAGTTCATTATTCAATCATCAATTCTTTTATTTTGTATTTTATGATACTACACTTAGCTTACAATTGCTGATTAAACTATTTGATTTATTTTAAAGAATCAAACTTTGATGAAGAGTAAATATCAAAATGTTTGGTATCATGAACAATTCTTGGGAATATGTTCTCACAATAATTTACAAGAAGTTTAGAATAATCCTCATTGTTTCTGTATCTTGTAATATGTGACATTGCATTTGTCTTAGTCAATGGTATATATGCTGTAAAGATAATTTAAAGATAATAGGATTAAAAATTTGATTTGGTAGTATCAAAATGGATTTGTTTAATGCATGAATGAAATCTTATTTTTAACTATTTCCTTTTCGTGTTACCTATGCATGCTGTTTAAATTAGTGGAAGAAAATGGAGAACCAATGTCAAAGTCACTTTTCTGCTAAACCATGTAACCGATGTTAAGTTGATTAAAATAATCAAACATGTGGCTAAGATGTAAAGTTTTTGTAATCAGAAGATCAAGTATTAAAAACAAAGTTAGTTCCTTTATAAAGTTAACCTTTCATTAGATTATAAGTTATAATATAAAGCACCGTGGTTTGGATGAGACTTCATTCATAAATCCCTGTGGATAAATCTGGAAAAGTCATTGATTGAATACAAAATTAGGTTTGCCACTATTAGATTAGTCATGTACAGTGTGTGCAATCCCACTTTGATTTATAAATAATGATTATCTATATGGCCTAATTCTGTCAACTTCAAAATAAAATTTAGTTGTTCAAATACTATAGCATGAAGTCACCACGATTACACTTTTATATATTGACCTACCTTTTTAGTTTTCAAGTTTGAAAACTGTGTGATTATTCTGTTGTTTTATAGAAAAGTCATTTGAATCACTGTTACCTAACTTTTTTTGGCAAAATGTTCTGAAATTATGACTTGATAATTTATGGACCAGAAAAGTTACCATGGTAGTTAATATATATTTTACATAATTGAATTTGTGAAGCATTGCTCTAAGCATTCAAACACTAATTGACATTTAGGACCGCATTGGATTGGTTTATTTGAGTTTGTCTACTGACATAAGCATCTGTGAAACTTTTTTAAAGAGCTTATGAAAACAACTAATGGGATGTCCATAAGCTGCTTTCAGCTCATTTCCATAATCTCCAGAATAGCGTATGAAAACAGCTTATAGCTTATATGAAAACAATACTTTATTTTATTTTATTTTTGTTATAGAAATCGCTTATGCATAAGCACACTTATATGATAAGTGCTTATGCTATATGAACTTAATTAAGATGTTGTCCAAACAGGGCCTATATATTTCTTCAACAAACTAAAATTAGAAAATTTCCATTTGTTGTACATTTGCTTTTGTTCTTACTGTTACACTGGTGTAATTTGGTTATGCAGATGTGGAGGTTCCAGTTGCTTGTGCGATACTGATATTTTTATTCGCTCTTCAACATTATGGCACTCACCGCGTTGGATGTCTTTTCGCACCTGTTGTGTTGACCTGGCTGATATGCATCAGTACTATTGGTCTTTATAATATAATCCATTGGAATCCACATGTTTATCAAGCTCTCTCTCCATGCTACATGTTCAAATTTCTGAAAAAGACTCAATGGGGAGGTTGGATGTCTTTGGGAGGGATTCTATTGTGTATAACAGGTATGGAGTATATGCGGAGGAAATCGTATTTATGTATGCTTGACACTTGCTTTATCTGTATCTGATATTGTTGGTTCTATGTTGCAGGCTCAGAAGCTATGTATGCTGATTTGGGACACTTTAATCAATTGTCTATTCAGGTACACAAAAAATGAAGCCTTCTTATTTGGCACATTGTAATCAAAATTGTGAGGGAATATTAGATGGAAAGCAATGACTTTTCTAAGTGTATGTTTGTATTGGCGGTGAGATTGGCAAAATTATGGTGACACTGTGATTATGTTGAAACTCCAAAGTGTACGTAGCTTTTGTCAAAATTACGGTGATCCACCGTGTTTCTACCAAAACCACCATCAATCCAAACATGCACTAAATCATAAGAAATTGCCAAATTTACTTTGATATGTACACATTCAAACTTACAACACGCAGTGTGTGCATTTGATGCATTCATTGACGAAGAGATACATATAAGCACCATTGTGACGATGATCTTGTAAAGTATCACATTTCATTAGCTAAATTAAATCATATAAAGAACTACGAATAAAGCTTTTACTTCTTGAAGCTGCGTTTACCTTCAAAATAAAATCATACTCAACAATTTGCAGAAATGGAAAATGATCAACTGTTTTAACAAAATACTGTTTGCCTGCAGATTGCTTTCACTTTCTTGGTATACCCTTCTTTGATCCTAGCATATATGGGACAAGCTGCATATCTTTCCAAGCATCATGCTCTTGAAAGTGACTATAGAATTGGGTTTTATGTGTCTGTACCAGGTACGGTCTCTGTGACATTCATGCACATATTCAAAGAACGATTATTGTTTATTTAGCTGTATATCTTACTTTTTTTTCTTCTCCTTTTTTAGTAAAACTTAGATGGCCTGTTCTTGCAATAGCCATACTTCAAGCTGTGGTTGGAAGTCAAGCAATCATCACTGGAACTTTCTCGATAATCAAACAGTGTTCCTCTTTAGGGTGCTTCCCCAAAGTCAAAATCGTTCACACATCATCGAAAATACATGGCCAGATTTACATTCCTGAGATCAACTGGAGTTTAATGCTTCTTTGTCTTGCTGTTACAATTGGATTTCGAGATACCAAACGAATGGGAAATGCAGCAGGTAACTCCATCTTTTTATGAAATAATTTTGAGTTGTTCAATCCAATTGCATCTCAAAACTTTGACTACATTGATGGTCTATATTAGTCAATTTTTTCGCCTTTGACGTGATCAAGCATCTTAAGCTATGTTGCACCAATACTTCAGATTGAAGGCATGTCCAGTGTCAACACATGTCAGTGTCTAACACTGACACGAAACTGATTCATTTGGTTACATTACAACAACAACAACAACAACAACAACAACAACAACAACAACAACAACGCCTTATCCCACTAAGTGGGGTCGGCTACATGGATCAAATGCCGCCATAATGTTCTATCAAAGACCATATTTGGATCCAACTCATTGACCTCTAAATCTTTTCTAATGGTTTCTCTAATAGTTTTCTTAGGTCTTCCTCTACCTCTTTTAACCTGACTCTCCTCCATTTGATCTACTCTTCTTACCACGGCGTCTACGGGTCTTCTCTCTACATGTCCAAACCATCTAAGCCTATTTTCTACCAACTTTTCTACTATAGGTGCTACCCCCACTCTCTCTCTAATGATGTCATTCCTAATCCTATCATGTCTAGTCTTACCACTCATCCAACGCAACATCCTTTACATTAAATAACTTTTTTTTCTTAAATCATTATTGGTGTCTATGTCTCAGTGTCACATTCGGTGTTTAACTGTCAGTGTCGAAATCTGTATATCTTTTGATGTTTCATATACCTTAAGCATATATTTGGCGTATAATTATATAAACTTTGGTCGCGATAATTGAATTAGATAAATAAACTAACAATTCTATTCTTATAGGGAAGTTTTCTCAACAGAATATAACTTAAATCTATACATATCTTAACAGAGATTATATCTGAAATATATTTTAAACGATTATTTGCTTTCTTTCGATAAACAGGTCTGGCTGTCATAACTGTCATGTTGGTGACCACATGCCTGATGTCTCTAGTCATAGTCTTATGTTGGCACAAAAGTGGTTGGCTAGCTATTTGCTTTCTATTGTTCTTTGGATCCATTGAAGCACTCTATTTCTCTGCATCCCTCATCAAGTTCCTTGAAGGTGCTTGGGTCCCTATTGCCCTCTCACTCATCTTTCTTATTGTCATGTATGTATGGCACTATGGCACAATAAAGAAGTACGAGTTCGATGTTCAAAATAAGGTCCCCATCAATTGGCTCCTCGGTTTAGGCCCGACTTTAGGAATTGTGAGGGTTAAAGGTATCGGCCTAATACATACTGAGCTTGTAGCTGGAATCCCAGCTATTTTCTCTCATTTTGTCACCAATCTTCCTGCCTTTCACCAAGTGGTAATCTTTCTCTGCATCAAATCTGTCCCGGTACCGCATGTTGCACCTCGAGAAAGATTCTTAGTTGGCCGAATTGGTCCAAAGGAGTATAGGCTTTATAGGTGCATAGCACGGTACGGCTACCGTGACGTTCACAAAGATGACATGGAGTTCGAGAAAGATCTTATATGCAGTATAGCTGAATTTATCCGATCCGATACTTCTGAATACGGCTTAGGGTTAGGAAGTTTCGAAGAAGATACAAAGATGACAGTTGTCGGAACTTCATCGTCAAACTCAGAAGGCGTAAAGATGTCGGAAGACGATCAAGATAATAATTCTCAAATAGAAGGAACTTCAGAGTTGAAGGAAGTTAAGTCACCCGAAAAAGTGAAGAAGAGAGTGAGGTTTGTTGTGCCAGATAGTCCGCGGATGGATAACGATACAAGGGAAGAACTGCTTGAGCTTATGGAAGCAAAAGAAGCGGGAATGGCATTTATAATGAGTCATTCATATGTGAGAGCAAAAAGAGGATCAAGTTGGATAAAGAAAGTTGTTATAAATTATGGTTATGATTTCTTAAGAAGAAACTCTAGAGGACCAACTTATGCTTTAAGTTTACCTCATGCATCTACCTTAGAGGTAGGTATGATCTATCATGTCTAAGTTTTTGGCCAGTTCTATATCAGTTATATAGTTTAGTTTTGTACCTAGTGATCTTTATACATGATAAATGGCGGCATTTTGTATAGTGACCCTCTAAGTGCAAGCTTCTTTTTGTGAGTAAAATGCTACCAACCTTTTGCTGTGTTTTGTATTTTCTTGGTGTACATAAATAAGGTATTTGTTGGGACTAATCCCTCAATATCAAGCTCTTTTTCATCCTACCATCAATATGAAATGTAGATACTGAAGAGTATTTTGAATGAAAAGGAGAAAGCTCTATGAGAAAGGGCTTAATAGACAATGTAGCAATATCAAACGCCACAATATATACACGTTCGCGTATACAACTTTTGTAACAATGTTCACACTATGAAGTGTGAATTTTTTTAGGCTATGTTTGTGAGTTGGATTTTGGAAGGAAAGTGAGGGAAAATATAATTGTTCATTTCTCAATTAAAGAAATTATAAAGTGTTCCTAAAATCGATTTAAAGGGAGATTGAAATATTATATATAATCATTTATCATGTCATTCCTTCAAGTTTTTTAAATTTTCATCTATATTATCACTACACCATGTATGTAGAATACCAATATTAAAAAAAAAATTACACGTGTATTTTAGATTTACAAAAAGCTATTCAAATTAAACCGCATATATTTAAATCAGATCATATCAATTTTTTTTATTTATAAAATCATCAGCTAAACCGAACTGAACCACACATTATTTTTGTTGTGAATTAAATGACTTTTTATCTCAAAATCGATCCAAACTGCGTTGTGAACACCCTAATGTGTGTGGATGCATGTAATTACATATGCACTTCTTTTGAGTTGTAATTTTGAATTGGTGCTTTTTTGTGGTCTAACCAGGGTTTTTCTTTTTGAGAAGTGGTCCAGTTTTTATTTATTTTCTTATATATAAATGAGAAGTGGTCCAGCAAGTTGTACTGAGTTGCATTTTTTCTTCTTCCATAAATAGTTTATGCTTAAAGGAAGGATAATGATTAGTGGCTGATTTGTTGTTTTAATTGTGAACGACACTTCCAAGAATAATCCATTTAATGATTAACTTAAAAAGAGCATAAAATTGGGGCTAGACCCCATGGCAACCATTAACAAATTGTGATTCTGGAAATAAAATGTTGTTTTCACTGCTTTATTCAACTCCTGCATAAATGTTAATGTTACTAAGAAGCTTCATGCTCTTCTTGTGGTGTGCTGGGAAAATCCCAAAACGTTGTTCTATCTACAGAGCTTATTAATTCGTATGTCACTCTTGGAGATATCTCATTAGCCCGCTCTACTTTTTATTCACATTGACAAAAAAAAAAAAAAATGCAAGTCACAATATCAAATTCCAATCTTAAGGATTCCAAATGATTCATGGTAGATCTATTAGATGTCATGAATCGTAAGGAACTCACCATATCTACGTTTTGGTTTAGTTCGGTTCAGACACAATTTTGGATCAGAATCAAACTTTGCCCATCCCTATTAGATGGAACCTCAATTGAAAAAGAATAATGCTCAAAATTATTCCCAATGATTAGGTTTAACTAAAATTCTAGTTAAGCGCGTTCTAGGAACCAAAAATAAATAAATAAATTTGTTCTCTTGAAATAAATGAAACATAAACTCTTTAATCTCATGCCTCTCATCCCCTAAAAACACCCCTCGATTTTTCAGATTTTTGAATCCAAACAATGTAAAGGTTGGGAAACATGTAAAGGAAGTGTTCCAAATCTAATATCCGTATGTGTAAATAATATTTTTTCTGTTCGGATTCTAGAATTTGACCGTATAAAAATCCTGAAAAAAATATTTCAGACTATGGCTATATAAATGTGATATTTTTTTTTCCCCTTCTTACATGATGGTAAAACATGAGAATGATTCCCTCGATTGAAATCCTCTCAATTGTCTTATTTCAACCATAAAAAATTAGAGAGAAAATGACAAGTAAAATTATAAAGAAATGAAAGACTAAACTTAATAATTTGAGAAGAAAAAATTAAAAAGAAAATTAAAAGAATTTCAATTGAGAAAATCCATTTCTATAAAACACATTTCTGATTTTAGAATCCGAAAACTGAGACATTTAAAAAAACGAGGAACACGAGAGAGGTGTGTATAGGAATTTTACAAAAAGGAATGTTAATTTGGCCCAATTAAAAGCCCAAAGAGCTTATAACCCAACAACAAAGAAAACGCCAACCTCTTCTCGCATCAAAGCTCCACACTCGCTTCCGATCTCTCTCTCTCTCTCTCTCTCTCTCTGCAACCCCTAGCTTCTTCGTCTTCCTCTTCCATTTTCAGCTCAGGTATATTAATCTATCTTCGTTGTATTCTCCTTTTTTCGATTGATTTGTGAATTCTTTTCTTGTTCCTTATTTTTTGGTGTGATTCATTCATTGATTCAATTTACTTGTTCCTCATTTCTGTTAGATTTATAACATTTTTGTGAAAATTGAATATCTGAATTTTCTTTAGAGTAATGTCAAAGTGATTTTTTAGAATGCGATTTAGCTAAGATGGTGGAAGATGTATAAATTAATAATTACAGTACTAGTCCCAATTTTTTAGGGTATAAGGGCAAGGTAATCAATCTGTATGTAACAATTTGGTCCCAATTTGTAGGACACTCTGAGATTATAAATATTACAATAAGGTTCTATTAAAATGTCAAGTTGGTCCCTATATTTAACTGGTTATTATCAATTAAGTCCCTATATTTAATCAACTTAAATCAATTTGGTCTATATATTTAACCACTTACTATCAATTTAGTCCCTAGCATACTCTCGTAAGGACTAATATGAGTAAAAATTTAATAGCGTCAGAGAGCTTTTTGAAATATTCATAAAGTCAGAGACCTATTTGAGAGCGCCCTACAAAGTCAAGACTAATTTGGTGGTTTAAGCCACCAAATTAGTTTTTCGTAGGATACTCTCAAATAGGTCCATGAGATTGTGACTATTTAAATGAAGATCCATGACTATGTCAAATTTTACTCATACTGGTCCTTCTGAGAGTACGTGAGAGACTAAATTGAGAGTAAGTGGTTAAATATAAGGACCTAATTGATAGTAAGTTGCTAAAATATAGATATTTAATCAATAGTAACCGGTTTAATATTGGGAGCAACTTTACAATTTTATAGAGTCGGGATCCATTTTGAAATATTTATAATCTCAGGGACATATTTGAGAGTGTCTTACAAAGTAATGGACTGGTTTGGTGGTTTACTCAATATATATTAGTAATTCGAAGTTAATGTTTTGATAAGTCTTCCTCAACTCCTAGCTAAATTTCATGTATAACAGTAATTCATTCAGTTCAATTTAGGTGTCATTTGTTTAAAGCTTAAGGATGATGACCAAATTATATGTGAAGCCTGCATCTATGATTATGGCCCTGTTTGGATAAGTAACTTATTTTGCAGCATATAGCATAAACACTTAATATATAATAACTTATGAATAAGTTACTTCTATAACATCAGATAAAATAAAGCCGAACTGTTTTTTATAATCTATAAGCTGTTTTCATAAACTATCCTGGAGAGCTTATGGAAATAAGGCGAAAACAGCGTATGAGCCTTGCATAAGTTCTTCCAAACAGTGTCATAAGTGCTAATGCCAGTAGATGAGCTCAAATCAGTCAATTGAAACATGCCCTGTATCTAAATTCTTCACTCCAACTTCTCATCCTCAACGTCAACGCAACATAAAACCAAACTGATTTAGTGTCTTATATTGTTACATACGAAACTATTTAGATTTGATATGCTTATTTCTGACATGTACCACAAGAACCATTGAAGTTTTTTTTTATTACTTTATACATTCATTATTAATATTTTTTATGGTAGTATTAGATAAGAAAACTTGAGGATGGGGATTGAAATATTGCTTATGAGCAAGAATTTATTTTGTTACTTATTATCGGTCCTTTGTTTCATGGAGTTGATCTCCTACTTATTGATAACTACTTTGAATTATCTGTCAAGGTCAATGCTAGCAGTAATAACTAAACCAATTTGGACACTCTCCTCTATTGACAAGTTTTTTGCGTTGATGAAATTGTAATTGTAATTATCTGTCAAGGTCGTATGATTTGTTTCAATTATGCTTGACTGCATCTAAAGTTAATTGCTGGGGACACTCTTCTTCTCATACATTACTAATGTCCCATATTTTGGTTCAACTTGGATTCATTTACGTTGTCCCTCTTCATGTTCTAGAATTCTGTTCTGCGGTAGTAAGTAACTATGGAATTGGTTTTGAAACTGAGTTTAGAAGGAATAACAACATGAGCCTCGACCACATGTTTCAAAATTCCATTGATATATTAAACATGAAAAACACATTTATCACTTCATGTTCACCTTACCAAATTGTCTCCTTACTGCATTCCCATGGACAATCAGTTTTTGTTACAGTTTCTGCAGTGTTTCTGGATGCTACATTTTTTTTTTTTTTTGGCAATGATTTGTTGTTTAGCTCTTGGAACGCTATGGATGGTGTATTTGGAAGTTGGAACATGAGTATTGGGATATTAGTGCTTTTCCCACGTGTCTCATTCATTCAATGTTTTCTTCTGTTGTTTGCTTTTTTGTTTAACTAGACAACTTATTATGTACTTTCAAACGTCATTTTATATCCAAACAGGGCCATTTCATAGTTCGATGGCATCAAGCGGAGCAGTGCCGTTTTGGAGGGCATCAGGGATGACATACATTACTTACTCCAACATATGTGCGAATCTTGTCAGGAACTGCCTCAAGGAACCTCACAAGACCGAAGCTCTCTCTCGCGAGAAGGTCCATTTTGCTATGGCCAAATGGGCTGATGGCAAGCCCGAAAAAGCTAGTATGTTCCCCTTTCTCTACTTTTTTTTTTCATCATATCATATCAAATCTAGTTACTATCACATCTTGAATACACGTCAAATTAAAACAAAAAATGGTTCGAGCAGCTGTTAGACACGTCTTGGACACATGATGTCTTAATTATCATGTTAATTAAGACGAACATGATGTCTCTTCTCATTTTTTGTGAGGCCCATTTTAATGAGATTAACTAGTTATAAAATACACAATGCATTTCCAAAATATAGAATACTGGAACAACACATACATATTTTATATATAATATTTGCATAACAACAATCCAAATGCGTTGTGTATTTTATGTCAAATTTGCTTTTAATGTAAAACATTCAAACATAAATAAATTTGCCTTAAACACAGTTTTATACAAATAAGTTTATTCAAACACACTTAGAAACCAAGAAAAGTTACACATGATAAGGGTCTAAAGAGAAAGGGTTGATATTGAAGTAAAATATATTGTTGATTGTTCACAACATTTGTTTTGACTACATGCCCTTTTTCTGTTGTCGTCTCTTGATGGTGTGTATTTAAGGTCAAGTTTATTTAGTTTGTACATTTGCTGTATTATTTCTGATCAAAGTGTTCAATTGTTTTTTTCTCAGCCATTCGTTCAGACACCCCAGATCATTGATTCAGAATGGGTGGAAGCTATACTGCTGAAATCTTTTAGATCTGCTGGAAGTTAATTGTCATTTTGAACCTTGTGGATTTTCTTATTTTTCATTGTTATTTTTCTGTCGATGATGTGACACATGCACTGAATTTTGGATTTGCATGGTTAATCTTGTAATAATTTTAGTTTGAACACATGTTATTAGACCAAATAAAATGAATACTTATTCATAATTTCATGTTATGTTTGCCTTGGATCAAGTTCATTTATATACCACAGCAGTTAGTTAGCACTGAGTATATTTATAAACAAGACAGACGAAACTCTCATCATAACATAAGAGAGCTATGACAAGATCATGCAGTCTCTGAGACCTTCCTTAGCCAACTTTGTGTAGGTCTTATATTTCTCTTATTGAGAAACCATTCATGATCATATAATTGGTCAAGTTGGTTCTTTTGCCACAAACTGTGACAACATTTTCAGTAACGAAGCGCCAACAACATTGATGAAACAATCCTCTTCGTAGATCATAGAGGTTTGCAGCAGACTTTTAAACATGACATTTCTTTTTGTGAAATCGTGTCGGAGCTTATAATGCTCTTGATACAGGCATTTACATATTGGTTGGAACAACATATGGCATAGACCTTCAGCATGCAAGGTTGGTATTGCAAGAACAAGCACAACCAAATAATGAGAATCATACTCCAACCAAATAATGAGAATCATACTCCAAGCATAAATGAGAAAAAATGAAATCAGACATTTCAAATCTCAAAATAGGACCATTCTTTTAGACTAAACATTAGACATAAAAGCAGTAATACATTTTTCATTTGGTATTGCAAATCGTAATACAACCTCTCCTCCAAAGATTCTCATCGGTTGGAATTTTATTATGCAGCATTTTCCAGAAGAGGAAAGATCTAAAGGGAAAACTAAGATACTCCATTAAACATCTGTTTCTTTGTACTCTTGCAAAAACGAAAAACATACATTAAATATTAAAGATAAATGAGCTCAGAAACAATAATAAAGAACAATATGCTTGGTGTATAATAGGACACATGGTATTTTATTTAGTACTGCTTCTATTTTTCTCTGTTTTTATTGAAATTTCATTTGTAGAGTTAAGTGTGAGTATAATTTTTTTCCAGCCACTAAACATCTCGTTTACAATTACAAACAATAATACAACATTTAGACTTCCACAATATACAACACATTCAATTTTCAAACATTCAAACAAACATTAACGATTTAATCTAACCTTACCTTCTTCCCTTCCTTCTAATCTCAATTATTTTCCATCATCATAAAACCAAACACAACACTTCAATCACCATAGCCATTACAAACATTTAACAAAACTTTGACTTTCAAAAACATAATCATAAAAGCACCACTGTAAGTCTTATCAGTTGCAAATTTGCAATGTCTACTAGTAACAACCTAAGGTACAAACCTTTCCAATTCCCAGAGACTGATTCCATTGTCCTCCCTGACCCGACCCCTCCAACTTCTTCTATCCATACACTCTCTCTACTAACTTTTACTACAAAACTTCGTTCTAAAAAATGGCGGCGATCAACCTGAAAGTCATATCCCATCCAAATCGTTCTTCCAACTCGAAAGTCATATCCCAAGTAATCAATCCTGATCTTACCATCACTTCCTCCTCTCAAGTACAAGTAGCCGAGCAACGATTCAATAATCTCTTATCCCCGTTCTTCAACACTTCTAATATCGTTTCATCTTTCTTGAGAAACACTACTGGCCTAACTTCCAGTTGAAAACACACACAGAAAATGATCTGACTGTAACCTTAGATATCCATCCCCTCTTCAAAACTTGAGATTTTTTCTCACTAGGGGAAGTCCCTTTTTGACTTTTTAATAACACAAGCAACTCTTCTTTCTATCACCACAGTCCATATTTTCATGCTTCTTCCCAGTGGCGGAGCCAGAATTATCATAAAGCCCGGGCAAAAAAAAAATTGCAACACATTTATAGAGGTTTACATAAGAAATTGCGAGCAAATAATCAAAAAATATAAAAAAATTGCCCAATTTATAGAGGTTTATATAATAAATTCATAGGGATTTACATAAGAAATTGCAAAAAAATTTGGCCGGAGCCCGGACGAGTGCCCGGCCATAGAACCGCCCCTGCTTCTTCCCCTATTAGGTTGAGTTACCTTCATTCTGAGATCACTTCCGAAGCATTTCCTGGCATAATTCGGACAGCTTTGCTTCCGGATTCCAGACTGAAAAATGAAGCTGTTCTTGACAAGCTTAGTTCTTGCTACCCTGTGTCAGCTTTTGCCTAAGAAAGAATGTAACTGTTTTGAGTGATTTTAGGTATAAAAGCATTGATGGAACTCTTTGCTACCCTGAAATTGTTTTATCTCTTTTGAAAGATTTTGAAGGTTTGAATTCATCTTCAATAACAACAAATTCTTCTTATTTTTTTATGGTAAATTGATTGCAAGGGCTGCAAGGTTGACATTGATAGTTGAAGAGGTTTCTTTACTTGATGTAATTCCAAAAGTTAGAAAGTATTTGAAAGAAACCACTGATTTAACTTGCTAATGTTGTTGGTATCTGTTGGATTTGTAATCATTGATATATATATATATATATATATATATATTACTTTTTTTTTGAGGGATATATATGTTACATGTTGATTCAATAAAACAATTATATAACTTAATAGCTAAAAAATATTTAATCTAGAAACCATTGATGATCTAATATCCTAATCAGAACTTTGGTAACATGACCTTTGCAGGCCATTGAAATCTATTGACTAAACGGATACATACCACTAACTTTATATATAATTCTTAATTGTATATCAAACGTTCTAAGATTTTAAATAAAAGAAGTAATAATGCATAGAAATCAAAGGCTCACACATTCAATGTTACATATTTTCACTTGAGAACCTTAATAACACAGGAATGGAAAATATACCAAAACAAGAAACCTTATTGAGGCTAAATCATGAAGTCATGTTTTGAAGTGAACGTGTTTTGCAAGTACATTCACAACTTTTCTTAATACAATTGAGTTGAATAGAGATAGTAATAAGTCCCACATCGGCTGCTTATAAAACATTGAGAGGACACCTTAGCTATAAATAAGTAGTTGACTGCACATCTCAAAACATAACAAAACACAGATGCAATACTGTTAAATTGGAAAAATCAAATATTCAAAATCAATTTTCACTCTTAAAGTCATTTAGCTTTGCTTTGTAAGAATGAGATGACCGTAAGGTTGGAAATTATTTCAAATATTTGTTTTCTTTTCAATCGGTTCTAGTTGATCTAAGTAGTTCAATCGGTTCTAGTTGATCTGAGTAGTTTGTCTCTATTGTATTTTGGGACACAATAAAGCTATGAAGTCCTAGGCCCCTGATAAAAGTTTTTTTTTTTTTTTTTTTAAGGAAAGTCCCTAATAAAAGTTAAAAGTTGTTTTGAGGAATCTGTCTTTACTATTTTGGTCCCTAATTATAAAACATTTTTGAGAACTATTTGTTATTTTCAACTAGATTAATTATTATTTTACTTGCATATGCTTATTTATTATACATTTTTTTCTTCAATCGACAATTGAAAATATAAACCAACTCTCTCTTAAAGGATAAAATTGTAAAAACAATAGTAATTACAAGCAACTTTAATACAAATATCAACTTTCTTAATTCCTGTGATTTCTGAGAGAGGACTGCTAGCGACAGTCGTTTTGTCACTCACCAAGCAACACTCGCTCAAATAACAAGACACGTCACTGCTCTTTTCTTGGCAACCGAGTGGTCAAGTTCAGTTTTTATTTTTTTATTTTTAATTTAAGTATCAGGCTTGCAAAGTTCTATCACCTAAAACAAATCAAACACCAGCCCCACAACAATACTTCTTTTCCATTACCTCAGTTTCAATATGTTATTCTCACTCAGAAAATGCTTCGTTGACCCATTGGGATTCAATCAAAACTCCACAATATTTACATAAATTGTCAGTTCTAGATCCTTATATCCTTTAAAGGGAGTTCTAGATCTTGTTATTTTCTTGTTGAAAACAATTTAATTAAATAAAAACTTCCTTTCAACAAAAAAAAAAAAAAAATCAAAAACTCAGTCAACTGCTATATTATGTTCAAGTTATCAACTTGGACTATTGCAATCCAAATGGTAAATTCACAGATCGATATGAAATCTGAATCATTCAAACGAAACTTTCAAATTTGGATGTCCATGCATTTGTGACAATGGGTAGTGGTGTACATGTTTAAAGAATGGGGAAAAGGTGTTGATTCTGTCAATGATTGGTGATTTGAAGTATTTGTGTTGCCTCATGAAGGTTTGGTGCTTGAGTAGCATGGTGTCACAGGTGAGATTGAAGTTAAAAGTTCACAATTAAAGGTTCATGGTGGTTTTTTAGAAAGTGGAAGATTAAGGACGGCGGTGAAAGTAGTTTACAGAGAGTTTTTTTATTCAAGAAAAATGTGTCTTTTTTGGAAGAGGAAAAAAAAAAGTGTTAAACTATGCAACAGAGAGAGCCGGTTATCCGGTAACCACATTTAAAAAAACTGCAACGTGGCCCAAGCATGTGTCAATAGCGACTGTAAAATCGCCTGTCCCTAGCATCGCTCTTTCTGAGAATATGAAAAATAAAATAAAAAAAAAAAGAAAAATGGGTCTAAACGATGAAATTTTGGATTTTGAAGGCGGAGTCCCGTAAGTGTTGATCCTTGATTTTTTTCTTCTTCTGGTTTTGTAGCCCGAAAAGGCGAAAACCAGATTTTTGACTAAGAACAACTAACAGTGACATAAAACAAAAGTATAGAAGTTAGAAAGATTAACGTGGACCTTAAACTGGTTATCCATGTTACAAACAGACTCAAAGTTTGTGTTGATACAGTTCAGATTATATATCCGAACTGTTTATCCCTTGAAAAGGGGGTGTTTAGGGGGTGTTCAGATTCTATAATCCAAAAAAAGCAACGCTTCCTATTTTTTGAGATTTTCGGATTATAAAATCCGTATCAAAGGAAAAACTCAGTTCGGATTCTAAAATCTGAAAATTTGTTAAATTATCCAAATATAATGTCTATATTAACATTGAAACACTGTTACATTAACAATATGCAGCAGCAAAACAGTTGGAAAAAGCTGTTGTTGCTCGTGAAATTGTTTCCAAGCACCATCATCAGGAAAAACAATTGAAGAAATTCATAATTTTCATTGAATATGATATAGTGTGAAAGCATTCATTCACATTAACTTTTTTCGGTTTGATTAGCAAGTAGCAACGATATAGCATAGTTTTTGAGTTAGGGTGAAAAATTTACACCAAGATCTAAATCTTTGTTTTTATTGAAATTTCATTTGTATATAGAGTCAAGTGTGAGTATAATTTTTTTCCTAAATCTAGCCACTAAACATCTGGTTTACAGTTACAAATAATATCACATCATAAAACCAAACACACCATTCAATAAACATGACACAAAACCCAAAAGCCAAACCCTGCATCTTCTAAACAATAACTAAAATAGTCTACAAAGTTTCAATACTAGTAACCATTACAACCTTAAACCCTTGTAATCTCAATCACCGTAACCATTACAAACATTTAGGATACTTTCTTTATGGAATTGCAGTACTTGCAAACATTGATCAAATTTGTGGTGGAATATGTATAAGCCTCAAGTCTATTCACTCATGTCATGGAAGAATCCAGAGAGCACTAGTGAAGTAGTGAACGCATACTATTCTGCAGATTGGTATGTATATGTGAAGATGCTGAATCAAATTATTGGAAGTGCACTTCAGAAGATAAGATAGTGAATGGTTTTGATGATGTAAACTTAATGACTAATCTATTATGGTGGATTTATAGCAGAGTTGATGATTTGGTGACTGATTTCACCAAGAAATTGAGAATATTGAATCAATGATGTCAAGCATTTTCTCTTACATTTTGTTATTGGTATCTGTTGGATTTGTAATCCTTTTTGGTTATCAGGCACATGTTGCTGCTTGCTACTATAGAAATATGTTGCACACCACTAGTCTTCTAAGCTTTTAAATAAAAGAAGTAATATTGCATAGAGAAGCTTATTGAGCCTAAATCATGAAGTCCAATTTACCAAGTTTCTGTCAAAAGCATCAGAGACAATATTAAGTCCCACATCGACAACCTTTAAAGCCTTAAGAGGACACCTTAGCTATAAATACGTGGTGGACTGCCAGCCAATATCAAAATACAACCAAATGTAATTTGTCTCTTTTATTAAGGGATGCTTGGGTGGCATAATTAATGATCTATCATCCTAGTTATTATGCCACATGTATTATAATTAAATTAATATATTAAAATAAATAAATATATGTTTAAACTATTTTTATTAATTCTTCTAAAAATAACTATGCTTTGTTAAATTAAAATTCTAATAACAAATTTCAAAACCAAAAAGTAAAAACAAAATATGCCCACCAGATCATGTCTCTACAATACCTTCAAAACATACTATACAAGACCTTTTTTACCCTCAAGTATGAGGTAGCTCGTTAAATGCATATGTAGCCTTCCATGTTGATACCACATCAACAACTCTTTTGTGATTCAACCAAAGAAAATTTTACTTTAGATTTTAGTGTTTATTCTAACGTCCACTTTATTCTTTCTATTGACCTCGTTTCATTCCATTTCAATGAATTAATAGGCTTGATACCATATTATATTTTTCTGTATAATTAATCATAATTCATCTTGACAAAAGTGGTTAGTAAGGTGATCAATGCCAGTTTTCATATTGTCTTCTCAAACATGATGAACTCTAAGAAATATAGGGAAAGAAAGAATGTTTAAGAACACAACACGACAAAAGTAAAGAACAAAGTGTTTTAAGATTTTGGATAAAAATATTATGTCTAATAAATTGGTGTGATTGCCGAAAATTCAATGAGATGATACCCTGAGCTTTCCTCATGTCCCAACACTACAAAAAGTATTTCAACTATAAACACAAACAATGTGGAATTTCATCTAAAACGTTCGACTGTGGGTAATTGCGGAATTTCTTGGAGTGCTGATCAAGAATTGTTTCAAACAACATTTAAACTTGAATATTACGAAAAGATTGGTTCTTAACTCAAACTTATTAAGTGTATTTCGTTGTGAATATAGTTCAACTAACTAAAGAATTTTGGAAAAGCATCAACCTAGATAATTTTGTTTAAAAATGTAAAAATCAAATGTTTGAAATGATTCCCCCATTTGAATGTCATTTTGGTTTTTCGTAAATAAAACGATGTTTATATGGGTAATTATTTCAAGGGAAATGTTAACCAGTGTACTCCCGGGGCACTTGTTAAGAAATTAGAAAAAGAAATATTTTCTTGGAAATTGGGTATTCTATATTTTAAAAGTTGAAATATTGCTCTTTTCAATGTAAATCATGTCTTTTATTTATACTTTTAATTTCTTAACCGGTGTCCGGGGGCACCGGTTAACAAAACCCTTTTTAATATAAAAATAGATTGCACAACTAAAATACAAGTTCAACATCCACACTATCATCTACGTGGATTTGAGTCTAATTCTCACATGTCCTACAAAATTCGGCTCTCACTCTCAAAGTTATCATATAAAAATAGATTGCAGAACTGAAATACAAAGTTATATATGTATCATTCAATGTCCTCTCACTATATATTACTTTTTTTCTTTCTAAAAAGGTAATGATGATTTCATGTAAAGAAGAATAGTTAGCTTATACACCATCCATGTAGTATAATGTGTGAGCATTTCATTTCATAAGTTGGTGATCGTTGAAGACTCTTAACTTAGGAAAACAATGACTCATAAATGGTTCATATTGTTTTATTTTTTTCTTTTATTGACGTTAAAATATATTAGTGATACCCCATCACAAAATTTAGCAAGGAGGTAAGAGACGGATTTCACGTTTTTTTTCATTAAATTTACGTCGCTATTTTTTTCTTCTAGAATTTACCATTGACTTTCTTATTTTCATGTTACTATATTAATGTGCTAATTATTGTTCTAATCTCATGAGGAATAATTTTTCAGTGCAACATAGTCCATCCATGGTGAATTTTTTATTTACTTTTTTGAAGGGATCCATGGTGAAATTTGAGAGTGGTTACAATGTTGAAACAATATTCAGTTGAAGAAAGCTAGGAATTGAGCCACATTCTGTTTAAATATCTCCCGATGGTGAAGATTATTGGGTCGTCATGTATTGGACCGATGACGTGGACTAAGGTTCAGTACGAAAGAGATGGATAAAGTACAATATGTTTTCTTTGGATTAGGGTTTAGGAGAGGAAGGAAGGGGATGATTCACTTTTATTTTTTAAATTACAAATTATGTAAAATGTTTTTTTAAAAATAAATCAAGTGTTTTTGAAGTATTGTATGATCATTTATCATGTTGTTAATTCAATTTATTAAAAATCATTTTATAAATTTAAAAAAGAAAAGTAAGTTCTCCCTTCCTTTCCCCTCATAAACCCTCCATCCAAACACACCATTAATTTCCATCCCTACAGTCCATAGGGGCGGATCTAGACGTTTGATACACGTGGGACTAAAATAGTCCCTCAATGTATCAAAATTTTAAATTGTATTTGATTGTACACTTTGTTAGTTAAAATAGTCCCTAACATTAAAATACTTCATTAATATTATCATATTAGCCCTTCAATATACTTACTTATTGTCACTTCAGGGACTATTATGACTAACAAAGTACAAAATTAAGGACTATTTTAGAATTTTAATATAGAGAGACTATTATGACTTTATTACACATTCAGAGACCAAAATGGTTATTACCTTTTTTATTTTATATATATATATATATATATATATATATATATATATATATATATATATATATATATATATATATAAAATAGGGAAGCCCCACAAAGCCCTTGAATACACCCGCTCCTGAGTCCATGCCATTCACTCTTTCTTCAAATAATTCTTTCAAAAAGCATACTTTTCAGTTTAACAATGGTCAAACTTGGATTTTGTATATGCTTCTTCACCTGTCAGGTTAAGTTGCCGTCTTTCTGATCATAATTCAGATGGCTTTGTTGCCGGATTCCAGTCCAAAAAACGAACCTGTTCTTAACAGGTTTAGTTCTTGTTACCTTGTGTCAGTTGTTGCATTGTTTAGAGAACCATTTAGTGCTGAGTATAAGTTTGAGAAGAAAGGTTCAGGTGTTTTAATAATGTTAGCACATCCTTTTCATCTTCAACTTTTGCTTACGAAAGATTGTAATGTTGTTATTTTGAGTGATTTTAAGTGTAAAAGCTTTCATGAGGAGCTTGTTGGCAATGTTGGTGATTCATTTATTTTGAAAACTGATCATGCTTCCGTAACTTGGCATTCAAGCAAAGGTGTAAACAAGGGTCTTCTGAAGGTTTGAAGTTTGAACTCATCTGCAATAACAACAAATTCTTCTTACTTTTGTGGTAAATTGATAGCTAGGGCTGCATGGTTGGCATTAATAGCTGAAGAGGTTTGTTTTCTTGATGTGATTCCAAATGTTAGAAAGTATTTGAAAGAAACCACTGAGCATTGGCTTAATGGAACTTTTGACAGAAAGGATTTCTCAATGATAAAAAATGGGGTGGTATTATAACCAAACAAGGGTCTAATAATACCCGTGCTGATTTCGGGTTTGGAATTTATAAAGACCATCATTATCATTTAGGATACTTTCTCTTTGGAATTACAGTACTTGCAAAGCTTGATCCAATATGGGGTAGAAAGTATCACCTCAAGCCTATTCACTCTTGGCAGATTTTATGACCTTGAGTAGAAACTAACTCTAATTACATGCGTCTAAGGTGTTTCGATCTTTATAAATTACACTCTTGGGCGAGTTCTTTGGTCTAACAAAAGAGACAGTGGTCTATGGTTTAATTTGGTCCTACTGTTTGGAAAGACTGTCGGCTCGGCCTTCAACTCTTACCATTACTTCCTATTTATGAAGTTTTGTTCTCTGATGTTAAGTATGTGAAGGGACTTGTGTAGTGAACATTACCTGCTTTAAAATGGAATGGTGATGTAGAGGGTTGGAAGTGGTTTGTATATGCTTTACGAGGAAATTATGATAATGAAAGTGCACTCCAGAAGATAAGAAAGTTGAATGGTTTTGATTCATTGCAGAGTTTATGATTTGGAGGTTTGTTTCTCTAAGTGAGTGTTTTTTTTTTTTTTACAAAGAAATTGTGAACAATGAATCAATGATATTGTGCATTATTTCTTAAATTTCCTTTATTTGATTGGTATTTGTGTTCGCAATCTTTTTTGGTTATATTGTACATGTTGCTACTTGCTAGTATAGAAATATGTTGCACACCATAGTCTTATAAGCTTTTATATAAAAGAAGTAATAATATATAGAAATCAAAGGTTCTCATTCACTAATATACATATTTCCATATGAGAACCTTAATGAAAACCTTATTGAGGTTAAATCATGAAGTCCTTTTGTAATATGTTTTGAACTTAATGTGTTTTGCAAGTCCAATTGACCAAGTTTCTATCAAAAATATACCAAGTTGAATAGAGAGATAGTTTTAAATCCCACATCGGCAGCTTATATAGCATTGAGAGGAAGCCTTAGCAATAAACGTAGTGCACTTCACTTGTTCCAAATATAATCAAATACTTTTTTATACATAGTGAAATCAAATATTTGAAGTTATATTCTCATGGAAACATTATTTGCTTTTTTTGTTTATTCAAAATGATGATAATGATGTTTGTATGAGGAATAACTTCAATTATTTGTTTTCGTCCTAGTTGTTTTGAGCAATTTGTCCTGATTATGGGACACAAAACAGTTATGAAGTTTTGAGGGCCTAAAAAAAATTTAACGCCCTTTTTTCTCTTTAATTCTTTCATCTTATTTATTTAATATTATTGATATATTTTGTTTGATTTATATACATTCTCTTTTGGTTTTTTTGACAAAATTCTCTTTTGGTTTTCTTAATAGATGAATTTCAAAATTAATAAATTTATTTAAAATATTTGTCATTATTACGAAGAGCATTATAAACTAAAAAAATGTCTTTAAATGATCTCATATGTACACATTATTTATTTATAAAAAACTTAATAACTCCAATGGTACTAAATTAAAGAGTTCTTAAATGGGTTCACTAATATATACAATACTTTAACATGTGCATTTAAAAAGTAAATAAAAGGAAATTGAAATGAAGAATCTCATAAACTTGAGGGTGAGACCAACTTTTATCTACTTTATTTCAAATTTTAATCGTGATATCCGTTACTTGATGGAAAAAAAGTCATTATATAATTGTCGGTAACTAATTGGTATTGGTATTTTTTTTATTTAAAATGTGTAATTATTTTTTTCATCCTTTAAACATTTTCGACTTCTAGCAGTCGAAAAATCGGCACCTCTACTATACCAATTTTGTCACTAGCTAGCAACATTTTCTTCATCCCTAAAAAAAAAAAATATATATTTTCTTCAATTAATTTGTCAAAATATGTTTATAAAACACAATGAAAATCCTTTCTCACGGAAAAAAAAAAAACAAAAATGAATTTCCTTCATAATTTGCCGACCCCACCGTTAGTTTAGTGGCCTCAGGAGCACTTTCAAATAGTTAGACATCAAATGAAATAAATCAATTTTTTTTGTATATATTAATTGATCAATTTTCTTGTCGGGTTGAATTTCATTCTCTTCAAAATAAAAATCTGAGAATCGACCATAGTTGAACCAATCGATAGATTGGCGTTCCTTATTAAAATGTATTTAGATCTCATTCTCAAAACACAAAACGCAAGAACCTTGACAATGTGGACTAAAAACAACTTCAACATCCACACTAACGTCTAGTTGATCTAAGTCTAATTCTCACATGTCCTACAAAATACAGCTCATTGCACAACTGAAATACGAAGTTATATATATCATTCAATGTCTCTGACTATATATTAGTTCTAAACTGTCTCCCCTGCCTTCTTCCAAAACCTGTATAACATTTATTTTCTATCACCTTAATGCTTACTTTTTTTCCTTTCTAAAAAGGTAATTCTGATTTCATGTAAAGAAGAATGCTTATATTAGACACCATCCATGTACTATAATGTTTGAGCATTTCATTACATAAAAAAACAGTTAGTGATATATATGATTCAATATCCCTCACTATATATCAGTTCTTCAACACTTCTAATATCGTTTAATCTTTCAGTGGAAAAACTCAACAAATATCTTCTTATAGTGATCTGAGTGCAACCTTGGATATATATCCTTAGTCCCTTTTTGACTTTTTCTATAACACAACCAACCTCTCTTTCCATCACTACAGTCCATGCCAATGCCATTCTCTCTTTTTCTTCCAATAATGCTCTCAAAAAGCATACCTATAAGGTTGAGTCACTGTCATTCTGAGTTCCCTTCTGAAGCATTTTCTTGCATTTTCCAAACTTAAAAATGAAGAAGTTTTTGACAGGTTTAGTTCTAGTTAGCATTTTGTGTGTTTAGAGAACCAATTTGTGTTGAGTATAAGTTTGAGAAGAAAGGTTCAGGTGTTTTAATAATGTTAGCACATCCTCTTCATCTTCAGCTTTTGTCTAAGAAAGATTGTAATATTACTGTTTTGAGTGATATTCAGTATAAATGGATTGATCGAGAGCTTGTTGGTGTTGTTGGTGATTCATGGCTTTTGAAAACTGATCCTGTGTCTGTAACTTGGCATTCAAGCAAAGATGTAAAAGAACAATCTCATTATGAAATTGTTTCAGCTCTTTTGAAAGATGTTGAAGAATTGAACTCATTTGCAATTACATCAAATTCTTCTTACTTTTATGGTAAATTTATAGCTAGGGCTGCAAGGTTGGCATTGATCACTGAAGACTCGAAGAGGTTTGTTTCCTTGATGTGATTCCAAAATTTAAAAATTATTTGTAGGAAACCAATGTGCCTTGGCTTAATGGAACTTTTAATATAAATGGATTTCTCTATGATAAAAAATGGGGAGGTATTATAACCAATCAAGGGTCTAATAATAATACCGGTGCTGATTTACGTTTTGGAATTTATAATGATAAGCTACTTTCTCTATGGAATTGCAGTGCATGCTAAGATCGATCCAATTTAGGATAGAAAGCATGAGCCTCAAGCCTATTCACTCATGGCGAATTTATAATGATAAGCATGAGCACTAGTGAAGTAGTTAATGCATACTATTATGCAGCCTTGATTGGTATCGTATATGATGATGCTGAACTCGCGGCCGTTGGATCAACACTTACATCATTGGAAATTCTTGCTGCTAAAATGTTGAACAAGTTTGGTATACTCTGGTCTAACAAAGGAGACCGTGGTCTATGGTTTGGTCCTGCTGAATTGAAAGACGGTAGGCTCGACATTCAGCTTTTACCTTTGCTTCCTATTTCTGAAGTTTTGTTCGCTGATGTTAAGAATGTGAAGGAATTTAAAAGGGTTGGAGAGGGTTGAAAGGGGTTTGTATATTCCTTACAAGGAATTTATCAAACTTAAAGGACTAACTTGAGAATTCTATCAAACTAAAAGAACCAAAAATGGTATTTGGCCTATTATATATAAATACCACTTTTGGTCCTTTTATTGATATTATTGTTGATTTTTTTAAACTCAAGCCTTCATATGATTTGGAAGTTACCATTCGCATTAACTTTTTTCGGTTTGATTAGCAAATATATAGCATAGTTTTTGCATTAGGATGAAAAATATAATCTAAATTCTAAATCACAAATGACAGTATTCACCCAAACACACACCTAGAAACAATTGTAGAAAGCAATTCTACCAATAGTACACTTGCAAGGCATGAATGTCGAATGTGACCAAACTTGTTGGTCCTTCTCTTGAAGTTCCGATTGGGAAAAACGGAAGCACAAGAGTAAATGTGGCAACAAACACATGCTGTCCATGAATTCCCTCAACATTCGGAATGAAAATCTTAAGGAGGCCGTCAGGGAGCTTGCTGAAGTTTTCAATTCCATAGAGCATTCCCCTGAAACCAGCTTATGACATATCCATAAGTTATAACCTCCGCTATAGTTTATGAAAACAACTTGTAGCTTATATGGAACTATTGACTTTATTTTATTGTTTTTTGCGAAATAGGTTGTACATAAGCACTTTCATGATAAATGTAAATGTTTATGATATCAAGCATTTTCTCTTGCATTTCCTTTATTAGATTGATATCTGTTGTATTGCAATCCTTTTTTATTATACTATTGCGCATCACATGTTGCTACTTGCTAATATAGAAATATGTTTTGAACAATTGGCGCATTCAAGTGATGACTAATGTGTTCCATCCATTCATTCTAGATTGCAGGGCCTTCTTATATACTACATAGTATTCTAAGCTTTTAAATAAAAGAAGTAATGATGCATAGAAATCAAAGGCTCTCATTCACAATTACATATTTCCACATGAGAACCTTATTGAGGTTAAATCATGAAGTCCTTGTATAATAAATATGTTTTGAACTGATCGTATTCTAAGTCCCACATCGGTAGCTTATAAAGCATTGAGAGGAAACCTTAGCTATAAATAGGTAGTGGAGTGCCCATGTCTAAACACAACCAAATGCGTATGCAATGTTTGAAAAATCAAATGTTTAATATGGTTTGTTCTCTTGTTGTTTTTGCTTTTTATAAACAAACTGACTATAAGATAGCAGATTATTTTTTTTTTAAAATAATCAGCTATCTTTTTATAAACAAATTCTTAAATAGTCTGCTATCTTTTTTTTTTCTCTCAAAAAAAAGATAGCAGACTATTTTAAGAATTTGTTTTCATTTCAATTTTAATCAGTCTACTTATTTTAAAGAATTTGTCCCTATTCTACTGGGACACAATAAAATTATGAAGTCTTGAGGCCCCTCAATTTTGAGACAACCACTATAATTATAATATAGACAACTGTTTATTTTTTTTATTTTTTTGGGTCAAAGATATATATACACAACAAATTTAACAAATGATTTTAGGAAAATGTTAACAAGTGGGGCATTTGTTAAGAAGTTTAAAAATGAAATTTTATCTTAGGAATGATGTATTCCCATAATTTTATTAGTTAGAACCATGACAACAGCGGGAGTACATATGTAAATTAGAGTAATTATAAGTTATAACACGAAAACAATTACTTATTTATAAAGAACCTCGAAAATAAATTATGAAAACAATTACTTATCTAAAAAGAGCCTCAAAAATAAATTATGAAAATAGTTACTTATCCAAAAAGAGCCTCTCAAATTAGTTGCTTATTTAAAAGAGTTTGAGGATAATTATAAAATTAATTTTATTTTTCATGGTCAAATTGTTTAGTGGCCAGTATTTTATGAAATACTTTTTTTAAGGTGAATAATTGAGTAATCCAAGGCTCAAACAATGACCTTTGTATCTACTTCCTCCGTTTCAAAATGAGTGTCGTTTTAGCCAATTGCACACAGATTAAGGAATGAAATAAAATAATCAAATGTCATAGCAATTTTACCAAATTATCCTAATCAACTACTCTCTCCGGTCACATTTATAAGCAAAAAGGCACTTTTTAGATTCATTCAATGCTTAATGTATTTGGTCAATATAGAGACCAAATACATTATGTATTCAATGAATCTAAAAAGTATATTTTTACTTATAAATTTGACCGGAGGGAGTATTAGTTTGTTTTTCATTAAAGAAAAATAATACTTTGGAAGTAGTGCAACATAATATTAATTGAAGAGTACAATTGAAAAGAAAAAGTTATTATTGCATTGGAAATTGAAAGTGACATTCATTTTGAAACAATTTTTTTTGGTTAAAACGACATTCATTTTGAAACGGAGGGAGTATAATACATTGTCCTTATCAATTGAGTTATGTTAACATGATAAATTAATTTATTTTTATATACATACATACAGACATAATAATTCATGGTTAATGTTCATAAAAGAAAAACCAAACTTATCATATACTATATATCATTATAAATTTTATTATTTTAATATATATTCTAAAAAAAAAAAGTGGCATAATAATTATTAATTGAGGTTAAAAATTTACACCCCTCTCGACAAAAAACAAAAATAAAAATATGCACCCATGAATCAGGAAAATAATTTTGCTGCCTTCAGAAAAACTAACTTATAAAACATTCGAGCCCCGCCAATTTGTTTCACTTATATTTTCTTCGTGTTTATTGCGTTTTTTCCATTAAAATAAAGATATCACAAATAAATAAAAGTGCTAATTTTTTTTTTCCTTATAAAACATTGTTTTTTAAGAAGTCAAACTAACCCATGACACTTGAGAGAATCCAACCTGAGATCCTGAGAAGATTACACTCCAAGATCTCAAGTCAACGCCTTCTTTTTTGGCGAGAGGACGCTGCCCAATCCAAGATAGAAAAAACATTCGAGCTCAAATAACACTTACAAATGTATTTATATTTATCTGTCTCCAAAAACATTAGCGGTGCTCGGACTTGTGATTTTCGATTTCAAGGCATGTCGTTTTATCACTAGACCAAACATTTTTATTTGAATGAGTTTGAATATGAATACCGCTAATAAGAACTAAACTTAAATAACAAATAGACAACGAATCTAATAAGTAAATTTTTACCGGTTAATTGTTTATGATTGATTAATTAATCATAGTTCATGATAGTCAAAATTGAACAAGGTTATTAGTGTACTTTGGTCTAACAAAAGAGATAGTGGTCTATGGTTTGGTACGGCTGAGTGGAAAGAATGTCGAATCAGCATTCAGCTCTTACCATTGCTTCCTATTTCTGAAGTTTTGTTCTCTGATGTTAAGTATGTGAAGGGACTTGTGGATTGTTGGAAGTATATGCCTTACAAGCAATTTATCTTACATTTCCTTTATGTTATTGGAATCTGGTTGATTTGTAATCCTTTTTTGTTATATTGAACATGTTGCTACTTTCTGATGTAGAAATATGCTGACAATAATATTTTGAATGTTACATATTCTTACAAGAAAACCTTAATAACACACAGGAATGGAAAATATACCAAAAAGAGAACCTTATTGAGGCTAAATCATGAAGTCCTTGTATAAATACTAGTATGTTTTGAAGTGAACGTGTTTTGAAGTGAACGTGTTTTGCAAGTCCTTGTATAAATACAAAGTTGAATGGAGAGATAATAATAAGTCCCACATCGGCAGCTTATAAAGCATTGAGAGGAAACCTAAGTTATAAATAGGCAGTGGACTGCACATCTTTCTTAACCAATCAAATGCAGATTCAATGCTTTAAAATGGGAAAAATCAAATAGTTGCCATCATTTCCTCATTTGTGTTGAGCAATTTGTCTTTTGCAATTCCTTTAGGGACCATTTGGTTCAACGGAGAGGAGTGATTTTAATGGAGGGAAGATATTTTAATTTAGGAGAATGTTAACTAGTGCCTAAGGTCATTGGTTAAACATTCAAAATAACCAAGTTTTTTTGAAAAAGATGTCTTATCATTATTTAATTAAAAGTAACATTCTATATTTCCAAGACAAAAATTCTATATGTAGAATCCTTAACCATTGTTAGCAAGACCCTTTAATTAAATATATCTTTGGTTCAAAAGAGGGGAGAGGAGAGGAAGGATTTTAATTAGAATAGTGTTTGGTTCACAAGGGGATGAGAGAGATTTTTAAATTAATTTACTGTTTTAACTTAAACTTAATTAAATATACAAAATGTTTGTTTTTAAGATTTCATAGATCGACGAAACAAATAGACGATAGGATAATGGATTACTCACAATTCACGTTGGAAGAGGTTAACGGTTGACAACAACAAAGTAATAGTAGGGGTTGGAAGAGTGATTTTTACATGTAACAAATAAGAGTGATAGATAACATAATAATAAAAGTTGTTACAAGGAGATAATATAACCTAATAATAATAAAAGTTGTTACAAAGTTAATATTGAAATTTTAAATTAATCTAAGGATAATTTTGGCAATGCAATAAAATTTTAAAGAGATCCCCTCCCCTCCAAAAACAATTTTCCATTAATTTTGTTCGTTGCAGGTATGTGGTAGTTCGTTAAGTGCATACGTGGCCCTCCACGTGGATACGACATCAACAACATCTGTGATTTCCTAATTTAGTGTTTGTCCTAGCTTCCTAAGAGGTTTGCAATGTGATCAACGTCACTTTGTACAATGACTTCTCAAACCTTAACGCTTTTTAAAATAGTCACCGAACACATGATGAACTTTAAAATTTCATGAAAAGAATGCCTTAAGAATGGGCGGACCTGCTTTAGGCTGGCTGTCGCTATTGCCACACCAGTCCAGCCCTATTTTTTTTTTTTTTCATATTTAAAGTCTAAAGTTTATATTATATATCTTAAATTTTGAAGTGTAATCAAACATGATGTATTGGCCTAGTGGTTAAGTGTGTTTTTTTCTAACTCATAGTCATGGGTTCAAGTCCTATCTTTTGTTTTTGTTATCTTTTTTTTCCTCAAAGAATGAATATAACTTACTCACAGTCATGTGTTCAAGTCCTATCTTTTGCTTTTGTCATTTTTTTTCTCAAAAAATGAATATAACTTAAGTGTAAAAAGGAACACGACATAATCGAACTCGTGACATAAAAGTTTGTATCTTACTCGTAAATAGTCAATAAAAATATATAAAGGAGTATGCTTTTTGGGTGAGATTTTCTACTTATTCATTTAAAATATTTTATCTTTTTTATAATATTATTTAAGTTTTAATTAAAAAATGTTAAATTCTACTAAAATATGAATAATATTTATTATGTTTATCGTAATTTATTTTGTTAAAATAATTTGCCACACCGATAATTTCCTTTCAGATCCGCCCCTGCTTAAGATGATGCTATGGTCTCCCCTCATAATCCAACACTAAATTTGCAAAAACTATTTCAAACATGAAAGAAGAATCTCATGATGGTATTGTTTCAGCTCTTTTGAAATATGTTGAAGGTTTGGACTCATCTGCAATCACAACAAATTCTTCTTACTTTTATGGTAAATTGATGGCTAGGGCTGCATGGTTGGCATTGATAGCTGAAGAGGTTTGTTTCCTTGATGTGATTCCAAATGATAAAGTATTTGAAAGAAGTCATTGAGCATTGGCTTACTGGAACTTTTTATAGAAATGGATTTCTCGATGATAAGAAATGGGGAGACAAACAAGGGTCTAAATAATACCGGTGCTGATTTCGGTTTCGGAATTTATGAAGACCATCATTATCATTTAGGATACTTTCTCTATGGGATTGCAGTGCTTGCAAAGATTGATCCAGTTTGGGGTAGAAAGTATAAGCCTCAAGCCTATTCACTCTTGGCAGATTTTGTCACCTTGAGCAGAAATTTGAACTCTAATTGCACGCATCTAAGGTGTTTCGATCTTTAGAAGTTACGCTCTTGAGCAAGTTCTTTGGTCTAACAAAACAGACAGTTGTCTATGTTTTAATATTGTCCTGCTGAGTGGAAAGAATGTCGGCTTGGCATTCAACACTCTTACCATTGCTTTCTATATCTGAAGTTTTGTTTTCTGATGTTAAATATGTGAAGGACTTGTGGAGTGAAGAGGGTTGGTAGGGGTTTGAATAAAAAGTTCAATGGTTTTGATGATTGAAACTTAATGACCAATCTATTGTTGATGACTGATTTAACTAAGTGGGTATTTTTTTACAAAGAAATTGAGAAGAATGAATCATTGATATCAAACATTTTCTAAATCATGAAGTCCTTGTATAATATGTTTTGAAGTCCCACATCGGCAGTTTATATAGAATTGAGAGGACACCTTAGCTATAAATATGTGGTGGACTGTGCTCTTTTCAGTTACTTCTAAATTAAATTCACTTGTGATGAGTGAAACGCAGGACTTGCCTCGTAGTGGGCTCGAAAGTATTTTTTCATAGGAGGAGGAGTTTATAGAAAGCCTTGTTAAACAAAGCTTTTCTCAACACTTTTCCTATAAAAAAAACATTTTCGCTCATAATATGCCAAAAAAATTATTAACCAAGAAATTTAGAATCTCATAAATAATAAAATAAATTATATTTTAGTTGAAAATGAATGATAATGAGGTGCATTTGCCACGTGATGTTTTTGGCTGCATAAATTTACCAAGCAGCCAAGGTTTTATCTTGAGAGTTTATATCAACTAGTTTTTCTTACGTAAATTTGACTCGTAAACTCGTACAAGTTTACCTAAAATTTAAATTATATAAAATTTATTATATACATGACATACGTAAGCTAATATAAATATTGTAAATAGGTCAATAGTGCAAACAATGACTTAATTATAAAGACAAAGTATACTCAACCATCATAATAAAGCGTTATGCTAAACTTATTATCAATATATAAAATTAACTCGCAAAATCATAAATATTGCATGTTGTGTTGTTTGTTTCAAAAGAAAAAAAGGCAAGCCAAGAAAGTTTTAACTATAAGACTATTACTTTTTCCACCCTATCTCTTACTAGCACGCCTTGTAAATTTTTCGAAAATGCCCTTGAGTAATTCGGATTTTATAATCTGAATTCAATTTTTCCTTTGTTATAGGGTGAAAAAAAATGAGTTCTTCACCAATTCGGATTTTTTTAGATTATATAATCCGAAAACTTCAAAAACTAGGGCGCGCTACTTGATTTTTTCAGATTATATAATCCGAACACCCCTTAAACACCCATTTTTAAGGGAAAAACATTCAGATTATATAATCCGAACTGTATCAGACAAATTCTAAACATATTTGTAACATAGATTGTCATTTTATGGACAATATTAATCTTCCTAACTCTCATCCGTCTGTTTTAGGTCATTGTTAGCTGTTCTTAGTCAAAAATCGAGTTTTAGAACTACTTGATTTGATTGCTTCGAAACTTCCTCTCCAATCATGTATGCTATGCTCTATCAATTTTTTTTTCTTCAAATTCTTGTTCTTTTATCATCGATTTCAATTTTCTCTCTTTTTTATAGATCTTATTTTTGGCCAAATACCTCCCTGGGTCCTTTAAGTTTCACGTTTGTAACAGATAGGTCCTTTAAGTTTCAAAGGTTACAGATAGGTCCTTTAAGTTTCTAAGGTTTCAAATAGGTCCTTTAAGTTTCGAGTTTGTTTCAGATAGGTCCTTTCTATCAACCTCCGTTAAGGACCTATCTGAAACCTTAGAAACTTAAAGGACCTATCTGTAACCTTTGAAACTTAAAGGACCCAGGGAGGTATTTGGCCCTTATTTTTTTATAGACTTATTTTTTTCTTTATCGATTTCTTTTCCTCTTCTTTTTGTTTCGATTTCAAAATTTTCCACTTCTTTTCATAAATTTCGCTTCCTTTATAGAAAAAAAGAATTTTTTTTATTTATTTATCAATTTGTCTTTTTTTAAAAAAAAAAAAAAGAATCCATATTAATATGATGAATGGTAGTATGAATCGATAGACTTATACAATATGATTTTATATTATATTTTCTTTATAATAATCGTGATTCGTCTTTTTTTTTTTTTTTGACGTTAAAGACAATTTCAATAACCAAAGTCTGGCAATAAATCAAATGCCAAGACTGTAGAAATACAAAGCGGAGTTTCTTCTACCCATATGCAATCTAAATTCTTAAGAGCATATTTAGCTAAATAATGAGCAGCTTGGTTGGCTTCACGCCTAACATGCAAAAAATTTAAACTACGAAAACTACCCTTAAAACTAATACAATCTCGAATAATAGAGCCAACATAGTTGGAAGATTGTTGGTGATCATTCAACGCTAAAACCACATTAGAAGCATCTGATTCTGCGATAAGATTCAGAAAAGACATGTCTTTTGCAAATTCCAAACCCTTCCGCATAGCTAAAGCTTCTGCAACCTCTGAATCTAGTAATGAACATACTTTCCAACAACTAGCACCAACGACAACACCTTCATTATCTCTCACCACAACACCAATACCCCACTTGTCACCCTCTATCGGACCTGCCGCGTCAACATTAAGCTTATAGAAACCACTAAACGGAGGTGTCCAATGAACATCAGATATTGGCATAATTGGACCTCTACTCAGTGTCTCCACTAACATCGTACTAGCACTCTTAAAATTCACAATAGATCTTTGTGCCTTTTGAGTAATGGCAATCACATCAACATCAGTCCCCTCAAAACATTTCTTATTTCTAGCACACCATATCTCATAACACAAGGCCAAAACATGGATTATAATATCCTCATCGACATCAATAATATTTTTCTCTAACCACTTATGAAAAGGAACATGCCTGAATTCATGCGAATCAAATACCACCCCTAAAGAGGAAGCAAACCATATCTGCTTTGACCAATGACATTCCATAAAGAGATGTGAAATTGTCTCATTATGTTCCCCACAAAGAACACACAGTGGGTCACTGCTTATTCCTCTTTTAAACAGATCATTTTTTACTGGTAGTTTTTCATGTAGAATCCTCCAAGAAAAATGGATGTGTTTTGGAATACTTTTAATTTTCCATAATTTTTTCCACACTTCATGATTATTGTCTTGCATTGAGCTATGTGAGCCATCTGCTGCACGCCTTGCCTTTAAGAAATGGTATGAACTCTTCACAGAAAAAGTAGCTGACCGTGAAGCACCCCACACAAATTCATCTTGCAATTGAGAAAATGAAATTGGCAATTGAAGAATTTGTTGAGCCTCAAAAGGGAGAAAAATTTCATTAATTAAAGGAGCATTCCAACATCGAATATCATGGTGAATGAGATCTGAGACAAACATAATATCACAATTAGGGGGTTTAGGGGACCAAATCTTGTGTCCATTTTGATAAGGAAGCCAATTATCCTCCCATACATTAATTAGACGACCGTCTCCTACTCTCCAAATACCAGCTTTCTCAATAATATCCACTCGTGCTTGCAAGATACTTCTCCATGTATAACTTGGGCAGTAACCTGTTGAAGCTTTCAAGAAGTTGCTTCTAGGAAAATACCTTGATTTCAAACATTGTGAGATCAATAAGTCGTCGTTATGCATAATACGCCAACCTTGTTTAGACAACATAGCAAGTTTAAACTCATGAAATGTTCGAAAACCTATTCCACCTTTCTTTTTTTCCTTACATAATGTCTCCCATTTAATCCAATGAATTTTACGTTCACCTTGTTTGCTCCCCCACCAGAATTTACTAATCATACTTTCAATATGCTCACATAAACTCATCGGAAGTAGAAAACAACTCATCACATACGTAGGAATTGCTTGAACCACTGATTTGATCAAAACTTCTCTCCCAGCAGTAGATAGAAATTTTTCTTTCCAACCTTTCAACTTCTTCCACACCCTATCTTGGACAAAATTGAAAACCTGTTTCTTAGATCTACCAACAAAAGCAGGCAGCCCCAGATACTCTGAATGACACTCAACAACCTTAATTTGCATCCAACCTTGGAACAAAATTTTACGATCATCAGGTACATTTCGGCTAAAAGAGATTTCAGATTTGTCCAAATTAATAAGTTGACCAGAAGCAGATTGGTAAGTATTAAGAATTTCTTGAATGGTCTGAGAATCTTGAAAAGAATCCCTACAGAAAATGAGGCTATCATCTGCAAAAAATAAATGATTAATTTTTGGGGCTCCTCTAGCAATTTGAATTCCATGAAGGCCCTTTTCTGCTTGTGCCTTATTTAGAAGCCCGGAAAAAACCTCAGCACATAAGATAAATAGGTAAGGAGATAAAGGGTCCCCTTGACGGAGGCCTCGTTGAGGATAAAACTTCTGACAAAGACTTCCATTCAACAAAACAGAGAAAGAAACAGTGGAAATACAATTGAAAATCAAGTTCTGCCATTTCTGAGAAAAACCCATAGACTGAAGCACCTCAATCAAAAAATTCCACTCAATACGGTCATATGCTTTTGACATATCTAGCTTTAACGCCACACATCCCTTCTTACCTCTTCTTTTTTTCCTCATATAATGAAAAGATTCAAAAGCTAGTAAGGCATTATCAGTAATTAAACGTCCCGGCACAAAAGCACTTTGGAATTTTCCAATGATATCCGGAAGAATCAATTTCAACCTATTTGCAATTGTTTTCGTAATTATTTTAAAAATAACATTGCAAAGAGAAATAGGTCGAAAATCACCTGGCACCTTCGGCTTCTTCTTTTTTGGAATAAGACAAATGTATGTATAATTAATGTTGCTCGGATTTCCCCCACCATTGAGAATCTTCAAAGCAAAAGAAGTCACATCCTTGCCAACTATACTCCAAAATTGTTGATAAAATAATGCAGGCATTCCATCCGGTCCCGGAGCAGCATGAGGCTTTAAATTTTTAGCGGCTAAGGAAACCTCATTTTCTGTGAACTCAGCTTCTAATATGTTACGCATAGCATCCGACAATCTATCTTTGACCACTTCCACAGCTTTAGTAATTCTTTCTGGATGACTTGTAGAGAAAAGATCTTGAAAGAAATTATTAAAAACTCTGGCAATGTCTTCCTCATCATAAAATTTATCCCCATGATCGTCGCATATAGATTCCACCCAATTTCTAGATTTTCTCTGAGAAGCTTTTTGATGAAAAAAATTTGTATTTTTATCTCCATGCTTTAACCACAAAGCACGAGACCTCTGAGCCCACCAAATTTCTTCACTCTCAACCAAGTCATTCAATCTAGCCTCAACTCGTCTAATTTCTGACATCACCCCCTCATGTTGTGTTTGCTTATTAAGATCATCCAATTTCTTTTGAACATTTTTTATCTGATTGGGAACATCACCAAAGCGATCCTTACTCCAGTTAGAAAGATCATTCACACATAGATTAATTTTGTCAGACATAGAATCCCCTGCCACCTCCCAAGAACCTTTCACTACTTCCAAAATTCCACTATCACGTAGCCAACATTCTTCAAAACGTTGTAATTTAAGAACATTTTGTTTTTTCTTCGGCTTCCTAGTAGCAAGCCGCAACCACAAAGGTAGATGATCTGAAGCATATCTCGTTAAATGCACCACTGAAGCTGAAGGATAGAATGAGGACCAGGCTGGCGTCGCTACCATCCTATCAAGGCGTGCCTTGATATTAGACACACCATCTTGTCTATTATGCCAAGTAAATTTATCACCCTCGAATCCTAAGTCAGAAAGGTTGTAATTTTGAAGAGTGTCCCGAAACATTGAAATCATATGAGAGTTGCCGAAATTCCCACCTTCCTTCTCATCCTGTGAAAGAATCAGATTGAAATCCCCCATGAGGAGCCACTTATCTGTACTTTCCACCAATGCTAACTGATCAATTAACTCGCAGGTTTTATGCTTCATATGAGACTCCGGAAAACCATATACACCAGTAAGTCTCCATTTTTCATCTCCGTTCTCAATAGCAATCAAGACATCAATATGGTTAGAGGAAAGAGATAATACCTCTACTTCAACTCCTTCCTTCCAAAACATTGCAAGACCGCCAGCACGTCTATTACCTTCCCCTGAACAACTAACAGCAACAACACCAGATAAACCTTGAACATTTCGAAACTTATTCATCTCAAAATCTTTTTTCTTTGTTTCTGAGAGGAATACACATGTGGGATTTTTATCTCTTAAGAGCTTTTTGAACGCGCTAATTGCCCGTAGATTACCAAGGCCACGACAATTCCAAGCTATGAAACTCATTTTCTCCGATAAAACACAAAAACTCCTTATTGAAAGGGAATTCAATACTCCTTATTAAAAGGGAAAATCAATACTCCTTATTAAAAGGGAAAGCCAACATACTCCTTATTAAAAGGGAAAACCAACAATTCTTCATAAGCAATTCATCAAACACGTTAAAGGTATTCTTACTTGATATGAAGAGGGGACATGTTGAAACAATAGCAGCGTCGAAAGACAGATTAGATCGTATACGGAAACTGTAGAAGAGCAGCACCGTCTTATTATGGCATCACAAATTTCTTTAGAGCCTCGTAATCATGATTGAAAAAACTACCTTAAAGGCTAGTTGGTGTTGAAAGATTCAAAACCAATCGGTGCTTTGAAAGGCTTTTAATTTTGAATCGTAATCCTGCAACCGCTAATCGCTAATCGCCGCTCTCCCGATTGAATTCTGTGCAATCGCTAATCGCCGCTCTCAATCGCTAATCGCTCAAATTAATTATGTAAACTGATAATCGTGATTCGTCTTGATAAATGGTATGTACGTGTAATGTGATCAACGTCGGCTTTTATACTTTGGAAAAAAAAAGTCGGCTTTTATAGTTTTTTCAACAATATGATTTTATATTATATTTTCTTTATAATAATCGTGATTCGTCTTGATAAATGGTATGTAAGTGTAATGTGATCAACGTCGGCTTTTATACTTTGGAAAAAAAAAGTCGGCTTTTATAGTTTTTTCAAACCTTATGGCTTTAAAATAGTACTTTGACATATCCATAAGTTCTTGTTTTTTAATTTGTGGCTACACTTTTAAAGAAACAATATCAAGCATGGATAAAGTAGCATTTAAAAAATAAAAGAATGTAAAAATAATAAAAGAACAATATGTTTGGTGTACAATAGGACACATGAGATTTTACTTAGTACTGCTGCTATTTTTCTTTGTTTTTTCCAGCCATTAAACATCTGGTTTACATTTCACTTCCCACCTTTCAAACATTAAGAATTTAATCTAACACCTTTTAATCTCACATTACCATCTTCTCATCCTTCTAATCTCAATTATTTTATCCATCATCATAACTAGTAACAAATTTGCAATGTCTACTAGTAACAACCAAAAGAACAAACCTTTCCTATTCCCACAAACTAATTCCACTGTCTTCTCTGATCCTTTCCTAACTTCAACGCCTCTTTCCATCACCACTGTCCATGCCATTTACTAGTTTCTTCGAATAATTCTCTCAAAACGCAAACTTTTCAGTTTAACAATGGTCAAACTTGAATTTTGTATGCTTCATCAACTATTATGTTGAGTTACCTTCGTTCTGAGATCACTTCCAAAACATTTCCTGCCATACTTCGGATAGCTTTGCTGCTGGATTCCAGACCGAAAAATGAAGCTGTTCTTGACAGGTTTAGTTCTTGCTACCCTGCGTCAGCTATTGTCTAAGAATGATTGTAATGTAACCGTTTTGAGTGATTTTAGGTATAAAAGCATTGATGGAGTGCTTGTCGGTGTTGTTGGTGATTTCATGAAATTGAATCCTGAAACTCAATGTTGTTTTGCTTATTTAAATACAAAATGACTATGAGTTTCGAGTTTATTTAAAATATTTGTTTTTATTTCAATTTCAATAATAATCTAGTTGTTTTTAGGAATTTGTCCCTATTATTATATAAAGGACACAATAAAATTATGAACTTTTGAGGTCCCAAATTATTATTTTTTTGTTGAGGGAAGGTCGCAAAATATTGCGAAGCTTACTTTCCATTGCAACCAGTGATATTTTGACTTCCTTAAATTTGGGTCAAGATATAGACAACAAATTTAACAAGTGATATTTTTAGTTAGAACAATGACAACACGAGTACATGTAAATTAGAGTTATTATAAAATGAAGACAATTACTTATTTTAAAAGAGCCTCTCAAAAATAAATTACTTATTTAAAAGAGTTTGAGGATACTTATAAAATTAATTAATTTAATTTTTTAATGGTCATAAATACTTCTAAGGTGAATAATTGATGAATATATAATGCAATACCAACTGAGTTATGTTTACGTGATAAATTAATTTTATTAATATATACAATACACATAATAATTCATAGTTAATGTTCATAAAAAAAAAAAACCAAACTTAACATATACTATATTATTATAAATGTACTTGCAGGTGAGTACAATAGTATAATCTAGGGTTTAGACTGTTTATGAGATGCCTTGAGAATGATCCCAAGAGTGGTATTTATAGTCCCTTGTGGGCTTGTTTTAGTGTGACTTAAGCTCCAAGCAAGCTGAGCTTTAAGTCTTTTTATGCGGTTCTAGATACTTCTAGAAGCTGACTAAGACGGCGCCTTTGGAAGGGCATGCCTAGGCTTCAAGAGCCCTTTTGGAGGGCGCCTAAGTCTTTCCAAAGGGTTTTTAGGCCCTTAGGAATATGTTGACGATCCACAGCCTCCCAAGCACGAGCTTTGGGACAATGCGAAGTGGTGAATTTCTGAGGTTGATTAATCACATGAGTTTATTGTGTTTTCAGATGCTTGGCAGGGCGGGTGTCTCTTGGAGGGAAACACCCGAGCTTCAGGGGACATTTCTTGAGGGCACTTGTGTCTTTAGGAATGTAGATGATCCACAACCCCCCACGCACGAGTCTTGAGACAAGGCGAAGTGGTGATATCGTCTGGGCAAGCTGGGTTATACCGAAGATTGCTTAGGGCAAGTCGTTTGGTCTGGATATGATCGGATGACGTTTTAGTACTTCTAGGAAACTTGACCTTTGGTGAATGGCGCTTGTGGCGTTTCTTGTTTTTGGCCATATGGGCGTTCAAACATTTGTCGTATTTTTGACAGGCATCTTTAATGTTTTGTAATGTGGCGGGCTTTGTGAGGCGCCATTGTACTCTACTAATGCTTTGTCCTTTATATCTTTCAAGTTTCCTGATGTTGTTTATATGTTGGTGTTCATTTTGATTTCTATCGGTTGCTTTAGCCTTATCATGTTAAATTGTTTAAGGCTCATGGTGTCTAATCACTTCTTTTCTGGTGTAGAGTAGCTGAGTTGAAACCTTTTGTAGATTGATTTATACTTTTCTGTTGTTCTATTTTGCTAGACATTTCAAAGTCTCTTATTTTCTTGGTGTCAATTTGTTGATGATGCTTCATCGTTAGAGCCACACAAAGTGGTTGACGGCCTTTTCATTAATTTTGGCCACGTCAGAGCCACACGAAGTGGTTGACGGAGGGCGTTCATCGTCAGAGCCACATGAAGTGGTTGAATAGAAGATAATAATAAGTCCCAGATCGACAGCTTATAAAGCATTGAGAGGACACCTTAGCTATAAATAAGTAGTGGACTACACATTTCAAAACACAACCAAACATAGATGCAATGCTGTTAAATTGGAAAAATCATATATGTCAAATTTTTTTCCAAACTTAAAGTCATTTAGCTTTGTAAAAATGAGTTGACTGTAAGGTTGGAAATTATTTGAAATATTTGTTTTCATTTCAATCAGTTCTAGTTGATTTGAGTAATTTGTCTCTATTGTATTATGGGACACAATAAAGTTATGAAGTGTTAGGCCTCTAATAAAAGTTTTTCTGTTGTTGAAGGAAAGCCCCTAATAAAAGTTGTTTTGAGGAATTTGTCTTTAATAATTTGGAAACGGGTAGCCCTGATTTCTTGTAAAGAATAATAGCATAGCTAGCTTATATATTAGACACCATCCATGTGATATAATGTGTGAGCAATTGATATCACAATTTGGTGCTCTTTATGTCTCTTAAATTAGGTAATCAAACAACGACTAATAATTGTTTCACTAGACTTTAATTTAGACCCGTGCGACGCACGGTTTCTTTCAACTGTAATAGATATCAATAAGTTATATTATAATTATATATTTTCAATGATGTTAAATAAGTTACAGGAAAAAATAATAACAACAACAATAGTAATGATAATATAAAGGACCGTATACATTTTTCCAATAAACAAGTAGTGTAATGCATAAATAACAAAATACTTCTCTATAAAGTAAATAATAAAAATAGCATTCAGCTTACAAACCTAGATCATTCATATAAAACATACGAAATACTCCTATATAGACCACATTTGAAGTTACATTAGTATCTTCACAATTTTTAATCATAAATTAGAAAATATTTCTTTTTACTACACAATAAATAATCAAGATAGCATCCAGCTGCAAACCTACACTACTCTTCTTTGAATTTTGAATTATACATTTTGTTCAACCTTATAAGCAAGCAAATATCCTCTAACCCTTATAACACAACTTGTTACAACATCGATCAATAGATCTTCAACCTGCAAGAGATAATGGCCTGCACAATTTCTGATCACTGTAATTTTTATGCACTCGAAAATGATGACCAAATCCCTGTTACAACATGTTGTCAATCTTGACTTTCATACCTTCCTAACTTGCAGGAGGAAAGATTGAACATAAACCCACAATTGAACAAACAAAAATAAAAGCTACTTCTTATAGTACACCATAACCCCTTTAAATATAATCATAAAGGAATTAAAACAATAGAAAAATATTGTAAAACAAAGCTAAAGATCAGAAGAATCATACCAAGCTATAGTGAGATAAAGCAAAGAAATATTATGTAGTGAACTAAACACATATATGCAACACCAGTGTCCTGTTTTGGGGCAGTCTCTTGTTTGGCAGTGGTTATTTTATTAGTTTTGGTGCTGGCTTTTTGTGGGGCTTGCACGCCTTTTTTAGAGGGTGAGAGTTTTCTCCCTGCTAGTGTATTTATCTCGTATCCATCACAACTCGTGTCAATGTTGTTTAATAAATTTTGTTAAAGAAAAAAACAATATGGCAACAAAACAACTTAGGTCTTGACTCTAAATCAATTTCATAAAAGATCTGCAAAAAAAAATCAAGTCATCAATAGAATTTTTGATTAAGTGACTTAATAACTATACAACCGCAAGAATGTGATCATTAAAATTCAATGGTACCATGTTACAGCAAAAGAAACATACCTCCAAATAGTGGAGATTAAAATGAATTAGAGATGAAAAAAAAGGAAAAAAATTCAATGCTTAATGTAATGATACATAATGAATAATGGTTGAAACATAATTTTGAGTAAATAAAACCCAAAAATCACCCAACTCTTGTTGGCATCCACATATACGTAAGAACACATAAAATACATTATGTATCTTTAGGGTAAATCATGCGAACCTCTCAATGCATAGACTTCACCAAGCACTCCAGCTCGTTAATGATCTCAGTAGTGTCTTGGACAATAATAAGCTTTCCCTCAGGCCGATAATCCTATCAACCTCAACCACTACAACTTCATACTTGCACCTTTTCTTAAGCTTTGAAAACAGATGATCAGCAAAGTAAAATAAGAATACAGGTGTCTTTCACTATGCATCATGCTTTCTACAACACCTTTAGAGAAACTCCGCTACGCTGCAGCTGCAGTATCGAAACACTTTTTCTCGCAACAGCAGTCGACAGGCTGGAAACATGCCTCACTCTATACATGTATAATTTGAACGGGTATAATTTGTAGTTCCACGATCTGCAAGTATACAACAAAGTAAGTAAAGAGCTGAACTTATTAATTAGAGAAGTAATGACATAGAAAAAATTATTTGATCAGAGGAATCACTTTTTACAAAATAATGAAAAGAAATAGAAAGTCTTGGGGGAACATATTTTCTGAATTGGATCAATACTATAAAGTCATGATCACAATAGAGATCACATTTATCTATAGTTAGATGCGTAGTAGTCATCTTTAATATGTCAACTTATAAAAAATAAAGAATTGAATACAAAATGCATAAAAACTCGTATGGCCTCCCATTATGGATGTCACGGTAAAGAAACTTCTCATGCTTACAAACCAATATGCAAAATATATTATGAATATCAAATATTGAGTAGTAAACTTATAAAACAGAGTAACTTAAAGATTGAAAAATAAAATTGAATACATACATGAATAACCTAAAGATTGAAAAATAAAAAGAAAATTTGTTTTAAAATTGAGCAAATGATTTAATCTACATGACTATGTCTAGTGTAAATCTGGCTATGCAAAAAGAAGTAGCTTGATAGTTATGCACAGTAAGGTAAATTGTGATTCCTGAAATATGGTCAAAAAAACAATCAAAATCAAAATAAGTGATATTTGTGAAGTAACCCACATGCACAATCTCAGATACACAAATCAGTGACATTCAATTTTTGCATCAACACAAATGAATATGCAATCAAAGTCACAAATTATTTAGTGAAAGTAAGAAACAATAAAAAAAGTGAAATTTGAGAAATAAACCAACTCAGAGATAAACAATAAAAAAAGTGAAATTTGAGAAATAAACCAACTCAGAGATAAACAACAACAGAGAGGTATACCAATGTGAAACATACCATTATTGCAAGCTAATATAGGTGTAATCACCACTGCAAGAACTGTCCCCACCAGCTACCGCAACATTGAGCCAATTCAGAAAATAACTTTTGTGTAAGCTATCACAGCAAGCTTTCTGCCAACAAAATGGATATTTTAGAAACTTCATTTATAAAGGAAATAATGAAAACAAAAATAGATGGAACAAACAAAAAGGAAAGAGGAAAGAGTGAAATGATGGGAAAGAAACTTGTCAAAGGGTCACCTTCTCATCAAAGCCTCACTCTCCATCATCTTCAACATTTAAACCCAAACCTAGAAGCACCACCAACCATAAAATGCAGACAAAAAAATTAACAAAATTCATAAATGTAAAAGAGAAAACAAAAAGGATGAAAGAAATGACACATGATATTTTGGAGGAAAATGAGTAGAAGGAGGAGGAGGAAGAGGATAATAAAGAGAGAAAAAGGAGGAACAAAATTTAGATACTCCCTCCGGTCACATTTATAAGCAAAAAACACATTTTTAGGTACATTGAATAACTAATGTATCTAACATATAAATGTGACCGGATACATTAATTATTCAATGAACTTAAAAAGGTGTTTTTTGCTTATAAATGTGACCGGAGGGAGTATATGTTTGGTGCCGTGAGAGAGAGAGCAGGAAAGGATAAAATTTAAAATTCAAATTTTTTTTTAGCATCATGGAGCGAGAGAGTTAGATGAGGGAAAGAGGCTGAATTTAATTTCTATTGAATAGGGTGCATGCAGTATGATAAGTTCAACGCACATTGGTAAAAGACTAGACGGCCGACCCGTGCGATGCACGGGTCTTTTAGTAGTTTGAATATATTGATCGGGTTTAAACATAGAATCTCACAATTATGTGTAAGTTTTAAGTGGTGTTTGCATTTTTCGTCTATATATCTAACAAAAATGTTTAAAAATTCAAAAAAGAATAAATTTGCAATCATTGTCATAAGTACAAATGTCTTCCTCCTGGACTTGTACAATGCACTATATTTTTTTTTAATGAAAATAAGACATTAAAAAAAATTGGATAGGAATATTAAGAAAATTGAAAAAATGTATATCTCAAACTTCAAATAAAAGCATGCACGATTTTACCCATTAGAGAACTACAGATCTCTATCTTCGATTCATAAGTCATTCTCCGTTGATTTTAGAGATACTATATTTCATGTCTATTTCTAAAAGCTTGTTGGATTGAAGGCAAAAATAGAAATGTGAATAAAGTGTGACCGTTGAGGACAACCTTGAATTTAAGCAAGCTATCTTTAATGTTGCAACAAACTAATTATGATTTTTTTTTTCATAAAAAGGTGTAATAAGCCTCCTATGCTGAAACACAAACATCCTCTACATGAATATCAAAATCCTTGACCGAGATTTTTTTTTTGTTTGAACGAATAGGAACATGTTTTTAGCTCAATAAGGAAATAATTATTCACATCAGTTTCATAAATTTGCAACACATTGATTAAATAATCAAAACTATTAAATTTCAACGCGGAACAATACATCATATCTCAAGCAATATTGCCAAAACGAAGTTGGCTATAGGAAAAAGGGTATACAAAGTTTTGAAGTAAATAATTTTATCTTCTTTGTTCTCAGCAGTGTTGAAGTACCTAAGGTCATAGATATCTTAATCTTTGTCCGACGCAATTAGTCGGAGCCAGTTTCTTATGTAGTGTTTCATCAAGTACTTACCTGGCAAACATTTCAAATATCGTTTGGAAAAGTTAGTGTCACATGTAACAATGATCTTGGATATTTCTCTGTCACAGGTGACGATAACAAAATCACGAAGAGCACCCACCTTACCACATACCTTAATCATCTCCTGAAGAAACTTCTCAACAGAAATAATGTTACCATCAAATTGTATGGAATTGGAAATATAGTTTGTGAGATCTTGTAACCATCAAAAGTGTTGGATTTGTCACTGGTTTCACCTTCCATGGATATGATTTATCAAACAAATGATCTTTTGGAATCTTGAATGAAACTTTACTAACCAGCTATACACAAAGTTTTTCTTTATTTTTGATTCACAAAGATAGATAAAAGAAACCATTAGCCATATTTATGGAGTGAACAAATTTTTAACTCTATCAGAATACAACACCAAATAATACATCTTTGTATAGTCAGATAATTTTTGTTTTTAAATTATTCAAATCAGTATACTACAACCTATAGGTGTACTCAACAACACTTGATTTTTTCTCATGATTGCTCCCTCATATTACGGCCTCTATACTTGCATGACAGCTCCAATTATTTGTTTACCTTGGCTCATGCACAACGGTTCCTTCAAATTATTTATTTGTCATGACTTACTCATAATCGTTCCTTCAATTTATAGCCTCATACTTACCATAACAACCCCCCTCATTCTTACCTTGCAAAGCATGTACAGCTATAAAACCATGTACTCTTGATTCCAAAAGAAAAATAATATACATAAGCCTTTGTTTTCTATACAACCTAAAGAATATTATAATTTCTCCACTATAAGAAATAAACTAACCAAATGCAGTAAATACAAATCTGAACATATAATAGCTTCAAAATTAAAAAAGATAAATCAGTTACCTAAACATGATAAAATGAAATATTGAAGCATTTCATGAAGCACATTTATTGCATCAGCCTCTAACGTAGCTTTCATAATTTAAATCCTAAAAAATACAAATCAAAATGAAGTACCAATCTTCAAAATGAAGTACCACTCATATATTATGGTGGGTTCAAATAAATCTGAACAAAGACAATCAGTTTGAAGACAAAGTCATATATTTAATTAATGATCTTGCTTGTTTATCTGAACTTTAGTTATTACCTCAAAGACCTTCACTTATCTGAACTTCCTCTGCTGCATAATTTGTAGCCTTTTGTTTAATCCAGAGATTAGGATATAGTGCGGAAAAAAGAACGTAAAAGAACTGGCTACAATCTTTTTTGTTGTTATGCCACATCTTGTTTGTAATTTTACGGTAGTATCAGGAAAATATGAACCTTATAGCATTTGTCTAAGGAGGAAGGGGATCAATAATGTGTCTAATCACAAAATCTGCTATTAATCAAATTCAAATAAGGGGGATCAACAATAAAATAAATCTGCAAACAACGGGGGATAGACAATATAGAAATCCACAATAATTTTCTTCATCAACGTGAACAACAACAAAATTGCAATGAATATGAGAAGGCATTAATATAAAACTCAAACTCAAAATAAGTGATATTTGAGAAGTAATCCGCATACACAATCTCTGAGACGCAAATCAACAACATTCATTTTTTGCATCAACGAAAATGAACATGTAATCAGAGTCACAAATTAAATTCAGTGAAAGTAAGAAACAATTAGAAAAGTGAAATTTGAGAATTAAACCAACTTAGATAAAGAACGACAAAGAAAGAACTAAACCCAAAATTAAATAAAAAAATATTGGAAACAAATTGTAAGTTGTTGCTGCAAATCAAATTCTCTGGCGGATAGCACCTTCTTGCATGCCGTCTCTAGTTTCGTCGTTGTGTCTCTCTCGTTCAAAAAGGCCCCTAAATGAACTGCTAGAACTTTCCTTTTAGTTTTCATTTAATACATGAATGGTTGAATGTTTCTCTGGATGCTTCACCTTGGTCCTTGAGCAGTGTGTAACAAACAAATTTTTAGTTAGTTGTGATTTGGTTATTACCGAGATAGCATTGTAATTGGATGGTTTATTTTTTTTTGTTTTTTGGATGAGTGTTTTTTGGTAGATAGGTATTGGGATTGCATTGGTAAACCGCAAGATAATTAATGACTCATCTTTACAAACCAATTTTTCTTATGTATGGTATTAGGCGTAATTAGCATGCAAAGCGTGTACCTAGGTGGTTGGAAAACATAACGAAATAAATTATGAGTGAGAAGGCTAATAGTTTTGCCATTCCAAGGTACGTCGTTCAAAAAATAGAGGAGGGAAATTTCCATTTGAATTAAGAAAATTTTTTGGAGCCAAATTTTAGGATTAGGGTTTAGCAATTAGGGTAAACATGTTTGCTAGGATTAGATATAAAGGATTATCGATTTTAATATGCAATTAGAATAGCAAAAATATCACACTGTTATGTTTTAGTGTCTCGGTGAACAGTTAGAATTCCAATGACAATATCAGAATTCAAAGCTGTTAAATTTTTCTTTGAAAAATATCACATTAACAACATCCATTAGTAAATGCCAACAAAATTAGTAGTAGGTTTATTCCAATATAATAATTTGTAATTCAAACAGCCAAATACTTTGAAATTCAAACAGTGGAATTTTGAAGGGATTTTTTAGGGTTAGCACTAACAGCAATTAATGGCATGGATTTAGAGGGATAAAATTAGGTTAACTAATAGCATGACCTAATAAGCTTGAAGAGTAAGTGATGTTGCTTTATGTTTTTGTGGTTCTATTTTTTTTCCCATTGGTGGTGGCCGGGGTTTGAACCCCGGACCTTGCAGTGGTTCTATTTTTTTTCCCATTGGTGGTGGCCGGGGTTTGAACCCCGGACCTTGCATATATTATGCACTGTCGCTACCAACTGAGTTAAGATTACGAGGACCATTCTATTTGTTTATACTGATACAATGAAATTGGATTTTATACAACGTCAGATACAGTGTCCGATTTTTGTGTGTATACATAACACACCTCCTTAACAATATTTGAAATCTAACCATTATCGAGAAGGGTGACATATAAGAAAAAAATAGAACGTGAAGATCACAAAAATTAGGAGATTTTTCACTTTGCTGCATTTGACGGAGGATATGCATTGTGTACATTTTTACACTATCATGAGGAATACAATGTACACAAGCAACTGCAACATCTAGATTAGGACCAGTGAAGTATTTATGACCTTACCAAAATTAGAGAAACATAGTTAAATTAACAAATATGCAGCCGCAAAACAGTTAGAAAATGCTGCAGTTGCTTGTGAAATTGTTTCCAAGCACCATCATCAGGAAAAACAATTCATATCAAAGACAAGAAATCCATATTTTCATTGAATATGATATAATGTGAAAGCAATCATTCACATTAACTTTTTTCAATCAAAATCTATAAAATATAACCCTGTTACAGTTTAAGTTGAAACTCGAAACCATAGAAGAATCATCAAGAGAGTGGAGTGCCGACTAACCAGGAGGCTTGGTTTTGTTGATTAACTTAGATTTTGACTCCAAATCTCGGTTTGATTAGCAATGATAGAACATAGTTTTTGCGTTAGGATGAAAAATTTACAATAAGTTCTAAATCAATTTTACGAACACTATTTCATTCAAAATCACAGATGAAATGCAATTCTACAAATAGTACACTTGCAAGGCATGAATGTCGAATGTGACCAAATTTGTTGGTCCTCCTCTAGAAATTGGTATGTTTGACAAAAGCCACATGCTGGAGAACTGATTGGGAAAAACGAAAGCACGAGAGTAAATGAGGCATTGGTCTAACAAAAGAGACGGTAGTGGTCTATGGTTTGGTCCGGCTGAGTGGAAAGAATGATAGCTCGGCATTTAGCTCTTACCATTGCTTCCTATTTTTGAAGGTTTTGTTTTCTGATGTTAAGTATGTGAAGGGACTTATGGAGTGGACATTACCTCCTATATAAAGTGATAGTGTTGGAGAGCTAAATGGTTAAACGGTTTTAATCTATTTGGTGACTGATTTCACTAAGTGAGTGGTTTTTACAAAGGAATTGAGAACAATGAATCAATGATTTCAAGCATTTTCTATGAAAATAATGAAATTTACAACTGAAGTTTAGTCCAGCAACCTGATCTAATAATATCCAATAATCAGAAGTGGACCGAGGCGGATCTGGACTTTCAATACTAGTGTGACAATTTTTTTTTTCAAATAATTAAATAATATTAAATTTAATAAGAAGTTATATTAAAAATAGTTGTAGCAATTCTTAAAAAAAGAGTTGTAGCAACCAAAATTTTAAAGAAAATAATATATTTTTCATTTGTTGAAAATGAACTAAAATTATATCATTACTAATTGTCCTAAAATATCTCTTTCTATATAGGTTACAAGAGTTTTCAAATGCTCTAGCAGAATACCCGTGCATACGGACGGGTGAGCGCGTTGCGCTCTTTTTTCGAAAGAAAGTCGCAATTGCATATATATTATACAAAAAAAACTTTGTATTGATATATGAATAAAAATATAGACATATGTACAAATTGTAGAAAAAATTATTTCCGCATTAACTATGAGTAAAAATATAGACGCGTGTATATATTATAAAAAAAATATATCCTCATATTAATATGTAGAAAAAATTATTTCCGCATTAACTATGAGTAAAAATATAGACGCGTGTATATATTATAAAAAAAATATATCCTCATATTAATATATGAGTAAAAATATCGACGAATGTAAAAATATAAAAAAAATTAAATATTTGTATTAATATATGAGTAAAAATATACAGTAAATAAAAAAAAATATATAAAAAGAAAATCGGACCTGAACTTATGTGACACTTGCCACAGCATGCCTTGTTCAGGTCCGTCCCTGAGTGGATTGCATATGTTTTGAAGGGAACGTGTTTTGCAAGTCCAATTTACTTATCTATAAAAAAATATACAAAGTTGGATAGGGAGATAATAATAAGTCCCACATCGGCAACTTATAAAGCATTGAGAGGAAACCTTAGTTTATAAATAAGTGATGGACTGCACAACGATCAAATACAACCTTTGGAAAATCAAATGTTTGAAATAAGCCCTCCCTTCAAATTTTGTTTTGTTATATCATAAATGAAACGATGTTGAGGGGGGGATTGATTTCAAATATTTGTTCATTCCATTTGTCTCCTATGGGACATAATAAAACTGTGAATTTTTAGGTCCAATGTTACTTTCTATTGGAAGTTGGAACGCTTTACGAATGACTATATAATAGTTGTAGGACTCACTATATTTTTTTTCATATTTATCTCTCATCAAATGACATTATTCATTTACTTTTAGAAAATGGAGAAGATCTTAACTCATAAATTAGAGTTATTATAGCATGATAAAAATTACTTATTTGAAAAGAGCCTCTAAAAAATAAATTACTTATTTAAAAAGAGTTTGAGGCTAATTATAAAATTAAACAAACCTTTTTTTTAAGTAATTTAGTAATTAGAATTTCACTTTTAAGGTGAATAAGTAGAGAATTCAGAGTTCGAATGGCTTGAACCATGCTTCTATATATATATATATATATATATATATATATATATATATATATATATATATATATATAAAGTTATTTATATCTCTAAAAATTGAGATAGGTTCATGGAGACAAATTAATTAAGAAAAATGCTATTTGTCCCTACCAATTATTGCCCGAGATATAAAGTTATTTATATCTCTAAAAATTGAGATAGGTTCATGGAGACAAATTAATTAAGAAAAATGCTATTTGTCCCGACCAATTACTGCCTGAGAGTTTCTCGAATACCTGTATTTTTTTTTTTACAAAAATTTCCTGTTGAATTATTATAAAGCGGTTCCGTGTATTGTGGAAATTGAGATGGAACTTCCCACTACACACTACTAGCTTCCTTGAATTGTGGAAAGGCATGAGTTTTAATTGGTTAAACTCTCTCGGGATGATTTCGGGAAAGTATTTCTCGGGACAAATAGCATAACTGTTCAAACAAACACACACCTAGAAACAATTGTACAATGCAATTCTACCAAGTTGCAAGGCATGAATGTCGAATGCGACAAAACTTGTTGTTCCTCCAAAATTGTAGAAATTGGTATGTTTGACACGAGCCTGGCCAAAGTAGAAGCAGTGGCAATATCCCCTTTTTTCCAGCACAAGAGTATAATAATGTTTTGAAGTCCCACATCGGCAGCTTATATAGCATGGAGAGGACACCTTAGTTATAAACACGTAGTGGACTGCGAGTGTCTTAAATACAGCCAAATGCAAATTCAATTTCTCTAATTCAAACTGTGTTTCACTCTTTCATAAGTGAAACGATTTTGAATTGGAAGATTGTTTCAAATATTGATTTCATTCCATGACGGCTTCTTCCATGGACCACTATGGCCATATGTTCCACCATGGACCATGATGGAGTAGAAATTTTAGATGGTGATAGATCTATGTCTTACGGTAATATGGTAGACTATCTGTATCTAATTATTTCTCATCCCACTTTATCAAAAATTTTTACAATATTGTCAAACTTCAATTATTTAAAAATGTTTTGTATCTTATATAATTTAAAAATGTTTTGTATCTTATATAAATATGCTTAGCTTTTATCTCAAAAACAAAAAACGTTAACCTCAATCTAATTAAATTCAAAAAGAAAATTTTAATGTTCATCATGTTCATCAATCTTGTTCATTTTCATCTTCATATTCAACAAATCCAGTAGGAACCCACCATCTTGTCACGTAGGCTTATTTTGTAACTGACTTTTAAAAATGACTACCTTATACTCTATTTTTATTGGACATCGGTGTAAAACTAGTTTACAATGATGGTGCGTATCCCTTTTCCCATCATGTTATAATTCAACTTCGACACACCGTCAGTGTAAAACTCTTTACACTGTCAATCAATAATAAACTATCATTTATATGATTTTAAGGTAGAAACACAAATATAACTAGTAAATAACATGAGTTTGATTTATATGCAACGTCAGTGTAAAGAGTTTTACACCGTCAGTCCATCATAACCGATATATGCGTGACTTTAGCAGTAGTTAAGTAAAAGTCAAATGTTTCCATCATGACGGTTATGGTTAACTGACATTGTAAAATATTTTTACACTGTCAGTGCATATAAATATAATCCAAGTAACATATGCAACAAGAAATGCACAAAGCAATGATTAATGAGTAGTTACAATAGCACAGTTCTATAATTTATCGAAGCAAAATAACCTATGTAAGAAACAATTTAATTCATACTTAATCAATTCTTGCAATAAGCAACTGCATTCGTCAATTTAATTCATACTTAATCGAGTCTTGCAACAAGCAACTACTTCATCATCAATTCCATTCATATTTAATCCATTATTGCAATAAGCAGTTTATGTAAGACCATTGCAAAGCATCATAAGGAAAAAACTATGAATGACACTTGGAAAACTCAAAAACAGTAATAAAAAGCATGTCCCTCTTGGTTGGTTAGTGCAACTCACCTCTGCTGCATCAAAAACATAAAGCTTCTCCCCTGTTGGAATGTGCACAGTCTTGGGGCCAACTTCGCCGTTCAATAGCTTGTTTACAATTCTTATGTTGGCAAAAGTTCCCCTAGACATAACTTCATCATTGCCACGACGGCTTCCACAAGAGTTGAAGACCTTCTTTTCCACCCCACGCTGCATAAGAATTTTTTAACAAGGATGAATTAAATATGAATTTTTATGTTTCTGGCGCTTGGAAATTCATATTTAATTCATGTTTTGTTAAAAAAAATCTAAAATTCTTGGAAGATATTCTTATAGTATTCTAAACATTCCTAGAAGGAAAAAAAAATCATTAAAAAATATGAAGGATACACAGGAGCAAAAGTGGTGATAGGAAATATTTAGAGCAAAATTTGAAGAAAAAATTTAGAGGACTTAAAAGCGAAATTTGGAAATATTATAGGAACCAGACAGTTATTTAACGCGTAGAGAGCATTGGATTCAGCTCGAGTCCGATACATTGCATAGAATATGGAGCTGAACACATATAAAAGAAAAGGGTGGACATGAAATAACTAGCAGACAGTATCAATAAATGGTCATGACTCGGACATGCCCATGGATGTCCCTGTTTAGTTGTTACCTTAGTTTGGGAGATATAAGGTGGTTGAGGTAGTTGGAGTGGGGATGTTAAGAAGTGGAGTGATAAGGCTGTTGTGGGTTCAACCCCTACCCACAACAAAAAACTAACATAACATTTGCTATTAAAAAAAAAAAAAAAGACTATCAATTCTTGTGATTAGCCTCCAATAATTTCAACACTTGTCAGTTTTGTTTTGTCTGACCAAGTCCTTTACTCCTTGGCATTAATAATCTTTGAAGCATTAATAAAAATAAGACAACAAGAGAATTAAGCATTAATAATACACATTGTAAATGAATTAGGCATACATACCGTGCCAGCAAGAGCATAAGCAACAACCAAACCAAGGGAGGCAAGGCAAGATAGTTAGCGCATGTCAAGGGATGCACTCGGCCCTCAAAATTACGGTTCCCTGACAGCACAGCAGATGCTACTATGTCTGCACCAAACCATACAGGACTAAACTAAATCAACACAACATTTTAACGGAATATGATATACAACTTACAAACAAGAAAGAAAAGAAAAAAAAAGCAACAATGCATAAAAATCAGCTTTGGATATAGACATTGTATTTCATATGATCTTTCGGATGTCATTTCATATGATATTTCATATTATCGATTTCAATCTAATAAACAGTTTTCCAAATAAACTCCAGGCAGTAGGCATATTTCAAAAGTACCACTCAACAAAGAAAAGGGAAACTCAAAAGTAACTACAACTAGAGTGCCTAAATTATGCTTTTATTTTAAAATTGGATTAACAGGACTTGCAAGCTAAGAAACATGAAGCGAAGAGCCCAACAAAGCAAGTATAAATATCGCTTCTTTAGTGGTTTGAAGTTTACTTTGCTTTACATTTTTGACTGACAGTTCTTCTCGTCAGGGTCAGTTCATTGACTAAGCAAATCACCAAAGACTGATATAGCAAATCGCATAGCAAATCCAAAATCTACTATAAAGAATAATATATGTTAGTTTGGATAAACTCTTCAAGAAAATCACTGATATTATGAAGAAGCGTTTGTCAATCTCCATCTAGTAAAATGTTTTCCAAAGTGACTCTGGGCAGTAAGCATATTTCAAAAGTACCAATCAACTAAAACAAAGGAAAGTCAAAATTAACTACAATGAAAATGTCTAAACTGTGTAGCACAACTTGCAATAAACTAAAAGAATAATGTATGTTAGATTGGAATAACTACCTGCTCAAGCTTAAGAGCACCCGGATACTTTGTTGTGATGTCAACTTTTGCGGATGGTGAGTTTTGAAGCAAGAATTTAACTATTCCGTCCGGTATGGGAGGTGGTTCAGAACCTGCTTCAAATTCTATTTGTAACCCGTCAGCTTCTTCACGTGACTTTGGCAGCAGCTTTCTTTAACATGCGATTTTTCGCTATTTAGGGTAATAACCCTTGTGCTTGAGGTGGTGCCAATTTTATTTCCATCGACTTCAAGTAACACAAAGAACGGAGCTTAACCTCTAGTAAATCAGGAACTAAGGAAAGAATCTAAACAACGAAGGATGAAAGTGAAATAAGATCAGTTATGCATGTCAATTGATTTTAATTAAACAAATACATGAAATAACATACAAAATCTTAACAAGAAAGTAAAATTAAAGTCCCGGAACATGCCAATTTACCTGAAGAGTAGTTGAAGAGAATGTCAATGACTTTACTTTGGCAAGGCCTAGCAGCCAACTCAATAGAACCATTGGAGGCTCGTCCCAATGTAAATGAATGTCTGCAGCAATATTTACATGTTTCACAGAAGAAGAAAGACTGCTTCCACATATTTTCTGATCAGGAATACCGGTAAAAGTAATGGAACAAAAACTCGGACCAGATAACTCAATTTTGGCAAAGTCGGATGAATCATTATGCATAGCTAAAATGACAAGTGTCTCGCTTGATATGTTTAGGATCTATGTATCCTTAACCGTACAATTACGAATTGCCAAAACTATTCAACCTGCCAAAGGCCTAAAAGGGCTCTGCATAATCATTTCCATCACTGCTAAAGGCGAAACTCGTCAGATCCAAATTGGTCGTCGATACGGACAAATTCAATGATTTTGGAAATACCGTTTTTTCATCGTTTTAATAGGATGAAGTTCATATTAGATAAATGACTCTACATTTATAGAGCTATCGAGGGAGTCACATCGTCAGTTACAACCTTAGTTACATAGGAAATCACAAAATTATCCTTACAAAGATATGTATTTCAAGAATTTAAGTATGGTCTTTAAAAAAAGAGAGAATTTAAGTACGAGGTATATAAGAACTACAGTTATACAGTTATGGAGGGCGTCGTCCTTTTGAAGGACATTTTAAAGAATGGGCATCATCAACATGGGATACGATCAATGTCTAGGTATACCAAATACAAAGAACTTCAATGAAATTACATCAATTAAGGTATGCATTTTGATGAACAATAATGACCATCCAAAAGGGGCCAATAGCATTGTAAAGATTTTTCATCATGTAGTTAGTGGAAACACTTTCAGCATGTAGTTAACTAACACATATTGGTAAATTAGAGCTATCTGAAACAATAAACAGTACCTTATTATAATTTAGTTGAAACATTAACTCATGCTATCATAATTTGTAAATTAGAGTTAGCTGAAAGATCGATAATTATTACACAGAGTAGTAAAGTGTTCACACATAGAAACAAGTTGCAAAGACAAGGAGCATTAAAATCAAAGACTAGTCCAAAATAAAGTAATAAAAACCAAAATGAAAAGAAACTAAGTAGTACTATAGTCTTTAAGCAAGGCAACAAGTATAGTTGATCATGAATCAATAACTGCTGACATAATCCCAGCCTCTGACTGAAATCTGTGCATCTCAGTCAGTAGTTTCCTCCTTGTGCCTTGGGGCAAACCCCACTCAGTACCAATAATGACCATCCAAAAGGAGCCAATAGCATTGTAAAGATTTTTCATCACCTCTGGGGTGCAACAAGGCACGATCGGCATTGGGGTGTGATATCTTGGATGTTGAATTTTGTCACGTCGTCCCGACTTTATGATGCTAGCTATTAGTTCGTTCATAATTTTACCGTAGGATGGTGAATCCACATCTTCGGATATGTTGAAAGAGACTGGTGCACCTCCCTGAGTCACATACTGATCAAGCAAACTATGAAATTGTTCGTAGGATGAAACATCCACGGAAATCTGGCATAGGTCCCTACAAAAGTTATGAAAACAAGGGTTTGAGGAGTTGCAAAGACTTCTACAGTTTGAAAAGAAGAAGGCAATAATGGATGAATAGAGACACAAAATAAGGAAGGAAGGAAGTAAGAGAGGACTTACATTCTCTTCTTCTTCTTCTTCATCTTCTTGTTCATGTTAACAGGAAGAGAAGAAAGACCAGCGAACATGGTTCTATGAACTACCAATAATCAAAGGAAAAAATAAAATAAAAAATAAACAATGTTCTAAAACCCCAATCACTTGAAAAATGTATGTAAATATAGATAGATAGATGTACCTATTTTGGAGACTTTGCCTTTTTTGCTGGACAACAGAGAGAGAGAGAGAGAGAGAGAGAGAGAGAGAGAGAGAGAGAGAGAGAGAGAGAGAGAGAGCAAACAATTAACATTCAGAACAGAATAACACACCAACACAATACGAAATAATAAAGAAAGAATTTAAGGAATTACCTTCTGATCCTGGACGATTGAGCCAGAGCATTAACTGGAAAAAAATAGAGAAAGAAAACATATATGGTCACAACTACCACCAATAATCAAACGAAAAAAAATTAAAAACCAATCTTTTTGAACCCTAATATAGCTTTAAAATATACCTGGAGACGAGTCTGAGATGAGGTTTTGGTCCATTTGGAGGAGAAATTGAACGGAAGAATGAAGAAAAAAAAGGGGAAAAACTAGGGTTCGGTGAGAGAGACAGACAGAGGTATATATGTATAGCGTAACGTAATGCTTAATATCGCGAATAGATTTTTCGTGAAAATCTGCGAACGTGTATTTTGGTGAACAACAATTTCTAGTGTGAGCAATGCTATTTATCAAGAAAGATTTTATTAAGAAATTGTCCCGAAATTAATGTTAGTCAATCAAATCTCAGCCTGGCCGAAAATCATGGGGTGGTGGGTGTTATATATATTTTTTTTATGAAACTTTAATAAATAAGATTAAAATCTAAGGGTGATTATTCTGCCATGTCATTCTTGAATTCATCAAGAAAATTCATTTTTGATATCTAGCATTTTCCTTCTAGTGTCCAACACCTAAGGACATATTAGTTGGCGGTAATTATACAAGGATACTCTTTCTTTAACAAACTACTAGATTTTTGACCCGTGCTCCGTTCGGGTTTATTGTAAAGGGATTGACATACGAATAATAAAATGCAATATATAATAGGTAACGGTGAAAAAATAACACGTGATAATCCATAGCAGACAAAATAAAACACTTCATAAAATGTATGAAATCTGAAAATATTATGAAAGAAAATTCTGTAATCATGTCAATAATTCAGGTATATATAACCAAGTTTACATGAAAATATGCTCATAGTTTTTAGAACAAACGTGCAACATCAAATAAGTATAGAAAATATTTTCTTCACAAAAAAATAAGTATAGAAAATATTTTCTTCACAAAAAAAAAAGCCAAAAGGATAGGAATGAAATTGGTACGATGCATTTTTTTAGATGGAATTTGTTAGGTTAAATAATTGCAAACGTAACAAATTATTATTATAAGGATAATTTGTTAGGTTAAGTTGTTGCAGACGTAACAAAATTAATAAATAAGGAAAAATCCTTATTTATTAATTTTGTTACGTCTCCAGCAACTTAACCTAATTTTTTCCCGCTCATTTGCTTTATTTGGTTTGCAATTATTTAACCTAACAAATAACAAATTCCTTATTTATTAATTTTGTTACGTCTGCAGCAACTTAACCTAATTTTTTTCCCGCTCATTTGCTTTATTTGGTTTGCAATTATTTAACCTAACAAATTCCATCTAGAAAAATGCATTGCACACAAATTTCATTCCTATCCGCTTGCCTTTTTTTTTTTTGCAGAAAATATTTTCTACCATATCAATGATCACGATCCTTCTATTTTATACTCTTTTTTTTTTGTCAAGAATTTTACACTTTTTTTTTGGGATTTTTTTTTTAATTTCATGCCTTTTTTTTACATCCTTATCCTTATTTATTAATTTTCTTACGTCTGCAGCAACTTAACCTAATTTTTCCCGCTCATTTGCTTTATTAAGTTTGCAATTATTTAACCTAACAAATTCCATCTAAAAAATGCATTGCACACCAATTTCATTCCTATCTGCTTGCCTTTTTTTTTAAGAAAATATTTTCTATCATATCAATGATCTTACGGGTTAAAAATTATTTATTGGTCTCTATTATAGTCGAGAAAACCCGTGCGA